>NC_088388.1:125802500-127002500 GCF_037993035.2 Macaca fascicularis | reverse complement strand
TCATTGAATCATTTAGTGTAAATTTCTTGAGAGAAAATTAGATTATTTCTAAAAAGGTGAAAAAGATGACTTTCTGCTGGGTAAATGGGGAAGAATTATAAAGAAATATGTATTCATTTTTAATAAGAATGAAGAGGTGCCCTTTTGATAGTGGACTGGGTGGGCCAGGCTGATAACTCCATGAAGCTCTTCAGTTTACTTTCCCGAGATAACCCTCCTGTGAATGGATGAGTGGAGGAAGGAATGAGATGAAACGGATGACACCACCTTTCTGTTTAAAGCAGCTCTGGAGGGGTCAGGAAGTAGAGAAAACCCACAGCAGTGGATTTTACAGAAAGTACACACTCAGCCAAATGCCTTTTATCCGGATCTTTAAACAATGTTGGGAGCAACATCTTTTCCTATATACTTACTTTAGGTTTGGGCATCTGTTCATGTTTGATTTTTATTGTTTTAAGCAATCTCCACTGTCATGGAGAGGAAAATACATTGGGAGCACACTAATATGAAATTGTATGAGTCAGCCTTATTCTGGGATTTGAAATTTATAGATCAATCACCTCTGAACAATTAAGAGTTGATTTACGGATATTTCTATGTAAATATTTGTCACATCCCTTTGCCTTTTGGCCTGTGCTGAATTGAGGTGACCATCTAGTCTCCCATGATTTAACTTAGGTTACTTGAAAAGTATCTGAAAGTTGCATATAAAAACCATTCCTGTGAGCCTTTTTAGCTCTTAGATGCATTTGTTTTCCTCTAAAACATTTTTTTTTTTTTTTTTTTTTTGCTAGCCTCCTTTTTAGTGGCATTTTTACCAATGGAAATTTCTCCAGGAGCTATTGTGCAATCATAGCAGCTGTTTATAACCTGGTTTGGGAAATTAATGAACTTGCATGATCTTGTGGTCAGTTAAGAATGCCTTAAGCAACTCACACAGTAAAGGATTTCTGACACTACTGTGGACCTTAACTCTTTAATAAACCATTTAAGTATTGCCTATACTTTTCCAATGAAGTTTAAATTTCAATACATAATTTTACTTGGAGAGGATAAAGAATATGGTTTTCTGTTTAGAAGAGTAATAGTGTGTGTGATATTTTAAAATCTCTTGGGAAAAGCATCTTATACCATCTTACTCTATTTGAAAAGGCATAGGGTCAGTTCATGTATTTTATGTTAAAATAGTATTTGGGAAAAATGCTAAGAAAATAGCACTTTAGTTCCAAGGTCAGAAAAGGCTAATCTGCTCTTAGTCTAATGGGATTCTTTTTTCTTATGACCAAAATATTTTCCAAACTGGGCCTTTTGAAATCATCTCATTGGCTTGAGTTGGAGTGCGGAATTCAGCCTGACATTGCTCCGATTTCTTCATTTATTCACTGGGCCTACAACATCAGCCAGAAATCGTATCATAACATGTGTGATCCTCAGCTTCTAGATTTCTGGCTTTAGAACTCTTGAGGACCCAAGCATTACTCTGACAGATGTGAGCAGCGTTTGACTCTGACTCTCTGTACTTGGAGTTCTCAAACCAGGCAGCAGAGTGGCCGTGGACCCTCAGATGGTGGCCTGGTGCAGCCCCTTTCCCCAGAGTAAACCCATGACCCCTGAAGCTTCCGTTCCCACTCGCCTCTCCCTTCTTCTGTCCCTCCTGCAGATCTGATTAGCAATCTGTCCTCCATAAGAGGGTTTTTACAGTTTTTTTTTTCCCACTCCCTCCTCCCCTGTCCTCTTCCTACCTCCTCCTTTACCTCCAGGTAAACTCGGGGGCCAGGACTCTTTTGAAAGCATAGAGAGCTACGATAGTTGTGATCGCCTCACCCAGTCCTGGAGCAGCCAGTCATCTTTCAACAGCCTGCAGCGTGTTCCCTCCTATGACAGCTTCGACTCAGAGGACTATCCGGCTGCCCTGCCCAACCACAAGCCCAAGGGCACCTTCAAGGACTATGTGCGGGACCGTGCTGACCTCAACAAGGACAAGCCTGTCATTCCTGCTGCTGCCCTAGCTGGCTACACAGGTAGGCGCCCTCCCGCTGCTGAGGCCAACTCCGTCTGCACGTTTCTGTGGGTGGGATCCTTCCTGGAAGGCACTGTGCACCTCTGACCAGAGACGACGACAGACTCCCTTTTGCAGGGCAGCGGGGAGAAGTCTCTCTAAGAATTCTTTAGTCTCTCCAGCCACTCTGCTTGTGAATAGCCATTGATTTTTGGAAGCAAATAGTATCATTCTCTTCAAAGGGATCATTTCCAAGAATGGTAGGAAACTTATATTTTGGTGTTTTTCCATGTCTGGGGGAAGGGAACTGTGATGATTTGGTGTTCCTGGAAACTCTATCTAGTGGCCTGGCATCAGGGGATTTTTCCTGGTCTGCTCCTGGGAGGTCTTTCTCAATACAAAATCAGCAGTAGCATCTCTCAAAGGCACAACTGAATGGCCTCCACACTGGACTCTTCTGCAGCACCGTTCTCCTTAGGCCAGCTGTTCAAATGTGGGAGCAGTGTCCTCAGTGACACTGTGCCCTGTCCACATCCATCCCGGCCTATAGAGAAGACCCCTTCTCTCACTCGACTTTATCAGCAGTTTTCTTCCAGGAGCGAAAGCTGTAGTTATGACAGTGATGAGTGAAGAAAGGCCATAAAGAAAGGAAGATGTAGGTTGAGAGCTTGAGCTTTGACTGAGACTCTGGTAGTAGAGCAAAACAATTCTTTCTTCAAATGGGTTGTAGCACATCATGCTGCTTTACCAGAAAAACATGTGGAGAGTATAGCTGAGAAATAGCCAAGGAGTATTAATGTGTTAATCATCAGATCTCTCTAGTGTT
Source organism: Macaca fascicularis (assembly GCF_037993035.2). NCBI lineage: Eukaryota > Metazoa > Chordata > Mammalia > Primates > Cercopithecidae > Macaca > Macaca fascicularis. The sequence goes on along the minus strand of NC_088388.1, from coordinate 126,999,675 downwards.
TTCTAAAAATTAGAAAGTGTACCGTGAGTAGAGCTTATTTTAAAGTAGCTTTGATTACTCAGATGTGGTCTAGGCCTTTATTCTCTTATAATTCTCTCCACTCTGGATGCGTTTTCATGTAGGGACCCTTTGTGTGGATGATGACAAACAGCAAGATCTGTGTTTCTATTGAGGTGTCTGTCTCATCTTTAGAGTATGCTGAATCCTCATTTTTGCATTCAGGGAAGCCTTAGGTCTTTTACGAAGAAAACCAGTGACCTTTGAAAACAACTCAAATGCTTGAAAACTTACTCCCTCTTCAGAGATCAGGAGTGTCTCTCTTATGTTGCATTCCACATAGCTCCCAGTGCAGTTCATTGCATGAGTAGTGCTCAGGAATTATGTCTACATGTTGGGGTAGCAACAAGGTCAAGGCCAGGAATGGAACTCGAAGGCCCTTACTTTATTCTTTCTACAATACCCCGGTGGTCTTGCTTGAACATGGCTAGCATGTAGGAACTTACTACTTTTCAAGGGAGTCCTTTCCCATCTCTGGAAGGAGATTATTAGGAAGTATATTCATTTCCATTAGAAACATCTGGGGTGAGGAAAAGTATATTAAGTCACTCTCAGGATGTACAAGAGTGCCAGCTCATGCAGTTATACTTGTTAGGGGTTAAAGAACTAGACTGCAGTTGAATATAGTGATAAAGGAAGGGAGACGTGCTGCTTAATTGGGAAGAGAAAGGAAAGGCAGAGGTAGCTCTAAAATGACTTTGTGGCCTTGTGAGGTAGACTTTATCTCTAACTGCCAGTGCTTGCTTCTGTTTTTGTGGTGCAGGGGAAACTATGCTGTAGGTCTGAGTTATGTCTGGATAGATTGATAGTTGCCTGCCCACCCTCTCCTCTGCCCTTCCTTCCTTCCTTCCTTCCTTCCTTCCTTCCTTCCTTCCTTCCTTCCTTCCTTCCTTCCTTCCTTCCTTCCCTCCTTCCTTCCCTCCCTCCCTCCTTCCTTCCTTTCCTCCCTCCCTCCTTCCTTCCTTCCTTCCCTCCCTCCCCTCTTCCTTCCTTCCCTCCCTCCCTCCCTTCTTCCTTCCTTTCTTCCCTTCCTCCCTCCCTCCCTCCTTCCTCCCTCCCTCCTTTTCTTTCCTTCCTTCCTTCCTCCCTCCCTTCTTCCTTCCTCCCTCCCTTCTTCCTTCCTTCCCTCCCTCCCTCCCTTCTTCTTTCCTTCCTTCCCTCCCTCCCTCCCTTCTTCCTTCCTTTCCTCCCTTCCTCCCTCCCTCCCTCCCTCCTTCCCTCCCTCCCTCCTTTTCTTTCCTTCCTTCCTTCCTCCCTCCCTCCCTCCCTCCTTCCCTCCCTCCCTCCCTCCTTCCCTCCCTCCCTTCTTTCCTTCTTTTCTCTCTCTCTCTCCCTTTCTCTCTTTCTTCAGACATGGGATAAGGGAGTAAAACATTTAGTGAGTAGAAGAAAAGGGGTAGTGATTATCACTTAAAAGTGTCAAAGACTGAAGTAATCATTTTAATGAAAAAAACGTTTTTGAAGCATCTTGCCATTTAATTCTTTCTCCTTGACCATTGCAATTTCACTTTTTTATACTGTCTCATGTGGTGGTGAGAATAATAGTCCAGAAAACAGAAGTCCTCTGTGTTTCCTCCCAACTCTAACACACTGTGTGGTTTTAGGCAAATTTACCTTGTTACCGTTTTCTACTTTTAGTGAAGTAGAAGTGTTCATTCTTGTCTCGGGGGCAGGAAATCTGTGAAAATGTAATTGAATTAAATCAACTAATTAAATAAATGAATGCTGGACATTGTGCTAGACATAGAGGGAAAAACCCTCAATTATAACAATTCAATTATTTCAGCAAATGTCTGAGCTTATATTGAGTGCAGAAAAGCGAATATGAGGGCTCACTGTCTCCTTGAATTCAAGATATTTTAAAAATCCTTAGACTTGAACTGGATTTTCCTATTACTGTGGTCTGAATGAAAGTTGGGATTTGTTAGGTATGTGAGGAGCAACCCACATTTTAGTGTTTATTTTTTTCCTTTAGTGGATACCCGGTGAACACCTCCTGCCTGTACTGCAGACTCATCCTATGAGGGTGATCTCACACCCTCATGGTGCCCCCGCCAGCCTCATTTAAGATGCATCCTAGGGAATAGGGAAGCGGATGAAATGTGCCCATACAGCCTCGTCCACCACCTGAGGCAGTCACTAGAGTGCCTATAAATGGGTGTCTAGCTTTCTGCAGACATGTTAAGAGGAGCTGAAATTTGCCACAGTACTATGGACAGCAGAAATCATTGTATACACTTGTTGGCAATACATTTTATTGCTTGTAAAAGTTACACTTACTTGCTCAGGTTCTGCTCAACTTTTCCGTATGTTCCCTTAAAATTTGATTGCTCCAGAGTATGTTTGGCCACACAGTAGGGGTACACATAGCTCCACATCACTGTTACTTGGCCTGAACTAAAGGGTGCATGCTTAGATTCTCCAAGCTGGGAAGAGAATCATCTTCCTGCCGTTGCACCAGGAGTCTGGGTCTTTGTCCATATCATCTCCAGAGGAATACATTTTACTTCCTGATACGATGTCTTTCTTACTGCACTGTAAGTGTGGAAATCAGTTAGAAACTGAATTTTCACATTCTCTTGCACAGCTACATTCTTCCTCCAAAGATAAGAAAATTGCATCAACCTTCGCTGGGCTCCCATAGCAACTTGTTAAATTAGGTCAAGATGCGGGGGCAGATAACATGGCTTGAAAGCCTGCTTGTTAGCTGAGTTAAGAATACATCAAATGCAATGTTGGCTTCCGCCAAAATGTACCTCCTTACCTTACTGTGAACTGTTTACGGTTATCAAACTGATACCATCAGAAAGCTCCATTTTCTTTTGTTCGAAGATACATTATGAACCCCTTCTAATTACAACACGGTCCTAGAGAACTAGCCCAATGTTTTCTATATACATTTTGTAGACCTAGGCAAAACGCTTTCCAAGTCCTTGAAAAACATAGGCATCTCTTCTTCCTCTTGCTTTTCCGTTTCAGTAGGTATAGAATAATATAGTAGGTTGTCACATAGTAGTCTCTCTTCCTCTCAACCCCTCTAGTCCCATTTCATAGATGATGAAACTGAGGCACAAAAAAATGACTTCTTCAAGGCCATGTATGTAACTGCATTCTGCACAGAGGTAGCTTCTGAATTGAATCTTAAGCACCAAATGTCTCACCTGAATAGAAAATCTTTTCTTCATATTAGAGAATGAGAGTACTCCTTGGTTATTGCAGTTGCCTGCCTAGACTGATTAGGACCTTGTCTGCCTCTTGTCACTAATGAACACTATGTGTATGTGGGTTAGGGGTATGTGGGAGGGAGGAGAGCTGGCCTTGGCTTCCGTCCAGAATTATTGACCTATAAATCACCTTTATTGAACTTCATTCCAGATTGTCAGACATACCCACAGATAAGGAGTCCTATCACTTCTGTAGCTGTTTTGGAGCAGGTCTGGTGGTAATGCCCTTATCAATGTCTAGGTGTGTTCTCAGTCTTTGATTTGCAATTATGAATGAAGTGGTTTTCTTGTTTTCTAGGAGCCTGAAAAAGGCTAAACCCAAAGCCATTCATTAACCATAATGAAATTATGTTTTATAGTGTTACACAGATTTATAAGTAGGCAGTCCTTCAGTTTCCTTAAGACTAAATTTGGGACTATCTGGAATTCAACCTCCAAGTTTTTTTGTGTGTGTGAGACATCACACACACACACACACACACACACACACACACAAGGTACTAGTCTTGCAGAAAAAGAAGCCCCGTACATTCTCCTCTAGGTCCTCTCAAATTGATTCTGCCCTGAAATAAATCCTCTTCTTGTCATTTCATAGATGACTTTAGAGCCAGTCTAAAGTCACACAATAAGAAAGTCCCAGGGCCAAGTCCAGAACCTTAGGGTTCTGGCTCTTAGTTGAGTTTTAGGGTTCAGTAACCCAAAACTACTGCTAAAACATGTTTTTGAAGATAAACAACTTTACTGCAAAAGGAAGTGCTTCAAAGCCCTTCAATTCAGAATGAAACCTGAGATTTGGCAGCATTAGCTGAAATCACAGTTTTCTGAAGGAAAGCTCGATTGCAAAATAATCTCAACGTATTCAGGTACAGACAACAACTGAGGAAACTTTTAGTATGAGCCTAAGTTAGTGATAAGGAAAGAGTAAAAGCAGGTTACTAGTGCAGTGTGAACTTGTGCTGTGGGCATGTTGATTAGGAACAGTGTAGAGCCTTTTAATTTGGGGGATTACTGGAGCCAAGCTCTGGAATCCAAAGTCTCTCCATGTAAATGCTGTTGCGTGAGACAGTGTAAACTGGCTCAAGTCAGGCCCCGAGAAGGCAGGGCGCTTCACTGAGGTCTGCAGGCCAGGCAAAGCCGCGACTGGCTTCCAGGCTTGCTGAAGCCATCACAGTCTCAATGTAGAGCATCCTCGGGCAGCCCCTGGTTGGATAAGAGGAAAAGAGCTTGGGAATGAGAAGGGCGGAAACAAAGTGTCTTCCCTCTGTTGCTCAGAGGCTGCTGTAATTAACCAGTTGCAGGAAACTGGCAGCCCCCTCAGCTTCAATAGAGCCTTCATGTCAGCCAGCAGCTGAGACGCTGGCAGGGATTCCATTCACTGTGCTGGGTTGAGCTGTGGATCCTAAAGGGGTGCCTGGCATGGACCTGGGGATCTCCGTGGAGCAGTAGACTCACATGCTGCTCAGTTATGTGATTGATGGGAAAGTACTTTGGAGCATCGAGGAGGAGAATTCGCGGGAAGATTTGAACTGGTTGGGAGGCAAAGCTCTTTTCTATTGCCTGTGAGTAATTTCACTGTTTCTGCCTCCTAACTAATTAGTTTTGCATGAATTTTTCTTAATCATCTGCTACCAGTAGAAAAAGATCACGTGGTAAAAGGATTCGTCCTTACTATGAACTTTTTTTTTTTTTCTAAATGTCTTTTTAAAAATGTGGAAAGTGGTGACTCCCTATTTCTGTCGTGGCTTTTGAAGATTGCAACTGGCTGAACTACCTTAGTGTCTTGATTCAGCTGTGGTAATACCTTGCAAGCAGTCTTTGGACACAAGAGGTCTATTCATCCTGTACAATATGTCTCCAACCCTGGTGCCGTTGACAACTCTCTGAGGCCTAGAGGTGCCTGGATTTTGGATACCAGAAGACTCACAGGCTGACCCCTCTGTTCTGGGTGTAGCCCACTGCCTGTTTTAGGGGAGGAGTCTCTGAGCCTTAGATTTTTGGGGTCACTGTTTCTTTAATAAAGTCTCACTACAAATAATGGAATTGGGTGGTGACTGTTCTGGAATTCCACTCTGTCTCCAGTTTGAAGCTCCACCTTTGGAGGAAGCAAAATGTTTCCATTGAGCAGAATGCAGCCAGCGTGCTGCTGAGGCATCCACACCAGTCTTCACTGCCTTTAAACAACAGGCCTCGGAAACTCCCCATCACCTCTGTTGGGAAAGGCCCTGCCAGGTGTCCCAGATGACCCTGCTTTTGCCCCCTTGGTACTTCTTTCTTTTCCTTGAATGGCCTCCCCTGCTGCGGAGAGTAAGCAGCTGCTGCTCCGTGTAGAGGCTCATTCAAGAGAAGCTCTGCCCCTCCTGTCCTCCCAAAGTGACTTGCATGTGACACCTGCAGGTTGGAGCGCTCCTCCGCACCCCGCCAGTCACTTGGGAATGCCTGCAGGTGGAAGTCCAGGTTAAACACAAGAAACGGTGGTCATCCCATGAGGTTTTACCAGGGGCAACATTCAGGGGCTACCCCTGTAGAATTCAGAGCATGGAGTCAGACCCTGCCAGCGAGCAGCTGTGTAACCTTTGGCAAGCTAACATCTCTGTATCTGTTTTCTCATCTGCAAAATGGCAGTAATAATAGTTTCTATACCATAGGCTTGTTGTGAGAACTAATGAATTAGTTTATGGAGAGCACCTGGAGCAGTGCTGGGTATACAGAAAGCTAGGCTCTAAGTGCTGGCTGTCACCTCCATCCATAGTATTCTCCAAACCTTTTATTTTTCCAGTATAATTCTAAGTTCCTTGAGGCCAGGGAACAACGCATTTTACTTACAGAATTGCAGTAATTGCTGGCAGTGTCACGGGGCATAGCAGGTATTTAATAATAGATTAGGTCTCTTCATTTCTTTAGCTCAATCCCGGATCTATTAAGTTCCTACTGTGTGCTTAGACTCCTTCATCTACACTGACTTTTTAAATCCTTCACCAAATATCACGAGGAAGTTTCTGTTATGCCCACTGTGTAAATGAGGGCATTGAGATTTTTGTTTTTCTTTTTAGAGGAGGAGGTCTAGCCCAATGTCACACAGCAAACGACAAATAAGATGACTTTCAGGGTTTTCACAATGTCAGAAAATATTCAAAATACTGTGTTAGTTTGAGTGTGCCGGAAAGCAGGTGCCAAGACATGAGGAGATGTGCAAGGCGTTTACGGAAGGAGCATTTCTGAAGGAAAAAAGGGAGGAGGCAGCGAAGAGGAGGCAGGGGAACCTTCAGACCATGCTGCAGGTCTGGAAGGAGGAGGTTTGGGTAGAAAGAGCCCTCAACTGTAGCTCTGTTCCAAGAAAACTTTGACTGGGCCCAGGGGATCCTTGTGTCAACGTTGTCTGCTGGAGGAGCTCTGTGTCTCCCAGAAGTGGACCTGTATGCCCTCACCATGCTCTGTCCCTGGCTGGAGCAGCCCCCAGGAATGGTGGTGCTGGTGTGGACATGGTAGAGCCAGTCAGTAATGTTCCTTGAAGCAGGAGATCTGAGTAGACAGCCACAGGGACCTGACCTATAAACATGGCTTGTTGAGACCAGCACAGCTTTTCCATGTGGCAGGACTCAAGACCATGTGTCCTGGCACTCTCAGTGGCCCGTGATGGGCTTCTGAGCTCAAGGCATGTTGTTGACTGTAACTCCCCAAACTGTATTGTCTTTTGTGTGACTCACCTCTCCCTGAGAGATAATGAGAGTGAAAGTTCTCCTAGAGTGATTGAATGTGAAAGTTTAAACTCTGAAACAAGGATGGGACTTGCTTTGTTGGAGATGCTGTCAGGGCACAGGTCTGTGGAGGTGTTTGACATTCAGAGCCGAGGCGGTGGAGTTTCTTATGGAGGCCTCTCAAGGCTAGGCTCTCTGTTCGTTCTTCTTTAAAGGCGTAGGTAGGACACTTTCAGCTCATCACATTATGGTGAAACAAAAAGTATTTGTTCTGCTACCTCTATGCTGTTGTTAATATTGTGTTTTGCTGTTCAGCACACTCTGGCTACATTTGAGGAGTGTTCAGAGATTATATGCTGGATAAACGCTTACAAAATTCGGTGTGCAAATGATCCCTTAGGATCTAGTTCAACTACCTTCCAAGAATTCTAATACGCCTGACTAGTGATTTCTCTCATTCTTGACATGCAGGGAAAACTTAACCCCTAGGATAAAATAAATTCCAGAGATCAAGTTGAAAATCCTACTGAGAAAAGACTATAGTCTTCAGACTTCTAAAGTTCTGTTTTCTAACCCTGATCAGTGAACATACCTTTCTTTCTTCTCGTTACCTACATACTTAGGAAGATTTTTCTTTGTACATTTATAGTGGCTGGAAAAACCATTTCTTTGGTTTATAACAAAGTTCTTATCCCCTTCCCCCAAATCCAAACCTAACGCATCTCTGGTGACTTCTTAAAAGAACTGGTTACCTAGAAGACATCAGGAGGAAAGAGCTATAAAGAAACCCACTTCCTGACTTGAGCTTCACTGGCTCACTGTCCAAGTTTGTGTCTGAGTGTTAGCTTGAATGTGTTAGACAGAGTTATTGGTGGGTTTAGAAGAAAGGTGGTTGCATTTGAATAGAGACTGCCCCTTTAAGAGAGGAACAGTCCCCTTTCTCCTGCCGCCGCCCCCACACATGTGTACTTGAGCACTTGCAGGTGTGCAGAGCCAGAGCAAAAACAAAGGTCTTTCCCTCATACCCTAAAAATGCGTAACTGTCTTGTTCTCAGACGCAAGTCAGACTGGCCAAATGAGCCTCGCTTAACCCTGTTCCAGGTGAGAGGACTCCACTGGCCAGTTGCCAGCCACCTGGCCTTACTGTCAAGCCTGTCTTGGGCACTGATGACTGGACAAGAGGTTCTGTTTGAACCCCAGTTAATGCTGGTGGGACCCGTCTCTTTGGGCCCAAACTATTGACATTTGTGGGGAACGGTGCTGAACTTGCTCTGGGTGAGCTCTGTATAATAATTAGGTGACGAATACTTGGTGAGGGACATGAATGACTAAGGAAAAAGGTGCATCGGGAAAAGAGGATCTAAGTCCATCTGTGGCCAAGATTTCCCTAAACCGTATATGCCTGTGATACTTTCACTTGCAAAGCAGTTTGCATCTGCTATCTCTTTTTGTGCATATGTACTTTTAACATAGGAACAAGGATTTCAGAGTCTTTCCTAACTTAAAAAAGTCCTAAATGGTTATTCTCATTTAAAATATTAAAAATTTTTAGATTTGTATACTTTAACTTTTTTTTCCTTAACCTCCAACTTTCTACTTGTTCAAAGTCGCCATACAAAAGGCCAATTTAATCGTTGGAAGTCTAATAAGATTTTTTCTAGTGCTTTTACATTTTTTTTAAATGCATCTTTTTTCCCTCTTGTCTTTTACTGAAAATTGTTTTTAAAAATATATTTTCTGTTGTTTCATTCTTCTTTGTAATTCCATTATTGTATATTCAGTTGCTCCTAAATTGTTCACCTCTTTTAGTCTCTTTCTCTCTCTCTTTCTCTCTCTCTCTATATATATGTATATATGTAGATTTTTGTAATAAGGACTTAATTTACATTTTTATAAAGTAAAGAGAAGCAGAGATTACTATTTCCATTTTAGGGAAGGAAAAAGTAAAGCCCAGAGAGATTAAATGAGTTGCATAAGATTGCAGGGTGATTCAGGGAAGAACTGATATGGAAGCCTTGTACCCTTAACTCCCTACCCGGGGCTTTCCCACAGGCATCATATATTTTAATTTTATAGGATGCTGTCATCACTCAGTACTCCACTGCCTGACATGTAAAATGGCTTTTATTTTTAATGTTTTTGACACTCTTCCTTCTTTCGTTTTTGATCTAACATGCAAGAGACATGAACTCGGCACTCAAAGACTGGTTTTAATTGATTTGAGAGCTGTTTTCTTACTCTTTTTCATGGTTAGATACTGGCTATCTCAGCAACAAATACAAGTTTATAAAGTTGTTGTTCATCATTGTGTTCAGCAAGTATGCTTTCCAAACACCTGTCAGAATGTTCTTTGTTGTTAGAGTTGAATTACTGGAAGTTATATTCCCAATCACTGCCCTTGAGTTACTAGCCACTGATACAGGAACATGTTTATAGAATATATTGACACACAGTGAGTCTTTAAACCAAGGCCGTATTGGCCAGTTATAGAATGTGTTATACATGGAGTGTGTTAGAGATGAGATAAGATTGGGTCAGGGTGGGGCAAAGAAAATGTACAACTCAGAAGAAATGAGAGGCATAGAACGCAGCCAAAATATCAAGCACTCCTGACCCTTACTCTTCTTCAAATAATTTCCCCAGTGCCTTGATTGCCAGTCAGTCCAGCAGTACAGTTTCTTGAGTTCCTCATCCTCAGGCAACAAGACTTTGTGCAGCTTCAGGTTGAGCTTGGGCCAGAGGGCAAGAAACTGTCCGGATATTTTCTGTTTTGTCCTCAAACTTAATGGAAATCAGGAGATTTGGGGACCTTTCTGAATGGTGATTTAGAAGAGGATTGACAGAAAGGGGGGGTGATGCTTGGAATGGGGAGTCATCCACCCCACCCTCAGAGGTGCGTCCTCCTGTGGTAGCATGAAAGGCAGCTTGATACACTTGTGAACAGATGGGTCATTTCTGGATTCGAATGTTCTGTTTTTGCCATCATCGTTTGGCTGTGGGTAGAGACACCTGGCTGGAAGGGAGGGGCCAGCCAGGCCTGTTCCTCTGTTTTAGGGCCACCTGCCAGATGTGTGCTATCAGGGCAGAGTCAGCCCTATTGCAAGGGTGACCAACCATGAGAGTTTCATAGGTTAAAATAAATGTGGTGTCCTGCCCACACCGAGGTATTTGATTTGACTTTTAGAACAGAGCTAAAGGGATTAGCTTCTTAAAGTAGCAAATTAACTCCCAAAGGACAGGTGGTCGTTTTCATTTTTGGGAACACGTTGATGAAATGCAGCTTGAGGGTCACCCATATTATTTGGCCCCAAATATAGTTTAATAGAGAGAAGCCATTTGAGCGGCCTTTCTAATCCTTACGCCTTTCTTCAGAGGAGGTTTGTTTCAGTAATGTAATTTAGAAAATCTTTACTGAGTACCTGCTGAAGATAAGCTATCATACCTGGCTTTGAGGATATATGGCTCAATAAGATACAGTCTGTGTTCTCAAGGAGAACATGTCAGATGACACAGGAGTCATTCAACAGCAAATAATTTTTTGTTTGTTGGTGTTTGTTGGTGAGGCGCAGTTCTAGGCTTTGGGTTGAAGCAGTGAAAAAACAAAGTCCTTGTCCTTAGAGCGTATATTCTAGTGATGGGAGAAATGGACAGAGACCAAACCATTGGGGTGGTCTTGGTGTGAGCCATGTACAATGCAGACATGAGGAGACTGCCTGGGAAGTGCCCACCCAGCGTTGACCTCCATCTGTTTGGAAGAAAGCTCCTGTGTTCGCCTCTCAGCAGAGCACAGGTGACAAGAGTGAGAACTTGTGGTTGAAATGGAAATGAGGAAGGAGTAGAAGGAAAAAGTGAAGTTCAACCTGACCCTCTTCACTTGCTGTGAGGATGTCCTTGTCACAGGCTCTCAGACCTGGAAAATGAGAAGAATGATACTGACAGATTGGCAAATGGAAGGGATTGCCATCAAGAGCATGTTACTAACGCATTGTCCTAGCCCACTGATATATATGTATTTATACTGCTCAGTTCTTAGCCTCAGGGCAAGGGACCAGAATAGCAGGGGATTTTTAATAACCAGCTCCTCGTTGAGACAGATAATGGGCCTTGCAGCTCCCAGACAAGGAAATATGACCCAAATGAGCAGGAATTTACTTGAAGCTTTACGTTTTTTAAAAAAGTGAGATTGTTGCCTTAGATTTGAGGAGCCTTGGGGGTCCCCTTAGGGGGTGAACATCCTTGGTGTGATTTGCTTTGTGGGCTTGGGAGCTCTCCAAGTTCCCACCTGGTATTTCTTCTTCTGAGCTTGTACCATGTTCTTCAAATCAGGCCTGTCAGTGTGTAGTAAGAACTGTCCTCTTCTCCAGAGGCTGAGAAGAACAAAGTAGTAGAAGGAAATTCCCCTGCAGCCGCCTGAGAGGGAGGGTGGAGAGGGAGCAGATGGCAGGGGGTGTAGAGGCTCCGTGCCATGGGAGATGGGTGTGTGGAGTGTGTGTGTGGTGCTCTCCTGCCCGCATGGTTCTGGAAAGAGACCTCCTTCTAACAGGGACCCCTCTGTTGTTGTGGCTCAGAGCTTCGACTTGAGAAGCATACTTTCCCAGTGATGCCACTGGATTCCTGATGTGTGACACTCCCGGGCAGCATCGTGAAGGGTGCTGTTGACTGCCTTGGAGATCCCAGACAGGGATACCATTGTGAGTCACATTGAACATGTGAGCTCCCCTTCCCATGACTGGCGCTATTCTTAGTACCGTTTTCTGCTCTGGGGGACAAAGGTCACTGGGACCACAGTCCATTTGGGTAGGTGGAAGGGGCTGGGCACAGGGATGAGGGGGAGTTGCAGGGGGAATGGAGGAAGAGGCTTTACAAGGTTAGGATATAAACTTGGAGCAAGGGCAAGGGATGGGGCCCTGGAGCCCTGTGGGGTTGGGCAGACCTCTGCTAAGCAGCACAGAATCACCTTCTAGAAGAGTCGTAACTGGGAGTGCTGGACTCATTCATTGTCTACACCAGTTTTGGGTGTAAGAACTTCTGATGGGCCTGGATGTGGGTGTCGCTGGCGGATCTGTGTAGCCAGTGTGCCTTCCAACCCCAGAGCTGCCTCTAAGCTTTGGGTTTCCAAGTGGCCCCGAAGTCCCCTCCCAGACCTGAAGTGAGGGTGATGTATTGCTTTGGAAACAGGCTCCTGTGTTAGCCTATCCATTGGCCCAGCCAGGACCTGAGCCCACCCCGGCCCAGTGTTTCTGGCTGGAAGAACATTTCCATGTCTTTCCTAGTTCTCTTGCTCCCCACAACAAAAAGGCAGTTTAGGAGTCAGCCAAAAGGTGCTGGAGAGGAAGCTTCAGCGGCCATCATGAGCTCCTCTCACTTGGTACCAAAATGTGGGCTTTCTGAGGGGTGAGCCCTGTGTGTACAGGTTAGGCCGGAGTTTGCCTGTGGGGTTTCTCTGCAGGAATCGGGGGAAGGAGCCTGGAATGGACATCTCTGTTATGTTGACTGTCCTATTGTGAAGCCAATGGGAGAGAATTCTTCCCATTCATATTCCCATTATTTCTTTAGGTATCTGCTTTTCCTGTCTATCCTCCCTCTTTTCTTGGGTGTAAACAGAAAAAAAGAGTTAGAGAGCTCTGCACCTAGGACTTGGGCTTCTAGGGCCTGAATTTAATTTTTTTTCATTCCTTTAGAACAAAGGAAAAGTCACAATGAGGACAAAAGTCCTCCGGCGAGTACTCACTCTGTCCCAGACTCACTGGGTCCTATACGCTGACATCACAGAGAAAGGGCAGGGCGGGGCATCTACAGCCTATGACTGCTTGACATTTCAATTTGGAAAATGCACTGGTAGAAAAGGAAAACTAACCATTCCGTCAGAGGTTCTTCCTCTGGGAGCTGGTGCAAACCACGGGAATCAAAGGTCCCCTCTCTGCATTGTGACTACCAAGTCCCAAGGGCAGGAGACTGCAGTGCGCTCCCGGGCCCTGTTTTCCAGCATGGGCAGATGTGCTGACTGCTCCCCGCCAAAGACTCATCTGGCGGAAGGATCTCGATCTTTCCATCCTTTTCCTCGGCTTGGTGTCATGAGACCCTGTGCCCCAGAGAGATTTCAGATAGTGGAAGAGAGGCTAAGGTGAACACCGGGAAGAAGAAACAATGAAGTAACATAACATAACGGCTGCCACAAGAGGATGCTGGAAACATCACCTGTGGAGGTGCAGGCGGTGGCGGGGGCTGGCACAGCCACTGGTGGTCAGATGACTGGGAGAACCGCTGGCTATCCCATGTCCTGCAACTGCTATGAGAAGTCGGGGAGAGAGTTTTTAAAGTCAGGTCCCCTTATCCCTTGCAACATTGCACTTAGTCAGGCAGTTTAGATGCCAGGCCTTTGGCCCCGTCATGTCCAGGGGGACAACGGTAGCATTGAGATGAAGAATCTGGGGCCAGGCTGCCTGGGTTCCAGCCCTGGCTGCTCCACTGCTGATCTAAATGGCCTCACAGTGTGTCAGTTTTCTCTGCTGTGAAGTGGTAGAAACAAATAGCACAACAGTTGCATCCACCCCCACAGAATTATTGTGGGGAATGAAGGAAACGAGTGCAGGGTGTCACAGTGTCTGCAGCGCAGTAGGTGCCCCATCAGTCATAGTACTCCTTCGTTTTTCTCGGTCAGGATCTAAAGCAAACCCCTCTCCTCCGAGGCTTCTTTTACATAGCTTTGGGGTAGGTGGGTTTCCTTCATGTCTCTCTTCAGTCTCTAGAGTTATTGTGAGTTTCTCCAAGAAACCTATGCTGTGACCACGGCTCTGGCAGCTGCATTTCTGGAGAGCGATTTACTGTTTTACCTCTTTGTGTCTGTTAGGATGGCTTCTCAGTGGGTTCCTCTGAGAATGTCACGGTTAGTTTTGTGAACCCAGGCAGAGAATGAGTAGCTCACGCCTTTAGGCAACTCCCAAGAAACCTGCAAATGTCCCTGAGTTGAATACAAAATGGTTTTTACTGAATGAAAGTAGAAACAGAGGAAGCTAGGGCTTTACCAGTGCAGCCCTCTGGGCTGTTGTTCGAATGTTCCTTTATTTTGTAGGCATTCACTGAGTCATTTTATTCTGGAATACATGTAAGGTATTTCTTGCAAGATGGTTTTAAAGAGCTAATGGTCCATTCTCAGAAAGAGGAGGTAGAGCTATTCCGTGTTTTCATATTCAGCGTGGCAAGTGCTGAGGAGGAGCCTTGGAAACCACCATTAGGAAGTTGTTACTGGAAGAGGACTTCCTTTGGCTGTGCGATGATAGCGCGCGTCAGTAGCTGTTTCTTTACTTCACTGGAGGTTGCCCTGGTCCTTTGAGTCTAAAGGCCTGGGTACTAGACCCAGCACCATCATTTCGCTAACTGTGGCTCGGAGCAAAGTCACAGTACTTTGCTGAGCACCTTTTCCGCGCCAACAGAAAGGAAGCCGAAAGACCGCTTGTGCTTCTCCTGACAGCAGAGGGTTGGGTGCGGATTTTAGGAGCAAGCACAATGATGCATGTGAACATGTCTTGTACAAATACCAGATTCCACAAGACATTACCCTTATAGATTATGAAGGCAATTTCTTTTTTAGATTGAGGGGGAACCTAAAGTTTGTTTCCTGTTAAATCTCAGTTTACTTTGGATCAGACAAATTTGCAACTCCGGTGAAAAATTAGAGCCTTAGTGAGCAGAGCTTTCCTGGATGAGCTGGAGCTTCCTGGGCTATCTCCAGAGATGTGGACTGGTTCTTTCCCAGTCCCGCTCTGCCCAGTTTATGTTATAAGGGACAGTGTAGACATGTAACAAGCAACACGGACTTTTGAACCCCTATTTGTCTCTCCACCTACACCTATAAATTAAGAATCCCTGGTGACATTGTCATTTCAAATGAGAAAGTTATCCTGAATGGAAATCGGTGTGAATATAAACCTTTTAGCATAGAATAAATTGACTGTCAGGGTATTGATGGCTAAGACAGAAAAGTGTGTGTGTGTGTGTGTGCGCGTGCGCATGTGTAATTTAGAATATACTGAACCTATGTAGAATTTCTGAGGCAGTCCCCATCTGACCTCTGAGGATTTCCTGGGTGGAAAGTTAATCCCTCAAATAGTAATGATGCTTTTTTTTTTTTTTTTTTTAGTTTGGGTGCTTTCCTGTAAGTGGACTGGAAGGGAGGGTGGTGGCAGTGGAGAGAAATATTATGACTGAGCAGATATTTAACATCTATTTCCTTGTGAGAGGGCCCGAAGATAGTGACCCTTCTTCCTCACAAATCAGGGGCCACAGGCTGCCTACCAGAGAGCAGTGCTTATGAGCCATAACTTCTGCTCAGAAGTGGCAAAGATGTTCATTCCTTCGTTAATATGTTTCTTACTTCTGAAGGCAAAAATAACGACTTAGTTTTTGAAGGTGTAAAAGATGATGCTACCTTAGAATACCCCAGAGGATAGGCACAGTATTCTCTTTCTAGAATTTGCTTAGCAATAAAAATGAACCAATCCTTAAGTTAATCAAAATAAGGCACTTGACACATTTTCTTCCATGCTTTTGTTTTATAGGGAGGCCTTTGTCTTTTCTATCTGTTAGAGCTCATAACACTTCCTCTGACATGTGCACTATCTGTTGCCTTCATTTTCTCCTGGCTGGATAGGCTGAGAGAAGAGGGATGTGGGAGTGCCGTGTGTGTGGGGATTAGCTGCGTAGAGTGCTGAGTATCTGGTGTAATGATTCACAATGGCTTGTGTTTCTAGGCAGTGGACCAATCCAGCTGTGGCAGTTTCTTCTGGAATTACTCACTGATAAATCCTGTCAGTCTTTTATCAGCTGGACAGGAGATGGCTGGGAATTCAAACTTTCTGACCCAGATGAGGTAAGGAAGGAGGGGCTTGCGAGTACTGTGCTGAGGAAGGATGAGAGAGAACCCCCTGGAAGGGGTGGTGTGGACCTGTATGACATTTTCCAGGACTGCGATTCCCAGCTCTGCCACTTGCCACTCCCGGAGCAAGCTAGGTAGCCTGTCTGAGCCCCAGTTTCATTATTTGGAAAATAGAGAAAATATCTACGTTACCCATTTGTCGTACAGGATTAGCTGATAGGAGGCACTAATGTGCCGGGCAGTAGGTCGGTTATCACCCACAGAGCTGCCTCCTGCGACTTAGCCTCTTCCTAGCCCCGTGGCTCTGTGAGTGTGAAAGGGGCTAGACAGTTCAAGAGGCCTTGGGAGATTGGCTCATTAGTTTCTTATTTCATTACACACATGCTTATGGAGTAGTGGTTCTGTGCCATGCCCAATTCTGAGGATAAAAAACAGTGAAGAAGAGAGACGACATCTTTGTTCTGGCAGACATGAGAAAATATTTGTGCCCTGGTATGGAAAGAAGCACTTCCTGTTGATGAAAGACAGCTCAGCTCCTCCACTTCACACTTGCCTGTTAGATTTCATGCTTGCAAAGCAAGGAGATTTTACTAATAATATGGGGAAAGAGGAGAGCGTATAGTGTGGCTTTTCATTTATTTTTTAAAGTCAAATATTTAATCCTATTCCACAGAAGTTCAGGGTCACTCTGTTTTCATCAACTTAAAGAATCACTGTGACTCCCATCCCCGCCCAACCCATGAAAAATGGAATTCAGAAGCGACAGGCCAGAAAAATATTTTCTATATGTACATGAATCTCAAATCATCTTACTGGAGCATCATGGGTCACCGTGAATGGGTATAGCATAGGCATACAAACATATATATTTGGTCTATCTTGTAGATTTTTGCCTACTCCTCTTTTATTTTTCTTTTTAAATTTCAGGTGGCCAGGAGATGGGGAAAGAGGAAAAACAAACCTAAGATGAATTATGAGAAACTGAGCCGTGGCCTACGCTACTATTACGACAAAAACATCATCCACAAGACAGCGGGGAAACGCTACGTGTACCGCTTTGTGTGTGACCTGCAGAGCCTGCTGGGGTACACCCCTGAGGAGCTGCACGCCATGCTGGACGTCAAGCCAGATGCCGATGAGTGATGGCACTGAAGGGGCTGGGGAAACCCTGCTGAGACCTTCCAAGGACAGCCGTGTTGGTTGGACTCTGAATTTTTAATTGTTATTCTATTTTTTATTTTCCAGAACTCATTTTTTACCTTCAGGGGTGGGAGCTAAGTCAGTTGCAGCTGTAATCAATTGTGTGCAGTTGGAAAAGGAAAGCCAGGACTTGTGGGGTGGGTGGGACCAGAAATTCTTGAGCAGATTTTCAGGAGAGGGAGAAGGGTCTTCTCAGAAGCTGGAAGGCTGTGGCTTGAGAGAGAAAGAAGACTAATGTGTCCAATCATTTAAAAAAATCACCCATGAAAAAGTGTCTTGAGTTGTGGACCCATTAGCAAGAGACATTGTCACATCAGAACTCATGAAACTGATGTAAGGCAATTAATTTGCTTTTGTTTTTAGGTCTGGGAGGGCAAAAAAGAGGTGGGTGGGATGAAACACGTTTTGGGGGGGATGCACTAAAAGCTGAGAACTATTTACCTATCACTCTAGTTTTGAAACAAAGATGGACTTCAGTGGGGAGGGGCCAAAACCATTGTTGTGTTACAATTTATTTTATTAAATTTTGTGCCAGTATTTTTTTTTCTTAAAAATCGTCTTAAGCTCTAAGGTGGTCTCAGTATTGCAATATCATGTAAGTTTGTTTTTATTTGCCGGCTGAGGATTCTGTCACAGTGAAAGAAAACTGTTTATATAGACCCCATTGGAAAAGCAAAACGCTCTCACTGAGATCAGGGATCCCAAATTCATGGGACTTATATAAGAAGGACAATTAATGCTGATTTGGGTACAGGGGAATTATGTGTGTGAATGTCATCTACAATTAAGAAAATATTAGTACATCCCTTTACTTACTTGTTATTAGTGGATTCTCGGGGTTTGGACTTAATGTTGAGCTAAGAAGCATTAAGTCTTTGAACTGAATGTATTTTGCATCCCTGGTTTTGGACCACAGTAAACGTAGGAGCACTGTTGAAGTCATGGAAAGGAGATCGAAGGAGGAAGATTGACTTGGTTCTTTCTTAGTCCTATATCTGTAGCATAGATGACTTGGAATAAAAGCTGTATGCATGGGCATTACCCCTCAGGTCTTAAGAAATAAGTCCTGAACGCATGTCGTTCCAAACTAACACTCTGTAATTTTTCTTTTATGTCTTATTTTCCAAGAATCATCCATTTTTTGCACCCTTCACCCCCAACTCTGTTATTCAGTAGAGAGAAATGTATGGCTTTCTGATTGGTGAGTGAAAGAGTAACTTGAGACATGACCTAAGTTGAAGAGTTTAGACTTGCTGAGGTTTAGAAGTGATGGAAATGAAGAGAGCATTTCAATAAAATGTGACTTGGCTGTCTTTGGAAGAGAAGTGCAAGGCTTTCCTTTGAATAATTTAAATTAGTCCGGTAGGATGTCAGGTGAGACTGTGTATGCAAAATGAATGGCACAGGTGATGCTAGGGCCTCATACTTGGGTCTGATGTCTTGGCACAGGGTAAGTAAAGGTTAATTCCAGAAGAGAGGAATGACTTGAAGGCAAAGGAAACAAAGGAAGGCGGTTCGGTGAAGAGAATAAGGTTGTCCATGAGATTTGAATAGATTTTTAGTTTCCCCAATGTTTAAATACAAACATAGTCAAGCAAGGTAGTCATCTTTCTGCTGGTTGTGAGGGGGAATCTGAAAATGGAGTTTTGGGGGAAAAGTCAACATCTAACTCGTGAGGAAAAGTGCCTAATACAATTAGAACCTCCCTCACTCTATAGTTGCCCCGTTGAAAGGACGAGGAGGAGGGGTGGTGTTTTTGGACTTCCGTGAGAGAAGGAAAGACATATTTCAGGTAAGCTTCTCAGGGCTGGCCCTTTTTGGGATTTGGATGAGAAATTGGAAGTACTAACTACTTTCTAGTGTATCTTTAAGAAAATTGATTGTTGTTTACTCCCAGATCCTCTTGCAGACGCAGAATTATCAGGAACATAGCTCTGTGATTCATGAGTGTACCCATACTGATGAATTGGAGCATCCATGTGGAAAGCGAAGGCAGAATTATCCCAGCTGTGTTATTTTGATCTTTTGGATGCAGGTGCCTTAATGAAGCTCTCAAAATATTTTAGGAGCTGCTCAGGGAGTGTTGGGTGGAACTGTTTGGACTACATTGTTTTCTCTTAGATTATGTGATTTTTGTTGGGCACTGGCAAAAGGTGTGTGTGAATGTGTGCATGTGTGTGAATGGTGTGTGTGTGTGTGTGTGTGTGTGTGTGTGTGTTTGCAGACATGCAAAACTGCAGCTGAAATAATACCTGAGATTTCTAGGTAAGTCTTTCCACATTTCAATAATGGGTAAGAGTAGAACCAAGGCCGGGTATCAATTATTGCTTGCTGTTTGCAACCAGGCATAAAATCACTTTCTCAAAGCATCCACCGTTCCTCTTAAATTTATGTTGGAAGCTCTCCTTCTGTGAGTGTAACTCCTGCAGTTCCTCTAGCAGATAAGATATAAGAAAGTGCCTCCTAGTGCTCCTCCGCCCGCTTGTTTGCTAAAATTCCCTTTCTCTCTAGGTCCACCATTTTCAGGATTTGTAGATAGTGTATTAATTAAGACAGCTTTGTCAATCTGGCCAGATGTTTTTTCTCCTTTGTCCAAAGGCCAGAGACCATCCCAGGAAGAGTGGTGGGTGGTTTATACACTGGAAATGTTGCGTTTATGCTTTTTAAAAACACATGTTAACTTCAGAGGAAGGATGGGCAAATCTGGTCTAGCTGGGTGAAACCCTTATTTTCCCAGAGATGCCTTAGCCTTTGTCGGTTTTGGCTTTAGGGTTCAGAGTCACTTTTGTTCCCTTCTTCATTCTGGGGAGGGACTTCCCTACATAGAGCCCTGATTTTGTGGCTGTGGGGATCGGAGGTAGCATTCAAAGATCAGATGTGCTTTTCCTCACTTTGGAGATGAACACTCTGGGTTTTAGAGCATTAACCTGCCTAACCTTCATGGTGAGAAATACACCTTCTCTCTTCTAGTCATGCTGTGCATGCCGCTTACTCTGTTGGGGTCTATATAAATTTGTTGAACTCTTACCTACATTCCAAAGAAGTTTCAAGGAACCATAAATATATGTATACATATGCATATATAAAATGTATATATTAAAATAAAATTATCAGGAATACTGCCTCAGTTATTGAACTTTTTTTTAAGAATACATTTTTTTTTAAGCTGAGAAGTATAGGGATGAAAAAGATGTTATATTGTGTTTGACTATTTTCCAACTTGTATTTTCATATAATTTATATTTTTTAAAAGCTGAAAATTTAGAAGCAAAATGAAAAAAAGGAAAAGCAGGTGCTTTTTAAAAATCAGAACTGAGGTAGCTTAGAGATGTAGCGATGTAAGTGTCGATGTTTTTTTT
Source organism: Macaca fascicularis (assembly GCF_037993035.2). Lineage (NCBI taxonomy): Eukaryota > Metazoa > Chordata > Mammalia > Primates > Cercopithecidae > Macaca > Macaca fascicularis. The sequence goes on along the minus strand of NC_088388.1, from coordinate 126,979,265 downwards.
TTTTTTTTAAATGCAAAAAAATTCTTATGGCGGAGTTTTTTGTTTGTTTATTTTAGTAGCTGATGCTGGCACATCATTTTGCTGGAGAGTTTTTTATATACTGTAGCCTGATTTCATATTGTATTTTAAACTGTGTGAAATTAAAAACAAAGAATTTCATTCATAATGCTGTGGCTTTGGCTTGATTCTTTCTTGTCTGGATCATGTATTAAAGCAGAACAAATCAACCAACCAGAGGCAAGCACAGAGGGATGCAGTTTAGTCTTTCTGATCTCACTAGCTCAGGACCATTGGTGATAAAGATTTCCTAATAAGGTGAGAACTATAATAGGAATATAGGGAAGTCATCAAACATCCCAAACATTGAATATATTTTGTCATCCTTTGTAGAATGTCCCTGGCCTTGTCAGACCTAATTTCTTCATGTCTGAAGGACTAAGAGCCATGTGAAGAAGATTTTTAATGACTCAACAGATAAACATTTGATTTCAGCTAGGTACCGTTCCTGATATGAATACAGAAAGTTGAACATCTTTAGTGGATCCTGTGGGAAAGGAGCAGTATTCTTGTGTCCACCATTGATAGTAATTTTGCTCTGTGGCAACTTGGGCCCTTCACATCCATCTCCTTGGCCCCAACTCTTTCACTGGGGCTGAAGATTGGGAATAATAATATCTGTCAGAACCCCTAGCAACCCATGCCATAAATAAAATCATATTTATAAGTGCTTTGGAGGGGACTGCTTAGGAACACATCGTGCATGGTGCTTATTCCTTGTTGCTGAAACTGTAGAAGGTGGATGTTTTTAATTAACACCAACATTTGCAACATGAATCCCAGCTCACAGCTGGAAAGTGAATTTTTGCTGAATTGTTCACAAAGAGAGCTCTGTTTTTGGAAAATCTGTTTCTTCAGGCCTGGAGCTTGAGGTTTGCTGAGTACACGTTAAGCACGGACTGTGTGGTCTGGTGGTCAGGGAGCAGGACTGGCCGCGAAGAAGCCTCCAGCCCCTGAATCCTGGTCAAGCCACTAACATTTACTGGAGACTTTGGGAAAAATGGCTTCAGGTCCTTACATTTTGTTTTTAGTTTTCAACTGCAAACCTGGGCAAAGCCATAATTCCTGAGCCAACCTGAGGCCACATTTGAACTCTTCTGAATAAACAGCACACAGAGAATAGGTTTCTGCTTCAGGCAAGGATTCAACCAGAGAGCTTTCCTTCAGTGCCAAGTTGCTGTTATCCCTCCAAGTACCTGACTTAATGCTCACCAGGGTCAAAGATGCAAGATGTACTTGAATGAAATCAGCTTAGCCCTACCCTTCTCCCACTAGGAGCTAGAGTTCAGATGAGGAACCCTCAGGCAACCGGGCTTTGGTGATTTCTCTTAACAATACTGCTGAGACCATGGTTGAAGCTGCAATGGTGGAGGTCTGGAGGGGAGACTATCTTTCAAAGCAACTGCACAATTTGGGAAGACGGGCAGGGTGAGGATAGAAGGAGACACAAGGGAAAGTGGAGGTGATGATCACACTCTGTAGATTTGAACAGCTTTCAGGAGGTGATAGGATAAGAAAATGAACCAAGTCTATTCTGACTCAACTGCTATAACTGGAGCAAGCTACAGCACCCAAGACAAAAAGAAAAAAGAGCGGATCGGCAGAGGTGTATGAATGAAATGTAACTATTTTAACCTAAAAAGGGAAACGATTGTGATTTGTGCTTTGGGTACAATAAGGCAAACAATGTGAACCAGACGTGACACACAGGCTGCTTCCATGCCATAGAGATGTGCACTTCGGCCTTCACAGTGTAGGAAACCCAAGAGAAGAATGTACTGTAGTAGGGTAATGGGATGTCTTTGGATTCTAGCATATTGCTTCATAGCAACCACCATGGGCACTGAACTGAAGCTGCTTCCTTTAGGTGCATATCAGTCTCCTATTTTATCTCTCACAGGCCAGGCCCACACATTGACATTCCTGCCTTGTCCCTGTAGAATTTAATTTTGTGACCCCTGTGTAGATATCTATCCACATTCCAGGTTTATTTGGCATGAAGCTCATTTTATTCTAGAGCCTACAGTGGAAGAGAGTACAAGAGGTCATCAGGTTCATCAGAGAACCATCTGACTTCTAAGCCCCGTTCTTTCCATGACGCCGTATTGCTGGCCTAGAACTCTGAAAAGTCTCTTTTGATGATGCTGGCTGATGGCTCACCAGCTCTGGGAGCCACAGGCCTGGTTACTAAGGGGTACATTTCATACATCAAATACGGGACAAGGACAAAGTCTTCTTTCAGTAAGTAAGCCTTTACACTTCCGTACTGCTTTTTGACCTCTGCTTTTCCCCAGGGGCTGCTCTGGAAGGTGGCTTGCGACGCAGTTCTAGTTGTACAGAATCCCTTCTCTGGCTTGTATACAGGGATCCTTGACCCTCCTCGTGGCTGGATTAAGGACCTGGCCCTTGCATTTATGGGCATATTGGCTCGGCATGTGCCTGGCATCTCCTTACTCTGTGAGATGCCCCCATGCTGTGAGAATCCTCACCTAACTAACAGAAGAGAAAAGCATTCCTCCTGGCACTTTTTGCAGTGAGGCAGAGATTTAAGGAGTCTGATAAAGGCAGTTGTTGATCAATTGGTGAAAATGCCACAAGGTTTGAAGTTGAGGAAAAAAAACTTTGATGAGAATTTAGAACCCCAAATGAGGGGTAAAGTGGCTCTGGCCTCTTTGTCCCTTGGTCAGTGCCATTTCCTGGTTTATTCAATGTTCCAATCCCTCTCCCTGTTTCTACTTTCCTGGCAAATGCTTCTGCCCTGGGAAAGCCAGTTGCATCAGATTGCCTGGTGTATCTCAACGTCCTGACATCCAAAGTAATGATAGCGATGATCATCTGCCCACAGCAACCTAGGAAATCAACAAGGGCCAGCCAGGCTCGTGACAGGCTGCACAATCCCCAAAGCCCGTTTGAGTTTACAGTCCTATCTCTAATCTCTCTTCCCTGCCACTCAGGCTCTTGTGCTCTCTGGACCACAGCATTTCTACAGAGCTTTGATATCAGGTCGGCCCTGGTCATTCCATGTGATACAACTTAACAGCACAAGGATGTTTTCAGCAGGCTCTTGTGGGAATTAGTGAGGGTCAAGAGAGAGTCACGACCTTCTCTCTCCACTCCACATGGTCAGCCTGAGCCGCTGGCCCTGGGCGGTAACAGGCTCTTTTTAACCTTTTTATAGGCAAACCTACAATTTCAGCTGTGACTCTTCTTACACCTTGTCAAAGGCTGTCCCCCAGATGTACCTAGAAATCGCACATGTCCAGGTATACTCAAAGAAGTGGCAACTGTCTTCGCAAGCCTGAAAAGCTAATGATGAGTGCTGGGTTTGGTCTGGGATTGCCTCTGTGGAACAAGGATATTCCTAACTTTAGAAGAAGAGATGGGACTGGGAGCTTCCAGATGGTTTTGGAACTGTGTTGTGTTCATCAGAAATAGTCATTATTCTTACAGATCTCAGGGGAAGGCAAGTTCAAAACTTCAAGTGTGACTGAATTGGGGGAATCCCTCTGCCAATCTGCTTCTCAGGTAGACCAACTTTGTTCCATTTGTTCTGCCTTCCATGGGAATAAGGAAGTTTGCAAATACAGTGCAGCCAGTGCACCTGTAATGTGAGATGCTTATCCGTATTTGAGACAAGGTAAGAATGACGGTGAAGACAATGACCAGTATGACCAGTGTTTAGGGGTAACAGATACTTCATTCAAATATCTGTTTTCTCTATGGCCAAGTTTTCATCATGATAGCACAGAGTTGTGCACATGAGCCCAAGGGGATATGTTTTCTTCACTGGCCCATCATGGAACACCGGCAGGCTGGGGTGGGTGTATGAACTCAGCAGGGTATGGATGGAAGGCTGTACTAACTCTGAGCACAGATTTCCCATTTAGAGCAGGAAGGGCCCGGGTGTGCCATGCGCATGATGGTGGCATGTGTTAGCTGCTCTAGGAACCCGTGCACGTGGCCTCTGAAATCTCAGATCAGAGCCCTGATCACAAATTCCAAAGAGCCTTCTTTCTGTAACTACAAGTGACAGTCCAAAACCTGAAGCCCAGTCCAGAAAGAAAATTAAAATAAGAGTGACCACACATTCTGGTGTACCTGGAATCGTCTCAGAGTCCCTCCCTTGTCCTGGCGTAATTACTCAGCAGTTCCTATTGGTCCCATGATACTTTACATGGTCTCCTAATTAAACCCAATAATGGCCTAGAGAACGATGAGATGAGGAGCAAATGCCAGAATTCTAAAATTCCACATTTTAGAGTCAAAAGAGACCTTAAAGATCATCTGGTGCAACCTCTTCAATTAGGCATTCATGAATTCAAGGTTTAGAAAGGCGAGAGGACTTTCCCAATGTCACCTCATTAATGATGGCACTGGTACTGGAATGCAGACCTCACTCTTCCCTCAGCACTGTCTCTAGTCCCATGCTGTGCTAAATTTAATCCAATTTCTAGGCAATGCATCCTGGTTTAAAGCTGATTCTAGCTGATTCAGTATCGATCACGATAATTATTTCTATTAGTTCTGATGGACATAAGAATCTGCTGAATAATGGTGCTTAGGCTGGGAACGGGGGACTAAGAAAGTTGGATCATTGGGTGGTGGGAGGCCTTATCTTTCTCAGTTTGCAGAAACTGAAAATGCAGTCACTGACATCTCAGTTTACGGAACTATAGGATGTTATATCTAGAAGGTGCCCTACATAGTGAAGCCACCAAGCAAATTTATTCAGAAAACAAACATCCATTGAGCATATGCTGTGTGGTTGGCATTGGGTTCAGTAGCAGGGAAACCATAAGGAAGAAGGTAAACACTTTTTCCTTCACTCCGATTCTAGTAAATTACAATTTATAGACAAATAAAAGGGTAATACCATCCAGTGAAGTAACATTATGATTTGACACATAGGAGGAACCTAACCTGAAGGAATGTGTGGCCTGCAGGTGAGTAGCAGGTAGTTAAGTGGAGAGGGAAAGAGGTTCCGGTGGTGGGGAATGCATGTCCAAGGGCTGAGAGGTGAGAAAGTGTGTACACTGATGGAGAAACTGGAAGTAGTTTTATGGATCCAGAGCACAGTGTGCAAAGGTGTGTGGGTGGGAGGAGAGGACAGCAAGAACGGGTGGAGATGATCCAGGGGCCTGTGGGCTGTATGAAGAGTGACGTGGAGTCCTGAGGCTCTTCCAGCAGGCTAAGTCACATGATCCGACCTGTACTTAGGAAAATCATTCTGACTGTGGAGTAGAACGTGAATCAGAGCCAGACAAGGGTAGAAACAGGGAGACCAGTTGGAAAACTGTCATGCTCAGAAGAGATGCGTACAAGGGAAGCAGCAATGGCACATCAGAGAGGTGTGGAGAACATAGAATCACCAGCCCTGGGTGACTGGTCGGTGTGGATGGGTGGCAGGCACTGTGCAAGGGCGTAGACCTTGGGTGGCATGCAAAGGCAATGATCAAAGTCCCCGTCCTTGGTCTCAGTATCATCAGAGTGTGGATTTCAGATCCAGAGAGAACCTTAGAGGTGTAGTCCAGTGTCCTCATTGTATAGATATAGGGTTTCAGGTTAAGGGAGTTTCAATGATTTCTGTGAGATCACATTGCTAACCGGTGACAGAGGCAGAATTCGAATTTAGGTGTAGTAATTCTAAATCCTATGCATTTAACGAGGGTTGGCAGCTCGTTCTTCCAAACACAAGAAAGAAATAGCCTCTTCCTTTCAGCCCTTCTTCCCTCCTTCTGTCTCTCTCTTTTCATTCCTTCCTTTGTTCATTTGTTCATTCCTTTCTTCCTTCTCCTCGTTCCTCTGGGGTTAGAGGAATGTGACAGACCTCCCTGCACGACAGCCATAGGCCCTCTCTTCTGATCAGGATCTGTCTCTCCCAGGAGCCCTGGCCATCTGCCTCCACTGCGGCTGTAATTGGAAAGAAAGAAGGTGTTCATTTCTCTATTTTTCTGCTCCAGCTACTGATCCTCAGTTTCCCCCAGAGCTGTGTGAGCCCCCTTTGCCAAGCAACCTCTTCACATTATTTCTGGAATCCTGTTTCGGACACGGGACAGAGCAGGTGTCTGTCTGACTCGTACTGTCACACCTTCCAGCCCCAGTTCAGCATTTCCTGCCACTTCTGTACCTCGGTCTCACACTCCTTCTCCTGGGCTGATGGCCTCCTGCTTTTTAAAGAAATCTTTTGTATTATTCTAGTCCTTGGTGATTCTTCTCTCTCTCATTCATTCCCTTTACTCTCCATCTTGAGTCTCCTCTCTTTGTGTCTCACATCTGGTATTCCTAGAGAGGAAATTTGATAAGCTGAAGAGAAAAGGCAGTCACCTTTAAGACTGTAAACTAGGTTTTAAATCTAAAACCAGGTTTTAAATTCTGGCCCTGCCATTGTTGAGCACTGTGATCTTGGGTAAGTTATTTGACTTCTCTGTGCCTGGCTTTTTTCATCTGTGAAATGGGGATAACAGCACCAGCCTCGCAGGACTGACACGGTGATTGCCAATTCATCTGTGTTGGGGCTTGACATTTCGTAAGTGCTATGTAAATGGACACTATTAGTAAATCTGAAACTACAGTTCAAGAAAGTCTTTTTCTCCCTTTTTTGAGAACTATTTTTTCACTGGACTCCTGGAACAAGAAAAAGACCTCAGCCTTCAGGGCGAGGACTCTGGAGGGCCTGTCTGAAGAGAGAGGAGTGTCTGTTCCCCGCCCTCAGCCCTGGACGGCCTCTGGTGCCAAGGCCTCCCTGCCTGCTGCGGCCCTGCTTGCTATTGCAGCTGCAGGTGGGCAGAGCGGCTGGCTCCGGGCGTGGAAAGGCGAACGCTGTTCCGGCCAGCTCCAGGACTCAGCATTTTCCACTACTCCTCGCTCTGTTTGTTTTGCTCTTTGGGCTGCCCCCGCTGAGCGGGGACTTCTGAATGATGTCCAACAGCAACGCCGGGTCTGCCCGAGGTCCTCGCCCACTCTGGAGCTCCCAGCGCCTCGCGTCTCCTCCCGTTGGCAGGCGGAGGACAGGGGGCCCGGCCGGCCCATGCAGCGAGCTCTCTCACAAAGTACCATTGTATGGGGCCGGTCTGTGGGAGACAAATGAAAGGGATTTCAAAATCAACAGCAAGTTATTTTTATCCGTGAAAGGGCTGAAATGCCTTTCTTTTCCATCTTGGAAAACAAATCTTAAGGGACCATTGTGCCGCAGAGTGTTTTCATTTACTCTGGTATTTGAGCATTTAGGAGAGAGGCTTCTGGAAGACCTGGACTCAGAAGGAAAGAAATCCAGAAAACTGGGCTGCTGCAGCCGACGCACCCCCTCCCCTAGGCAGGAGTCCCCCGGGGATGGCCCAGAACGCAGCCCTAGTGTGGCCCCATGCTTTCGTGCCTTTCTCTTGCCCTCCAGAGTGGGCACCTCCTTCCATCCACCCCACCCACCAGCTCCCCCATTCACTGACCCACTTTTCTCATCCAAAATCTTAGCCTTCTGCATCTGAGTGGGGTCCAATTCAGGAATATGTGACTCCTTCCTGCAAGGTAGGAGTCTCCCAGGCGGGGAGTGCCCGCTCCAGGAACTGCACAGAATAGAACATGAGATGAGAGAAGAAACCATTAGAGCTTCCATTCATAGGTACTTTCCATCTAAAAATGGGAACTACGTTTCTAGGTACTAATACTGAATGTATATATAGATCCCGGTACCCTCAGACTCCCACCAATCATTTGCATCCATGAGAAGCTCTGTGAGGAAAGTGAAGTTCTGCAAGGTGGGTGGGGGAGGTCCTACTGGAGCCCTGATTTCTCTTTTCGCATATAATTACGTGTGTGTATATATATATATATATATATATATATATATATATATATATATATATATGTTTGTTACATAGGTAAACAGGTGCCGTGGTGGTTTGCTGCACCCATCAGCCCATCATCTACATTTTCTCCTAATGCTCTCCCTCCCCTGACCCCCCACCACCCGACAGGCCCTGGTGTGTAATGTTCCCCTCCCTGTGTCCATGTGTTCTCATTGTTCAACTCCCGCTTCTGAGTGAGAACATGTGGTGTTTGGTTTTCTGTTCTTGTGATAGTTTGCTGAGAATGATGGTGTCCAGCTTCATCCATGTCCCTGCAAAGGACATGAACTCATCCCTTTTCATGGGTGCATAGTATTCCATGGTCTTGCATAAACACAGCGAGTCAATTTACAAACCATATTATCTCATTTTAACCAAATCACATTTACAAAATGGAAAAATGTCTTAAAATAGCTTCTGTAAGGAAACTGGAGATTGTTGACAATAGGAGCAATTCAGGCCCAAGAAGGTAAGAAAAATGCCATATCATTTCTTCTACTCCTGGAACAAATTATTTGCCAGCCGTGTATTAAAGCTAAAAAAAAGTAATTTAATTAGGTTTCACAAGATCTGGCCAAAAAATTTTCCAAATCTTGAAGACTACATTAAACATGGATATATATTTATTGTCATTAATGACAATTAGTGCTCTGGGGTATTATATTACCAGGCAATGCTAACAGATATTAGCTAGGGCATGGAGTTTATAAATAAATAAATATGCCTGTATTGAAGGTGGTTCTTAAAAATATTTACGATGGGAGTATAGGGTCAGAAAAGTTTTGAAATGACTGCTGTAAAGGAATATCTGCTGAGGGCCAGCAAGATTTTTGCTGGTGGTGGTGGGAAAACCCCAATGTTTGCAACCGGTAAAAATCAGAGTTTAAATTCTGACTCTACCATTCAAGTTGAATTTACACACTCAGTTTACTATGTGACTTTGGGAATATATGTAACTTCTCTGAGTCTCAGTTTCCTCAAAATCACAATAGTGACACTTACCCCACTGATCTATTGTGAGGATCAGTGAAATACTTTCTATTGAGGGTCTAGGGTAGAACTTGACATGTAGTAAGCAATGCTCAAGAAGTGTTTGACTTATCCAGTCTAACCTTGCTTCTGCCGGGAAGCTAGGGAAGAGCCGCGGGCTCAAGATGAAGCCCATTCTCGGCAAAAGTCTGCTGGTGGGCCTGGGGAGCTTCCCTCATGGCTGAGAAGGTCAGCTTGTATTTTCTAACACATCACTAACAGCCTGTTCTTGGCTCTAAGAGGAGAGGACTATGTGTATGTGTTTAAAACCACTTTGGGTAGGCCTTCCTGGTGGCTTCCTAACCAGTATGAAACAAACGGTTATATGCTGGTTTCAGTCCAGTTCCCAGCAATCTTTTTTCAAAAAACGTTTGTGTCAGAAGGTATCACACAACAGGGCCACAGTTGGCAGGAATTAGCCCCCCATTATGCAACTGAGCCAAAGGTCTCAGAAGTAAATGAGCCATGGAAACTTAGAACCCCCTACTGAGCCTGGAGCCTGGTCTCTGCCAGAACATTTGGACAGCCAAGCTATGCTATAAAAGAGGAAAAAGTCGGTGTGTATGTATTGGAGGGATGGCGTTCAGTTCTTCTAGTTCCTTTCCCAGGCTCCCATTTTGCACACAAGGATACAAGAAGGATGCTGAAGATATCCAAGCGTGAGAACCTCCATCTTCCCCACTACCAGCTCTGATCCATGTTGCTGCTCAGACTGGGATTCATATTCTCTGGAAAAAGCCTCATGCAGGCTCTGAGAGAGCACCAACCAGCTTGTACATATGGAGGTCCTTACCTCTCAGACTCCCCATTCTCAGCAGTGCTTCAGGCTCCATCCAGCCTTAATCCTAGATCCACTACCCCCCTGCAGTTGGTCCTGGGAGAGATTTTTGGGAGTCAGAGGCTCCATTCCAAGCTGAAAGAACTTGATCAATGAGTGTTTCCTTCACAGTTGTCAACTGGGAGATGAAGGAAAACAAATGAAGCTGTTAAAGCCCAGAGCTCAGAGTACGTTTTCGAAATGGAAAGAGACTCTCTTTACAAAGAAATAGCAAAAGAGGAGTGATCTGGTCTGACTGCAGGGTCTTACCTGAACACAGTTCACAGGGAAACTGCTGTGGCCCGTTGCTCTCTGGGCAGCCTCATGGGTGTGCTCTCCCGCAGCCCATTCCAAACAGGTGACCAACCTGTGAGTCAGGCTTGCCTGGGCTGGAGGCAGCTGATACAGGGAATTCACCGTTTCCATTCCTGTAACCTGACAGCGTTGAACTTTGGTCTCTGAGGTTTTACTCCAAGAGGGGACAAAACAACCCTTGTTTTTATAACTTGCCTACAGGTTATAAGGAAGGAACACTTTTCTTCCCTCTCTCACCATGCTTGATCTAGTTTTGTTTTGTTTTGTTTTTTTGGATTTTCTCTGAGCCACCCACCTCTTTCCTTGTCTCAGGTCAGACTTTCTTGGGTTTCAGATTAACTGTGCTTGATTTGTGACTCTGACATTTGGATAATTCACTTTTCCATTTTAACAGTTAACTCCCAGAATCCAATGTGCCAATTCCTATGCTCATAGACAGTAATATATTTCTGGGATTCTTCCATCCTGCCAAGCATTCTTTACTCTCTGAATATCAGAAATCCATCTTGAGGGCTTAATTCTCTTAGAATCAAAATACCGACTTCAGAAGCAGGCAGACCTAAGATCAAATTGAGGGTCCTTGGACACGTAACTACAAGTCTGAATCACGATTTTCTCTTTTGCAAATGGGGTAGTACCTACTTGATAGAGTTGTTATATTGTTTAAATAGAATCATGTAATAAAGTGACTTTCAAAGGACCTGATACATGGCAAATGCCCAATAAACATTCTACAAGGTAGAGAGTCCCCTTTAAATGGTTTCATTAAATATTAGTTTTATGTATTTTTAGAAGATTATATATATTGAAAATTTACATAACATGAAAATATTCAGAAGCCAATTAGAAAACTACCTGATATTCTTCACTATTGAAATTTTAGTATAAATCTTTTCAGCACTGAATTATGTACACATATATTTGATACCAAACTTGATTTTTATTGAGGTAAAATGAATATAATAGTGATATGCACAGATTTTGAGCAGTTTGATGAATTTAATAGGTATATTTGTATAAGCAATATACCAGAAAATTCCAATATCCACACCCTACCGTCAATCACTATTCTGATTTCTTTTGGCATAGTTAGTTTTGCCTGTTCTTGAACTTTATAATTTATGGGCATTAGGTATAGTACTGAAAGGTTTTGCCTCAATAGTAAAGCAAAATTAGCCCTAGGCTAAATACTGTTCTGTTCCTGCCAAATAAAGCTTAAAAGCAAGACTCGAAAGGGTCAAACTATTTCCAAGTAACTTAACTCAAGGGTATTTTTAGGAATACAAAAATATCCAGCCAGTCCACTATGTCTGGCATCCAATAAAGAGTTACCAGGCATACAAAGAAGCAGGAAAATATGACCCATAATGAAGGAAAAAATCAGCCAGTTGAAAATTTCCAAGAAATGACACAGACGATAGACTTAGTCCACAAGGAATTAAAAGAGAGTAACAATTTCACACGTTGAAGAAGCTAGAGAAAAGACTGAACATGCCAAATGTGATACAAAAGACCCAAGTCAAAATTCTGCCGTTGAGAGCTATATAACATATGACATGAAAGATACATTGGATGGGATTAATGGCAGATTCAACACTGTGAAGTCCTAGCAATGAAATGACCCTTAATAAAGCACACATAAAATAAAGAGTGAAAAGAAAAATGAGCAGAGTGTCAGTGAGTTGTGGGACAACTCTAAGTCTCTGAATAAACATGCAGTTGGAGTCCCCAGAGAGGCAGAGTGTGTGATAGAAAAAAAAAAGGAAACTTTATTAATGGCTGAAACTATTCAGAATTTGATGGAAACTATAAACTCACCCATCTAAGAAGCCCCACAAACCCCAAGCACAAGAAACATGAAAACAAAATATGCTAAGTACATCAAGTTTCTTAAAGCCAGTGATAAAAAATAACTCTTAAATGTCTTAAAAGATAAGATATTTTACATACAGAAGATCAAAAGAAAAAATAAAAGATTCCTTGTCAAAAACAATTCAAGGAGGAGGATAGTGCCCAACATCTTTAAAGCAGTGAAAGTGAAAAAAAAACAGGCAACCTAGAGTTCTATACCTAGTGAAAATAATCTTTTGAAACAAAGACTTTTTCTGACACAAAACATTAAAAGCTTTTATCACCAGCAGAACTACACAAAAAGATTATAAAAGACATATTGTTTTCTTTTTTTTTTTTTTTTGGCATGGTCCCTTTTTTTTTTTTTTTTTTTTGAGAACCACTTCTTCTTTTTTTTTTTTTTTAACTTTTTTATTTGTTTTTATTTTTTATTATACTTTAAGTTCTAGGGTACATGTGCACAACGTGCAGGTTTGTTACATAGTTATACATGTGCCATGTTGGCGTGCTGCATACATTAACTCGTCATTTACATTAGGTATTTCTCCTAATGCTATCCTTCCCCTGCTCCCCACCCCACTGCAGGCCCCCATGTGTGATTTCCCCATCCTGTGTCCAAGTGTTCTCATTGTTCAGTTGCCACCTATGAGTGAGAACATGTGGTATTTGGTTTTCTGTCCTTGAACTCATCCTTTTTTATGGTTGCATAGTATTCCATGGTGAATATATGCCACATTTTCTTAATCCAGTCTATCATTGATGGACATTTGGGTTGGTGCCAAGTCTTTGCTACTGTGAATAGTGTCACAATAAACATACTTGTGCATGTGTCTTTATAGTAGCATGATTTATAATCCTTTGGGTATATACCTAGTAATGGCATTGCTGGGTCAAATGGTGTTTCTAGTTCTAGATCCTTGAGGAATTGCCACATTGTCTTCCACAATGGTGAAACTAGTTTACACACCCACCAACAGTGTAAAAGTGTTCCTATTTCTCTACATCCTCTCCAGCATCTGTCGTTTCCTGACTTTTTAATGATCACCATTCTAACTGGTGTGAGATGCTATCTCATTGTGGTTTTGATTTGCATTTGTCTGATGACCAGTCATGATGAGCATTTTTTCATGTGTCTGTTGGCTGCATAAATGTCTTCTTTTGAGAAGTGTCTGTTCATATCCTTTGCCCACTTTTTGATGGGGTTGTCTGTTTTTTTCTTGTAAATTCTGGATATTAGCCCTTTGTCAGATGGGTAGATTGCAAAAATTTTCTCCCATTCTGTAGGTTGCCTGTTCATCCTAATGGTAGTTTCTTTTGCTATGCAGAAGTGCTTTAGTTTAATTAGATCCCGTTTGTCTACTTTGGCTTTTGTTGCCTTTGCTTTTGGTGTTTTAGTCATGAAGTCCTTGCCTGTGCCTATGTCCTGAGTAGTATTGCCTAGATTGTCTTCTAGGGTTTTTATGGTTTTAGGTCTAACATTTAAGTCTTTAATCCATCTTGAATTAATGTTTATATAAGGTGTAAGGAAGGGATCCAGTTTCATCTTTCTACATATGGCTAGCCAGTTTTCCCAGCACTATTTATTAAAAAGGGAATCCTTTCCCCATTTCTTGTTTTTGTCAGATTTGTCAAAGGTCAGATGGTTATAGATACATGGTGTTATTCCTGAGGTCTCTGTTCTGTTCCATTGGTCTATCTCTCTGTTTTCATTGCAGTACCATGCTCTTTTGGTTACTGCAGCTTTGTAGTATAGTTTGAAGTCAGGTAGCATGATGCCTCCAGCTTTGTTCTTTTTGCTTAAGATTGACTTGGCAATGCAGGCTCTTTTTTGGTTCCATATGAGATTTAAAGTAGTTTTTTCCAATTCTGTGAAGAAAGTCATTGGTAGCTTGATGGGGATGGCATTGAATCTATAAATTACCTTGGGCAGTATGGCCATTTTCATGATATTGATTCTTCCTATCCATGAGCATGGAATGTTCTTCCATTTGTTTGTGTCCTCTTTTATTTCATTGAGCAGTGGTTTGTAGTTCTCCTTGAAGAGGTCCTTCACATCCCTTGTAAGTTGGATTCCTAGGTATTTTATTCTCTTTGTAGCAATTGTGAATGGGAGTTCACTCATGATTTGGCTCTCTGTTTGTCTGTTATTGGTGTATAGGAATACTTGTGATTTTTCACATTGATTTTGTATCCTGAGACTTTGCTGAAGTTGCTGATCAGCTTATGGAGATTTTGGGCTGAGATGATGGGGTTTTCTAAATATACAATCATGTCATCTGCAAACAGGGACAATCTGATTTCCTCTTTTCCTAATTGAATACCCATTATTTCTTTCTCTTGCCTGATTGCCCTGGCTAGAACTTCCAACACTATGTTGAATAGGAGTGGTGAGAGAGGGCATCCCTGATAAAAGATATCTTTCAAGCAGGAGAAAAATGATATCAGATAGAAGTCTGATATACTGAATAGAATTAAGAGCCTTGAAAAAAATTATATAGACAAATATATTTTCTCATTTTAAACATTTCTTTGAAAACTTGATTTTTTTAAAGCAAACACAGAAACAATGTAATATAGGTCTTATTACATATGTAGAAATAAAATGTATGATAACAGTAGTATAAAATTTTGGAGACAGAGAATGGAAGTACATTGTTGCAAGGTTTTCTAATACAAGTACAAAGTGGTATAATGTTACTTGAAAGATAACTGTGATAAGTTAAAGACATAATCAATGACCCTATATCAACCATTAAAATAATAAAACAAAGGAGTAAGAAATATTTTTAAAAGTATAATTAACCCAAAAGAAAGCATAGAGGAAAAAGGGAACAAAGAATAATAGTTGGAATAAATAGAAAATACTAGCCAGCTGGTACATTTAAAACCAATCATATACATATTCACATTAAATACAAAAAGTTTAAACCCTTCAGATTCAAGTCAGAGGTGTCATTTTGGATAAAAAGAAAGACTCAACTATATGTTACCTACAAGGAATGCACTTTAAATACACAAACACATTAAAATAAAAAGATGAAAAATTATATACAATGTTAATAGTCATCAAAATAAAGCTAATAAGGCTATATTCATATTAAAAAGTAGGTTTTACAGCAAATAAGATTACCAGGGATAAAGAGGGCCATTTAATAATGATATAGTAGTCAGCTCATCAAGATGATATAACAATCCTAAATATTTACACACATAATAACTGAGCTTCCAAATACATGGAGCAAAAACTTAAGGAAAACAAACATATTCACAGTTATAGTCAGAGATTTCAGTAATTGATAGAACATATAGACAGAAAGTCCATAAGTATTTAGAAGATTTGAATAACACTATTAACTAAATTGACCTAATTGACAATTATAGAACATTGCACCCAACAACAACAGAATATACTTTATATTCAAGTATTAATGAAACATTTCCCAAGAGAGACCAAATGTTGAATGAGAAAACAAATCCCAGTAAATTTAAAAGGAGTCAAGTCACAGAAAATCTGTCCTGCAGTGACTACAATGGAATTAAATCAGAAATGAGTGTATCAGAAAGATACCTGGAATACTCCAAGTAGTCTCAAGATAATATTTATAAATAACTCATGGATCATGGTTGAAAAAATCAAAAGAGAAACTGGAAAGTATTTTGAACTCAATGAAAATGAAAACAAAACACACAAAAAAATTTGAGATACAGCTCAGGCAGCACTTAGGGGAACATTTATAGAACAAACAGGCTTCATATTAAAAAAGAAAAACATCTTCAAATCAATGAACTCGGTTTCCACCTTAAGAAACTAGAAGAAGAAAAGCAAATAAAACCCAAAGAAAGGAAAAGACATGAAATGATCAGAGCCTAAATAAATGCACTGGAGAACAGAAAAACAATAGAAAAAAAAATCAATGAAATCCGGAGATGGTTCTTTGCAAAACTTATAAAGATCAATAATCTAGTTAGACTTATTAGGAAAAAAAGACAAAAGACAAACTACCAATATCAAAAATGAGAGAGGGGGCATATCTAATTTCTAAAGATATTAAAATATAACTAACCAAATGGTACAAACTGTATTATTCCAGTTATATTAAATTCTAGAAAAAAGCCAATTACTCTGTCCTGAAAGAAAACAGATCAGTAGTTGCTGAGGATAGAGGTGCAGGAAGAATGGATTATAAAGGGACACAAAGAAACTTCTGGAGTTGATTAAATGTTTGTTATTTTGATTGTGGTGATGGTTTCATGAGTATATACATATTCAAAAGCTGATCAAATTGTACATTTTATACATGTATGGTTTAATGTACTTTAATTATACCTCAATAAAGTTTCTCTGTAATGTTAGCAGTGGCTGATTAGCTCAGTTGGTTGTTGTCCAGTGTTAATGAGGCCAAGACCACAAACTCAAGTCATTCATAGCCCAGTTAGCTTTTCTATTCCCAGTAGCAAGAAAATGCACCTCTATTTTCCTAAATTTTAAGGTCATTGGGTTAGAGTGTGAATGGCTCAGGGAAACCCATAACCACTACAAGGAAAAAATAATTTCTCAAAGTAAATTGTTTACAGATGATGGATCTTACCAGATTCTTGGTTTACAATGGTGAGCACTGTTTCTCCTTTTCTCTAAAATGGTCTCTAACTAATCCCACTTAATTCTGAATTTCACTTTATCTCTTAACAATAAAGACCAAATTGACAGATTAAGAGTAACTATTACTTACATAAGTACAAATAAATATTTTCATGTCATTTCTTGGCATCTAAATATCTGTTCTTCCTTTTCCTTCTTTTAAATAAAATTTAAAGAGTTTTGCTGAAGTATAATTGACACACAATAAGCTGTGCAAATTAAAACACGTAATTTGATAGGGTTTAACTTATTGTACACTGTGAAACTATTACCGCATTAAAGCTAATGAACACATGACCCAAAGTTCCCTCTAGCCTTGTGTAATCCTTTCCTCCCACACAGCCCCTCATCTCCATCTCCTGTCCTCAGACAACTGATCTGAATTCTGTTACCATATTTTGGTGTATTAGTCTATTTTCGCACTGCTATAAAGAACTACCTGAGACTGGGTAATTTATTAAGAAAAGAGGTTTAATTGATTCACAGTTCTGCAGGCTGTATAGGAAACAGCCTGTACAACAGACTGGGAGGCCTCAGGAAACTTACAATCACGGCAGAAGGTGAAGTGGAAGCAAGCACCTTCTTCACGTGGTGGCAGGAGCAGGAGAGATAAGGATATATATACGTATATATGTGTGTGTGTATATATACATATATGTGTGTGTGTATATATGTGTGTGTGTGTGTGTGTGTATATATATATATAGAGAGAGAGAGAGAGACAGCGCGCAAAGGAGGAAGTGCCACACACTTTTAAACCATCAGATCTTGTGAGAACTCACTCACTATCATGAAAAAGCAAGGGGGAAATCTACCTTCATGATCCATGACCTCCCCCAACATTGGGGATTACAATTCAACATGAGATTTGAGTAGGGACACAAAACCAAACCATGTCAATGAATTTTCATTTTGTAGAATTTTGTATAAGTGAAATAATATACTATGTGTTTCTTTGTCTGGCTTCTTTTCCTGAGTATAATAATTTAGAGATTCATTAAGTGCATTTATAAATGATTTGTTCCTTTTTATTACCAAGAATAGATAACCCTGCCCCTCCCAACACATTTATCTGTTGATATATATTTGAATTGTTTTCAGTTTTTGGCTATGAAAAATCATGTAAAAGTCTTAGCACAGACATATGTTTGTTTTTCTTGGGTAAATACTTAGTGGAATTGCTTGATGATGTGGCAGATGTGTGTTTAATTTTTCTTGTGACATTAATTTTTCATTTTAGGATAAATTTGAGTTTACAATAAAGTTGAAAGGTAGTACATATACTCCCACAGCCAGTTTTTCTTGCTATGAAGGTACTACATGAGTATGGTACATTTTTCACAATTAATGAACCAATCTTGATACATTATTATTAACTGAAATCCATATGCACTGATATCCTTAGTTTTTACTCAGTGTCATCTTTCCGTTCTAGAGTCCAATCCAGGATACTTCATTACGTGTGTCTCTAGCTCCTTTTGGCTGTGATAATTTCTCAGACTCTTCATGTTTTTGATCACCTTGAGTACTTTGAGGGGTACTGATTAGATATTTTGTAGAACGTTTCTCAATTGAGATTTGTCTGATGTTTTTCTTATAATTAAATTGTGAGTTATACAGTTTTTTAGAAGATACATTCAATTTTTCAGAAACTTGTATGGCATTTTCCACGGTAGTAGTACCATATTACATTCTCACTAGCAGTGTTCAAGAGTTCCAGTTGCTCTTCCTCCTGGTCAACACTTGATATGGTCAGCCTTTTTACATTCGGATCTTGTAATGAATATGATATCACTGTGGTTTTAAGTTGCATTTTCCTAATTACAATGGTATTTGGCACTTTTTCACATGCTGATGGGAGATTCTTATATCTTCAGTATAGTGTTCAAACCTTTTGCCACTGTCTTCTCATTGAGTTGTAAGAGTCCCTGATATATTTTGAATACATTTTTATTTTATTTTTGTCAAATATATGTGCTTAAATGTGTTCTCACAGTCTGTGACTTGCCTTTTAATTTTCTTAATGGTATCTTTTGAAGAAGAAATTTCTTTTCATTTTAATGAAGTTCAATTTATTAATTTTCCCTTCTGTGGTTCAGGTTTTTGATACTATATCCAGAAATGTCTTGCTTAATGCAAATTTTTCTACTCTGTTTACTTATAAAAGTTTTACTATGTTTACTTACAAAAAAGTAAGGTTTTACATTTAGGTCTATGATTCATCTGAATTAATTTTCATGTATGGTTAAGTACAGATCACATTTAATTTTTTGCATGTAGATATTTAATTGGTGTACTACTATTTATTGAAAAGATTTTATCATGTTTTTCAGAAATCAATTGAATAAATATGCATTAGTCTATTTCTGAAGCTTCTATGCTATTCTGATCTATATGTCTACATAGTCCTCTGACTGATTTGTCTGTTTTGTTCACCAACTCCAAACTATCTCGGGTCATGTCATTTTATAGTAAACTTTGGTATTCAGTAGGGTAAATCCTCCAACTTTGTGTGTGTGTGTTTTCTTTTGTTTTAATGAAAATTGATTTGATCCTCTGCATTTCCATACAAACTTTAGAATCCACTTGTCCATTTCTACAAAGGACCCTGATAAAATTTTGATTGCTATTACATTGAACCTATAGACCAATTTGCAAAGAATTTTGATTTTAACAATATTTGGTCTTCCTATCTATACGTATGGTACACCTTACTGTGTATTTTAGTCTTCTTTAATTTCTCTCAGGAACATTGTAGTCTTTTCAGTGTGGAGCTCCTGGGAATCTTTTGTTAGATTTATTATTAGACATATCTTCTGGCAACAACGTAAATGTAATGTTAAAAAAATATACTTCCCATTATTTGCTGCTATTGTATAAGAATAACATTGATTTTTGTGTGTTAACCCTGTATCCTACAATCATGCTAAATTTATTCACTAGTTTTAAAATTCCTCAGTTGTTACTGACATAAAAAGTCATATAATCCACAAACAGGGACAAGTTTTCTTCTTCCTTTTCAATAATTACATCTTCTTTTTCATTTTTTTGGCCTTTATTGCAATGTCTAGGGCCGTTGATAATTTTTGAATGTCATTTTTATGATGAAAAATGAAGTGCACTGCCATGTCTGTTGACCATTTGTACATAGTTCATTCCATACCTTGAATATAACTTGTTTGATAGCCTTTTGAAATCCCTTCATCCTCTGACTTTCATTCAAAATACTACCAAATAAATTAAAAGCAGTGATTAAAAATTAGTCTCTCATACTTAGAAAAGTAAGAACATGATAGTGCACAGATTTAGTGCAAAGATGGACAAATATTTTTGTTTTGCCAAGAATAGAATAATGGAGTGTGTAGCAAGTGATATGTTAATATCTACTATTTGCATGCTATTTCATGAATTTGAAGATGCTTTTGTATCTCACACGTAAGTGTACATAAAATAGTAAACAAAAGATTCCAGGGAAGTAGCCACTTTGACGTTTTAAAAATCCAGCTTCTGGTGGCAGTGTAGACATTTTTCATAACAAGTCATGGGGAATAACCATTAAGTGATACCATTTGGTGAAATAAGGAAAATCCTATGGTCTAACTCAGTATAAAATATTCACCCAAAACTAAAAACCTCTAGCTCTGAGTTGCAGCACTAATAAAAGAAACAAGCAATCACAGTAGGCATACTCCGAGTTCTTAGAGAGAGTTACATTTCTAGCACTTGCTCATATTTCTGCAGTAGCTTATTAGAATAGAGAAATCAGTCTTTGTTTTGGGCACTTGCCAAAAGGTTTTTGCACTTAGTACGGCCTTATTCAAAGAAATGACCATCTTGACATGCATTAGTAATGATCATCATGAGACACAGAAGAAGCTTAGTGGCAGTGAAAAAAAAAAATGGAATCAGAATCAGGACACTGAAAGTTCCTTAGCCAACAAGCAAGACTTGGTATTAATTGCCCAATCTGTGGCTATATCTGCTGTTATTGGTAGAAAAGTGCGTGTGTGTTTGCTGTCTGTCGACCAGTACATAGTTCATTCCATACCTTGAATGTAACTTGTTTGACAACTAATTCTTTTTGTTGACTTTTACACATTTGAATTACTGTATTAGCCTCTAACACTCAATCTAAGTACAGCCATCTGATACTTGCTGTCAAGATTAACAGTGAGGAGGGGGTACCTGTTAGGTGCTCTGCCTGTCGCACTTTCCCACACATCATTACATTTTCACACTACATGTTTCTGAGCACCTTTGGAATTTTTGGCTATAAAGCTGAGAAAGCTCTGTAAAAATTTTCATCTGTAAAAATTGGAATAATAGTAGTTAGCTATTTTGCAAGTCCTGCTATATGCAAAACAATATGCTAAACACTTTATATGTTTGTCTTAAAATAATAGTACCCATCTTCTAGGGCTGCTGTGAGGTTTAAAATAGACGTATGTGAAGCACAAAATCCAACCCCTGATACAAAATGAACATGAAGTAAGGCTTAAGCATGAATTAATGATATTAATCTGCTTCTGCTATTAAGAAGGTTTGTTTGACAAAAGTCACATTAATATCCAAATTGATCATTTTATCAAAATTACATGCAACGCTGTGGTGTTTATCTTTACATATGCAACTGCATGTCTGAAACTGTTTCTTAAGTTTAAAACTGTTAGAAATGGAACTGCTGTTCAGACTTTTTTAGTTGTAAGTAATAGGAAGCATCTTTAACTCTCCTTGGGAAAAAAAAAATATTTTCTAGATTCAGAGGTGAGTGATGGGCCTCTGTGATTGTCAGGAAGGCAGCTGGAACTGTGCAGGTTCCAGAGCCAGGAACTGAAAAACTGTCAGAACTTCCTCTCCATCTCGTTTCTCCTATCTGTGCATCTGTGGCATTCTTCCCTCTCTTGGCAGGCAAGTTTCCACTGTTTTTCTTGTTCCACATGATAGGAAGCATGACCTTGCAGCAATTCCAGAATTTATGCATCATGGGTCCAGCTATGTAACAAGAGGCCAAATCTGTCTCTTTCTCTGTTACAATATAAAAATCCCGAGGACAGGGCTCAGTGCTTACTCTTGCCTGTGTGGCTGTGGCTGTGGGGAAAGACACCCGTCATTGGGGGCTTCTCTTGAGGGTGGGCAGACAGGGTCCAGAGCACAGGGCCTGGCAAGCAACTCTGTTTCCACTCTGCTGGGTCAAAGTTCATGCATATAACACTTTTTTCTTTTCTTTTCTTTTCTTTCTTTCTTTCTTTTCTTTTTTTTTTTTTTTTTCTGAGGCAGAGTCTCCCTCTCTTGCCCAGGCTGGAGTGCAGTGGCGTGATCTTGGCTCACTGCAACCTCTACCTTCCGGGTTCAAGTGATTCTCATGCCTCGGCCTCCAGAGTAGCTGGGATTACAGGCGCCCACCACCACACCCAGCTAATTTTTTTTTTGTATTTTTAGTAGAGACGGGGTTTTGCCATCTTGGCCAAGCTGGTCTTGAACTCCTAACCTTAACATCCACTCATCTTGGCCTCCCAAAGTACTGGGATTACAGGCGTAAGCCACACTTCTAATGTGTATTCCCAGATTTCTCTCCAAAATGATTTCTGTCTATATTTCTACTAATGGTATATGTGAGCAGCTGTTTCTAAATAAAAATAACAGCTCTCCAGTCTGTTCTATTACATTCGAGTCTTTCAACTGTAATTGTCAGTGAAGGTAACTAATATATTAGAGAGGGAGGATCTAATGTTATGTCTTTTTCCTAAGGCAAAACATCTCTCCTACATCTTAAACTCCTGACTCAACTCCTTTCCTCATGTCTCCTTCCCTTTTGCCCCTACTTTTGGGCAACTTCAAGGAGCTAGGCTCATCCCTCAGCCCCAGCCGCTCTCCCAAGAGGTTTACCAACTCTCAGAATTTCATTTAGCACTTTTGTAATAATGATCTTCAAAATCTAACTGCTCTTCTCTTATGTCATTAATAACACATTCTTTTAATATTTATGGTCAGAAACTGAGACATCAACTTCGACTTCTCCTTTTCCCTCCTTGGCTATATCCAATCTCTTACCAAGATGTTTTGGTCATATACATAGGTGTCTTTGTTTCTTTTTTGCCTGCCACCTCTCTCTGTAATCTACAGGCAAGCAACAAACATCAGATCCTCAGATCCCAAGTTTCGATTTTACGTTTGAGTCATACACAATAACGGACTCTTTTAGCCCCAATTCCAAATTCTCTGAGTGGGTCATGCACTTATTTCTAGACCGATTGGGTATGGCCAGGGGTGAGGGTCACACAGCAGAAATATGAATGGTTGTTGGCTCCTATAGGTGGGATGCGTTGTTTCCAGAACAGAGGGTCTGAGAGGAAAACTCCATAGGAGGCCATTACCTCAATCATTGAAACATCAGAGAAAGAAAGTCAAATGTTATCAGTTACCAGCATTTGGGAAATATTCAGTATCCTTTTGATGAGCTTTCAGTTCAACTATAGATTTCCTGAGTAAATAAAGCTTAATTTTTTGCTGGAAATTTTTTATATAATTATTTGATGAAAAAATAATAAAAATGATAATAATATTTTTTTAAATAACAAGATAATGTTTTTGAAAATGAAAATAATACAAATGGAAAAGGATACATCATTCTATCTTCCTGTCTTTGGATTAGACAGAAAATCGCACCACCAGTGACCAGCAGCCTTTGCAGATCCACATTTTCTTCACATGGACACGTAGCTTGTGACTCCTCTGCTGCAAAGGTTTATGGCCTTCACCTCCTTGTTGTTTCATGCTGCTGGAGGGACATTAGCACTCTGGGTGTTCTCAGTTGTGAAAGGATCTTAGTATGAGTTGAATTAGGATCAGGAATGGTAAGCAGACAGGTCTAGAAGAGGCTTCCCTGCAGTTTAAAATACTACCCTTACTACATTAACAACCAAAGTTAAGCTCAAAGAAAACAATGAAACTCTAGGAGACAGTCACTCTTTTGACTTTTACATTTTCAGGCATCCCTATTAAGTATTCCAGGGTAAAGAAGTACATCAAGCTTTTCCTGCCTCATCTCTCATATTCTATACTGTTTTCCTGCAGAATTTTTTCACCCAGGGCTTGCTATACAATTTCATGCCTCTGGGCTTAAGCAACTGCTGTTGCCTTTGTCTTTTATGTGTAGTAAGAGTCGATTTCTTCTGTGTACTAAGGGTCATGTGGCAAGAGTCTACTGTTTCCCCAACATCTGGATCAAATACCACTTCTTCTACACAGCCTTTCCTCAAATCTTTTCTCCTCTTCCACTTCTACTGGTACAGCAGTTCCTTCCTATGTGAACCCACCACGCTTTGATTCCTCACTCTTTAGTATTTACCAAACAGGTTGAACATGTACTTCGTGTCAAGTATAAGTAGTTGACTTGCGTAGGATGAAAATATAAGATGAAAAAGCACTATTGTTGCCTACAAATAGCTTTTAATTTCATCAAGAGACACAAAAACAAAAATACTACCTAACATGTTGGCACTTTTCTTCTTTACTCCTGGTGTTTCCTTTAATGTGGAAGGAGCTCCATTGGTGTGACATTCCCAGCTTTTCTCTGCTCCTTACTTGCTCCCCTCCCAGAAATACTATGTTTAATGGGTGAGTTTTGAAAGAAGAAATTAGTCCTGCCCATGAGGGATTTATATTTGTTTTTGTTAGGCCATGCCATAATTCTCACACTAATATAAGCCCCCGACTGGGGAAGGGTGACCAGTTCATCTGAGCCTGCATTTGGGAGTGTAAGTTAGCCTAACCTGGAAATATCATTAGGAAGCTCTCTTGTCCAGTTGCCGTTAGGTGTAAACTCATCGCTGTTACATCAGCTTCATCAGTAATAAGGGTAATATTTTGGTATCCTGTCTCATCTGCTGTTTTTGTTTTTATTTTTAATTAATTTTTGCAGGCCTTGGGTAGAAAAGGAGAGTGCTATTAATATGTTCTGTTCCTTTCAACCCTCCCTGTCATTCATGTAGACAGGTGCAGAGCACAAGGTACTTGAGAAAGGGGGACCCAAAGGAATCAGAGACATTGTCACAGAAGAAGTGACGTGAAACTTCTTAGTGAAAAAGTTGGAGTGTTTGGTGGACAGGACAGAGACACTGTTCCTGTCATGGGAGACAACGTGTCACAGCAGGAGCACGGTGGTTTCACGGAAGAATACATTCACTGGGTGGAGGCACTGAGGGTGTCTAGAGCTGGGACTGGAGAGGAAAATAGGAATCAGTTCACAAAGGGATCTGCCACGTTAAGGAATTCGGTTACTTTTCAATAGCCTGTGAGGGACCATGAAAGAATCTTAAACTGAGGAATGCTATGAGAAAATTTGGGCGTCAAAAATATGATGTGAGCAGCAGTAAGAACCTAACTTGGCGGGGATGAGAGAGGGCTGGGGGTTGGAGATGGGTTGTGCACCAGTCCTTATGAGAGCTGACAAGGAACCCGAGCAAGCAGTGACAACAGGAGAGAAACAAAAGGAAGGGACTCAGGAGACCTTTGAGAGGTAGATGCTGGGATACAGCGACTAAATGTGGGAGATAGGGGAGCTGGGAAGGCCCGTGCTTGCTCCTAGATTTTAGGATTGGGCATCTACAAGTGGAAAGGAGGGGGCGTCTCTAATCATTCCATCTATCTTACCATCTAAGATGTTGCATCATAATTCATTGATAATTCAATCACACTTGGTCATGACCTCTTCTAAAAGAGCAATGATGACTTTCATTTGAGTATCCACATGGCCTAGCATATTGCTTGATATATAGTGGGCTCAAAATACTTGTTTCATTTTTCATGTTTTCTGAAAAACACATATAGTACTTACTATGTGCCAGATACGATTCTAAGTTCTTTACAAGTATTATTTCACATGCTCTTTGTAGCAATCCTATGGGATAAACATTCATATCCTCCCTTTGCAGATTAGGAAACTGAGGCACAGAGTTGAAGTACCTTGCTTGATGTGATACCATGATAAGTGGCACAGCTGGGTGTCAAGCTCAGGTAGCCTAGCTTTGGGAATGTTGCTCTCAACCCTTGTGTTACACTGGATCAATATACAACTCTCTTGAAACCTGCTAGGTTAATACCTCCAAAGTGGCATCTGCCTACTTTCAATTGATTTACATCTTTATAACTCAGCTGAGCTGTCCTCTGACCCTCCAGTGCCTCCTTGAGCCAAGGCTGGGTTTGCTGCCCCTCCTGTGGGTTTTCAGGGTCCAGTCCTTGCCTCTGTCGGAGGGCACACGCTTGTACCTGCTTATTCATTTGGACTGGTGAGCACCTTGAGGGCAGCAGATTGTCTAACCTGTGTCTACGGTCAGAGCACCTAGCATTCATTTATTTTCGCTAAAATCAGAAACAAATCACCCAACAAGGTTGATCGCATGTGGCAGGACCAGGAAGACCCTTGAAAAGTGACACCTGAGAGAGCTGGTGGTGGGGGAAGGAGGTGAATCGCAGGTAGAGTGAGAAACTGCTCATCAGGGCCCGAGCCTTCTCATCTCACGAAGAAAGGGAGTAGAGGTGGAGAATTCCCTTCCAGTGAAGGCTCCAAACATCTGTTTCTCATCTTACTATCCATTTATGATTTTCTTCCTCTTCCTCCTTCTGACTCTTGGGATTGGCTGCAGCTGGAAAGTCCATGTGGAAGTAAAATTCTCGGTAAATCACCAAGAAGCCTCCAGGGCTTTCAGGCTCATTTTTCACTGGAAAGGGCCAAATCCAGCAGAGGCTGGTGAAGGCTGGTGGAGAAAGCCCGGCCTGGAGCATGTCTGTGTCTGGTTTCTGCTCTGCACAATGAGTGGAGACTGAGGGCATGGGAGTGTGTGCGCAGGTGCTGGCCCCCGTGCTTCCTTACTGCTCTTGGCAGGAGTCAGGGGTCCAAGCCTCTAAAAGGCCAAGTCTGACAGACCTTCGAGGGTTATCCTGCTGTATTCCACTGGGGACAAGCTGTTGTGCTTCCATGAGAAAGTCTCTGTAAATGCCGTGTCTGCCCCGAGGCTCTGCGCTTGCCACCCACAGACTTCACAGGAAAGGAAACAGGGGCTGGGAGAGGATGCCCAAATGACTTGGCTGTAGTGGGAGTCGCATCAGGCAGAAGCGGCTGTGAGAGCCTAAGAACCAGGTAATAGGAAATGTCATCTCCTAGACAACTTCTGCAGCGCAGATGGAAAAACTTCACTTCTGTATACCAATATTGCCCTTTAAGTTTAAGCTGCTTTCTATTTAATTAAGCTACTTTCACATTTGGTTGGAGAGTCAGGTTATGGCACAAAGTTCCACAGGCAGAGAAAATTGCAAAGTACCTGTTATGACAATCAAGTTCTAGGTTGAGGTCCCGGATACATGCAGCAACTCTGTGTACATCATTTAACCTCCAAGTCTGGGTTCATCAGCCTTTATAATTCAAGTGATGCTGTATTCGGATAATAGATTTTGCTTTGAGGTTCTCCAGGGATGATGGTAGTAATGACTTTCTGTTATGAATGTGATCATTCTTGAGGGAGGCTTTTACTGGAACTTCAGGTGTTGGTAGTTCTTTCTGGAGGTCTTGGACTCCTCTGGGAGGGGCCTTTGGGGTATAGTGCTGGGCTTTGGATATTACCTGTAATTTTTTTCTCTTTCTTAGCCCATTAAAGTCCTCGAGTGACAGTAGAATAAATTCTCAGTCCAAGGTTCTCTCCATTAATGAATATGCCCAATTTAAAGAACTAAATTTGAGACTCACGTGGATATAAAAAAGAATTTCTGTGCTACATCCAAGTGTGAGAAACATCCTGGAAAATGTAGTTTCCAGAAAACATTGAGGGTTTATGAAAATAACAAATGAGATGTTTTGAATTGAGGCTGTACTTGACAGCCCAGTCCTCGAGGTTCCCCTTCCCTGTTTGCTTCTCAGAATTCCAAGGAAGAACTTCGCGCTTGCACATCTGCTCCCAAATTTCCATTTAACACTGAGTATAGGTGTTTCCACGCTACTACAGTGGGGGAATGATAATATTCCAGTGGAATTCACACTAAGAGGAAAACGGCTAATACCGGAGCCTGAGGGAAGTTGAGAGGCAGTTTGTGTGTCTGAACTGAACTGAATAGATAACACTGACCCCGCTACAGACAAAGGTGGAAGGCTCATTAAAAAACACTGCATGTTCTCATTCATATGGGAATTGAACAATGAGAACGCTTTGGCACAGGGCGGGGAACATCACACACAAGGACCTGTCGTGGGGTGGGGAGAGTGGGGAAGGGATAGCATTAGGAGATATACCTAATGTAAATGACGAGTTAATGGGTGCAGCAAACCAACATGGCACATGTATACGTATGTGACAAACCTGCACGTTGTGCACATGTACCTTAGAACTTGAAGTATAATAACAATTTTTAAAAAATGAGACTTGAGGATATCCCTGTCGCTTTGTTTGACAGAGCTTTGTTGTTGGGACAATTCACCATACCTAGCTCTAACTTTCTTAGAACGAGCTGTGCCAGAGACACCACAGGGCTAAGAGAAATAGACTTCTTTTTTGTATACTTTCAACCGTGAATTTGACAGAAATGCACAAACATGTTGAATCTGGCAGTATTGTCCAGTATACTGAAGAACAGTAACAACAACAACATCTAACATCTGTAGAGCCCTTGCTATGTGTCAGGCATGGTGTTGGTCACTCTGCATAAATTATATCATTTCATTGTCGCAACAGTGTTAAGAGCAATGTACTCTCAATATGCCCATTTTGCATATGAGAAAACTGAGGCAAGGTTGGGGAGTGGTTACACAACTTGCCCAAATTCACACAACTAAGTGGCTGAGTTTGTTCTTGACAAGAGTGGTTGGTTGACTGCAGAGTCTATAACCTGTGGTGTCTGCTGCTTCTCTGGAAACTGAGAGTTCTACAGTGTAAGGCAACTTTTAGTTCACAGCTTTCTCAGAGTATCACCTAACATATCCTCACTTCCATAACTAGTGAGCAAGACTGATGTTCAGGGTTCCAAGCAGGCAGGTACCCAGGAGTTGGATGTTTAGTACTTTTCTTCTTCCATCTTCCCAGGAATAACTACTGGCAATATATGTAGTTCTGGTACTCTTGTTAATTCCATTTCAGTGGCTGGATGTAGGTGGAAATGGGAAAGGGAACTTGGTTATTATTACTACTGAAAATGGGCAAAGGCATAGTAATACTCCTGGGAATGTCAGGATATGACTTTTTCTGAGCAAACCCAAAGGCAGAGGGAGGAGAGGATAAGTGATTCCCTGGCTTTAACTTTCCCTCTCACTTAGAAATATGTGACAGAAAGAATGAGAAAACAAGGCATGACAGAAAACAGTGACAAAATGGTCCCTGTCAACCAACAGGGATGTCCTAGGATCAAACAGCTCAGCCAGAAGGGAACTGGATCTTTCATGGTACCCTGAGAGCTCAGTGGGGTCGCTCACAGGCAGTTATCCCTGTGCAGGGCCTGCCATTCTCCTTATTTGGACTGTGCTCGTTAACAAATCCTGTGCTTTGGAGGAGGGATGTCCCATTCCCTCAACCCACACATGGGCTTTAGATCTGTGGTTTCCTCGCTTCCTTTGCCCCCAACGCTGTGTAAGTCCAAGTGGATGGGGAAAGCTCTGTTGACATTTTGGAGGGAGGAGAAGGAAACGAGTGGGTGAGTAGGCTCCAAAGCCTCTTGCCGCAGCTGTGACCTTTAGGCAAGCTTTGATTTCTCAGGGCCCAGAGCTCACAGTGGGCTCTCTGGGGGCATGTGTGACTTGCATATCTTTTTCACTTCCTTAAACCGAATGAGGCCAGGGGAGGAGGAATCTTCAGAAGGTGAAGCAGCTGAAGTGCAGGGAATCTGCGTCAGCCAAGATGACACCAGTCAGGAACCCAAGCTTGAAGATGACCAGGCCCCTCCACCACAGCCTGCTATGGGGCTGGAATCCCCATCTCCCGTCATTCTCCAGGGGGCTCCTAAAGAGGTGGGCGTGGCCGGGCGCGGTGGCTCAAGCCTGTAATCCCAGCACTTTGGGAGGCCGAGGCGGGCGGATCACAAGGTCAGGAGATCGAGACCACAGTGAAACCCCGTCTCTACTAAAAATACAAAAAATTAGCCGGGCGCGGTGGCGGGCGCCTGTAGTCCCAGCTACTCAGGAGGCTGAGGCAGGAGAATGGCGGGAACCCGGGAGGCGGAGCTTGCAGTGAGCCGAGATCGCGCCACTGCACTCCAGCCTGGGCAACAGCGTGAGACTCCGTCTCAAAAAAAAAAAAAAAAAAAAAAAAGAGGTGGGCGTATTTTTTTCCTGGTTTGAAACATGAGATGAATTGAAGGCAGGGAATATGGATGGTTCAAAGAGCCCCAGTCTGGTCTGGTTGCTTGGAGGCCGGGTTTCCAGTCCAGCATGATGCCATGTCTCCCCTAGCTCCATCTACCAAGCAAAAATCATAATGCGGGCCATTTCATAGGCTAGTGTAAGATCATGATTCATGATCCCACTTGATTCAAAATGTCTTGTAAATGGTAAGGAACTATTCTCATGTAAGAGGTGACTATTATTACTGAAACAAAGTTGCAAAGACTTGGAACCAACACAAATGCCCATCAATGATAGACTGGATAAAGAAAATGTGCACATATACACCATGGAATACCATGCAGCTATAAAAAAGAATGAGTTAATGTTATTTGCAGGGACATGGATGAAGCTGGAAACCATCATCCTCAGCAAACTAACACAGGAACAGAAAACCAAACACCACACATTCTCACTCATAAGTGGGAGTTGAACAACGAACACATGGACACAGGGAGGCGAACATCACACACCAGGGCCTGTCGGGGGGTGAGGGGAAAGGGGAGCGAGATCATTAGGCCAAATATCTAATGCATGTGGGGCTTAAAACCTAGAGGATGGGTTAATAGGTGTAGCAAACCACCATGATACATGTATACCTATGTAACAAACCTGCACATTCAGCACACGTATCCCAGAACTTTAAAAAAAAAAAAAAAAAAAGCAAAAAGCAAGCAAACGAAAAACCACAGTAGTATGTTTTTAAATAATAATATATGTTAACTATGTTATTACTTAATAACGTAAGCAACTAATATTTACTAGATACCACATTAAATACTTTAATAAGACAAATATATACACACACACACACACATACACACACACACATATGGTGCCTACTGTGTACAAGGCACTGTCCTAGAAACTGAAATAAACAAGATCTTTGCTCTCCTGGGACCTACTTACTCCTGGGAGAGAGAGACAAAAAAACATGAAAATAATTAAGATAATTTTAGACATTAATGAATATTGCAAAGAAAATTGACTGGGTTTGGTGGCTCACACCTGTAATCCCAGCACTTTGGGAGGCCCAGGCAGGCGGATTATTTGAGGTCAGGAGTAAGACCAACCAGGCCAACATGGTAAAACTCTGGCTCTACTAAAAATACAAAAAATTATCTGGGTGTGGTGGTGGGTGCCTGTAATCCCAGCTATTTGGGAGGCTGAGGCAGGAGAATTGCCTGAACCGGGGAGGTGGAGCTTGCAGTGAGGGGAGATGGAGATCGTGCCACTGCATGCCAGCCTCAGCAACAGACTGAGACTCCGTATCAAATAATAAGCACTTATTTACTAAATGGTGCTGGGAAAACTGGCTAGCCATACGTAGAAAGCTGAAACTGGATCCCTTCCTTACACTTTATACAAACATTAATTCAAGATGGATTAAAAACTTAAATGTTAGACCTAAAACCATAAAAACCCTAGAAGAAAACCTAGGCAATACCATTCAGGACATAGGCATGGGCAAGGATTTCATGATTAAAACACCAAAAGCAAAGGCAACAAAAGCCAAAGTAGACAAATGGGATCTAATTAAACTAAAGCACTTCTGCATAGCAAAAGAAACTACCATCAGGGTGAACAGGCCGCCTACAGAATGGGAGAAAATTTTTGCAATCTACCCATCTGACAAAGAGCTATAGAATCTACAAAGAACTTAAATAAATTTACAAGAAAAAAACAGACAACCCCATCAAAAAGTGGGCAAAGGATATGAACAGACACTTCTCAAAAGAAGACATTTATGCAGCCAACAGACACATGAAAAAATGCTCATTATCACTGGTCATTAGAGAAATACAAATCAAAACCACAATGAGATAGCATCTCATGGCAGTTAGAATGATGATTACTAAAAAGGCAGGAAACAACAGGTGCTGGAGAGGATGTAGAGAAATAGGAACACTTAAAAAAAAAAAAAAAGAAATAGGAACACTTTTACACTGTTGGTGGGAGTGTAAATTAGTTCAGCCATTGTAGAAGACAGCGTGGTGATTCCTCAAGGATCTAGAACTAGCAATACCATTTGACCCAGCAATGCCATTACTGGGTATATACGCAAAGGATTATAAATCATGCTACTATAAAGATACATGCACACATATGTTTATTGTGGCACTATTCATAATAGCAAAGACTTGGAACCAACCCAAAAGTCCATCAATGATAGACTGGATTAGGAAAATGTGGCACATATACACCATGGAATACTATAAAGCCATAAAAAATAATGAGTTCATGTCTGTTGCAGGGACATGGATGAAGCTGGAAACCATCAATCTCAGCAAACTATCACATGGACAGAAAACCAAACACCGCATGTTTTCACTCATAGGTGGGAACTGAACAATGAGAACACTTGGACACAGGGCGGGGAACGTCACACAGTGGAGCCTGCCCGGGGTTGGGGAGCTGGTGGAGGGATAGCATTAGGAGAAATACCTAATGAAAATGACGAGTTCATGGGTGCAGCAAACCACCATGACACATGTATACCTATGTAACAAACCTGCACTTTGTACACATGTACCCTAGAACTTAAAGTATAACAAAAAAGAAAGGAAAAAATAATATTACACAGAAAATGGGCTAGAGAGGCCTGGGGTGGGGAACATAGCAGCTTTAGATTCATGGCTCCCTGCTGAGGAGGTGACTTATGCTGAGACAGAAGACTTGACAATGGGGGTGGGGGTCTCCCTGAGAACAGAAGAGCTGGCTGACACTCCTGCGCAGAGCACACTGGAAGGCAGAGAGAGGGCCTAGCAGGGTGGATGGTCAGAGCAGATCCACCAGTGGACCAGGGCATGAGTTAAGTTTTTGCTTTTGTTTGTTTGTTTTTGAGACAATCTTGCTCTGTCGCCCAGGCTGGAGTGCAGTGGCATGATCTCGGTTCACTGCAACCTCTGCCTCCCGGGTTCAAGCGATTTTCCTGCCTCAGCCTCCTGAGTAACTGGGACTACAGGCATGCGCCACCACTCCTGGCTAATTTTTTGTATTTTTGGTAGAGATAGGGTTTCACTGTGTTAGTCAGGATGGCCTTGATCTCCTGACCTTGTGATCTGCCCGCCTTGGCCTTCCAAAGTGATTACAGGCATGAGCCACCCCGTCCAGCCATGAGTTGAGTTTTATGGGCCGCCAGCGGGTGTGGCTTGTGGACCATGGTTAGGTTCTTATTCCTGGTGGTGGGAACCTGTTGGAGCATTTCAGTGGGGCAGCAACTTGATCAGATTCATATTTTGGCAAGAGTGAACATAGAAAGATCTGTTAGGAGGAATCCAGGTACATGATCTCAATGGATGATCATAACCCTGCCAGGGCTGGCGTGTCTTACATTGGGACACTGAGGCTTTAGGGATCCCAAGTGGCTTTTGTAAAGCCACACTGCTGTCGAGTTGTGGAATCCAGATTAGAACCCAGGTGGCTAGGGTTCCAGAGCCTGCTTTCATAACCTTCAGCACAGTGTTTCTCCCATCAAAAACTCGTGTAAGCCACTGCCAGGACCGCTGTTAATTGTGGCTCACCAAGGCTTGGAGAGAGCTGGATGAAAGGGGAGCAGAGTCCAGCGTGGGTGGGGCTGGACTGGCAGTGGCAGAGGAGAGGCAGCTGCTGTTCACATCAGGATCTGGATGGCCTTGTCGCCGCGGGAGGCTGCGCCGCTCCACCCTCCCAAGGGTTTCCCGGCTCCGTCACAGGGTCTCCGTTCCCACCACAGTGTGTCCCAGCAGTTCCATTTGTATTTGTACCCAGAGAGCTCCACTGAGGCCTGTGGTCACAGAATGACTCCCTTCCATGTTCTGCCACAGGTTGCAAGCCATAGGGTGAAGGTCACACAGTTCTGTTTGGCCATAACAGCTGCCTCCATGGCAACAGCGTGTGATATCACTGGAAAAGCCATTTGTGGGACTCCAAGCTGGAAGGAAAAGGCAGAGCAGGAGAGAGCTGTGGGGGGAGACAGAGAAAGGGTGGGGTCTCTCCGGGCGCTCCAAGGTGCTGGACACACAGGTCCCTTTCTGTAGTCCTTGTCACGGAAGATCTTTTCACTTAGGCTAAGCAAATCCAGATGTTCTTCCAATAATTCAGGCATATTTGGCCCAAGCATAAACTTCTCCTCATTTTTCGTCCAATCTGACAAATGTTTGCAATCGCCTCACTCTGTGAGCACCAGGACACCTTTGGGCTGGAAGGGGTTAACGAGAACAAACCCTCCCTAGTGGCTTCCCTTCCCCTTGGTGCTGCCCCTCGGCCACTCCCAGGCCAGCAGGATTTGCTGTCCAAAGGCCCTCAAAAGACATCCAAGCAGTCTTTTCTTAGAAACAGGAAACTGTCTTCAGCCAAGTACAAATGAAGTGAAGCACCCAGAAACCTGAGGACTGCTCCAAACTGAGGCCTGGAGGCAGACAGGGAGGGCCCAGCTCCTGGCAGGAGGACTCAAGCTGTCATGAATGAGATTGAGCTCAGCTGCGGCCTCAGCCATTCTGCATTTGCACTCAAACCATTATGTAGTGATGGTAACAAATTAATTGAACGACCTTCGGCACTTTTTTCTATATATGTATATATAGACACACACAATATTTACACAATATTAGTTATTTGCTACTTTTTATAACCTCATCACCTTTTCATTGAACAGACACTAATCACTAGCAGGATTGAAAATGTCACTGACATGCTGCCTAGGAAGTGATTTGAATACAGGAGGATGGAATACAATGGAGATCATGTTTCTTTCTAAATACAGGAGGAAGAGTGATAGGGGAGGGGAACAGTGCAAAGGTGGGTAATTGCTATCTCTTTTGTGTTGAGCTGCTTCACAATTCCGTAAACTATCTTTTAGAAGGCTAAATAAATCTCTTCCATGCTCCTTGAGGACTGGGATCACGTTCTGTTCACTGTGGACTCCCTAGCACCTAGCTTGGTGCCTGGAATTGGTAGCTACTCAATAAATAGGTTTTGGATGGATAAATAAATAAACAAATGAATAAATTAATGAACTTAATTCTTGATTTCTCAAGATCATAAAAAGATTATATTGAATTGGGGAATGTTCCTTGCCAGAGATTCAGGAAGAGGAATAGAGGACAGAAAGAGAGTTGGTATGCTGGTGGAAAATCACTTTCTCCCACGATGTTAGGAGAAGGAATGTTAGACTTGAAATCAGAAGACCCTGTGTTAAATCCTGTGATTGAGTAGCTGTGTGACCTCAGACACACTCTGGGACTCCATTTCTTCATCTCTCAAGGAAGACTTTCCAATGCCTACGGATATTATCTTGGGATTAAGAGAAACCAGGGTGGAAAAGAGTATGATAGAGCGTCTAGCACACAGTGCTTCTGCGCTTTTGATAAGCTGGCATTTCAGCAGGCTTGGCTCTGGGGCTCAACCTCTTTTAAATGTATGCTGTCATTTATTTTCCCACGGATGGAGTTCACCATCTGTTTTCCCAATCAGCCGCAGTCCTCCTCCCCTCTTAGCGTTGTTTCTTACAGGCCAGGAAGTCCCTCCTGTCCCAGGTATGCGGCTTCTCGTGGGCAGGTGGCGTGTCCAGCCTTCCCTGCATGGGGACTGTGGCTGTCAACACCGTCAGTCTGAGTGAGCTCCTCATCATAACAGCTTGAGAAGGCACCCTCCTGTGTTTGGAGATGTGGAGCATCGGCCACTGAGGAGAGGTTTTGTGTGCTTTTCCCTAAAATTGGGCCTGGGGATAAGCATTCATTACTGTGCTGGGCTCACCCATCTTTTATCAGTAACAATTCATGCAGAAGGGAGAGCAGGCACCACTACCAAGCCCTCCTGTGGCTCTGCGCCCTTCTCTCCCGGTCCCTGCTACCACCTACACAGGGCGCCTGGGTGCCAGCTCCTCTGTGGCAGCCCCTCCCCTCCCGTGGCACTGGGCTTTCCGACAGGCCTGCCAGCTGAGGGAGTGGTTTCTGTGGTAGGGGCTGCCTCCGCTCATTTTCCATTAGGGTCACCAGGCAACCACCAGACAGTGACAACTCCGACGTATACTCTGCTGCACCCAGCGACGAGCTCTGTATCCCATTACGAGGCCTGGGCCGGCTTACAGGGCTGGCTGTGCCAAGGGCATCTTGCTTGACAGGGCGGACAGGAGACCTGCAGCCACACTGTCCGCAGAGCTTGTGTGGCTGCCAGTCTGGGACCAGGGGAGCAAGGTTGTGTTGGGTGGGCCAGGTTGATGCAGCAAGGTTTAAAATCAGATGTGGATCCCAAATGAGGCATTCTCCTTTGTTCCCATACCACGTGGGACAGTTCTCTATTAGGATGTTACCCAGGAAATTAACTGCTAAGTTACTTTAAAAAATCCAACTTCTCATTTTCACATGATGAGTTACAGTGTTCAAAGCAGATTTATTTCCATGTTTGAAATCTATCCTCCAACTAGCTGTTTGAGGTTAAGTATGGTAAGTGGCATTGTCTCCTTTTTTGAGATGGGAAACTGAGGCTCAAGAGCAATTGCCTAGCCAATGTTATATCAATGAGTAATTCACTGACAAAGACCATCTTAGGCATTCTCCTATAGCAAGCTGTGGTGTTATTTATCCTTTCCCAAGGATCCCACTCTCCCTTGAAATACTAGTTAATTAGTCCAGGTATTTACTTATTCATTAATTCCAAATGCCTACAGAGGGCCTACTGCATGCCAGGTACTAGTAAAGAGGTGAATAAACCACCCTGCCCTCGTGGCACTTAAATTCTTAGGAGAGACAGACAAGTACATGTGACATTTCAGGTGGAGATAAAGACACGGGGGAATGGTGAAGCAGGGCGGGAGGCTGGGGAAACCCTTTGTACATATGTGTTGGGCCGGAGGAGAGCCTCTGCTGAATACAGGGTGACTACGACAAGGCTGTTACTAAGCTGCCATCCCATCAGAGCCTGGAAGAAGTGAGGGAGGGGGCCTCCTGCCTGCTCCTGGGCGTGTGCAGTATGACATCATGGATTAGTATTCGCACAATGGCTCTATAAGTCAGGTGTCACTGCCCCAGTGTCAGATGAGAAACCGAGACAGTAGCCTTTTCGGAATCCCACAGGGGAGGGAGGGTCCAGACCCAGGTCCTTCTTCAAAACTCTGCTCGTAGCCACCACCAATTTCAGACAGAGGTGCCTGGGGAGATAATTTGGAAAAGAGCTCTTACCAGCATCGCTCATAAAACACGTTATATCTGCCAATAGCACCTAGGTGACTTGAACAAGGGACGTTCTGGCAGTGGTCTGTTTTTATTATTTGACTTCCTTTTAATTTTGTGTTTCACATCAGGCAGAAGACCAGAGCTCAGGGATCTCAGTCAACTTCAAGTGTGTTCTGGTGAGAAAGACTGAAATCCTGTTAACATTTCTTCAAACCTCTCTTTAGCCAGGAACTATGCTAAGTCCTTTATTTGTAGTAACTAGCGCTCTGTGTCTCATCTAAGATTCAACTCAACTTTTACATCACCAGCGAGATCTTGGCCAATTGTCCTAAGCAATAGGTAAGAGAAATTTTAAGTGGCCAGAACTGACGTAGAGGAGATATGGGGCAAGAGCTGGGGGCGTTTATGTGGTGGCTTGGCTGGGGTCACGTATGTGTCTAATCTGCCAAAGTGAAGTAAACTGAGATTGGCTCTACTTGAAACCTTTTTTTCTCTGGAATTAAACTATAGGGTTATAAGAAGCAACTCACGGGTTAAGAATGAGGGGGAACTCCCTGACATACTTAGTGGTTCATTTGTAAATTTCCACTGTTTTGATTGTTAAAATAGTATGCTTATTATCAAAAAGGCAAAAGTGAAAAAAGTAAAAGCATTTTTAATTCTACCACTCAAAGACCATCGCCACTCTGATTCATTAGTGTTCTGCCTTTTTTTCTAGGCCATATTTTAAGTATGTAATTTGGTCAAAATAGTTCTTTACGTATCACAGCGTTTCTTGAGAACGGAGCTCTCCCTCTGTTCCCACGAGGCCGTATGCACACGCAGAAACAGCTCAGGTTCAGGCTCCGATGGCCCTTCTAGCCCCTAAGATGTTTCACCTTTAATCGCACAGGAGTTTTTAGGGAAAGCCAAGCTATGACTGGGTTCTGCAGTCTCTGGAAGGATTTTAGTTGACTCCCAGACTTGGCACAGCCCAAGGGCATCAGCCTCTGCCACTGAGCTACACAGATCCCCTGACAGCAGCTCCCCCTAGCCCTTCCTAGACTGTGAATTTGTGAGCAGACAGCAGGATTCATGGCTGTCTGGCTTCTCCCTGTCCTCCCCCAGATGAGTGGAAGCCAGATGTCAGAGCACCAGGCAGACCTGAGGAGGATGGATGACGAGCCGAGATGAAATGGACGGTATCTGGTCCCACCTTGGGCTTTGGCTTAATCGCAACCACATAAGAACAATCAGAGCTACAGGGTATAGTTGGGATTAGAATAGAGATTCATTTTGGGATGAGAGCTTTTCTGCATGAGATACTGTACTGCCTCAGACATCATCCTTTTAACAACAACCACGGTAGTTAATGTTTATGGAGTGCCTATCATTTGCCTGGCATGATGATAAACGCTATATGAGCATTAATGCATTAGTTTTTATAATGCACTGCTAAGGTAGGTATTGTTGTTATCTCCATTTTGGAAAAGAAGGCTCTGCAGCACAAAGAGATGAAAGAATGGACTGAGGTTCCCCCAGCAAGTACAGCTTGTAAGTGCTGCAGCTGTGATTTGAAACAAGGCAGTCTTCCCACAGATCCTAAATCTCTCCCTTGGAGTTTAATTTTATTTTATTCATTCATTCACTAAGTAACTACACTCATTCAAGCTACTGTCTTCTCTCACCTGGATAACAAGTGATAACAACTTCCTAAGTCTTGCCTTTCTTTTACACAGAGAGTTTCAACCTTGGTTGCACATTAGTATCACTGGAGAAAATTTAGATAACTCTAATCATCTCCCTCTTCTGCTTTAAACATTTCTTCAGATAAAGGATGAAAATCCTAACAAGGCCCACACTACGTGGCTCTGCAACATCTGGCCCTTTCCTTCTTACCAGCCTCATTTTGTACCACTCACCCCTCACTCTCAGCATGCTGCCGCTCTCGCTTTCTTAGCTTTCTGGATGACTGCATGCTATTCCTTGCCTCAGGGCCTTGACAATATGGATTCACTAAACATTTACAAAATATCTTCTATATATTGGGTACCGTCTAAGATTCTAAAGATATAAAAATGAATAAGGCATAGTCCTTGCTGTTCAGTTGTTCTCAGTTTAAAAGCTGAGACACGAATATATAAACAAAAATTATAAACCAAGTTGACAAGTGTAATTGAGGTTGTATTTAGTGTTGATGGAAGTAGGATAGAGTAGAGTTTGAACACCTCTGGAGGAAAGATTTTTCTGGAAAATCTGTGACAGAGGAAATGTTTGAGATGATGGTCCCACATCTGATGGGTGTACTGCAATGGGTATTCAAATACCAAAAGTGGTACTTCCACTGGTAACATGATGTTTCACAATGATAAATGAAGCTTGTTAAATTTCCATATGAGACAAAACGCAATCTTTCTTTGATTTACATAACAGTTGCAACAATTCAAACTGTACAAAATCATGTATTTAAACTGTACAAAAACTAGATCCTGGGTGTTTGTATGTAAATGGCATTAAGTGTTAGGCTCAGATAAGTATAAATACTTTTCATCCACATAAATGCATGGAGGGACATTTGAAGACCAGTTAGAATGTGGGGCAATTTTTCATTGCACGAGAATGCCTTACACATTGCAGAATAGCTAGCATCCCTAGCTGTTTCACAATAAGTGGCAGTGGCGTCCCTTCTCGATATTGGGACAACTCAAAATTTGTTTTCAAATTGCTAAAGCTCTTTTTACCAGGGTGGTGCCACATCTGCATAGAACTACTGATTTTAAAACAGTTGCTTTGACTAATTAACATTACCGTTTTATGCAACTGCATTATTTGAAGGAACTTATGCTGTCTGTACAAATGTTCTAATGCTTACAAATTACTTTGGCATTATTGCCAAAAGATGATTCAACAGAGTTTCTTGACAGGGAAGGAAAGAATCTAAATACTCCCTTTCTATTTCTGGAAGCACGTAACCTTGAAATCTAAGCTGCTCACAAGAAGGATGTAGTTCAGAAGCTCAGCAAGCCCGTATTTCCTCAGGACTGGAAAACCAGCTACAAATCTGTTTCACGGTTCTAGGCAACAGCAGCACAAAAACACATGAAACGTATTCTGAATAGAGCACATCCTCATTAATTTTTACTGATGGAGCTAGTCTGGATTAGTGAGAAGTCCTAGTTGTTATATATTTATAACATTACATGAATAATTAAATAATTATTTAATAAATTATTTTAAAGGGTAAATAACCCATGAGCCAACATATGAACACCTACATTATGTGAAATCACTGCACTAGTTGCTTTGAGTGTACAAAGATGCCTAACAAATGTTTCTGATCCTCAAAGAACTGAACATCTCGATTTGGAGATAGAATATAATTATGCAAAATTAACGACACCAACTGCAAATGCCTAAGATACAGACAGTAAGGACTTCAGGATTTCAAGGGCCAAGAGGCCTTTCAGAGCTAGAGTGATACGGGAAGGCTTCACAGAGGCTGGAACTGGGCGCTAAAAGATAGATATGAATCAAGTAAAACAATTTAAGAGGGCACTCTAGGTGGAAGCAATGGCCTTGGCAAAGACAAGGAGGCAAAATTTAAGTGTTGTCTTATAGAGGTTATAAGCAGACTTATCTGGCCAGAGAGGAAGAGTCATACGAGGTAGTAGTAGTCTAGTGCCAGAGAGTGAAGCATCTTTAATACCAGGGTGATATCACGACTGATTTTTTTTGAGGAAAGAGGAGTCATTTAACATTTTAATCAGGAGAGCAAAAGAATAAGAAATTATTTAGGTGCTGGAGGAAAACCTTTCTTTCCCCCCGCCCCATGTTTCTATTTCATCATGGATAAGTCTCTAGTAGAGAAATACTCCTGGCTTTTTAGTCTCCCAACTCAAACCTGTCCAGGGAAGAAGGAATAATGTTTTCCAACTGGGAATTTGGGAGATAATCTTGGGCATGCATAATTCAGCCCCCTCCTTCCTCATCTCGTGAGATATTGCTGCAGAGCGGACACATCCTTGTTGCTTTGCACTTTAACTTTTACCGACATAGGTCCATGTGGAGAGGCCTGTGTCCAGATATGCTTGTGATTGGGTGAGCAGGTCTGTTTAATTCAGAATAAATTACATGCATGGTCACTAGCTATACACCTCAGCTGGATTCTCTGAAATGGATTTTATCTATAATAAAACTGACATTTTAATCCCTACTTGTCTAACTTCTGTGTTTCTCTCTTAATTCCAACTTGGGTAGAAGATGGCTGGTGCTTATTAGCCTCTACCACATAGGAGATAAAGTATCCAGTTAGACAGAAGTAAAAGAAAATAGTTTCACCAATCCAAAGGCCCATTAAAAAGTCCTCCAAAGAAAAATTATGCTTCATATACCTTGGACTTGGAAATTAGGTTGGCCCTGAAATAGTCAAAGTCCCAGGGTAGCAAATAGAAAAATTTTAGGATGCTTTAGATCAGATGTTGACAAACTGTGGCTCACTGGGTCAAATCAGGCCCATCACCTGTTTTTATAAATAAAATATTGTTGAAACATAATCATGCTCATTCGTTTGCATATAATTTATGGCTACTTTAGTATTTAGATATACTTTCCAGTATGTTGAAAATTTAGATATATTCATAAGAGTTGACTAGTTGCAACAGAGACCATATGGCCTATGAAGCATCACAATCATTTCTAAATTCTGAGTGGTCATTGAGAATCAGCTACCATTCACAAATGTTTAATTTTAGTTTGCAAAACCAGAGTTGGTTAAATTGAAAGTTTGAGATAGATTATGAAGGGAAAAGAAAGGTCTTTCCATATTTTCATCAGAGTACTGAACATTAAAAAGTAAATAATATGCCGAATCACCATAACTGAATCTTCTTTATCAGTTCATTCTGTCCTGTAATTAATTCTTGTGCTGCTATATATGGGGTAGCCGTCTGTGTTGATGACATCATCTGCTTTTGAACTAAAACGATTCCTGGAAATCCCCACTTGGGCCAGTGGTACAGTCTGACAATTGCCTAAGCCCTGTAAACCTGAAGTTCTGAAGCCCATGCTTATGAATTTCTACTCCTTGAAATATCAAGTATTAAAAGTACATGGCCTAGTCTTTGTATGAGGCTGTAAGATTGTCCTTTGCTGAAGACAGAACAGGTAGCGAGCATCAGAGGAAAGCAGAAAATATTTGTGGGTGAGAATAAATTAACCACATGCTGTGTTGCTAATTTATTGTAGTCATCAATAATATCCAAATGGAGGAACATAAAATTATCTGTTGGGGGGTAATGCATAACTATTTCATAAGGTTTGATCAATGTTTCTCCTGAGGATGAGAACATACCATGAGGAGTGAAGACATTACAAATCTCTAGGTACTTCCAACCCATAAAGGAAACAATTTGTGAACATTTATATTAATGACATTTTTACCTACATA
Source organism: Macaca fascicularis (assembly GCF_037993035.2). Classification (NCBI taxonomy): domain Eukaryota; kingdom Metazoa; phylum Chordata; class Mammalia; order Primates; family Cercopithecidae; genus Macaca; species Macaca fascicularis. The sequence goes on along the minus strand of NC_088388.1, from coordinate 126,936,780 downwards.
AAATTATTCTTTGATCTAACAACTCTTCCCACATAGCTATCTGGACAGGGTACATAGTTAGTAAAGAATATTATTTTCTACCTCTCGTTGAGAGAAAACTAAATATATAAAGATCAATTGTAATTTTAATAGAGTGAAAACTTAATTCTAGTTTTTCATTAATATAATAGTTAGCAATAAAGATGCACAATCTCTCTTTAAAAAGTTATCTTATGAATAACAACCAACCAACTTTGTCAAAAATTTAACACATTTTATTGCATTTATCAGATGGAAGTTTGCAATTATTTTAGACAAACTCAAAACTGAATTTCTGGAAAACTTTTACAAGTTTATATGTGAATTCAATTTTTAAAAATACATTCAAGTCATTCAAGTTTTTCTTTTGCTATCCTTTGTTGTATTCTGAAAACATCAGACACTTCAGTTTAGAATAAAAACCACTGTCATGTTTTCCTTGATAAACTAAAGCACATTCCAACACTTTGCAAACATAATCTTATTTTCCCACTAGTATCTCTGCTAGAATAGTATTAATCACCCATACTACTATAACTTGCCACTAAATTGGCTATCTTCAGCTTTCATAGGAAAAACCTGGGAGGTAGGTGATTGATAATTGTCTGTTCATACACAAGCATTTTAGCAGACTTGCAAGGATATGACATACACAATACAACCCCCTATAGCCACAAAAGCCTTTCTAAAGCGGCAGAAAAGAGCATATTTATTAACATGACTGAAAGGTATAGCCACTCCATGACATATAAAAGTAAGAAACTATCTATCTATCATCTATCTATCTATCTATCTATCTATCTATCTATCTATCTATCAATCAATCAATTTTGGAGTATTCTATCTTACTTGGAAATAATCCAGGCATCCAACAATTAGCCATTAATTAACTAGGTTTAATATTAGTCCGTCTTAAAATTAACTAAGGATCTTGGAAGTTATTTTTAAGCAGAAACATTATAGAATGTGTTAAAACTTGTTAAAATTGTATTTCAATTTGGTTGAAAACATAATTTTACAATTTTCCCAATCATGATTATGTAGAAGTCATGTTAGCTAATTTGATCAGTAAGTCAATATAAGAAATGTAGGAAGTTCAGAATAACTAGTCACTTTATCAGGAAACACCTCAAATCTTATCAAACTAAAATATATATTTATACTTAATACACTAATAAGATCAGGGGAACTCTATATATGGCTATTTTGAAATAAAATGGCCAAACAAACCAGTCTGACCTAACAAAAAATTCACCTTGATTCAGTAAACTTGGATTTTTATGTAAAAATGCTTCTGGGCTAATTATTTCTATAAAAAAGACTTTTTATACTTAAAAAAATACTTAAAGTATAGTCTTTAAAAATACATTTAAAATATTAAAATTTTAGTTTAGTTTAGGAAAATATTCTGAATTCTGGGAAAATAATAGATTCATTTAAGCACATATTCTTTCTAAGCTAATTATGACATAGACCATAATTTAAAATACTTTATGATGTAATTTCTTAATACACTTCAGACGTAGAAAAATATTTCACGTCTATGTACTGAGAGGTAAAGTCTGTCTTCACTTACAGACGTAGAGAGCCCATGGCTGCAGTTCTACAACTTCAGACATGAGTCAAAGTAAACACAAAAACACACGCACCAGGCTGGATCTCAAAGATCTGTTATCCATTTTGGAAGACATACAATATTTATTTGAGCTCATGTGTGGCCAAAAAGACAAACAAAAATTAATTAACCATATTATCTACTGTTTCTCACCTTAGAGAGACTAGATTCTTGTTATCCAAGAGATCATCAAATGGTCAGATGACAAAACTAGATTCTCAACCATTGTTGCTGTCTATGGGGAACACCACCTCAGTCACAGATAAATCATACCCAGAGCCAAACTTGGTCAAGTAAAGAAACAAAAGTGAAAATACAAGATCAGGAGAAAAAGACCAGAAAAAGTCAAGACAGGTGAAGTTGTAGGTGCCACTTGGGAATCACTCCAGGAACCCAAAAAAGACATTCCAGGACTTCAACAATTTGTGAGATGCACTTTTAGGCAACACAGTTTAACTGACTCTGGAAGATGAGTTCCGTGGGTAGGTCAGTGGCACCTACAAAACAGTTAAAGATTAATTTTCAGAACGTTAAAAACAGTACTTTCATGCAAATATGGATGGACTACTTCTCAAATATATATTCATTTGTTATTAAGGGAGTCAGTAAGATGCTAAAACTACTCAAAGGGGGAAGTTTTGAGGAACCAGACATTTTACAGGCATTTAAGTAAAAGAAGTAAAATAGGTATTAAATTGGTTAATGTTCTACAGGGGAATAAAACTATAACCTTTTGGATTATCTTCTCTACTGGACTGAAATATGCAATTTAACCTGAAACTTTACAATGTCTGTGCTCTAATAAAATTATAAAAGGAAAGACAAACATAAACAAATTCCCCAGGAAAACGAAAGAATCCTTGGGTGGGCCTATTAAACAATGCTCCAGCATGATATCGAAAGGAAACACCACCCACTCTACTTTGATTTTTTTCCCCTATGTTTGGATAATTTTTCTTAATACTTTATTGCTCTTCATGTTCTGTTTGTATGAGTGAAACATATTTGTTTCTCTGTTCTCAAACTACTCCATTCTTAGATTTCTCTGAGCAGGCTTGATTCCTAGACTGCAAGTATTTTGGGATTTAAATTTTGCCTCTGGCCTTCAGGCTAACAATAATTTCATCAATTTTTTTCCCTATATCATTCCAAGATAACGGTATGTTTAAAATAAGGACCCTCATTTTTTTCTTCTTCATTTACTAAAACAATCTCCTACTTTTCCATGGGAAAAACTGTAGCTTGGAATTCTAAAGTCCAAGGCCTTTTTCTAAACTTAAGTAATTAACTAAAGCAATTTACTCTGTGGTGACTCGTGGATCTGTGGATAAACCACTTGAATTCAAAGTTATTTCTTCCCTACCTCCTCTCCAGGCTCTAAAAGAGGTTCAAAACAATATCAACAACGAACAAAATTATGGGTACTTAATCTAGGACTAACTATTCTTGGTTTAAAAGTGTAAAGCTAGCATCTCATGTAACAGTGCTCTGTAGCACAAACACAAAGTAGCTACCTTTGAAGTTTAAAATAGAGAACTACTTTCTTGACTGAGAGACACAGTTGAAACAGCAAACAACTGTTCTGTGGCATCCCAAGGGCCTCGACATCCCTCAGTTCCTCCCTGTTCTACCACAGTGCCTAAATGTGTGTAACAGGAAGATTCTTTTCCTTTGATCAGATCCTTGCCAGAAATAACATGGCTTGCACAGGTTTACTAAGCCCCTCACCCCATTTAGTTGGCATTTGCTTAGATTTCTGAATGTTGCAAAAAGTTATCATTTGCAAGCAAAGCTGCCATTAACTATAGTGACTTATAGAGGTCAAAATGCCATATGGTTTACTTCTAAAGCCTAAGGCCTTTACAAGGTGCACTAGTTAAAAGCCAGCCACACAACTACAGGAACCAACCCCGTGACATAGAGTCAAATCCCACAATACCCCAAATTTATAGCCTAATGCCTATAATCAGGGCCCCACAGGAAGCCTTAAGGTAAATATACTATTTAATTTACCAAATTTCAATCCTTTTCTACTTCTAAAGGTTTCCAACCATATGTTGGCCTTCACAAGGAAAATAAGTAGTATCCCATCCCTTAGTTTATAACCAGCTAAGGGATGGATAGCCAATGGAGTTCACAAACTGAAGAGTAAACTATTGCCTTTATTGCCACTGAAGCTCTTGGAAAATAAGGCTTTGGTACAAAGGTCTTGTGGGTTTCAAAAGATTCTCTATATTGCATGAACACTTCCTCTCCTCATCACCTCCAATCAAAGTGCAGACTTTACAGGAGTTGTGCAGTGGTGGAGGTAGGGTGCATGAGGAGTTTGCCAAGCTACACAGCTAAGGCATAAGTTTCTCTTCCAGGGAATGAGGGAGTGCAAACATTGTGGGAAGGCTCCCTCATAGAGCTCTTTCCATATCAGAACAGCAAGTCTAGGCACTGGGAACTAGACTCATTTTTTTCAGATCAGGATCATGGAACAAAAGGCCTGATAGGGGTTGGGATCTCAGAATCTCTCATTCATTCATTCATTAAATTCAGAAGCATTTTATTGATATTTTATTATGTGCTCCACATTGTACTAGAAAGGAGAGAAACAGTGATAAATAAGACTCATAGGGTTCCAGCTTCCACGGAATTTCCAATCTGGTATGAAAGAGATGAAAATTGAACAAATGCTTACCCTTGTCGTGAATGCCAAAAAGCGAGAAGACTCAGGGCACTCAGAGTGTGCAACAGAGAAATTTCCTTTTAAAATGAGAGAAAATCCATGTCAAGCTGGCTTAAGCCAAAAAAAAAAAAAAAAAAAAAAAAAAAAAAAAAAAGAAGAAGAAGAGGAAGAGGAGGAATTTTATAAGTTGAAGGCTTCAGGCTTCCCTGGCAACAGTAATTCCATAGCCATTTGTATCTTGTTTCTCTTTCTCCATTTCAAAGCTCTGCATCTACTGTGCTAATGTCATTTTCAGAGGGTTCTTGTAGGTACAGCGGCATTACAACTCACATCTCAGCTCCGAGACAGTAAGAAAAAGTGAGATCTTGATTCCAACATCCTCAGGAAAAGTATGATTGGATAATGAGCCCATCTTCATACCAACCACCATTTGGCATAAGCCTGTGCCATGTGGAGCCTCACCAAAATGAGATGTGGTTCAAGAGCGAGGGACACAGAGTCCCCCAGGAAGGAGGAAATATGCATATTAAGAGAAGACTGAATGGATATGTGGGAACATAAGTTGCAGTTTCTCACCAGCAGCGAGTTAGTGTGGAGATGACCAAGGAGCTTCTGTGTGGAAGATATGGTGTCTCTGTAAGTGAAGGATGTGTAGGAGTTGCTTACATTTTAGAGATGGTGAAGAGCATCCCAGGCTGAAGAAACAGTGTGTGCGTGAAGATTGTTGGGGACTGTGGTGGGAAAGAACATCAGGCCACCATCATCAAAAACTGATTAAGAGAGAGAGAGGGATAGAAGAGGAGATTGGAGACATAGACAGGTGCCACATTATATTTGGACTTGTAGGTTATAGTAGAGCCTTTATTCTTTTCATTTAAAAATAACCAAAAGGATCAAGGGATGGTAGAGAATGGATTATATAAAAATAAAAATGGAAGGAAATTCATCTGGGTGATGATAATATCCACAGAAAATATTCCATTATGATCTCAAGATCTGTCCGTTTTAAAAAGCATCCTTGAATGCAGATCTCTCTACTTCTTGACATAAGGGGCCGTTTAGCTGTGCATTAGAAATCAGCCTGCTCACCAGAGACATTTGAGATAGTGGTAGTGGGAATGGTTATGACTTACGTATGGAGAAGCAATGTTATCATCATTCTGTTTTAACTTAGACTCACATATCCTTCGTGTAACTTCTCTGTCTCCCAGTGGTTGGAAGGAGGCCAAGATTGAAGCAATAGTATTATAATATCAATGCTAAGGAAAAAGGAATGAGTGTGCAATGTCTCAGCACAGATATAATTTCATAAAACATGAGGTGTGAGGGCTGTATCATAAGGTGAGTGTTTGGCTTCATTCCTCCTGGGGATCAAGATATTCCAGAAGACAGAAAAATCTGAAAGAGCAGAAGGGCAACAGAAATATCAGCCAGAATCTCTCTTCCAATTGCTGCCACCTTCACTTCACCACTCTCTAGATTATTAAGAGATCAAAAGCTACTATGGACGTCAGGGGACAAATCGAGAATGTGTGCTACTGATGCTGCAGTGAGAAAGCTAATGGCTGGAAAATGTCTTCATCCTAGCAAAACTGAGATGAATTCAAAGCCTATTTTCTAAGAGAAACAGAAAAATCAGAAAAGAGTGTTACAGAGCCAAGCTGGAATGATATTAAATCATGGAGTGAATCCTCTTATTACAGTAGGATTAGCAAAAGTGATTTGACAATATTTTTCTAAGTTTTTCTTTTCTGGGACAACGGCAGAAAATATTAGGGGGGGGGGTTGCTGAAATTGACAGAATCTATCATCTTTCAGAAAACTAGGAAGTGACAAATTGAAAAATAGTCTTGTTTGTGCCAGATGTGTACAGCTGCTGATTCAGAGATATACAAAGTCTTGGACTAAGAAAAAAAGAGGAAGAATGTATATTAATAGATAGACGTCCATCTTAGGAATAGGGAGATGTTGAATGAAGCCGCTAGCTTCCCGAGAATAAAATGTGTATAAAATATTAGTAGAAGTCTTAGGAACAAAAATGTAACAAGGCACACTTGAGAGCTGTCTTAGTACTGATTCAACACAGAAAAAAAGGTAAAGATGACCCTTGGTCCTTGGGCTTGTGTCTGCCAGGATTTCCAGTTCAGAATATTTCTGAAAGGGAAACCTAGACGGTCAGTGGGCCAGATTTAGTGTTGTGTGCAGAAGGGCCTTGCTTTAAAAACAGGAGTCTCTTTGCTTCTTGGGGTAACACTACCCCTCCTCCAACTTGTGAACCAAATAAAGTACCTATTCTAGCATCAGGTCAGCTGTTTCAGAGTTGGTTAGTAGAAGAAAAGCTGGAAAAATATTAGGCTGAACTGAAAGGAAATCAGGCTGTGGTGTTTTTAAATTTGGGTTCAATTTCAGAGCTTTAGTATTGAAGTGCTTTGGGCAATTTCTATCAGATATATCATTGTTGGCCTATGCCTAGTGTCAGAAGAGATTTGTAAGCATTCTGTGGGCTGAGCTGAAAAATTGCTGCAAGGTTGTTTCAGTCAACCTCTCAAGGATAAATGATTTTTTTTCATATTTCTTTTGGGATTCAAAATGCCATGCAAATGACCAATACTAGTCCCTTAATTGTTTGGGGTCAGATGAAATCTGGCAAGGCAGCAATGGGCTTTGGCTCAGCAAACTGATGATTGCACAACTTGAGGAATGGATAACATCTCTGCTCCTAAAGAATGGCTTTCTCAGCATATGGGAACCACAAAAGATTTGAGAAAATCTTGAAGCTAACTGGCTGGTATGTGCCAAATGCCTAGAAATAACACAATGAATCACTGGGAGCTCTCCTTGCTATAAGTAAGGGTGTATACAACAGTACCCATCAGCTAATTATAGCATTGCTAATCTTTCTTCAACCTCTTCTTGGCCTTGCTAAAAAATCTGAAACTTCTGGTCAGTTGCTGGGTCGCTGGAATAGTAGCTTCTCACCATTCTTTTTGTCTTTCCCTTCTAAATAGATTGAAAGAGACAGGCAGAATGAAGCCTTTCTGCAGTTAACGTGACAGTATGAACTGCTCACATCTGTGTAAGGATATGGGGAGGACACTAGCCACTTGCTAACATGGTTGCTAAGAAATGGAATGGGGAGATGTGCGTGGTTATGGGAGAAGGAAGAATGGCTGGGGTAAGACATGGTGAGAGGGGGCAAGGGCTATGGACAAGTCCAGTCTACTTTGGGGTTCTCGGTAAGGCACAAAAGTACCTTTCCTGTCCTGTCCAGGTAGAGGAATTCTTCCCGTGGAAATTTTCTCTCTCTCTTTTTTTCTTCTCTCAATTCTTATTAACTATTCATAAATTTCTCAAGATCTGTGCCTTCTGATCCCTTGCCTCTCTTCTTTGTTTTTTTCCATCATTACCCAAGGCAAAGGCAAGGAGTATTTAGAGGCTGTTTAACGGACAAGGCAGTCAGAGTTGGGGTGTGGAGAGGATAAGGGACTTGGTGAGAAAATGAGGGACCCTCAGGGGCTTTTTTTTGGAGTGGAGGGCCCCAACTGCTCATTCTTTTCTTTTTTTGTTTTGCCTGTCTACATCAAACCTTGCTGATTATGCTTGTACATTTGGGTGTCTGCTTATTGGGTAAGTATGTTTTTTTTACCTTCCTTACCTTTCAAGGCACATGAACTTCTCTCTGCAGTGGAAAAAAATAATTATTCCTGTCAATTACTAGGCTGAGGTGTTCCCCAGGGGCCTAGTCCATGGCATATGTTTTTCCATATTAATGTATGAAAAATACTCCTGTAGATATGAGCAGCTACCATTGCTTTCCCTAGCCCTCTCCTCAGAAGTAGGCACCAGTCCACTGGCTGTTGGGCAAAGGCCTGCTAAGAAATCCAATGCCTTGGCCAAACACGCTTTGAAGAAATAGTAAATGAGGCAGCTCTGACCTCTTCTTATAGAACTCCCTGATTCATAAAATCTAACAGCAGAGACTCCTAGAGACCACTGAGTCCCAGTCTCTTCATTTTATAGAAGAGAAACTGAGGTCAATAGAGCCCTTTTTTATAGCATGAGAAGGAAAGTGACTTGCCCAGGACTCCTATTACAGTAGAGTTGGGACTGGCATTTATATCTCCTGCTCCTTTACTTAGTCCTCATTGTAATAAACAGCAAAACACTCAGGGGTCCTTCTTTCATCTTTCCAAACCCTGGAGGAGCTGAGGGGGAAGACACGGGGGCTTTACTGCCCGTGTTGTTTCAGACTCAGACTTCTCAGCTTCCACAGTGAGAGACTATTTGCAATTGCTTCTCCTTGTTGCCCAAATTCCTGGCTGGCAGTCCAGACTGACACCAGAGACTTCCTTCCCAGGGACATCCATCCTGGGCAGGTCAGCAGTTTGCATCTTCCCTGGGGCAGAAGTGGCAGAGTCTCAGAACTCTTGCTTCTTAAGACTCAGCTCAATCTCCACCTGACTCAGCAGGTTTCTGGAATCTCAGATGGGTCCTAACCAGAAGCAGCTAGGTTGCTTCTCTGTTTCTGTAATGAGAAGACCAAAAAAGCTGACGATGATCATTGAGAAAGAAAATGCACCCATGTAAACACAGCAATCTTTACCCTATAAATAACCCTAATTAAAATGAAAACACCCGAGTGCTCCCATCATTTTGATTTTTTTTTTTTCTGCTGGACACCATGGGAGGTCCTTGCAGCAGAGCTCTGCAGCTTGCCAACAATAACTAGGCTCTGAGAAGAAGCTTTTGTGTGCTTCTCTTGCCAGCTCAAGTCTAACTCTTTTCTAAGGCTTCCTTCTGGTTCTTCTTTCCTTTTCTGTCTTGTGAGGTGATTTTTAGAGCTCCCACCTCTAACTCCATATTTCCTCCTGAAGTTCCAAGCATTGTCCAGTTGATTTACGAACGTAGTTCAGCAGGGCTTGATTCATCATGCAATTTAAATAGTGCTATGAGGGTTTCCCTTGGAGGGAGGAGCTGTGGCTATGTTAGTCTCATTTTCAGAATGGTCCAGATAATATTAGACATAGCACAGAAATCTCTCTTATAAGCTGGTAGGAGTGGGAGAAGTGGCTCAGCTGGCTGCAAGGGTTGAGAAAAGCCCGGGGACTCAAAGCTGGGCACTGGGCACTGGGACGGTTGGATCTCTGCATATGAGCCTGAGGATGTGCTGCTGCCTCAGGCCAGCTTAAGAGTCAGCGGACTGTTTGCACAAAGCCTACCAAGATCCCGCCCTGACCCTCCCCTCTGTCTGCTGAAAGAGGGGCTTGAAGTTTTTACATTCTGCCCTGCAGGTTGGGAGACTTATAGGGGTACACACCATACAGCCCTAGGACACAGGGCATGGAAGGCAACAGGGAAAGGGGTCTGGAACCAGGGAAATAATAAAGCAATCAGGCATAAAGTGCAAGTTTTTCAAAACTTAAACTTAGACATCATTGTCATGCAACTCCTAATTTTATCAACAAAAGAAACATTCTGAGAAGGATGACTTGCTTAAGTTCATGGAGCTAATCAGTGGCAGGGCCAGGGCTGCTCATAAATGAAACAATTCTACGTGGTCTCTTTAAAACTAAACTCCACATTTGTACATCTCATGCTACCTTTAGATCTCCAAACACTCCCACACAGTAAGGCCACAACTATTTATCGAGCATAAATATTTAGTGCCCCTCTGCGTTTCCCAGCTTCCTATGAATAACTCTATCATTTAAAAAGACGACATTGAACTCATCTGTTTCTAGCTCTGCCTGTTCTACTAGTTGTGAAGACTGGAACCATGTATGAATCATCTTTATAATGTTGGTACCCATGCTTGCTGGATTTTACTGACTTTTTCAAACCGGACTCTATTCTAGAGGCTTAGGAAGGTACAAAAGATATAAAAACATATTTCCCATTATTTCAGCAACTTATAGCCTAAGGGAGGTATAAAAGGGGGAAGGAAGGAAGACCTTACAACATTTCTACAGAAAGATCTTTACAAATCCAACTTAGTAAATAAAATTTCAAAAAATTAACCTTACATGCCAAGTGATTCTTTACTTGGTCTGGTCATTTTCTTACATCCACTAATTCTCTGCATATTTTTCAACTATTTGGACAATTGTAGGTGCTGTGAACATTCTTGCACTCCCCAACTTTACTCACTTTCTGTATAGAGTGACTCCCTCCCCCATACCCTATGTTGAAATCAAACCTATCTTTCAACATCCATTTCCAACGCTACTTCTTCCCGATCACTTTCATCAGAAGTGGCTTTGAAAGCCTTTCACCACGTGCTTTGTCCTTTCTCATGATGCTTATCACATGGCCTTTAATTTCCCCAGTATCTTCCCATCCTCGTTCTGCAGGGAACTTGCATCCCACAGATTAAGAGTCACAAGCTGCCTACATTCAGACTGAAAAGCTGCATGTGGCTGGCTTGACTGAACCACTTTTCACTGCTGTCACCATTGACTGTACCTTTGTGGGCCTTCTTGACTCCACTGAAGCTGTCAATGCCACCCTCTCAGCTCCCCCAAGGCGGGGAAGCTCTTATATGATCTGCAGTACTGCTGGGACTAACCCATCCTTCCAGGAACTGGCAGATTTTGGAGTCTGCAGTGAATTCTTGACCCCTGTGAGGTTCTTTCCCTTATAACCAAATACTACTCTGGGATTAGTACTCTGAAAGGTGACTGAAAGATGTACCTTTCCAGATATCCAGATAATTTTTTACCACCTAAATTGAAGGAATTTTCAAGTAGAAAGAAATGTTGGTTCTCGCAGTGAATTTTTGTGGTTGTATTTAACCCATTTTATTATTTTTGTTGATAATTTTGACAATGGCAGATTGAGTCTGTTATTAATAGATTAGAGCATCATCTCTAGTGCCCTACATAAATAAACAAAGGAAAACTGTTGAAGAAATGTGTCAGTATATGTAGTATCAACACTTTTGGGTCTAAATTTAATTTGGAGCCATGCTGTCTTTTGTAACCTAGCTTTGTGACTTTATCAAGTTTAGCAGGCACATTCTCTGGGGCTCTTTCATGAGAAAGGTCCTGGAATCTCACCTTAAATTAGATGAAAAAGAGAAAAGGAGGTTAAAAAATACATCCAAACTCTCTATATAAGTGTTTAAGAAACACTGTTGTTTATTTCCTTCTGTTATAACATAGATTTCTATATAATTATTTTGGCTATAGGGAGAGTATATTGGTAAATCAAATAGAAAAGTTCTAGCAAACTAATAATTTCAGTTGTATCATTAGAAGTTCAGGTTGCTTCTGTTGGAGTTACACAGTGAGTACAGGAAAGGGTGATAAGAGTAGAAGCAACACAGAAAATACAAGGAAAACAAATTTTCATACATAGATGAAGAAATAAAAGAATGAATTATCCATAAGCAGAGAAGAGAAAATCAAAATTCTGTATGTGGCTCAATTGTGTATTCACTGTGCAAGAATCTGAAATTTCCCTTTCTTAATCACTGGTCCGTCGAGTATCCTCACCAGTCTTTGAAAGGTCTCTCCCTGATACATGAACTACCTGAAGTCAGAGGAGAGTGTTTAGGACTTCACTATTGCCTGGGCAGGGTACAGTCAGATTGTGTGGCTTTGTACTGAGCAGACTAAGATATCAGGGCCCTTGAGTGTTTTGGATGGAGGGGGCCAGCCCTAACGCTAGAGCAAGTTGGATCAGTGGTCTCTAAAACATTTCCATTAGCTCACACTCAGGGTGGGAGCAACCTAGAGACCACTCCAGAGTCGGATCATTAGATAAAACATAGTCAACTCCTGTTGAAAACTAGGGGAAAGGAGTAGAAATAAGGAAGGAGCTATTTATCGTCAAGCTCAGTCCCCCATTTGACTTGTGAGGTAGACATCAGAATCAGAATCAGAATCAGAAGGACTTTTTTTATGAGAGGATCCCAGATAGTCTCCCTGCTTCTCAGAACCTGTGGGAGAAGCCAGCCTGATCCTTCTCAAGCTGATAGATCTGTGGAGTCCTTTATTGCTTGTTTCTAAGCTTGATTATTAACTTTTCTTAAAAAATTTAGAAAGAATAATGTGTCAGGGTCATGCATCTCCTTCCCTCTCAAGCCACATTTCTTGACAGGTAGCAATGAAGATGAGAAGTCAGGCGATTACAGTCATTAGGTACATGGGCTTTGGAGTCCGCTCATCTATATTTGAGTCCTACTTGCCCTTAAAATCTGTCTGAGTTTGGGCAAGGCATTAATCTCAATAAGCTTTCATTTTCTCATCCCAAAATCAAGGTCCTGGTAAAATTAGTACCCACCTCAAAAGGATGTTGTGAAGATTAAATTAGATAATGTATGCAGTGCTCAAAATGTATTAACTTTTATTATTGCAGATGTCAGGCCAAGTTAGAGCTGCCTTTGTCTCATTGTTTCTAAATAATTTAGCGGAGGTTTAGACTTGAGGTTTACAACTAGAATCTGCAAGTTCTCTCAATGGAAGACAATTCTGACTGGCACCAGGCACACTTGTGGTCTTCAGGCTGGCTAAAAATGTCCTACAGCTCTCTTTGAGGGATCCTAAACTTGTTTTTCAAGACCATCTCATGAGTAGTGTGGTTGTTGCTGGTTGATGTGGACCTATTTCCAATCTGAGTAAGTATCTTACGTAATAACAGGGTTGAAAAAAATTAGCTGAGAGTTTCATGTGCATCAGTAGTGATTTGTGAAATCAAAAATGGCAATTTAAACTCAGATTGTATTAATGGACATCTGAGAACTCGAACAAGGTAATGATGCCCCTGCTATATTCTGTGCTGGTCAGAACTCATCTGGAGTAGCTGATGAACTTCTGAGCATTGCACTTTAAAAGGAACACCACTGAAGCAGAACAAGCCCAGAAATTTGGAGCCAGTGTAGTGAAGAGCCTTGAAAACATGTAACTAAGGATGAATGTAGGAACTAAAAAGACAAGGCCAAATGGGGTACTATCACTGTCTTTAAATATTTACGTGGGAGAAGAACTAAGTACTTTTCCCATGCCGAATGAGAGGACCTAGAGGGTTGTAAGCAGCTCAGTGGGGAAGGTTAGGTAAGATCAACTTTTAGCTTGGCTTTGTGTAAGGAAAGCAAACTTCATGAAAGTAGGGATTTTTTTGGGGGGAGGGGGTGGGATGCTTGTCTGTTTACTTTTTTTTCCTATCATCTAAAACCAGGTTTGGGTACTTAGTTGGCACTCAATAAATATTTGTTGAATAAATGAATGATGGTTTTTCAAATAGAGTTGCCTCAAAATGAGCTGGGATGGCTTAGGAAGCAATGAGTTATTTATTCCTGGACTTACCCAGGCATGATGTTTGGTGAGATGTGATAGAAAACATTCAAATGTGAAGTGGGGGCTGGGCTAGGAGAGCTTCAAGGTCTGTATTAACCTTTAGATAGAATTATTCTATAAATTATGGAAAGGACCAATGTGCAAGGGAACAAACATGAAGTTTGGTGACCTTCCAAAGCAGTCGCTCAACAATTCATGTATCTCTTAACACCCCATCCTGCCCACTCCCAGTTTTGGTTATAATAAACCCATGGCTAGCCAAGGAAGTTCTTTCATCAGCTGAGCAATTGTCGTGTCCTCCCATTGATCTGCCGAGGACACAGCTTTCAGCTCTGACTTCCATCATTTCTCTTAAGTGTTCCTGAATACAGTCTGGTAGCATCAAGAACAGAGGATACATTTTTCACCCAGAATCCAGGACTAGGGAGTCCCTCTTTCATGGGCCCATCACCCTGCACCCCAACAGCCTGTGAAATACCTGCAACTCCCTGCTTAGCTGCTTGGCCTCCTGTCTACACCCCTCACCCCCACACTTTTTTTTTTTTTTTTTTTTTTATCAGAGCCGGAACCAAATTCTCTGAGACCCTAACTGGTGTATAGACTCAGAGTATAAACATGATCCCTGGCATTCATCACGGGTAATAGAAACCAGAGATGAACTGTCACGTAGCTGGCTATCCTGTTGCTGAGTCAATGCAACCTTTTTAAAAACACACTAAAAAACACACACACAGGCTGGGAACAGAGCATGAAAGAAATTCCAAGGAATAGTTTCCTTTTTTCCTTGCTGTTCTTATTTTAATTATATAGAAATTCTGTAACCAGAAAAACATAAAGAATTAAAAATAGAATCCGGACTTCTAAGGATCTGCAAATAGAGTAGTATGTGGAGAAAAAGCTTCTTATTATTTATAGGCCATTCTTGTCGCAAGAGATTTAATCATTTTAATATGAAAAAGATGCATGGTCCCTCTGGTGGCTACCTCTTCACCTCAGTTGCTGCTCTCAGCAACCATGCTGTTGTCATATATTCTAGCTGCACAGATAACTAGTTTTGATGTTAGAAGATGTTTTAATTTTAATTCCTTTATTACTTATGTGACTTTGAGTAAATTACTTTTTTTCTTTCTAAATTTTAGATAACTCACTTGCAAAATGAGAATCAGAATATCCATTATGCAGGAATTTAACGAAGATTCAATGACATAGTCATCTGTCCAGTCCAGACCCTGAACCATATCAGGCCCTTGACAACGGTTAATTGATTCTAGATCTGCTTGGAGTTAGAAAATAGCTCAGAAGCATAGGCCTTGGCACTACTCAAAAACATAGTAGCCATTCTTCACCAAAACCACGTATCCACAAATAAATAAATATATATATGTAAGAATAAATGAAAACATAAATATAAATATATATATGACATCAACATATATAAGTTTTTTTGTTATGGCATTTCACACTGACAGAATAATATTTATAATGATATGAAACCACTTTATTTTTGGTTAGGTTAATACCCCTTTGTTGTTAGAGTCAGCAAATGCACAGCAAAGCACGAGAAAAATTAAGCATCTAACCCCATTGGTTCATGATTGGTACTTTGTAAAGATAAGACACTTACAAGATAGATACAATTAAAATAAGACAAGCAACAAGGCAGAAATTAGAGGTGACATATTCATTTGGACGTCCATCAACCACAATCTCCTCAGCTATATTCCTAATTAGTACTTAAGCATCTTAGTTTCTATCCAGCTTCTAAGCCTAATTACTTCCTTGACTATTATTTATTGCCTGGAGTGGTAAGACTGATGCAATTATTTCCATTTCATAGTAAACATGAATAAGCCAGAGAGAAGCTAAGCAATTTCCTGAAGCCACCCAATGTCTGTTATGGAGTTAGGCTGGAATTCAGACAGGCTTTGAGTAATTTTAAAATAAAATACCTTTAGCAGAGTGAAGCTGGGTTTGCCTAATAACCTCTATTAAGCCGTGAGCACAGGGCCATGTGTGAAAGTGGCTTACTGCATGCTGAATGTTAAGTGAGCGAGCACACTCCACATGGCTAGGGTAACTATTTTATCTCACCATTCAAAGAGGAACACCTCTGATTGTGAAAGAAGCACTATCATAAATATTCTGAAGCAACCTGTATAAACAAGACTCTCATGGAAATTTTGAGACATGTGATCACCCTACGTAAAGCAGACCACTCTGGTGAGCTGTCTGAGGTTCTCGCAACACCAGAGTCATTCCCTGCAAGTGGTCTGCAATTTGACCCTGGAACTTGCAGCCCAGGCTTTCTTGAACATTCTTGGTTTAGAATCATGGAAATAACATCATCCTGAATCAACTGATCATATCCTCTTTTGTGCCATATTCTGTGGGTACCATGTGCTAAAGGGAGAATTTCATGTAATTACTGTTGATTACGTAAATGGTTATTGTTACCTTAGTCTACATAACTGAAGTCAGAGTTTCTTGAAAGTAGCATAGAGAATCATACAAATTATTTAGTGAATCTCTAGAATATGGTATTTCTTTCTTTGGGTAAAAATGCCTGTTTCTTTCTCTTTTAACAAGTTTTTGAAGAAACTGGTTTTAAGCTTCTGAATCAAATACAGATTTTCTTAAACTATTTGCATCTTTAATTTCCTCTTTTAGGTCTCCTGTGAAAGTTCATTTGGTGATTTTGTAACACTTCAGTAAACTTAGCTCCCGGTATGTGATTTAAAGAGAACTATTGAACATTGTATTGTGATATAGTGGAAACAATACAGGACCAAAAAGAATTATGTTTTGTGTTTTTTAAAAAAATATATATTTTATTATACTTTAAGTTCTAGGGTACATGTGCACAATGTGCAGATTTGTTACATATGTCCAACAATGGTAGACTGGATTAAGAAAATGTGGCACATATACACCATGGAATACTATGCAGCCATAAAAAATGATGAGTTCATGTCTTTTGTAGGGACATGGATGAAGCTGGAAACCATCATTCTCAGCAAACTATCGCAAGGACAAAAAACCAAACACCGTATGTTCTCACTCATAGGTGGGAATTGAATAGTGTTTTGTGTTTTGATCCAAGTTTGCCATTAAGTTGCTCTTGACTTGAAATAAGTTATTCAAGCTTTCTAGGTCTCAGTATTTCTCTCTCTCTCTCTCTGTGTCTGTCTCTGTTTGTCTCCCCACCTCCACATATACAGTAGTCATGCATCACTTAAAAACAGGAATACATTTGGCCAGGCGCGGTGACTCATGCCTGTAATCCCAGCACCTTTGGGAGGCCGAGGCGGGTGGATCACCTGAGGTCGGGAGTTTGAGACCAGTCTGACCAATATGGAGAAACCCTGTCACTACTGAAAATACAAAATTAGCTAGGGGTGGTGGCACATGCCTATAATCCCAGCTACTCGGGAGGCTGAGGCAGGAGAATCGCTTGAACCTGGGAGGCAGAGGTTGTGGTGAGACGACACCGCGCCATTGCACCCTAGCCTGGGCAACACGAGCAAGACTCTGTCTCAAAAAAAAAAAAAAAAAGAAAAAAGAAAAAAGAAAAGAAAAACAACAACAACAACAAACAGGGATACATTCTGAAAAATGTGTCACCAGGCAATATTATAGTATGCAAACATCCTAGGGTGTACTTACACAACTCTAGATGGTACAGCCTACTACACACCTAAACTATACGGGGTAGCCTATGGCTCCTAGGCTACAGACATGTACAGCGTGTGGCTGTACTGAATACTGTAGCCAATTGTAATACAATGGAAAGTATTTGTGTATCTAAACAGAGAAAATGTACAGTAAAAATACAGTATTATAATCTTATGGGACCACTGTGGTTGGTCATTGACTGAAATGTTATGTGCAAATGATTATATACACATATATATATATACAATACATAATATATATGCAGTATTTTATATATATATAATACACATGGTGTATATGTGCCACATTTTCTTAATCCAGTCTATATATATATATATATATATATTTTTTTTTTTTTTTTTTTTCACGTACCACACAAGGTGTGTCCATTCATCAGTTGATGAACCTTTGAATTGTTTCCACTTTTTGGTTATTATGAATAGTGCTGCTGTCAACATTCTTGTACAAGTTTTTGTGTGGACGTATGTTTTCATTTCTTTTAGGTATCTACCTACGTGGAATTGCTGGGCCATTTGGTAACTATGTTTAAACTTCTAAGGAACTTCCAGACTTTTCAAAGCAGCTGTACCTTCTTTAATCTCACTAGGATGTATCGGGGTCCTAATTTTCTCATATCCTCCCCAACACTCGTTATTATCTGTACTTTTGATTCCAGTCATCCTTGTGGGTGTTAGGTGGTATCTCGTATAGATTTTGATTTGCATTTCCCTGGTGGTTCCTGTCACTTCTCATAATCATACAGTTATTTATCTTGATTAGAGTTCAGAACTACAGAATGCTGCAAGTATATTGGACATTCCTAATCCTGGGACTGAGTGAACAATCAACAATGGAAGACGTGTTTAAAGTTTAGCTTTAACCTATGGAGGAAAACTTGATTTGCTGGGTCCCTGACTGTGCCAGAGGCTGGTGGTTCCTGCTGAGGAAGGAGTGAGGATCAGCCCTTCCCTCTGGTCTGCAGCCTCTGCTGACAGCTGGCTGGTGTCCATCAGTGATCGTCACACTAGCAGGGTGCGCCTGGTCCAACACCTCTACACTTGTCCCAATGGTTTATTTGTCTAATGGCTCTTCACAAACAAGAGAAGGAGAATCACATCTCCCTTGAACATGCATCCATCTTTCGGTTCTCAGGATTACATTTGTTTGCTCTGACCTTGGCAGTCTGTCTCAGACAGCTTCTTTCTATATCAAATGGATTGTGTTAAAACCTAGTTTGAGAACGAAGAGTAAGCCAGGGAAAAATGCGTCATTTTGCAAGGTTCGAAACCAGACATTTTAAAGAACTAACACATCAGTGAAGACAAAAGATAGGGCAATGCATTTAGAGAGCCTGTGTTCTCCCAAGCCCAATTTGAGTACTGTGTGTGTGTGTGTGTGTGTGTGTGTGTGTGTGTGTATACTGAAATTACCTGGAAAAACTTTTTCAAAACATGCATGCCTGGACCTCAGGGTCTGATGATCTAATCCAGATGGAGCTTAAACAATTTTTTTTCTCCCTAAATAAGTCCCATCATCCCGTGTGTTGCTGAAATTGAGTAGATAATCAAAACTAGTGAAAAATTCAAAGTTGTACCTATTTGGCTTCAAAATATAGATTATTTTCTGTACAGTAGATTTGCTTTTTATGTCGTGTTGTGTTAGCACAGTATTAGAATTATCTCTTGTGCATATGCTGGCAGGGGGAAACGGTAGGGATTATATTCTCTATTACATGCCTATAGGATATGATGCAAATGTATTATATTTGTATTCAAAACCTTCCATGGTTTACTCCATGTCTATTTCTCCAACCTCATCTCTTGCTACTTTACCACTTGATAATCTATGTATTATTCAGTGTTCTGCAGAGAAACAGAACCAAGGGGCTATATAAAAGTATATAAGAGGTGATTTATTAGGGCAATTGCCTCATGTGATTATGGCGGCCAGAAAGTCCCATGATATGTCATCTGCAAACTGGAGAATGAGGAAAGCCAGTGGTGTAATTTAGATGGAGTCCAAAGACCTGAGAACCCAGGGTAGCAATGAGGCTGGGGTAGAAGTAGTGCTGGAAGAGGGGTGGGCATGGGTGTTAAGTCCTGGACTCCAAAGGCCCAGGAACCTGAAGTTCTGATGTCCTAGGGTAGGAGGAGTTGGATGTTCTAGCTCTAAAAAAAAGAAAGAATTTACCCTCTCCTTGCCTTTTTGTTCTATTTGGACCTTCAATGGATTGGATGATGCCCATTCACTTTGGTGAGGATGAACTTCTTAATCCCAGGCAAATTTGAATCATTACAATTTATACCCCAGACATGTTAAAAACTTACATTTCTTTGAATGTTTGTTTTCTTTCTTTTTGGTTTTGTATGTGCTGTTTGTTTTTCCTGGAAAGTTTTTTTTTTTTTTCCTAAAACTCATCCAGCTGGTGAATTTATGTTAATTCTTCAAGATTCAGTTCAATAGTCTCTGTGGAGCCCTCTCTGATACTCCACTCCAGAACTGACCTCTCACTCCTTTATACAGAAACAGTTGATTTCTTCTTTCCACATTTCTTGAGCACTTGTATGTTGTGCATTGAGCTAGGCTCCCAAACAATTGTAACATGACTTCATTCCCTCTTAGCTTTCTCAGTAGAGTAGAGGAGAAAGAAAAATATCCAGATAATTACAATGTTAGGTGTGTGAAGGGTTTGTTGGGAGAATTTAAGACATTCTTTGGGAGCTGATGGGAGGCACACATAATCTATGGGGAGAAAACATCATTGTCAGCTTTTGGATAAACTGATCACCTGAACTGAGCCTAGAAGGATGAGTAAGAATTAACTGGGAAGAGAGGGCAGGGTAGCAGACCAGTAGTAAAAGGAGAAACAGGGGCCACATCTTGAAGGCAAAGGATGATACGTTTGTGAGGTTTCAAGTCATCAGGTGTTTGCAGAACGTAGTGTGAAAATGTAGTGGGGGGCAGAGGTCATCACGGTGTTAGTAAAAGCTGGAGAGGTAGACTAAGATCCTTCCCAAAATAATTCTTTGTTTATATCCTTTATCCTCTCCTCTTCTTGAGAAAAGCAGTCTTATTTTATTCAGGTTTATACTTCAGTGACTAGTACAGTACAAATTTATGGAAGGCCTTCACACAAAGTGTTCACTGAATGAATGAATGGGCAGATGAGTGAGATGAGGTCAGGATCACAAAGTAACTGTGAACAGACCACGAGGAAGAAACATGGATCTTCACAAAGCATTTGGGTGACTTTGAGAAAGGATGTTGATTTCATTCTTTTTACTCCTCATTTCATCCATTTTATTACCATATATTTCCTAAAGAGAAGGTCTGGCCAATATCAAAACAAAGCAGACTACTCTGTTTTTAATTACCTTTTTCAAGGCCACACTGGCAAGGCAAAGGCTGCCTGGGTCTAACTTGAGCCACAATCAGAAACATATTGTATGCTTTTCTTGTAAGCGCTGAATGGAGTGCATGAAGCTTATATTGATAAGGGTTGAATTTTAGGTTTTATCTTTTAATAGGGGTGATAAGATTCGAATGCCTCAGCCCTCTGTGCTATCTGGGTACTGATGGTGGGAACAGTCACCAGAGTGATGTGCTGGTCGGTGTCGGGGGCCCTGGGCTAACCTCAGAAAAACACAAATATGAGTGGGTGGAGTGGTTGCTTTCCATGAGAATCTTTCTCCCTCTCTTTCACAGCCTGGCCCACACGATTGGGCCCTTTGCCAGCCAGCAAAGCAATGGATTATTTTTTCCATTGGTCAGAGGATGTTTTCTTTCTTTTTTTTTTTTCTTTTTGTGAATGGAGATAAAAACCTTTCATTTTAAAGGAGAACTTTAGGAATTTCATTTTAGTAAAATGAAAGACTACTCAGATTCCCAGGAAGCACTGGAGGAAGGAGCAGAGCCTGGGGCAGCAGGGGCTCTTGGAATCACGCAGATGTGAGTGTCAACCCCATTTCTGCTGCAGGCCAGCTGTGCTCCTCTTAGAGTCCCTCTGGCTTTCAGAGCCTCCAACCTTATATAGGGAAATTTTTAGATAAATAAAATGAAATGAGTGCGAATAACATATTTAGTAGACACTCAACATGTGTTATTTTCCTTCTTTTGCTCTCGAATGAAAACAAAGGATGACACGGTCTTCCCATCAGTCTTCTGTATATTTGGGGGGAAAATCATGAACACAAATCTAAGAATCCCAAGGGAAAGCTTTGCGTACACAATGTCTCGTCCTGCTGGCTGATCTCATTCACTTCAACTCACCAAATATTTATTAAGTATATGCTTGTGCTTACAACTGCTTATGATCGTGGAGTTTACAGTTGGATAAGAGATGCTTACTGAGCTTTGTCTTCAATAAACATATCTCTTTATTTACGACAATGGCAGAACTTTGTATGCAGGGCAGGTAAATAGTACAGGGCAATATGTATGCGGGTGTGCGTGCGTGCGCGCGTATGTGTGGTGTGTGTGTGTGTGTGTGTGATCATGCACATAAGTAGTTTTGTGAGGTGAGAAATCAAGGGCTGGCAGAATGAAGGAGCTTTTTAATTATTTAGACTGAATTGGGAATGGCTGTACAGTGAGTAAAAATGTCATCCAGACAACTGTTTTTCCATACAGGCTATACTTGGGCCAAGGACAGAAGACTTTGGGTTTCATAAATACTTGGTAAATTTCCCTCTTCGTATTTCTTGACATGTCCAAAACATTGGTGCCTCCATGCCTCTGGGCACGCTCTTCCTTCTGGCTGTAATTCTCTTCCCCGGCTATGGAAATTGAACTCATTCTTCCAACCCCAGCTCAAAGCACAGCTTCTCTAGTAAGCCTTCTTTCCTTTTGTCTATTACCTCATGTAAACACAGCATACCTATTTTAGGAGTGAATGAAATCAGTCTTACAAGTGGTTTCGAAAGTTAATTTCTCTCAAAAAATTTCCATTCATCCCCAAATTGTCCTGGGATCTTTAATAACTCCCCAGTAGTCCATCAGTTCTTGCTATCATCTTCTCTCACATCACCTCTTACCAGAGTCAGAGAACAAAAGCTTCTACAGAAACATAAAGCCCCCTCTGCCCTTAGCTTATTTTTTTTGAAAGTCAACAGTCAGAAGGAAAAACAGAACACTGTATGTTTTGCAACACATCTGCCCCTCTCAGCAAATTCATTGAGACCACACAGCTTAATAGTGCAAATGCTGGACAGACACAGAAATTAAGGAAGGACATGAAGAACATAAAGTATTAAAATAATAGTGGGGCACATGCCATTTATCTGCTTCAAGAGGGTGTGGACAAGGGAAAATTCACTCACCTTGTAGCAGTATGATACTAAGCCAAGAGACTGAAATCAGAAGAAATCCAATGCAATCATTTACCCAAATCATTAATCTTGCCAATTTTCTCCTTTGACATGTGGGAATCAATTTAAAGTGCTTTGATTCCACAGATAATATGAAACTGCCATCCCACTATGGAAAACTCTATAAATGTTCCTTTAGTTACTCCTCTCTAAAGTGGGAATGATCTCTAAGATGTGAGTAATGATCATCTGACCAGAAAGGACCCATGGCCTGGCCAGGCCTTAGGATCTTGGCTGATGAGATTCCCAAAATACCCTAAAAATACTG
Source organism: Macaca fascicularis (assembly GCF_037993035.2). Lineage (NCBI taxonomy): Eukaryota > Metazoa > Chordata > Mammalia > Primates > Cercopithecidae > Macaca > Macaca fascicularis. The sequence continues at coordinate 126,913,871 of NC_088388.1, read as the reverse complement.
ATTTTTAGTTGTCCCATTGGACCCAATAAAAATATTGAATTCTTAATAAAAATATTGAGTCCAATGGGACAACTGAAATTCAGTAGGAAGCCCTTGAGTCTTCTGGGATTTACAGAGTGTTCAGAAGACAAATTCAGGGGGAACCCACAGAGTGTGGCTGAAATTTCAGCTTGGTTTCTGGAGGAGCTGAGTTCTACTGAAGCCACACCCACCTCTGCTCCGGTCTTCCCTTTTTTACCCTGTTTATCCCTGTGAGTTGTGGATAGTGGCCTGGGCAGGATGATCTCCTAACAGAATGGGTAGCCCATTCTCAGCTCAGCATTCACTTGCTTCCATTGCTTTCTGTGGGATTTCAGTTTCTATCAGGTCTTGTTTTCAGTCTTTATCAAAAAAAGCTCTCTTGCCCGTTATTCAATTTGTCAGGTAGTGCCAACTTTTCTTTAAAAAAAAAAAAAAAAAAAAAAAATTGGAGGCAGCTCTAAACAGCTTCCAGAGCAACAGACAGCTGGTTGTTACCACTTTGCTGACCGAATTCATAGCATTTTCTTTGCCTTTTGCCCCCCAAATCAAATGGAAATTCATTGGCAAGGATATAAACGTAAGTTTTTTCCATCTCTTTTTTATCAGGAAAAAACACTGGAAAAACAGATTGCATGCCTGGGCTGTTGGCCCTTGAAATTCCCTGCCTCGTCAGACCTGTTATCTCAGTAACAAGAACAGTTTAGATAATAGGAATCTAACCAGCTTTCACTTCAATTAGCTCCAGGACAAGTAGGCTGGACTCTCTCTCCTCTTCAGGGACACGAACTGGGCATTTTAGGGAATTCAACTCTATCAGAGATGGAAGAAGATTTTGAGCCATACTCTGTCAGTCATTTCCAAGTAAAATATATTTTCTTCTAGAAGGGGCCAGAGGCTGCACAGGGACACACATTTGGAATTCCTTGTCCAAATGGCCTCTAGCCACTTCCAGGGTATTCCCATGCCCCTTCCTAGTGTGTGTTCTCTGGAAGGCAGGTCCTGGGCACATCTTAATCTGAAGGATTGCCAAGGCATGGCTCTTTATGGGAGTGCAGATGGAGATTGAACTTCCGGTCTGGAAGACAGAGGTGACGGTGGGTGGGTGGGCCAGGGGTGAGCTGACTTCAGGCTTCCATGTTCTGACAGAGAATCCATAAGAGACTGAGAATTCTGAGTTTGGGCCAAGCCTTGTAGATGGTTATGAAGGTAAATTGACGGGTAAAAGGGTAGGATTTTTTTTAGCTGCTGGTCAATTAGCTTGATGCATCGTGTTTGAATATTTAGACTCGTGGTATGTGACTCTCCATTTCTGTTATTGCCCAAGGCCTCCAAATGTTAAATTAGAGCCTGGAGAATGATACACTGTTTTTACTTAGGCTCCTCAATTTGAGGAACTAGGTCAGTAGGGACAGGTTGAGTATATTTGGTGAGTGTACCTATCTCTCTACCTTCTCTTTGGAAATCGGGAGGAAGTCTACTGTTGTGGAAAGTACCTGCGATTGGAGCAAAAAAGAATTGGATTCCACAAACATTTATTAAGCACTTATTGTATGTCAACCACTGAGCTAGACACCAGGATAGGTAAAACACAACAAAAATTCTGAAGAAATTTATAGCAAGAAAAGGGATGTGTAAAAAAAAATGACAAGGCAATGTATTAAGAGTCACCGTGAGCCGGTATACTTTAAACAAATAAGGGTGGACGTCTAAAAGAGGGAGCAGCTCACTGGGGGAAAAGTTTCTGAAACCTTCACAGAAGGGAAGTATTTCACCTGGAATTAGTGGATGTTTGGCAAGAGAAAGGAGGAAAGTCTTACGGAGGGAATGAGTAGTGCAGAAGAAAGGAGGCATAGGAGGGGATCTAATTTTGACTTGAGAACTATCTTTGAAACTTTTTTATTGGGTGACTTTTGGATACATAATTTCTCTTAACCCCAGTTTTATCTTCTGTGTAAGTGGGATAACAATATAATGTCATGATAATTAAATGAAATAGTGAATGGGAAACAGATATCTTAAATTCTGAAGCACTAATAAAATTTTAATTATTGTTGAAAGTGAGATTTCAGGCCCAGATCCCTCTAAACTCCAGTTGGGGAATACTCTGTTGATTCTGGCATGAGAGCTGAGATACCTCCTGGGGGCCCTGTTAGCATGCATCCTGAAAGGACACAGTCATATCTGGCCTTTCTTACAGAAGGAACACTGGGTTCAGAGTGGGGCAGCCTAGGAATGCTCCTGTGGGTTGGTATAAGGAGGAAAATCAGGAATGGAAGGACTGCTGGCTCTTCACAGGCATCCGTCTTTGCTTGGAAGTAAACCAATGCTTTCCTACAGCCCAACAGTGAGGCTGAGTATATGACCTGTGTTTATGCAATATAAATTATAGGATCTTCTAGATTTGGGGTCAGGCTTCTCCAGTCCCCGCTTGCAGAGGCCTCACCCCCAGGTCCAGTCTTCTGCATCATTTTCGGGTGAGAGACGGCGATTTTGAGTTCTTCTTTTGGCACTAGTGTGGCTGATTAATAAATAATCTGAAGACAAAGACTGTGTCTTTTATATTTCAGCGTCTCTGGCATCCTGAACCGATAGTGAACACAACATAGATTTGTCACATGAATAAGTTACTGGGAAGGAGGCTGCTCCTCCAGGCTCTAAAGGGGCCTGTTCCTTTCCCTGCTGATGTAGAAAGACAATGTGTGTTGTGTGCTCTGGCCAGTTCTCCAAGAGCATGACTGTCTAGCCCTAATTGCTGAGTGCCCGCCCCACTGAAGACACATCAACAACAGTGCATCTTACTTGGGGTCATCTCCTCCAGGGCAGATCCCCTTGGCCCCCAGGACATTGACAGCTTCTGTTTCACATCTGTTTTTACTTCTGGCCGGGCCTTCTGGGTCACTGCCTTGGCCCAGCAATCTCCCCTTTCACCCCCTTCCCACTCCAGGTCAGGACAGAGAGCCCTCCTCTTCTCTTCCCATCCCCAGGGGCCTCCCTCTCCTCCCTGACCAGACTCTGTGGGCCTGTGTCAGCCATCCTGAGGCTGCGGAGTCCGAGGTTGTTCCTGCACTTCTGCGCTCAGCTCTTGCCAGCCTAGCCTGCTCTCACCCCTCAGTCAGTGCCTGTTTGCCGCTCACATGTGCTCACCCTGACCTTTGACTGTTGCAATGTCAGTGTGCACATGTAGCGAAAGAATCCAATCTGCTAGAAGCATTAGGTCTTCAAATTGTCACAACTCTGGGCGACTTCTTGACATTAGCATTGTATCAGCTGTGTATTTTCCCAGCTTGTCATCCTCTCCCACTTCTACTCGATCGTTTGGGTCAGAGTTGATGGGACATGCCTAGATGCAGGCTGAATTGTTTTCAGCAAAAGGGGGAGAGAATAGAGTCTTTTCCCTTCCCTTCCTTTCTTTTTTTCCGGAAGCTTCATTTGGCACCAATGCATCATTTATCCCAAAGGGCTTGCATAAAAAACATGTTCACTACAGAAAAGTACTGGATGGAGGGGTAAGGGAGCCCACTGCAGCTATATTAGTGGTTGTTAAGGAAACACAGTAGGAATGAAGGTTGAAGGTTGTGGGCTTTAATCTCAAGAAGTTTATACTCTATTTGTGAATACAGAACTCACCCACATGAAGCCATGGCAAAGCATCTGAAAGAAATGACTAGGTGCCTAGTTGTGGAGCACAGACCCTAAACGTCACCAGCAAACAGAAGTAAGAGACTGTGGAAGCTGTGAGGATCTGGGAAGGCTTCCTGGAGGAGATGGAGCTTGAGTTGGTCTGCAAGGATGGAGTGTGTGTGTGTGTGTGTGTGCCCTTATTATATCCCCAGCACTCAATACAATGACTGACATCCCGTAAGTGATTGATATGCATTTTGTAGAAATTAGTGAATACACTGGAAGGAGAAAAGATGAAGAGAAGATGTGAACGTAACCCAATGGACTGGTGTGGCAGGGAGAGAGGGATGGGGCCAAGTGGGTTGCCATCAGGCTGAATAGATAGGGGGAGGGGATGAGCAGTAAAACCTTGCAGTTGTCCAAACCTCTATTCAGTGGAAGTTCACGCTGTCTGATGTTGCTGGTGGTGCCCATCAGGGTAGGGCGTGCTGAGCTCAGATCACTTTTCACTTTATGAGCTGGTTTTGTCATTCCAGGGGGCTATGGGAAAATGTTGCCATATCACAGAGATCAAAAACATGGTGCTGCAGATAAGGAGGGTAGGGTGACTGCAGGTAAGCAGTAAGGGTCACTGAGATAGGTCTCTATTCCACAGCAAAGCCAAACAATTCAGACTTTCACACCCACTAAATCAAACCCAAACAAGACTATAAAATGGGAGGGAGGGGCAGTTGGAAGGGAATTCTGTGCCCAATGTACACAAATACAGCTGGGCGAGAATAACTGCACAGGACACAATTGCTTTAATGTTATTGCTCCTCTAGTCATAGTGCATATCTGTGGAAAATTTCGCCCGATTTGTGAGATTTAGGATGTAAGCACCGGAATATATCGGCTGCTCTGAGACCATACATGTTTTTGTTTGTTTACCCTATAGACATTTATTGAGTGTCTATTATGTGCTAGGCCTGTATACATATACATTGATCATTGTATGTGGGCTGTGGACTCTGTTCTTATGAATCTTACAGTCTACTGGAAAGAGAAAAAGAGGCAAATTAAATAAGTAGAAAGATGTAAAAAGTCTGTCTTCTATTGAAAATATTCAGATGGGTAAAGGATAAGGAACTTCAGAGCACCGAAATATAGCATAGCTGATGTTCTCTCTAGAAAGGGGCCTTTTCTTGCACTAGAAGTAAGTTTAAGATAAAAAAAAAAACACACACACATACACAAAAACCTATGGTATAATGAGCTGGGACCAGAGCTGGGGGCTGCTTTCGAGAAGATGATTTCTTCCACCTGAAGATGAGAATACACAGAGAAGCATAACTGTGCTTCTAAAAAGAATGGTGCAGGGCATTTGACAGCACATACTCTCTAGAAAACACAGCTTTATCGAGATAATGCATCCACAGGAATAAATGAGGGGGATTGCAGAGAAGTGGTACTGTGGAGTGGTTAGCTCTCCAGGCAGCCTGGGTCTTTTTTGACTCTTCAGAATCAGAAATATTTGAATTCCAATCAGCCTCCTGCTTTCTAATTGTGTGAATGTAAATACGCTTAATCTCTAGAAGCCTTGGCTTAGTCACCTGAAACATAAAGATAGTCATACCTTTTAGGTGGTTCGGTTCCATTATTATGTAACAGATGTAGCACAGCGTCTGGCATAGAAATTACATGTGTCACAGATTGGAACCATTTCAGCCTATATCCCTGGAGAAGCAGTGAGTGACAGGTAGAGGTCGAAGAGTTCATCACCAGGAACAGCACACGGGGAGCACGACGTAGAATGACATTCTAAAAATGAGAATTGGGGTGGGGGGTGGGAACAAAAGACACAAAATCCTGTTTGCTGGCTGAGAAGCAAGGGTGAATCTTCCAATTGTCTGGACTCTTCTCCAAGGGACATTGCTTTATGTAGCAGTATGTTTGCCCATCCTGAAAGTAAAGTGGATAGGTCTCTTAGGATCTCTAAACAAATTGAGCCCCAAAGGCTTGGTCCTATTTGTTAGCATGGTGGAAGGTTATGTTATTGCATAATCATGGCTGTATGTGTGTACATAAACACACACATGTAGATCAATCCCAAATTTATGCAGTGTATTTTCATGGATAGACAATTATTCTTCTGCATGAGTCACTGTTCATTTAGTAGGATCTCTCCCTCTCTCTCTCTCTCTCTCTCTCTCTCCGTTTGTGTGTGTGCGTGTGTGTATGTTGCCAGAAAATGCGTTAGAATTCTGGTTAAAAGAGTTGGACTCTTTTATTTTTTATTTTTTAAATTTTTGGTAGATTATCTTTCTGGTAAGTACCTGGTCTCCCAAGATTCCCTTTCTCTTTTGTGCTTCTCCTCCAGGTGGGGTATGGAAATACTTGTGTGACCTCATTGTGGTGGGAAAAAAAAGAGCCTCAGGTCTCCCTTTTGGCCTTGATTCTTGCTGTTCCGTTTTGTGAAGAGGCTGGTTTGAACAGGTGGGGCTGGTTGTACACATGGACTGATGTTCACTAGGCAAGCCTGGTTCTTTTCGTCTCCTGAGGCTTCGTTCTGGCTCCCCTTGCGAGTCTATAATCCCAGCCATCGCCTCTGGTTATAATGTCCACTTGTTAGGGGTGAGAAGCTCATATTCTTCCACTTCCTCACTCCTCTCCCCCTGGAACATGTGGTCCTCAAGATTTCTGCATTCTACACACACGTTCTGGAAAGAGCCAGAGTGCTGCTTCAGAGCCCACCTTTCTAGCCAACCACCTCCTCCAATGCTGCGCTCTCTCCCTCTCTCTCCTGTGCCACCTTGTATGTGACCTTGAGCTGACTTCTCAAAGAGCACTGGTTCTTGACTTTGGTGCCATATTGGAATCAGTTGAGATTTTTTTTCCCCCCCCCAAATACTGATGCCTGAATCCTATGTCCAGACATCATGCTGTAAGTGGTCTGGGCATGTAGAGACAATTCTGGTAGCCCAAAATGCCCCAGAGACTTGCAGTCTCCCACAGACTAGGAGATGGGTCATTAACCCTTGCATTTTGGAGTCTGTGTCTATCCAGATGTCCCCGATAGGGCCTAATCTACTGCTCAAGGTTCTGCATCCACGGCAGGGAGAGGAAATTAGGACATAGACTGTGACTTCTTTATCCCACATCTTCCTTTTTCTTCTCTGAAACCAGAAAGGAAGGCACTTGTACTTTGCTTTGCTTGTCTCTCTACCAGACTTCCCATTCATCAACACACCTTGAGTTCTTCACCCTTGGCTTTTGGTAACTTTAATATTTAAGTTGCTTAGGTACTGATGTATCAGTGGAAGCTTAAAAATTTAGAAGAAAATTTGTTTTTTTCTCATAACTAAAAAATTCCATTCTGGATTTCAAAAGCTAAACCATCTTTCTTTATATTTCTGTTATAGAAATTCTAAACCTTCTTAAGGGAAATGAATGAAAATAGAAGGAGAAAGAGGAGTCAATGTTATGTGTGCGTATATGTGTACATATATATGTGTGTATTGTGATGGTGAATCCTGAGTGTCAACTTGATTGTATTGAAGGATACAAAATACTGATCCTTGGTGTGTGTGTGTGAGGGCATTGCCAAAGGAGATTAACATTTGAGTCAGTGGGCCGGGAAAGGCAGGCCCATGATTAATCTGGGTAGGCACAATCTAATCAGCTGCCAGCACAGCTAGAAAACAAGCAGGCAGAAAAATGCAAAAAGAGACACTGGCCTAGCCTCTCAGCCTACATCTTTCTCCTGTACTGGATGCTTCCTGCCCTTGAACATTGGACTCTGAGTCCTTCAGTTTTTTGGACTGGTTCTCCTTGCTCCTCAGTCTGCAGACAGCCTATTGTGGGACCTTGTGATCGTGTGAGTATTTAATAAATTCCTCTCTCTCTCTATATATATATATATACACACCATATATTCCATTAATTCTGTCCTTTAGACATATATGGCATAAATAGCACATTTCTAAATAACATTTCATTGAATCCCAACAAATTTATGTAAAGTAACTTCTTTTATTTGGGGAAGAGAAAACTGAAACACAGAATCTAGGTGACTTTTTCAAGGTCACTGATATATAAACTGTAAGAGAACTTAAAAGAAATGTGTGTATGCATGGATGCATGTGTTTCAGTGTGTCTGTGTCTCCATAGTGTAGGTCAAACAGTAGGATAAAATAATTAAATAACAATACCTTAGCCTGTATTTTTTTTGAGGGGGAGTAGTTGAGAAGAATGATTGATACAGTTGTAGGAATTTAGTAAAGTCCCTAATACAAATGACAATCATACACCCAAGCTCAGTCTAAAATAGACATCAGAGTGCATTATAGAAGGGGTTCAGTGAATAGTAAACAGCTAGGACCATGAAAATAATCCAGACTTACTCTATTACCTGATGCTTTACATTAAAGGAAACTCTTTAGGATGAAGAGAAATACCTAAACAAGTAAGACTAACTATCGGTTGCAGAGAAGATTCTTTCTTTAGCCTGGATAAATGAAATGGAGAACACAAAATGAACTGACACAATTTGCGTTCCACCAGCTTTTTATAGCGTTTTTGAGTGAACTATCTCATTAAATCTTCATAGTGTTCTTCTGAGAAAGTTAATATTATTATTATCTTCATTCTGTTTTTGAGAAAATTGAGGCTCCTATAGCTTGAAATGCATTGCCGAAGATCAGTCAGCCAGTAAGCAGAGCTGGAACTAAAATCCAAATTGTTTTTTTTTTGACATTCTATGTTCTTTACAGTGCACTATACTGCTATGCCTTTAAAACAATTCTTTACTAAACAGAGATTTTTAAAGCAGGCCATGTGTTTTACATATGGTTGTATGCCCTATGGCCACCACATTGCCCAGAACCTAGTACATTGTTGATGCTAAATAACTTTTAAAAAATAGATGAATTAAGTGAGGAAAGGAAAGACTTCTATTCAAAGACAAAGGCCTAACTGCATGGATTTATCTATTTTGTTTCTTCAGAGCATATTAAATTTATGATAAAATAGTAATAATAATAAAGATAACAGGAGCAGGGTTATAGGAGATTTTGGCAAATTTCTAGAAGATGAAAAGTATAATATATTGAGGGATAATTAATGAAGTCAGGGATGGGCACTGCAGCTTATTACATCAATGGATGATAATGCACCAGGACACCAGGATGAAGTCGTCAGCCATTTGGATCACAGAGAGTCTCGGGTATTGGAAGTGTGGTGGAAGAATGTGAAATAGAGGCTACAGAGAAATTAATTTGTAGTTTGTATACAAAACAACCTCTTCTCTTCCCAGGTAAATGCAGTCTGAAAAAAACAGATGTTTGCCTCCCTCAGAAAACAAACAAATGGTGGAGGTATTCTTTTGTAAAGAAACTTGATTGCCCTATTGCCAGGGTTCTCAGCTTTGGCATGTTCGGCATTTTTGGCTGCCTATTCTGTGCTGTTGAGGGATGCTCTGTGTACTTAGGATGTTTAGAAGCACCCCTTGGCCTCATTCACTACATGCCAGTGGTATCCTCTCTTCCTCAGATGCAATAAATAAAAATATCTCCAGATATTGCCAAATGTCCTCTGGAAGGCAAAATGACCCCTGGTTGAGCCATTATCTTAGAGAAACGATTTCCACATCCTTTCATTTAGGAGACCTCCAGTATAATGTCCAGTTTGTGCATGAGTACCTTAAGCAAAGTTCAATAGTATTCAGAGTATCCAATCAATTTCTAATGTCTGTATTATTAAATATGAACAAACAGAAACATTTGAGAAAATACAGCATTATACAAGAACAAGTGTGATGATAAGGGAAAATAATCAAAGAATAAAAAATGCATTACTTAGAAATATAATTTTGTGATAGCACAACAGCATGGGTATAGTCAATAATAACTTAACTGTACATTTAAAAATAACTAAAGGAGTGTAATAGGATTGCTTGTAACACAAAGGTTAAATGCCTGAGAGGATGGATACCCTTTACTCTATGATGTGATTATATTACATTGCATTTCTGTATCAAACCTTTTCATGTACTCCATAAATATACACACCTACTACATACACACAAAAATTAAAGAAAATAAAAATGTCATATTTATAAAATATATAAATACTTTTATATAGCAAATTGGAAAGTAAAGTCTATGAGACCAAGAATATTTAATTAAAATGTAAAGTTATAGAAAATATGAGAACAAAATGTCATAGACATAGCTGATTAGCCCAGGAAGTCAAATATCTGATTAACAGGTTCCCCAAAAGAGAAAACTGCATACGAAGAATTAATTTAAGACAAGGCACAGTGGCTCATGCCTGTAATCCCAATGCTTTGAGAGGCCTAGGTGGGAGGGCTCTTGAGGCTAGGAGTTCAAGACCAACTTGGCCTACATAGTGAGATCTCATCTCTACAAAAAAATTAAGAATAATAAATAAATATAAAAATTAGCAGGGTGTGGTGGCACATACGTGTAGTCCTACCTACTTGGGAGAGTGAGGCTGGAGGATCTCTTGAGCCCAGGAGGTTGAGGCTGCAGTGAGCTATGAGCACAGCACTGCATACCAGCCTGGGCAATAGAGAGAGAACTTTTCTCTAAAACAAATTTAAAAAACAACAAAACCTTATTAATTTAACTAAAAGAAACATGTAAATTATAATGATATCTGAATGTCTCACACAATGAATGAAAAAATACCATACTTAAACATATGGTCAAACCACAGAATACCAAGAAAAAAGAGAAGGTTCTGAAAGCCCACTGAAAAAGAAAGAGAGACACACAGAGAGAAGTGGTGGTAGGGAACAGGAGAGAACACGTTGGAGCATTAGCATTATATTTTTCAGGAAAAATGAGTTTTCAACTTAGAATTCTATACCCAACTAAACTATCACTAAATTGTTATGGTGAAGTTAGGGTTTTGTTTTTCCTTATAAGGACTCAGAAAATTCACTTTATACACTTATTTTAGAATGCTTCCTGAAGAAATGCCTATGTTGGATAAAATTACTCAATGCAAAAATAGAGAGCTATAACTCAACTGGTTTACACAGAAAGACACCGATTATCTCAAATAACAAGAAGTCTAGAGTGGATAGCTATAATGTTGACTCAATTATGTTACCAACATTTTAAGTTCTTCCTGCTTTGCTTTTCTGTTGTTCTTCGTGAGCTGCATCATTCTGGGGATAGTTCTCTTTGCGTTGGAGGATTACTTGTACAACCAGGTATCATGTACAGTTATGAAAATGACCAGAGGAATAAAGGACATTCTCTTCTTGTGATTATTTTAAAATCAAAGACTTCACCAGAGATCCTATGACAACATTTCCCTTTCATTGTCTAGATTTGACAATATGTCAATTTTTCAACCCATCAGTAGGAAGGGAAAGGTTGACACAATTGACTTGGTGAAGTTCAAGATCATTAATATAGGGTGGAATACCAGCACGAAAAATAGGATATGTTAGAAAGAAAGAGGGATGGCCGGGCACGGTAGTTCACGCCTGTAATCCCAGCACTTTGGGAGGCTGAGGCTGGTGGAACACGAGGTCAGGAGATCAAGACCATCCTGGCTAACACGGTGAAACCCCTCTCTACTAAAAATACAAAAAATTAGCCAGGCGTGGTGGCGGGCGCCTGTAGTCCCAGCTACTCGGGAGGCTGAGGCAGGAGAATGTTGTAAATCCCGGAGGCGGAGCTTGCAGTGAGCTGAGATCCGGCCACTGCACTCCAGCCTGGGCGACAGAGCGAGACTCTGTCTCAAAAAAAAAAAAAAAAAAAAAAAAGAAAGAGGGATGTGTGTTTGCCACGATGCTGCCACAAACCAGGGAGTAAACCAGCAAAGAAGACATAGTATCTAGATATGGTGGAACTGACCCAGGAAAAGAATAAGAATTCCCAGGAAGTTGAATGCACATGGCCTGACGGCACAGCCATCGATTAGAGCAGAAGGACAAAGGGGCCTAGGCAGGAGAATTGACGTAAAAAGAGAATGGGAAGGATTTTTGATATAAAATTTTGAATTGTGATAAAGGCAAAATTTTTAAAAACTGGCACCTAGAAATCTCAGAAAAGTGATAAAGCATTACAAGAAAAAACTGTAATCATGAAAACACTACGTTATTCTGCTTTGTGCAATATTGACACAGTCATAATAACAGGGACATGGTTGGTTGACTTTAAACTTCTGTAATCAGCTCAGGGATGCAAGTTGGCTATAGAATAAAATGTACCTTCTCTCCTCTGTGACAGTATAAAAGAAGTGCACATGTGAGAATTGGGAGGTAGCAGGTGGTGTGGTGGGGAGAGCTGATAGTGGAAAGAAAGGACAGGGATGCTAAAAGATGTCTTTAGTTGGTAAAACAAGAAACAAAAGTATGATAATAATAAGTAATTACAAAAGCGTGAAGAATAAATGACATAATTTTTATTTACTGCGAGATTGGGTTTAGGGTGAGTTTGTGTGAGCTAAATCTGGGGATTCAAAAGATAATGTATAAAATGAATAAATTAAACGTTCTGGCAAAAACATGCACTATCTAGAAAGATGGCACTAACTCCCAGAAAAATAGCCAAAAGAGTTAAAAGAGTTTTCTCTGGGGAGGGGAAGGGGAAGAGGGAAGAGGCAGAGGACTTTCATGTATAACCCTTTTACTTATTCTTTATTTCAACCATGTGCACACATATTATTTGATAATTGAAAATAGATTGTAAAAAATAATTTATTTTTACTTTCTGTCCTCATAATGCAAATGTATTTTATATTATTAATTTTCTACTTACAGCTTTAACATAAACATTTTCCTTGATAGTACATGGCCTTTATGATGATTCATTTATATGGTGATGTAATATTTTGTATTGTTTCTCTGGCAGTCCTGATCAATTCATATTCCTTCTCTCAGTCTTCCTGTGTCTATGAATACCTAAAAGAAGTGGTTGAAGCTTAGGGGAGCAGTCTATGGCCAAAGAACAACATTGTTTTTCTCTTTTTTTTTCTCTGAAAAGAACTAAATGTTGACCTGGGCCTCATTAGCACTGTGCATTAACCAAGTTCAAAGCACCAGGCAGAGCTGTGTAGAGGTCTCGCTTATTGCAGCAGCCCCTGGGTGGTGCACACACACCCTGAGACCTACAAGGTTAGAGACAGTTGCATCCCAGCCTGGACAGCATCAACCCAAGGCCGCCCTTTGCACTGACACTGCCCCCAAGTTCATTTGAAATGGGAACTGCCAGAAAGACAAGGCTTCATTTGCAAAGCAAGAGCATGGTTTTAATTATCCTTTAGATCCATAAAAAAGCAAGGGGGGTGGGGATAGATTTATGGCTTTAAATTCTCTTCTCTGCCATTTATAAAACAGTATTTATCAGGTGTGGGGCACATGGCAGCTCTGGGGAGTGCCAGACGGGGATCAAAAGCAAAGCATAAAAACCTTCCTCTTTCAACATACCTAATCTCTTCCTTCTATCTATAAATGGCCACATTTACCTCCTGGCTCAGAAAAGCGATTCATTCTGGCACTTTGCTGTTTGAGGTATCAGGAGTGAGTAAGAGGCTGGCTTCTGTGTGCGGGGTCTGTACTAACTGCACTTTGATGTTTCCTTCAGAAGAACAGAAAGATGGCCAACAGCCCCTGGTGGGTGTTGGCACTGCCATTGCCTTGGAGAGTGTCCCTTTCGTAAGGAGGCATTTGCATCCCTTCTGCTAGAGCATCATATAGGAACACAGCTGGAGAAATAGCAATAAATCATTCATCCTTTCAGTGTTGTTTAGTTATCTCCTAGGTACCCCCAACACTGCCAGGTCTCAGTAGATTCCAATGAAGTGTAAGATATGATACCTTAACTTCAGAAAGCATCAATGTTTGTTGACAAGCAAATCTCGTACATAGTAGATTCATAGATTATTAAAACAAGTTTTGGTGGTGTTGAGTTTTGGGAAACAGATGATCATTGGTGGGGCTTCAGATTGACTTGGGTTTTGTCCAGAAAGTATGATGTGGGCTGAGCCTTGAAAAATGGCTTTATGGACTGAATGTTTCTGCCCCTCCTCCTGCCATTCCTATCTCTAGGGTTGAAGCCCTAACCCTAAGCATGGCTGTACTTGGAGATGGGGCCATTAAGGAAGAAACTAAGATTAATGAGGTCATAAAGATGGGGTCCTGATCCGATAGGATTAGTGTCCTTGTAAGAAGAGATACCAGAGAGAGACCTCCCTCTTCCTCTCTGCCATGTGAGGACGTAGCAAGAAGTTGGCCACCTACAAGCCAGGAAGAGAGCCCTCACCAGAAACTGAATTTACCACAACTTGATTCCAGACTTCCAGCTTCCAGAACTGTGAGAAAATATTCTGTTGTTTAACCCCCTCATCTGTGGCATTTTGTTGTGGCAGCCAGGGATGACTAATACAGATTGGTAGGATTTCAACAGAAAGAAAAAGAGAGCATTCAAGATGGGTAAAATGCAAACAGAAGCCTGAGACCAGCATCAACGTGGCATGGGTGAGGGACAAGAGGAGAGGGCACATATTACAATCACCTATTGGGCCAGTGGTTTCTGGGTGTGGTATGCCCCATTCTTCTGAATTGTGGCTTGCTGGCCAATAAAAACCTGTAAAGGGCAGATTTAGAAAGCATAAATACATTTGCTTCTTTTAGAAAGCAAAGCAGTTTTCCTTCATTCTTCCTCCATTTCTAGGAGATATTTTACTTTACCTCTTTATGCAATTAGAGATATACCTTCCCTGAATTAGAGTATCACACTGTGATATCTTAGAATTGTAGAAATCTTGAGGTTATCTAGAATGCAAATTTCATTAAAGTAGGATTTTTTGTTGGTTTTATTTACTGCTGAATCCTTAAGGTCTAGCAGACTGCCTGGTTAGTAAGAGCTTACTAGACCTTAGTAAGAGCTCAGTGAGTACTTGAAGAAATAAGTAAACGAAAGCCTGGCTTCTCACACAGTTCAGAAACATCTGGCTCCTGTACTAGGACTCAGTTTTCAGTCCTGACTTTGAAGCTTATTAGTTGGAGACACATCACCACTTGTAACTCAGCTTTCCTATCTTTAAAATAGAAGATATTAAGACATAATTCACTGATCCCACAAAATTGTAAGGATTCGTTATCCTTTAATGTATTATAATTTATTTCATTACTGTGTATTAGACTTTGGGAATATTATGTGGATTTATCCTTCGAAGAACTTAGAGTCTAATGGAGAAAGCAGAAATAAACAAACAAAAAACAATTGTAGAGCCATGTGGTAGCTGCTGTGGTAGTGACATTTTTCTCCTGCTGTGAATATTCTCTACACAGCAGAGTAGTGAGTTTTCCAAAATCGAAATCTGATCATGTACTTCCACTGCTCAAACTTCTCCACTTTTTCCTTTATCTTTAGAACAAAAATGCAAACTTCCTTCCTTGGCATGACATGCTCTGCCTACTCAGATTATATCTCCCACCGTGGTTGGTTATACTCATGGCTCTCAGTCATACTAGCCTGTGTTGCTTTCTGAAGATACTAAGCATGTTATTGCCTCGAGGCTTTTTTTTTTTTTTTTGGCAACTGTTACCATTACCTGAAATTCTCTTCCTATGACTACCTGTGATTATAATAAAACAAACTTTTCCCTTTTCTATTTCTTCACATATCACAATATAAGCTACTCAATTTCAAAGACTGCTTTCTTCACTGCTTTATCCCCAGTACTCAGAATAGACCTGGCATATGGTAGGTGCTTAATAAATATTAGTTAAATGAATGATTGAAACTCCAATTTAGTGGCATTTCAGATGGAAGTGTCAATTAATGCATGTAACTGGACAATAAGCAGTTTTAGTACAAAAATTAATTAGGCGGTGCATGGTGGCTCATGCCTATAATTCCAGGACGTTGGTAGGCTAAGGCGATTGGATTGCTTGAGGTCAGGAGTTCAAGACTAGCCTGGTCAACATGGTGAAACCCCATCTCTACTAAGAATACAAAAATTAGCCAGGCATGGTGGCACGTGCCTTATAATCCCAGCTATTTGGGAGGCTGAGGCAGGAGAATCACTTGAACCTGGGAGGCAGAGGTTACAGTGAGCCGAGATCACGCCACTGCATTCCAACCTGGGGAACACAGAGAGAAATGCACACACACACACACCCACCCACAATCAAATTAATACAGAGCTATAATTTCAGCTTCTATTTGAATGCCTGAAATCATGAGAATTCCCTAAAAGATGGTGAATCCCAGCTTTAGGAAGAGCTCATGATTTTTCAAAACTGCCTTCAGCACACAACTCAACAACAAAAAACCAAACAACCTCAATACAAAATGGGCAAAAGACTTAAGTAGACATTTCTCCAGACAAGAGATACAAACGGCTAACAAACACATGAAAAGATGCTTAACATCACTAATCATTAGACTCACCCAAAGTAAAACCACAGTGAAATACCCCTTCACTCCAATTAGGCTAGGTACCATTCAAAAAATAAAAATAAAAAACCCATGAAATAATAAGTGTCAGTAGGGATTGATATGGTTTAGCCATGTCCCCACCCAAATCTCATCTTGAATTCCCACATGTTGTGGGAGGGACCCAGTGGGAGGTAATTGAATCATGGGTCAGGTCTTTCCTGTGCTGTTCTCGTGAGAGTGAATAAGTCTCATGAGACCTGATGATTATATAAGGGGCAGTTTCCCTGCACAAGCTCTCTTCTCGTTTGCTGCCATGTGAGACGTGCCTTTCACCTTCTGCCGATTGTGAGATCTCCCCAGCCATGTGGAACTGTGAATCCAATAAGCCTTTCTTTTGTAAATTGCCCAGTTTCAGATATGTCTTTATCAGCAGTGTGAAAACGGACTAATACAGGATTTAGAGAAATTGGAATCCTTTTTATCTGTTGATGAAAATGTAAAATGGTGTCACTATAGTGGAAAATAGTATGCTGGTTCACGAAAAAAATTACCATAGGCTCCACAAATTCTATTCCTGGGTATATACTCAAAAGAATGGAAAACAGAGGCTCAAATAGATATTTGCACAGCCATGTCGATAGCAGCATTATTCACAATAGCAAAAGGGTGTCAGCAACCCAAGTGCCCATTGAGGAATGAATGGTGAAATAAAATGTGGTAGATACCTACAATGTAATATTATTCAGCCTCAAGAAGGAAGAAAATTCTGATACATGCTACAATGTGGATGAACCTTGGGGACATTATGCTAAGTGAAATAAACAAGTAACAGAAAGTAAAATATATTTGTCCAGTTTCAATTATGTGAGGTACCTGGAATAATCAAATTCATAGGAACAGAAAGTAGACTGGAAGCTTCCAGGGTTAAGGTAAGTGGGGAATGGAGAGTTATTGTTAATGGGCTCAGAGTTTCAGTTTTGGAGGACGAAAAAGTTCTGGATATAGATGGTGGTGATGATCACACAACAATGTGAATATACATAATGCGACTGAACTGTACATTTAAAAATGGCTAAGATAGGCAATTTTATGTTATGTGTATTTTATCACAATTTTAAAAATTGTGTTCAGCTAAAATATGCTGGTCAGAAAATGTTATCTGAAGGACCTCGTTTTATTCCTCTGGTTACAGGAGGAACCTCTTAAGATATTAATCGAAACATTTGAAGGCAGTAATCAGTGATTGAATCAGGAAGTTCCAAGTCATCTATTTTCCTGACTAATCTTCCCCATTCGAGTGCCTGTCATCTTTCCTACTTGAGCTGGTTTCTTGGTTGCTGTTCTCTGTCTGTCATCCAATTCGGGAATGCCAGAGACCCAGAGCTGCTAGCAGTGTTCAATGGGCAGCAAGTAACTTTCTCTGTGTTTGTTTCATGGAAATGTTAATGAACCTTGAGACATTATGGGATATTTTCAGAAATGATGAGTTTTGTGGTCAAAATGAGCTAAATAGGTTTTTTTGTGTTATTGTTTTTGCAGAGCATGTAATAGGCGAATATGCATGGTCAGTTTCCAAGAGCAGGACACAGTACGCAAAAGGCTCTCAAACATTTTTGATTGCAGCCTTTTTCTCCACCTCAAGAGAGTGGAATATCATTTAGGAAATTTTTCAGTAGTGTAATTGCTAACTGCTGCATTTGCTGAGTTCCATGAGTTTTTATGTGTGTACTGCAAGCACAAGAATTGTTTCTGGATCTAGGCTATGGTGCTTTTCAGTTCTTGGAAAGAATTTTCCTGAAATGTCCTCTGAGAAAGTCAAGAATTTCCCAGAAATGTCCTCTGAGAAAGTCAATGTGATTTCTTTTGGTATGGTAAAGAACATATGCTCCGTACGTACAAGAGGCATTGCCACTCAAAACAGGCTCAGGGCCTAGCTGCAAGACTTAAAGTTGAGTTAGATCATCTGATTTGAGTGCCACAAATCATGTATTGAATTTTTCCAAGGCTCTGAAAGCACACAACTTTTATACAGTACAGCTCTACATTTTCTTATTCAAATCCCAAATTGCCAGATGTGTCTTGTAATTTGAGATTTTGTGAATCTTAGAAATCTTAGAAATACCACTACATCAGCACCCCCGCAGGGGCTGAAGACACACCTTTTAAACAAATGCATCAATATTTGCTGAATATTCATACTTAGTAAGATAAATAAAGACTATACATAAATATATCAGTCTATATCAGGTTTTATTGCCAAAGGAATTTCAGTGACTCATTTACTAAAAACTAACTTCTGGTTTCAGATTATTTTGGGTTTTGGAATGGAGGCTAAAACACTATAGGCACCCTAGTGGAAACCAAGCTGGGTTAATTAATGCTAACAGACTTTTGCTAACATCAGGACTTAATATTTCTCAATGTTCTGCTCTTTGGAGGAACAGTGGAAAAATTCCCATAGAAAAAAATACTTAAAGGAAAAGAGGTGGAGTAATTTCTCTTAAATCTACTTTCCCTGGCCCCTCCTGCTTGACTATCTCTAATATATTCTCAACATGAACTAACTTATTTGCTCTAAATCTCCAACTTTCAACAAGAAGGTGAAAACCTCCAACTTAATGCAAAAATTAGGTGGTAAGGATCCTAAGGCCATGTAGCAAATGTAGGATGGAAGACTGATAATGGAATTTCCATGAGTAAGTATCATCTAATCTATGGGATAAGACAGGTTACATTATGTTATGATACATATGAGAGCCAGAGCTGGAAGGCATGACTATGTCACTAACCACCATGTGACCTTTGGTAAATCCCATATCCTTAATGTTTCAGTCTACCTGTCTAAAAAATGGAAATTGGACTGTCACTTTATGGTCCATGTAGGATCTGTAATTAAAATAGCTTTATTCACTACCAGGTGAATTTTTGGTGTGGTAACAAACAACTAACAATGGTATCCTCTAGTTCCTGGAGGATATCCTTCAAGAAAAAAAAAATGCTACCCTGAAAGACACACATGGAAATTCATTTCCTCTATCGTTTTGGACATTTTATTCTACTCATGGCATATTGAACTATATATTAAATGTCTCCAATAAGGATTTCATTTAGATTTAATATGTCAGAATTGTAAATGTTAATGAAATGCCAAAAGAGTGATTAACAACATATGCTTTGAAGTCTCTCAAATATGTAACCCCCCAGAAATTTTATAAGAAAAATGTCCAGACATAGAACTTTACCCTGCAGTTTGTTTATTTTTTTTTTCAGAGTCAAAATATCTCTCAAATGCTCAGTTCTGAACTAACAGAAAAACAGCAGGAGGATTTAAAAAAAAAAAAAAAAACAAGGCTGAATTTCAGTCACACAGATCTCAGCAAGAAGCAAAAATAAACTCTTTAAGTGATGTTCCTTTTGCTCGGCTCCCAGAGGCAGGTTTGGTAAGAAATAGTTTGAAAGTATACATATTCATCCCCACTTCCCCTACCCTCTACTCTTTGCCCTGCTCTGTCTCTGTTGATCTTGTAACTTTTTCCATATTAATTAAAGATTCCTGGGACTTTGCTCTTTTTTTCCCTTCTCTGGGAGCCACCTAAGAACACAAATATTGAAACAGTAGCTGTCAGCTAATTTTGCATTATTCTAAATTAAGGAAAATATTCTAATTTAAGGAAAACTTCTAGATCACCTAGGAGTTTAATGGTTCAAGCTCCCCCTTTATCTGTAGAATCTAGAAAAAAAGCAGTGAGTGTCTGTTGACACAGCTAGTTTGTAACAAAGCTGTGGTGGATCATAGGTCCAAGACCGGTACAGTTGTCCCCGAATCCCCCATGCTACCCTTTCATCCCAAATTAAAATAAGATAGTTTCCCTCGTAACTCACCAGTGCAGTAAATCCCATACTATGGCATAGAGTGAGACAGCTTCAACCATGACATGAGCTTCATGTCGTTGGTTTCTTACAAGTTCAGCACCTGAGAAAAATTAGGGGGAGAATTGAAAATTGTCTCCAGCTGGGCGTTAGCATGTGTTAAACAGGGTTTTGATGTTAAAGGGTTTTAAGTGCGTGACTGGTACACCTCAGGGCAAGGCCCAGTCTTCCCCGATAATCTGTTCTTGCTTTTCTTTCTTTTCTTGTCTAATCAGTCCCATTCAGTTTTCAATTCTCTTTCTCACTTTGCAAAGTGCGAGACAAATTACTGGTATCCTCTATGAACCTCTGGTTTCTTTTTTGATTTTGATCTCATACCCCCTTAAGATTATTTCAGTGTAAGCATTGCTCAAAACACATTTTATAAAGTTTTAGGAACTTAATTAAAGCAAAGACCTCTATATAACTTTTATGGCTCTTGATCTTCCACATTCTAATTCTCTTCGGGATGTGCATATTTTCTTAATGTTGTCCTCTTATTGTTTCTCTGAAATTCTTTTTACTCTTCAGTTTCAATGTTGATCTTTTGAACTATAGGTTGTTTTAAATATTAGGATTGTCAGTACAAACTTGGTGATATTCAACTGTTTTTGAACTACAAAGAGGGCAACTTCATTAGGTTTAACCTAATATTTTGTAAAGCCATCTGGAATACACAAAGTCTCATTTGAGCAGGACATTTTTTTAAATAGAGAAACTATGTAGAAAAACCGTGACCTTTACTGAACATTGTAATGTAGAAATTCAAATATTTTAAGAAAATTTTTGTTTAAAATGTATTTTTGTGGTTTGCTTATGGTGGGTAATATGGTTTGACTGTGTCCCCACCCAAAACTCATCTTGAATTGCAGCTCCCATAATTCCCACGTGTTGTGGGAGGGACCCAGTGGGAGGTAGTTGAATCATGGGAGCAGTTTCCCCCATACTGTTCTTGTGATAATGAATAAGTCTCATGAGGTCTGATGGTTTTATAAGGGATTGCCTTTTTTCACTTGCTTCTCATTCTCTCTTGTCTGGTACCATGTAAGATGTGCCTTTCACCTTCTGCCATGATTGTGAGGCCTCCCCAGCCACACTGAACTGTGAGTCCATTAAACCTCTTTTTCTTTATAAATTACCCAGTCTCAAGTGTGTCTTTATCAGCAATGTGAAAATGGACTAATACAGTAGGAGTGATATACATCTCAGTTTCAACAGTCTCCAGGTTTTGCCTTTTGCTCAGCATCCTGGCTAGTTTAGCATTAGCTCTGGATTTTTTATTCTCTAACAAAGCATTAGTATTCATGGCTGCACTAAACTGATAGGACCACAATGTTGGGTTGAGTTTGGGAGACCTCCACTTTGTACCCAAGGGTTCTGCTGTGAGCTCTTCTAGTCTATATGAGACTCACACATAGTGAAAGGAGGTCTCAGCTTAACATGTAGTTAAGGTCCTCTTTCTGGATACAGCTAATTAATGCTTCCATCTCAAGGGAGGAAAGCCAGATGCTCAAAGATATAATAAAGCGTGTTTAGATATAAGCAGTGTTGGGTAGCTAATTCTTTCTGGCCATGAGTGGAGCTGGGAGAAGCTCTGGAAGTTGCTGTGCTCGTGGACCCGTGCTTCACTAGCCAGTTTTGACATGGCCTGAGAGATGTGTGAGGCTGTCAGGCTTCCAGTCAGCAGGATTGTCTGCAAGGGTGGGAATTTCTGTTAGACAGACATGATATAGAAGTCAAGCAGTCCTGTACCCTCTACAGTGTATAGAGAATGGAGTGAGTCGTGTGCATGATTTTGCTATCGTATTTTTGTCACTTACTGTATGATATAGATCTATAGCTATTATTTCATTGCTTGGTAATACTTTTTTATTTTTGCAATAAACCCTTTTGATAGAAATAAGTTTAAAAGGAATCAAAATGCCTGCTTAATAGCAGTTTAAGTACTAAGTTTTCATTCTCAAGAAAGTTGGTGATGACTCTGTAACTTGCACCAAATATTTGTCCAGGTTTACCATCTACCCCGGAGGCTGTGGTGCTCTCCCTGACCACATGGAAACAAGAAAACACAAATCTGCTGAAGTGGCATCAGCATCTCCTAGAAAATTAGTAGTTATTTTAAGAAGATGGTGCCTGAAGACAATGATTTAATATCTGTGGTTCTAGAAGGTGCTTTTTACGTATAATGCTTGAAGCTTGTAGTTTCATGTATGGTTTTAAATGACTGTTCTTCCAATTTAATTTCTTTTAGTTTTTAATTCCAAGTTTTTCTGTGGGCATAATAGAAAAACCAAAGTAATAGCAACTATTGTGTTGGTCCCATGTAGAGAATAAAATATTCACTAGTAGTTACATGTTGCCAATTTTACATTAGTCTATTCTACCAAGTTTCTTACCTGAATGACAGAAGACAAAAATGTTATTTTAGAGCTGTTTTCTCAATTCTGCCAAGGTGATACATAAGGAATACTATTCTCATGTGCACAATAAAAGTTTATTTGATGCATATAATGAATGCCTTAGAGCATTAGAGCTTCATTCTCTTAAAGTACTCTGTTTGAAAAAGGCTGAGTTGCATGCTTCAAATGGAAAGTCCATAAAAACAATACCAAAAGTTATTTTTTATTCATTGTTAAAATCAAGTAAAGTTTTGGAAGTTCATTCTTTCAAAGTGAAATTTCTGATATTATTTATTCTGACATTATTGTAAGTTCAGTTGAAAAGTTCAACATTGAGAGAAAATTATATATTTTTTATTTATTTATTTATTTTTTTTTATTATACTTTAAGTTCTAGGGTACACGTGCATAACGTGCAGGTTTGTTACATATGTATACTTGTGCCATGTTGGTGTGCTGCACCCATCAACTCGTCAGCACCCATCAAGTCATCATTTACATCAGGTATAACTCCCAATGCAATCCCTCCCCCCCCCCTCCTAATACACAGGTAAAGTTTTTTGAAGAATGCCATCATGGTATAGTCAGTGCTCTTACTAAGTGAAGAAATCTGTGGTATAGAAATATATGTAGAATTAGCAGTGAACACATCATTTAAATTGTGTCTATACCCAATATTCTATTATCAAAATAGGAGCTATTGCTGACATTTACAACAATTTTTACAAATACAGTTAAAATAGGTAAATTTAATTTTTTGTTATAAATTTTACTTATAAAAATCTATAAATAAAAAGATGACCTTTTCTACCTGCCATCAATTTTACAAATGTTTAAATTTTATATTAATTGACCTGAATGTCTTATATAGTTATTATACCATTTTTTGTAAATAAGTTCTCTGAAATTTAATTGTGTTTTGGTCCAAGTCACTTGGGAATCTTTCTTTAATTAAAAAAAATTTTTTTGAGACAGGGTCTACTTTTGTGGCCCAGGCTGGAGTGTATTGGTTTAATCAAAGTTCACTGCAGCCTTGAACTCTTGGACTCAAGCCGTCTTCCTGACTCAGCCTCCTGAGCAGCTGGGACTACAGGTATATGCCACCATGCCTGGCTAATTTTTTTTATTTTATCAAAACTTTTAATGATTTACATACAACAAAACTACCCCTTGAAGATTTTAGAAAACTGCAATTACTAAAAACAAAACCTGCAAGCAGAAAGATCTTGAAAATAAAAAATACAGGAGAGGAACTGACTTTGAATACAAATGCAGGGGCTTACCTGGTCAAATGAGACTGAGAGCCCAAATAGAAGCTCTAATTCTGAAATTCAATGGAAATTTGAAATATGCCTTTTTGGGGGAAGATTTTTTTAATGGAACTTTTATTTTTGATTAGATGCACTTATATTCTCTAAAATAATGGAATTAAGTTGAGATGACTTACAATTTTTACAGCATTTACATTCTGCGAGACATTGAAAAATTATAGAGATATGTTATTTGAAAGGTTTGAGCCTACAAAATATTTGTCAAATAAAGTAATTTGAGCCGGATGCATTGGCTGCCACCTGTAATCCCAGCACTTTGGGAAGCTGGGACAGGCTGATCACTTGAGCTCACGAGACCAGCCTGGGCAACATGGCAAAACCCTCGTCTCTACCAAAACGAAAACGAAAGTGAGAACAAAAACAAAAACAAAAATTATCTGGGGGTGGTGGTGCGTGCCTGTCATCCTAGCTACTCGGGAAGCTGAGGTTAGAGGATGATTTCCGGGAGGCGGAGGTTGCAGTGAGCCTAGATTGCACTCCCGCACTCCAGCCTGCATGATAGAGCCGGATGTTGTATTTAAAAAAAAGAAAAGAAAAGAAAAAAGAAAGAAAGTGATTTGGTTGGAAACCAAAAGCAGAAACTTTAAGAATCTTTGAGCTGAAATACTTACCTATTTCATTATAAAAAAATTAGAATTAAGAATATCCCCTCTTTAGCAGAATTTGTTCTTACTTCCCCAAAGCACTTACAGTGTTTTCTCAATAAAAAGTAATGTGGGCTAAAAGAAGAGTTGATAATTCCGGTAACTACAGGTTGATGAAATGAAAATTCAGCTTTTAAGCAGATTGTAGAAAACTTTCAGGAAAAACTAAAAAATAACCGTACTAACTTAATAAAATATATATTCTTCAAAAAAATACTCCTGACACAGTTTTAGAGGCAGCTATGTCTAATAAACTGATTAAAGTATGTAAATGTATGCCAAGTATAAATTACTTTGCTTATGTTTTTAATATCCACAAAATTAATATAAAGTTATTTCTATCTTTATTTTAATTAATTAATTTTTTGAGACAAGGGTCTCACTATTGCTCAGGCTGGCCTTGAACTCCTGGGCTCAAATGATTCTCCAGCCTCAGCCTCCTGAGTAGCTGGGCTCACAACATGCACCACTGCCTCCAGCTAATATAAAGAAGATTTAAATTTTTGCTTCAGTGCATACAAATATATGATATTTTTGTCTTTTAGAAAGATTTTTTGAAAGTCTTTTTGAATTGAATTATGTTTATATATCTACCAATATTATACAACCAATTGTTAAATCAAGGCATAACCTGTGGAACAATTTTCCTCTTCCTTCCCAGTGGGCTATGTTCTCCCCTTTCTTCACTGCCATTTCCAGCCTGATCTGACCTGGAAGAATTTCTGTGCACCTTTTATCCATTATGGAGCATCCATCATCTGAATCACACACTGCCTGTAGCTTTTCAGACATGTTTCATAGCTTTTGCGTCCTTAAGTAAGGTTGATGCTCAAAATAATGTGTATTGTTGACAATATGACCACACCATATTGAAGGAAGAAATGATAGAGAGTCTAGGTTCTAGATAAAGGGCGGGCTGGTAGACAAATAAAATGTATGGCTGTGGCAAATCATGTGTTGTTAAAATCTTCTTTCTAAAGCAGCAGTTAAAACTTGAAATGGTTTTAGTGTTACAGATGACGTGAAAAGTTGGGTGGTGGGAGGACTTCTTTAGTTGGCCAAAAAGGATGAAAAGCAGGGCTAGGAAAAATATATGTAAGAATATAAGAGTTGAAAATAGATGTGTTCTAGAATAATCACATTGGTAAAGATGGTATTTTTGAAGCCTGTTAGGAAAAACAATGTCAAAATCAACGACATCAACAAAAAAGAAGAAGAGCTTTATTGCAACAGGAAAATGGGGAAGAGAGGAAATGGAAATGAATTTTGAAAAAGCATATTTATTTTGACAGCATTTCACCTTAGCAGAGCCTAAAATGTGATGCGTTAATATTTATAAACAAAAACTGACTCAGAAAGAAAATTGGTAGTACAGTGGTAATGCAGAAAGGAAAGGATGAATTGCTGTAAGTAATATTACATAACAGTGTTTTTAAAGGGGCTCCTCGGAGTACATTACTTCTAGCATCAGCTTTCAGAAGCAACAACAACAGAAGGTCCTAGTGATTTTAAAATGCAGTTATTGATAGAAATATGTGCTGGAAATCAAGGCACAATTACAGTTCAAAGATGTATTATTATGTTAAGAATACTTTGAATCAACCATATTTATGTACAAATCTGATAATGTCTTAAAGGGAATGTAATCTCCCATTTCCTGTATGTGAGGCACGTTACTTGGAAATACTGGTTTTCTGACATCTTTATGTCCCAACTATCTACAGACATATAAAAAACCCCAAATATATAAGTCGATAACATGGAGCGTTTTAACCTCATCTAGGCATGGAGAACATGGAAAGAATGGCACACGTCCCTTCTTGATCACGGTTTCTGATTACGAGGGGTGAGCGAGGAGAGAAAGTCAACTCTGGCAAATAAATATCTTGAAAGTCTGATAACCTTCTTGGCTTCTCTTATTTTTAAAAATAATTATTAGAGGGAAGCTAGAAAACCTTGGTATGTTGTAGAGAAGACTTTCAGAATCAGACTTAGGAGACCTGAAACTTTTTTCCTGTACTAGGTAGTGACCTTGGACAATGTAATTCCCCCCTGGGTCCTAATTTCTTCACCTCTCAAAAAAGGAGTGTGTGCCCAATGACAGTTAATATGATTTCTGATACATGATTTTAAAACCTATGTAGCGATAATATGACGCATTTATCCCAACGGGAAGATTCATGGAGTAGAACAGATGAGAGCAAAGGAACTGTCCAGGGTGCTTAGAAACATAGGGGTCCATTCATACTCTGGAGTTATGACCAGAAGCCACAATATGACTCCATCTGTTATTGATCTAGCATTTCTACTATGTTAAACACACAGTAAGTGACTTTGTCAGTATCAAGTGGATATAATTCAATAAGAGATCAATTTCCTTTTGTTTAAGGGGATAAATTACATATTTAGGGTCACCTCTGTTCTGTCTCCAATTTGTTGCTGGTCTTTAGACCAGTCATTTCATTTATTCATTATTTGGAGCAGGGAATCATGATAGTTTTCATGGCAATATTGATTTTTCAAGAGTCATACTTGATTTTTCAAGAGTCATCTTAGGAGATATGAAAATGTGCACTTCACATCCTTCCTCTTGTCTAACCTTGTTTGAAAAACAGACATTTGACCACGGCTTGAAAATAAGGATAAAGGAAAGGGGAAAAGGAAGGCATGTACGGCAGATGAGGAGAGTTAATTATAATTAAGCAAGTCTCCGTGGCCGAGCCAGGCTATGTTGAAAGGGGTTGTGGGTGTATGGGGCGGGGAGTAGTTAAACTAGTTTGTCACAGCACGACCTTGTGCCCCAGCGCTTGCTGCCACAGCCTCTTTCTCATAAGCTACCTTGCAGCAGGAGTGGAGAGGAGCCATGAGACTGTGATGCTGGCAAGTCATAGTGAAATGTAAATCTGGGTGAAAGGGGAGGAGGCGTGAGCTCCTTGGAGCTGAGATACTTGTACCAATTCTCTGTCCTGAAACTGCTCTTGTGCCTGTTGCTTCTTCCTGGTTATTCCTTCATCTCATGCCCTTCTGACCTTTTTTTTTTCTGTGTTCTATGCTGAATTTTAAGTCACAGTTTTCATCCCATGGGCTCTGGGGCATTGGGTTGCTGTGAGAATGAGTGGCTTTTCCCCCAGTTAATCCTCTCACTGGCCCCAGGCCTGAGCTGCCTTTTCACTCTTGTGTGCACACAGTGGCAGCCAGGAATTCAGTCCAGTAATTATCACAGCACCAACAGCCTCTAATTAACGCTTCTCCATTTCAGGCCTTATAACCGACTCACCATTTTTGTAAAACTCACATAGAGGGCTCCATGGTTTGCTGGACTTGGAGGGATATCCAATGCACTGATACCACGTCAAACTCAGTTATTCCTTCTTTTCATTGACTGAGACTTTATTTCTTGGCCAGTGTTCACTGCCTAGCTTTCTTCTCTTGAGAAATGTTTTCTCCCAAGATGCTCACGAGATCCTCATGTGAATAAACTTTGAGTAGGCAAAGTTCGAATACATCAGGTATGCACCCAGATATATGTCCTGAGATACCAGCATCCCAGTAATTGTCTAGTTCAGGTTCAAGGTGTATCCCCGCATGAAAGAAATATTCACCTCCAGGACAGAGCAAAAGGCATGTTGACAGCAGACTTTCCAGTTGCTAAATTTGCTGGGATCAATGTTTAAGCTAAGGGCTATAAACCAGGAATCTGGCTGTAGGTTCAGTGTAACAGAGGATATATTTAGTCAAGTGTGATGCCCCAAATAACAGTAATATCATTGAGGTAATGCTGTTATGACACAGAAGACCTCACAGAAGGGTTTGGTAAAAACTAGACAGTGTCAGGACACCGGCTTCTTAGAGAAGGACTTTGGTCTCAGGAGAGGATTTAGAGAATGCACAGGGTAAAGAATTCTAGCCACAAGGACTTAGGAAATGGAGAAAATGAATAGGAAATAACCAGATAGACTCAAGGGTACCAGGACTCTTCCCAGGTACACTGGATTCCAGGTTACAGCAGGACCAAAGAGAGGGTAGGTAAAAGATAACTTAGAAATTCTGGGAATGTATGAACAGAAGATTCGTGATTCCGTGTGCCTAGGCTGGGAACAAATATGAAGAACATTTTGAAGAAAGATATTTAGCTCATTTCTCAGCGCATTGAGCTTAAGCCTTTTATAGTGTAGTCAAAGGAGGCTGTATAGTAGGTGGTCAAAAATATGGCTTTGGATTTTGCTTGAGAAAAGACTCGAGATTATTTAATATCCTGCATTCTAATTTTAAAAATTTTCCTCCTACTTCCATGTCTCTTGGTGTTTTTGTTTTTCCCTTATTTAAACTACTTTGTGTACATTTACCGAGTGTTTCCAGGTATTTTGTAACTGCAAGGTTTTCAGATAATGAGATTGCTATGTTGTTGGACGTGGCTTTGGCTTTCATGGACACTTAATAATAATACTATTAGATAAGCGAATAAACCAAGGCTGAACATAAGGATTGCACATAAGGGGAAGATTCAGATGAAAGTCTCGGCAAAATGGACTGATAGAAAAGTCTAAATAAGTGGAAGGCAACCAATGCTGGGTTGGATGATGGAAAGTAAGGGGGGTGCTGTCAGATGGTAGAAGTGGTCCCTCTGTTGGGGGTCTGAAGGTGAGCAGGAAGAGATGTGAGAGGGAAGATGTATTTGGAAGCTCTCAGATCACTTTTAAGTAAGCAGTTTCCATCAGTGATGGGAGCAGAGCCCAGATTATGAAAGGTTGGGGAATGCGTGGGAGGAGAACACGAAATGTGTCCCTGAAGGGAAGGTGGGGGGTAAAAGGGTAGTTTGAATTGGAAGTGAATTTGATGTTTCTTTATGATAGGAGAGATCATACATTTGAAGTTTTATTGACACTTCCCCTAGGCATTCTCTAGGGTTTCTGAAATAAGCTTTCCTTATTAACCGACTCCTCCGATTACCATTGGACCTTATGCTATCATCAAAAGTTTGGGGTGTTATATGTAAAAACAAATTGACACCCTAGATCATAGATTAGAAAATAGAGGCTGGGAACAGTAACTCATTCCTGTAATCCCAGGACTTTGGGAGGCCCAGGGGAGAGGATTGCTTGAGCCCAGGAGTTTGAGATGAGCTTGGGAAACATAGTGAGACCCCCATCTCTAGGAAAACATAAAAAGAAGTAGCTGGGTGTGGTGACACATGCTTGTAGTCCCAGCTACTCAGGAGGCTGACGAGGGAGGATTGCTCGAGCCCAGGAGGTTGAGGCTGCAGTGAGCTACAGTGTGATCCAGCCGTGGCACTCCAGCCTGGGCAATGGAGAGAGACACTGTCGAGAGAGAGAGAGAGAGAGAGAGAGGAAAATAGGTATGCTTATCTGAAACTTTTAAAGCTTTATGCCATTTATCACCATTGCATAACTTATAGATGATTATAATAACGTAAGAGACTATGGTGAATGAAGCTATGAAATTAGAACAATTTTAATTTTAATGTTAAAATGCATACACCATTGAAATGCCAGTGCCCTAATGAGGCAAGAGCCCTTTAAGCAAGAGGGTTTGGAAGGTGGTTTGTATAGACATCCCTAGAATCTTTTAAGGACCATGAAATATTTATTCAAAAAGTTGTCATAACTCAATTTTATTCGGGAATATTTAGTTCCACTTAATGAATGCATTAAGCTCAGCTGTGTTTCTCAAAGAGCCAGCTGAAGGAAGTACAGAAGTGGGAACAGAGAAGCAGAAATAGACGACGAGCAAAGGTGAGAAGGCAAACGCAGAGCAGGAGGGCTGGCGGCAGCTTCACACTGCTCACAGCATTTGTTTACTCTTGCATCCCAGGAGTAGGTGATTTATTAAACAAGGCCCTCTGCAATCACACCACCAACGTCTCCACTAAAAATAGGAGTGGGCTGGTTTGAACTTCAGGTCAACCTCATATAAACTGGCATCAGATGTGTCTGCTGTCCTTTGACAGTGTGAGGCTTGGGACTCTCTGGGCTGTCCATCCCTGTGCACCCCTTGGCACAGGAACCGGTGCACTCCCTTCCACCCGCTTCTCATCAGCCCAGCAGAGTCCAGTTCCTGGTGGGCTGGGATGGCAACAAACAAGGCCAGGGTGATGAGACTCATCAGTGACCTGCGTGGCTGCCAAGTGGCCTGAGGCATCAAGCTGCTTGTGGCAGTCTGCGGTTTGCTGGAGGAGGTTAATTAGGGAATAGAATAAACGCGCACATTGGTTTCTGATAAGAAGAGGGCAGCCATTTCAGGACAGGCATACAGCCTGCCTCACAGTCATCACTTCCCCCGGGCCCATGTAAACACACGCACTCACACGTGCTGATGCAGACTTCTCAGCCCCAAACACAGCCCAGCTGAGAGGGAGGAAGGCTAAGATATAGGAAACATTTCTTTCCTCAGATCCTCAAACTCAATTATACCCATCCAAGAAACAAAATAGATCTTCTTATAACATGTGCTTAAAACTTGATTAACAGTGAGTTGAATTGGCAAATACATTTCTGCTGAGGATGTTGATTGGAGAAAATATTTAAATGATTTTGTACATGAAAAAATAGAGTTGGAGAGTATATGACTTGTTTCAAGATTATCCAACAGTAGTGCTAATGTTTCTTTGGGAGACATGGACGTTTTTGTGAATCTGATGAAAGCTAGAGACAGTGTCCCCAGAAAAATGAGTGCATGCTCGCGTGCGCACACGCGCACACACACACACACACAGACACACACACAGCTAGAGAGAGATAGAGACAGAGACAGAGATAGACCTTCCAATGCCATTCCAGGAGGTTTGCATTGTCTCTGAAGCTCATCTGGGGACTCCAAAATGGGTTCAGAATAAAAATCCTCACCTAGCGTGTCATGGAAAATCTCACATGGTTTAGTGTAATCTGAAAATTTGGTGAGAGTTTCCTGCTAGGAATTTTGCCAGGTACTTGATGGATATTATTTCTACTTTCAATAACAATTCTGCAAGGTAGGCACCATTTACCTCCCTTTTACCAATGAGAATATTGTGATTGAGAGAGGCAAACTGACTTAGGGAGACGGGGTTTCCTAGTGCTTAGGAGCCTGGGCTCTGATGTCAAATTACGTGGTTTCTAATTCTGTTTTTTCCACTGATTAGTTAGAAGATTCCAGGCAAGTTTCCCATCCCTTTGTGTCTCGGGTTCTTCAGTTGTCAGTGGGAATAATGATGGAACTTATTTCATAGGCTCTTATGAAGATTAAATAATATAAGACAGACTAAGTGCTTAGAACATTGACCCGTGCACAGTAAGCACGAGATACATTTTGTTGTAATGGCTGTTTAGGTCAAAGGTCATAAAGCTATAAGTGGAGGAACCAAAAATCAAACCAAGTTTTGTCTGGCCTTTCCGCCACACCTCACAAGTTTCTAAAACCTGTTTTACATTTGGCCTTTGGCAAATCATGTAATGTTTCCAAAGTTGAGTTTCTACATCTATAAGATATAGGCAATGATAATAATAATAAAACACTTTCCTACTTTTTTGGAAGGATTAAATATGACAACAATAAGTACATTTTAGTAAACTGTCAGGAACTGTGCGAATATCCATGGTTGTTACTATTAATGATGAAAGGATAAATCTAACTCAAACAAAGGGCTTTGTGTCTTCACTTCTACACTTATGTTCATAGAATTAAATTTGTATCATGTGCAGTCACCTTGAGATCTATCTTGGATTACACAAGTCATTGGGCAGGGGTGGTCACAGTTCTGAAACAAAAATTCTATGATCTTAGTGACTCTTAAGGAGACAAGGTAGGGTTTAACCACCCCACTGGACTTTCAATAACATTTGGCTAAGGTAGGAAGAAAAAACACACACACGAAATGTTTTTATTAAAACAAGTGTTTAGAAGTCACATTTATGTTTATTCCAAAATTGAAAGAACATAGTAGTAGCCAACAAGTTCACTATGTTGGCACAGAAGCTTACACTTCTTTAAACATCAAGTTCATTGTCCTCAACTGGAATGCGTGGTTTCAGTTACTTTTCAAAAGGTCAGTTTATTTCTGTGAGTAATATTTCTGTAATGCTAAGAATCAGAGGCCAAAAGGGGAAAGAGGACAGGGCCTGTGGAACAGATTATATTCCTATCTGGGATCCCTTAGGGAAACTTAGAAACCAGAGATTAGCTATCCTAAAGTGGAGACTTCCACTCTGGAATGGAATTATGATGTTGAAAGAGACCCATTTAATCAAATTTAGTTCTATCTTGTTCATGGAGTCTAATTCCCTCGATATCAATTCAGGTCTTCTCTCTGCCAATTCATGTCTATCAGCTCCTTCAAAAAGTAAGTCATAGTATATCATCAATTGGCCAGGCACCTACTGAGTGCCTAACACTTACTAGGCAGAGGGCTTATGTATACGCTATTCTCAGACAAAAGGCATGGTTTCTGCTTTCAAGCTGTCCATCCTGATCTGCCAAAAACCGATCACAGGACCTGCAAGGTGGAGCTCAGTAAATATCTGTTGAAGGAACTGTTTCATGTTAGTAAAAGTACAAGGTGTTATGGGAGAAAGCTGCTCAGAAATCATCTCTTCTGGTGGTAGGTGGTGGTCAGGGAATAATTTTCGAGAGAGATGCCAGATTTCAACAGAAATGCAGGAATCTTCCGGGTGGAAAGGGCATGGGAGCTGTGTGAGGAAATCACAAAAGTGCAGGTAAGCTGCAGTGTGGTCCTTCAAGCAGCCCTGCTTTATTGAGGCTTCATGTGGGAGCAGGGAAGAAAAGGCAGCTGGCAAGGTGCACAGCGCGTAGACAATCCCAGCTTTAATTTGTCTGTACTGCTGAGAAAGTCAGTCTCTTTCTTTCATTCGTCCCCTCAGCACTTCACACTCACGGGGATGACTGACATTCTGCCCACGTGAGCAGAGCCTTTAATACAGAGCCTAGGTAGTTTAGGTTTGTTCTTCATTGCAAGGCTGCCTTCTTCCATGCGTGGCTGAGGGCTGGAAGGCCAAGATGGGAGGTGGGTGGTTTTACTTCAGCTGTACCTGGTGTGCATGGTGAGGAGGCAGAGTAGGGGTAGAACTCACCTGAGTTGAAGAGGGGTGACTGCCTGAACTGCCACCCCAAAGGAGTGAATACATAAACATAACAAACAAGGAAGGGATAAAAACGGAGACCGGAGCCACAGAGCTGAGCCATGGGGACCTACAGGAGGATTGATGTAGATGCAGGGAGAGGATGGCAAGTCAGGACCAATGTCCTGGGCTGCTTCAGATCCTTTTGATGGCTTTTAAAGAATAGTCTGTGACTTCCTACAGGGACATGCTGAGATGAGTCCAAGGGAACATTGTGTAGTGGGAGATTCCACCTCCCTTATGGGCTTCCACGTGGTGACGTCCTATGCATGCCTATCAAGTTTGTTACAATTTTTTCAACGTCTGTAATTCCTAACTGGATTGTAAATTCCACAACGCAGGCATTGTGGCTCCTCTTCTGATGCAGCATTGTCAGTACTTAACTTAGTAGGTGTTCAATAAATACTACTGAAAGAATCATCACATGAGTGTACAGGTGGTTGCCCTCCCCTTTCTGGCCCTTCAGAATATATCATTCATAGTTTTGGTGAGACCGATAAGAATGAGTGAAATCTTGATGAAAATTTGGATCCATGGGAGTTCTTTCCCTGAAAAAAAAAAAAAAAAAAAGGAATTGATAGGCTCTTCTCTGTTGAAAGGAGCTGCCGCCTTTTGAAGCTGTGCCGGGGGAACTGAAGAGGGTCTTGCCCATTCGTCTACCGAAGAACACCATCCTCCCAGAACTTCTTTTCTCACACTGGCCAGCACTGGGTATTTTGTGCAGCAGACACTCAGGAAATGCTTGTTGAATTGACTTTTTAATGTGCCCTACGAGAAAACAAAAGGCAAGACATTTCAGATTTTTCTGAAATGAAGGAATAAATTTGCATAAATATCATAAGAATGAAGAAGAATTTTTTTACAAGTATAAATTTAGACGTGGAGCTTCGCGCTGCCTTCATTTTCTCTCTGGGATCCTGAGCCCTAGTGGGTGAAATACCTTGTTTGTCTGTGGTAATGGAAAGACCCAAGGCTTGAACTCAACTCTTGGAGCCCCTTTCCCACTCGGTATTTCCCGTTTTCAGGAGAGGGAAGGTAAGCACACCTGTCCTATGACTGGACAGCAGGCCGAGGTCAGGGAAGCAGTTGAATAAAGAGCCCAGGGTGTGCACCTTATGAGCCTTGATTTCCTCTTGGCTTTGAAGTTGTCTCCAAGGCTTTGAGAGTTTTCTTTTATTCATGCACACGCAGCTCCATAACTCCAGACAGCTCTCCAGCTACACACACATATCTATAATTTCCACAGCCAGCTTTGATGGATATCCATGCAGCCACATGTTCCCCCATTCATGCTTTTTCTTTCTCTTAAATATTTATAAAGGTTCACAAGCAGAAATAAAAGCCCTTCAGATTCAGAGCCAACTAAAAATAGCATTTCTATCCCGTGCCAGGCAATCTGGCATCAATCAGGCCATTGGAAAGATGCGAGAGAGGAGAGAAGAGGAGCTGATAACCTTTTATCCAGTTTTCTGGTCATCCCCCTCTGTTATTAATAAGTTAGCAAGATTGACAGCTCGGGATGCAACCCAGATGTTTTTGGATTCCTGCTGCTGAAGATAGCTGCTTCTTTTTGGGTTTTCTGATAGCATGTGTCTATGAGGAGAGAGGGCTTTGAACTAGCTAATTGCCAGAGCACTCTGGTTGTTGGGCAAAGGGAAGCATGGGTGGAATCTTCAGGATGGGATGGGTGGGGGTGCATCATGAGCTCTTTAGATAACTGCCATTTCTGTGGAGTGGATTTAGGCTTAGCTTTAGGCAATGTGCGTGGGGCTGGCATTGGCTATTCCGAGTGATAAACTGTGCCTCTGCTTACTGTCCCCAGGAGAGGAAGCTGGGCTTGAAGTGAAGGTGCAGAGGATGCAGAGGTGCAGAGAACCAGTAAAGAGGACTTCTGAACAGGAGGAAGTGTTACTGGATTTTGGATAGGAGCTTAATATACATTTAGAGAAATAAATGTAATCCAATTTTATGAGCTATTTCTAGGGCTTGTTTAAGAACATATAGAAAAGAAATGAGAAATTGTAGCACTGATTCTTTGGGGGAATTTACTAGTGTAGAGTTATTTTAATCTGTGCATCTTCAGCCCATGCTGTGTCCCACCTACATAAGCCCACAGCTATGACACCTGTCAGTACTTCTCAAATTTGTGGAATGTCCACCCTCAGTCACATTCAAGGAAAACATCAATAAAGCAAATAGGCAATGCAATTTTAAGGCTTAGATCTGCCACTCAAATGTGGTCTTGGAGAAGTTACTTTCCCCTATGGGCCTTAATTTCTCTATTCTCAAAGTGAGGTGTTGCACTGGAGACTAATTTTATGTTTTTCAACATGTACATTTAACGGTTTTGATTCTCCAGGCCGTGGATCTCTGTAGGCTGCCTGGCATCCATGGTACTGACACTGGCTGCTCAGGCCTGCAGGGAGCCACCTGTGCAGGGAATGCCAACCTGAGACAAAGAACCAAAGGTGGGAGAAAGCCTTCATGCTTCCCCACCTCTCCAGTCACGTGTAGAGCTTCTCCTCTTCCCTTCACTCGTATCTTTACATCCATAATTCTCACAGTTCTTTCACAATGATGCCGAAATTATCTAGGAAAAATTTATTTCCTAGATTGAAATTACCTAAATTTGGAATTATCTAGAACAAACTACAGCCTGCAGGCCAAACCCAGCTGCCTTCTTTTATAAATACAGCCATGTGCTGCACAACGTTTTAGTTAACGACAGACCACATATGTGACAGTCGTCCCATGGGATCATAATGCCATGTTTTTACTCTACCTTTCTTATATTTAGGTATGTTTAGATGTACGAATACTTACCATTGTGATACAGTTGCCTACAGTATTCAGTACAGGCACATGTTGTATGGATTTATAGCCTAGGAGTGACAGTCTGTACCATACAGCCTAGGTATGTAGTAGGCTATACCATCTAGGCTTGTGTAAGTACACTCTGATGTTTGCAAATGATTATGTCGCCTAAGATATGTTTCTCAGAATGTATCTCCATTGTTAAGCAATATACGCCCGTAAAGATGTTTTGGAATACAGCCACACCTATTTGTCTGTGGTACTTTCTAACTATAATGGCAGAAATGAGTAGTTGATAGAAACGGAAAGAACAACAATGTCCAAAATCTTTTCTATCTCGTCTTGTACAGAAAAAAAAAGATTGCTGATATCTGGTCTAGGATAATAGTAATTTAGGGATTACACAGGTCCTCTAGTCATTCCATTCCTCCTCTATCCCGCATTCCCTGGAGGTGGGGGACATTTAGGCCTTGGTGAATGCCTCCTAGACATGCAGCTCACAAGCCCTCAAAGTAGTTATTACTTTATGGCCTAATTCCAGTTTTAAGAATTTTTTTCTCCCTTTGGACTCATATAGTTTCCTCTTCTGCTTTCCATGTGTTTGTGATTGACCTACTTCTGAAACCATGGGAAATAAGTTTGATCCTTCTTCAACATTGCACTGTCACAGTTGTTTCAATATTTGGATTTTTCTCAATAAAACTCCATGCTTCACTGTCTGTGATGCCTAGCTTTGCTCCTGGCCATCTTTGACTTTGGTCACTAAAGCTGACTGGGCAATCGTGTTTCTTCTTGGAGAAAGAATTAAAGAGAACTAAAGGACCTCTTTAGTTTAGGAGCAGACTGGGAAGGGTAGACAGAGGCACCAATCTGTTCCTTCCAATGACAGCCAGAAAATTGGGCCTGGGGCACTGGGGCAGTGAAGGGAGGCAAAGATTCTCACTGTGGGGATCATGAAGCTCAGGTGTGAATGGAAAGTCTCTGCTGGAGAAGGACCAGAGCTTAGAAATCAGGGAAATCAGAGTTGAGACAAGACATAGACCAAAACGATGATGTGATTTCTGGAGACAGAAGGCAAAGATTGCAACGTCTCTGGTAGAAAGAACCAATGGAAGCCCAGGTGCTGCCACCACTGCAATTCAACTGAGAGGTCGTCTGAGCAGAAGTTGAGTCAGCAGCCTCTGGAGTCCTTGGTTGGGTTCCAATCTCATTTCCTACCCTGATCTAGAGCAAATTATTGAATGGCTTTACTCCCTCACTTGTGAAAGTGAGGATAGCATTATCAATCCCTTAGAATTGTTGTGAGGATTACATGAGTTAACACATGGAAAGCGCTCCGAACTATGTAAATGCTGGCCAGTATCCTTTAATGTCTGATGATGTATTAGGCACCTCTTGTCTCTTTCTGTATTTACTGGAACCCTACAAACAATTATAGAGGGCGCAGTTTTCAGAGACACATGCTTAAGGGTGCAAATAAGTTTTTCTTTATTTCTGGGCAACTGAACTTAGCTCCTCAACCTCTACTCTGCCCAATAGATCTAATCACTTCCCATGTAAACTCTGTCTTACTAGAATTTAAACCCACTCTCTTCAGGCTCTTTCTTCTTTTTTATTCCTTCTCTGTGAAGTAATCTCACTTTGGGGAGGGGGTAAGCTGTTTTGACCTCGACGGTAAGTGTCTTTAACTGTCTTTCTATGGACATCGCAGGCTGGTTTCTATTGAGGTGTGTGAATTCCACTGGCTTGTTGTCAGTTTCTGTCTCTGTTGAGCCTTCCCTGAGTCCTACACTTCACTCCCCTCCTCTGATACTATATCCTTGTAGATTATGCCTCATTCATTTTGCCTCCATAATGAGACATCTCCAGGGCCACCAGTGACCGCTGAGCCACTTCCATTCCAGATGAAAATGCCTGGTGCTCGCCTCACTCCACTGCAGTGCATTGGATTATGGAAGTCTGTTCTCTTTCCCATTTGTCCAACACTCAGTGATAACTACATTACAGCTCAGGTGCCAAGAATTGGCTACTTTGGAGTCTTGCAGCTCTCCATGGCTATAGCATTGGGAAAGTAGGTAATCTTTTCTTCTGCTCCTGGATCCTCCCTCCATTGTCCCTGACAAATGGATCTAGATCTCTCTTGGGGATTCTCTAGACTTGTAGTCTGTCTATGGGCATCGTTGCAAAAAAAATGGTGTTCTTTATGTAGACTTACAAGTACTGAAACTCTCTTCACATTACTGATTTTCTTCTTCCTATCCCTGGTCAGACTTTTATCTTCTTTTGAGTAGGAAAAATGTTTTTTAGATCATTTTAATCCATGTGTGTTGCTATAAAGGAATACCTGAGGCTGGGTAATTTATAACAAAAAGAGGTTTATTTGGCTTGTGATTCTGCAGGACGTACAAGAAGCATGGCGCTGACATCTTCTGGTGAGGGGCTCAGGTTGCTTTTACTCATGGAGGAAGTAGAAGGAGGAGCTGGCATGTGCAGAGATCACATGGCGAGAGAGAAAGCAGGAGAGAGCAAGAGGGGGAGGTACCAAGCTCTTTTTAACAACCAGCAATCATGGAAACCAATAGAGTGAGCATTTATTCATTTCTCCCTGGTGCATTAATGTGTTCATGAGGGATCTGCCCCCATGGCACATACACCTCCCATTTAGGCCCCATATCCTACACTGGGAGTTAAATTTCAACATGAGTTTTGAAGGGGACAAACATCCAAACTATAACATTGATCATAATGCCTTCTTTTCCATTTTCTCTCCCTTTCTCTCCAAACCTTAGTTCATGTGTTTGAAAGTCTTGACTTTTAAGAATTTTACTACTGATGTGGGTTTGAAGGACAGATTTTCAAACTCAGTGCCTTCAATTTGACTGTTGGTTTTCAACTGAATCAATCGTTCTCCACAGAGTAGAATATAATGAAAATTGTTACTACTGGTAGAGTTGTAATAAAGACAATGGAAATTGAAGAAGGGTATAAGAGAGAGCTGTGGAAAACCATCCAAGTTAATAGTTTAAAATTTTACCTGGTTACACAATTCATAGAATCTTTCTGTCATCTATTTACTTTTTCTTCCTGGATGTAGTCTTTGGGAGGAGAAAGGAGAAAAACCATCTTCAAAAATGGATTTGCAGTGGCAAAAATAAGGATGCTCGAAAATGAACTCATGTCACAACCACACAAATGAGTTTATTAATAATCTATAACATCCCTGTTGTGTACACTGGTTTTGCTCTTAGAAAATTTTATTCCTTTGGCTTTAACTGAATTGACTTGAGGAAAGGGGAAGAGATAGCTGCATTGTTTTCAGTATTTAATTAGTCTGAAAATTCAGAAGACAAATCCCATTCACTGCCACAAATGCTTTATAAAGGAAATGTACAAGAGATTCCTAATTACAACCAGTGTCTATTTTCTTTTATATTCTTCTTTTTTAGGTAGAGATAACATGGTTGAGTACTTATTTTAAGGATCTTTTTTATTTATTTCCCAATATTTAAACAGAACCAAACATAATGTATAAGACTGTTGTGAAATTTAAAGGAAGAAATGAATCTCAAAGTGTATCATAAGAAATATAAAATATACTAATGGAAGAAAAATATTTTTGGTATTATTGAGGGAGATGATAATGAAAAAAATATGATGTACACTAAAATATACTGGGACATCCCACTATGTTACCCACTGTTACCTAACTGACTAATTCCAGCTCACACAGCCCCTCAGTATCTTCGTGTTATTTTTCAACATTAATATAAGTTATTTTCACATCTGTGCAAATATAGGTTTCTGTTGTTCCCTCCTCACTATAGATGAGAAGAGCTGAGATAAGAAGAGCAGCTATTGTGTCTTGAAGAGTGGTACAATTTTTCTCTTTATCTCCTCCCTTTCCTTAGACTCCTGGGGAATCAAATGATGTCAATTTCTTTTTTTTTTTTTTTTTTTTTTTTTTTTTTTTTTGAGACGGAGTCTTGCTCTGTCGCCCAGGCTGGAGTGCAGTGGCCGGATCTCGGCTCACTGCAAGCTCCGCCTCCCGGGTTCACGCCATTCTCCTGCCTCAGCCTCTCGAGTAGCTGGGACCACAGGCGCCCGCCACCTCGCCCGGCTAGTTTTTTGTATTTTTTTAGTAGAGACAGGGTTTCACCGTGTTAGCCAGGATGGTCTCGATCTCCTGACCTCGTGATCCGCCCGTCTCGGCCTCCCAAAGTGCTGGGATTACAGGCTTGAGCCACCGCGCCCGGCCGCAATTTCTTCATGCAAATCCAGGACCCATGATCATGTTCCTTTCAAGAGCAGTTGATACTTCCTGCTGTTGTAGATATTCATTCAGTCAACATAGAGTTAATACCTTAAAGCTTCCAGACACTATGTAGGCATCAAAGGAGATATAAAGATGCATAAAATGTAACTTTTGTTAAGTTTCTTTCAAATTTAATAAGGAGAAACAGATATAAAAGCAACTGAACTTGTATAATAAGTAACATTGGAAATGCTAAGTAAAGTTGCAAGCAAGCTGCTGGAAAAATCTAGCTGGAAACATTGAAACATTTTATTGAAGGGATAAGATTGGGGACTGGATCTGAGTCAATGTTTTACAGATGAAGTTGATGCCAGAGATAATCCTCACTCTAGGCCTGAGACAATGTGATATGTGAATACTTTTGATGAATTGTGATCTAGAGACCAAGGTAGTAAACTTTTCTAGTGAACGGCCAGAGAGTAAATATTGTAGGCTAGTAGTTTCTGTAGTTTCTGTCTTAACTATTCAACTCTACTGTTGTGTTATCAAGGCAGCGAGAGACGGTACATGAATAAATGAGTGACTGTGTTTCAATAAAAGTTTATTTATAAATGTACCAGATTTGGCCCACAGGCTATAGTTTACCAACCTGTGGTCTGGAGAATTGAGAGCAATATACCTGGAGAGAACTGAAAATTGACTGATTAATGGAGTGTATTGAAATCTCGGCTATTAATTTTGGATATTTTTCTAGGTAATGAGAGGTCACTAGGGGATTCTAAGAACATAAACTATCCAAAAAAATCAATCAACTTTTCTGATGATATTGAGGATGGATAGAAATGCAGAGAGAAATAAAAAGAGAACACACCGATGTATGCCGTTATTGTAAGTAAATTTTAAGTAAGTAAATTCTATTACAGGTTAATACACTTCTAACTCAGGTGGTAGAGTCCAACAGAGGCTCTTTTGAAAAGTTAAAATATGTAATCTTTTCTCAGAGTTCCTTACATCAGTCAGTATCTCAGTAGGAACCAGAAGGGGAATTTAAATTGGGTAATCTGAAAAGAATTTAGTAGACCTATTACTTACAAAAATGTGGGCAGAGTATAGAGAAATCACAAGAAATGGTGCAATACCCTCAGCTCCATAAGAATAGGTTACTGGGGTTCCTGAAGGGATGAAGGATATGAATGGTTTCTGGAGCCCAGAAAGAGAGTTAAAGTGGAAAATGGTAGAGCCCTAGCCTCATTCTTGGTGATGTCACAGGAATAAAAAACAATCATTATCTTGACCTTATTTTCTCTTCCATAGGTGCTCCCTGTAGGAATACAAGAGGAAGTCAGAGGTGTAGGAAGTGAAAGGGAAGGCGTGCATTTGATGTGTCTGGTTCAGTCTCCTGGGGCACACAGAAGGGTCAAAAAGGGTAACGAGTGCCCCTGGAAGGAAAACCTCAAGTCCTCATTCTTTTGATGTGCTGGGTGTGGGATTGACTGCCCTTGAAAAGTAACATGGCAGAGATAGTTGCAGCTTCCCAGACATCTAATCCACATGCTCCGCAGCTCCCCTGTGCCAAGTAAGGCCTTGTGACTAGTTCTGACAAATGGTCTACAAGTGGAATTGGCACATACTGTTTCTGGGTTGAAGCAATGAAGCAACAGCACTTGACCACGTGTCTTTTTCTTTGCTGTGGGAACCTGAAGACCAGGTGTGTTGTAGAAAAATATTGGAGAAGTAGACTGGAGCCTGATCTACCTCACAAAAGAGAGTTGTCCTGGAAAGCTATTGGACCTGCAGCAGGCTTTGCATAGTGAGAAATAAAACTTTATAGTTGTTGCTATGCCACTGAGATTTTGAAGGTTCATTTCTTCCTGCAGTATAACCTAATTATCCTAACAAATACAACTGTGACACTTCCAGCCTCAAGCACTGAACTCTTCAGAGCTGTGTGATACATTTAAGAAATAATACTAACCACTGCTCGCTAGCTGCACAGCCTCTGTCTGTAGGACTGTGGTAGAATATTTCTCGTCCTGGCATCTGTATCACCCAGTTCATTTGATTATATTATTTGTAAATGTGCTTTTTCTTAAGTTCCACCTTCTCATATTTTCCTCCCAGATGTATCTAAGTTAGGATCACTGTCTCTTGAAAGATAGAGATCAGTTAGATAGCTTGATGTGACCTGGAACCAAGGTTATCAATTTGCAATTATAGACTCTCCCTGTGAACTGTGGGAAGAGTTGGAACTTTGCAATCAGACATGCCTATGTTTGCATTTCACTCCAGCCACTTATTAGCTATGTGACCTTATACAGATTACTTAACTGAGTCTCATTTATTTTTTCCTCTGTTAAATGATAATTCCTTCTGATGAGGATTATTGTATTTATTTATTTATTTATTTATTTATTTATTTATTTATTTATTGTGAGATGGAGTCTCACTCTTGCTGCCCAGGTTGGAGTGTAATGACGCAATCTCGGCTC
Organism: Macaca fascicularis; assembly: GCF_037993035.2. Classification (NCBI taxonomy): domain Eukaryota; kingdom Metazoa; phylum Chordata; class Mammalia; order Primates; family Cercopithecidae; genus Macaca; species Macaca fascicularis. Next base: position 126,870,856 of record NC_088388.1, on the reverse strand, counting down.
ACTGCAACCACCACCTCCTGGGTTTACGTGATTCTCCTGCCTCAGCCTCCCAAGTAGCTGAAATTACAGGTGCATGCCACCACGCCTGGCTAATTTTTGTATTTTTAGTAAAGATGGGGTTTCACCATGTTGACCAGGCTGGTCTTGAACTTCTGACCTCAGGTGATCCGCCCACCTTGGCCTCTCAAAGTGCTGGGATTACAGGCGTGAGCCACCATGCCCACCTATTGTAAATATTTTGAAGAAGACGTATGTTAAGGAGATAGCATAGTACCTGCCTGATATATAGCAGAAAATAAGTGGTTTATAATCTTCCTTAGGTTTAGCCTATGAGGATTCAGCTAAGTAGCTGACTGTATTTGAGTTAACATAGTCTCAAGTCTTTATTTCATGTCTGGTTGTGTCAGATAGGCTTGATTCTAACAGAACTTTGTACGAGTTTTGTAAAGATTAAAATAGATTTTTTTTTCAGAGGGTATTTTATAAAGAATAATGTTCAATTAAAAGGGCAGAATATTATTTTGGTGAGAAAATTTGAAATAGTAGATCAAAGTTTAGTCCAAGAGTAAAAAGATATGGTTACTGACTCCATTTCTTACCATTTTTAGACATATCATTGTTGTTGAAACATCTATTCTCACCAATTCCTTGTATCCTCATATTACAGTGCAATAGACATGATTGGCTTGCCTGTACTCACAGGATTATTGTGAGGCTCAAAGAGAATAAGTCATATGAAAAGCTATGGGAGACCATGAGTTGGGCTTAAGGTGTTACAGCTATTTGCATATCTAGCAATGTCTTGTGTTTGAATACATGTTGCTGAATGAATAAATAAAAACCAAATAAAAAGGAAGTGGAAAAGGGACTTAGATTACAGTCAGTTTCATGCGAGAAAGAATTTTAAAAGCCAGTTAACTCAATCCTGTCTATCCGTAAGGAAAGTGAATATAGAAGGGATAAATAGCTTATAGACTGTGGCAAACTTGGAGTCGCACTTCTGTTTGTTTGTTTGTTTGTTTGTTTGTTTGTTTTTTGAGATAGAGTCTCACTCTGTCGCCCAGGCTGGAGTGCAGTGGCACAATCTCAGCTCACTGCAAGCTCCGCCTCCCGGGTTCACACCATTCTCCTGCCTCAGCCTCCCGAGCAGCTGGGTCTACAGGCACCTGCCACCACACCCAGCTAATTTTTTTTTAAATGTTTTTATTTTTAGTAGAGACAGGGTTTCACCATGTTAGCCAGGATAGTCTCGATCTCCTGACCTCGAGATCTGCCCACCTCGGCCTCCCAGAGTTCTGGGATCACAAGCGTGAGCCACTGCTCCCGGCCCCACCTTTGTTTTTTAAATTTAAGACAAATACGGTTTCCACTATACCTACCAATGTCTTTCTAGGCTTGATGGGGTCTGTTTCAGCCTTCAGCCCTGGGATCGCGCCGATTCTAGGGAAATATATTTAGCCCTTCTTAGCACATATGTGAACAAGATCATATTCATGTGCTTTGCTTTGATTTACAAACTATACATTTATAAACGTGCACACTTTCTTCTCCCAAATAAACCCAGAGGGTATTTACAGTTGTGTTCTGAAAATTTAATAGTGACAGGTAGGCTTTTCCAGCCTCTTGGCTCCACCTCTGTTTCCAAGGTGCCAAAGCTCCTCTTCAATTGAACAGAGGCCTTCACACGTGGAGGTAGGCCTGCTCCATGTGGTCTAGTGTTCCAAGCAGTAGGGAGACACTTAGGCACATGGGTGATTTCACATTCTGCAACAGCTCTGTCATAAGTGCACTTTCCATACTGAACTGTTCTTACATTAAGAATCCTGAGATAACAACAGGGTTTGCCTCTGCCTCAGAGAAACACTGGGCCTCTAAGGCTGAAACTTCTGTGCCAATAAAAGCTGCTGAATTTCTAAGAGCATCGGTTCTTCTTGGCAGGTCGGCTGCAAACTTACGGCTCCCTGACTCACTCCTCTCAATTGACTGCTTATCAGAGTACATGTGGGTGTGGACATGTGATCATTTGTACTATGACTGGAAGTAGAATATGAATCAGTCCGGTAAGGTAATGCTCTTTCACGTCATTGGCGGTTCCCCACTATAAGTTGGAAACAATCCAACACTGGATTTCAGCACAACTCTGGGATATTTACTATGGAGGACACCTACACTGTACTGTGTGTGTTTCTGACATCTTCCAGTCCAGAAGAACAATGGGAAAATTTAAGTTCCTCTTTACTTTGGGTAGGATAACTGGTTGTTACTTCAAACAAGATTCTGTGACTTGATTACAGGGCTCTTTACCCCAAATTGTGGATTGAACCTGGGTCTTGAATGCAAAATGCATTCAAGAAAGAATTTCAAACTTCCTTGTGGAAAAACAATTCAGTTTCATTTATTCATAGGCATGGATATCTTTAATGAAAACATGCCTTAAATTAAAAACATGGAAACAATGATTCTTGATCATATAATTGTAATAGCACCATAAATATATATAAAATATCCCTCTCAAGGGCAAAATTCTTCTTTGATATTACTAGTTTTGACAAGATAGATATGTATGTGTTTGTTTTTAGAGCAGACTTAAAACTAAACGTGGGTGTGTTGATTAACGAGATTGATTAAATGTGAGGGAAAGGGAATGGGGGGCGAGATCGTTCAGGCTGATTCCGTGCTTCTGACTTGCGGAGTCGATTACATCTAGCAGAGAGGAGGAGGAGCGTGTGGATGTGGACGTGCTGGTGAGCATTTTAGTTACTAAATGCACAGACTGGAGACTGATTACCGAAACCCTCCCTTCCCCCTCTCCATATGCATTTTACAAAAAGACGATAATACCAATTTCTACTTTAACCTTTTAACCTGGTTTTAAAAATGATTCTTATTACAATCTCTAACCCTTTATTCTAGTGCCTTCCTGAAGCTGAGGATGATGAAGTGATGGCCTTTTGTTGCCTCATGCTCTGAGCTCCCAGGGTATGGACGCGGTAGATTTCATGTCCCACCGCAGTCCCTCCAGTGCTGGGCGATCTTAGTTAAGGCTTTGATCTTACTTTGGGTCTGAAAAATAAGACCAAAAAAACCAATCTAGGTTTGAGTGTTAGGTCCCAAGAAATAGCTAATTTCAACATTTTCCCTGACATAGAAGGCTAAAGTGAGGCCATTTCATCACATACTACCTGGGGAGATGGGAAATACAAAGACAATGGCAGAAAGGGTAAAATGATGAATTAAAATAATGAATTACATTCTTTTTTTTTCATTTTAAAGTTTGAAAAGTTTGATTTGAGAATTAGGTGAAGGTGCAAGCCAATGTCTTTGATAGGGACCAGCAAGAGATCAAAAGAACCAGCGTGTGGTAAATATCTTTTGATGAGAAGAAACAAATTCAGGTATCTGTGGTAACACTCGTTTGTCTCCTTGTTTATCTCCTCAACCATCCTTCAATCTACACAGAACCACCAGAGAAAAACCACTGCAGAGTCATCATGTTGCCCCAAATATCTCTTAGAGGGTTGACCTGAAAATTAGAGTGGAAATTCTTCTGCCGCTCAGCGTCTGCTTTTGGCCACTGTTGAATATCGACCCATCTCAAGTGTACACATGTCATGTCCATCACCCTTGATTTGGGGAAAGCTAGCTGGAGCCATAACTCAGAATTCATCCTCTTTAATATGTCAACCAGGCTGAGCAATTCTTAAAAACAACTCCTGTTTATAAGGAGTTGATAAAAGGGACTTACTGCTTTTTAAAATATTAAATGCAACATCTGATAATTACTTAGCAGTTTAGAACAGTGTCTAAAATTCTTCTGTGGAGTCTGAAAAGATGTTTCTAGGGCTGAAGGTGAAACTTCTGCCTGCATTTTGCAGATGGGACGTGGAGATGGGAAACGCAAGTGCACTCTTCTGAGACTAGAAAGGCTTGACATTTTAGAGCTGAAAATTACCAATGGCTTAGAGAAGAAATTTAGTTTAATTTGTCCACTAGTATGTTTTTCAGGGTAGGAGTTAAAGCTTCTGCAGCTGTCCTGACTAATTTTCTAGTTTATCCTGAATCTAAAAGGCTTCATTTTTTTCCACAAATATTTATTATAAGCCTATTGTGTAGCAAACTATTTATTGTAAGCCTATTGTGTAGCCTACGACCTTGAATTCAAACCAGGGATATGTGACACCTTCGGGGAACTTCCAGCCTGTAACCTTTTCATTCTGTAACCTTAAAAATTCTGCAATTACTCTTTTATGTCAATTCCATCTCCATCTACCATTATAATGGCCACTATTTTGTGGATTATGCTTAAATTTCTTTCAGGACATTGGAACTCTCTCCTAAGCTATAGTCGAAGATGTTCAGTTCTCTACTTTACATACTTACCTGGGGCTCAAAGTCAAACTCTCTGGTACTATTCACATAAACTATACCCTCCTCATAACTCTTCTCTTTCTTAATAGAACAATATTCCTCCAGCCCCCTAGTTAGGCACCATTCCCCTTCATGGGCTTTTACATACAGCATACCAACAGGTCCTTTCATTGAACTTTCCCTGCGGGTTCCCCAGCAGCTCTAGTCTACACCACTGCCATCTCATTCTGGTTTAACTTGCCATTATCTCTTGCCTGTTATGTGATAGTCACCCAACTTTTCTTCTGTTTCTTCTCTCCCTTCTAACTTAGTCACGATGTATACTGCAGATTAATCTTCCCAAAGCACAATTTCATTGCATCATTCTTTTGTTCAAATACCTTCATGAACTCCCCTTGGTCTACAAATAAACCTCAACTCAGTAATCTTCATTTCTTGACCATAACCTGCCAGTCTTGTTCTTATCACTCATGATGCTACTCATGCACATGTCATAATTACCGATCTAGAAAATTGCTGTCTATAAACATGCATTCTGCAGGGCTATGCTTGAACATGTTTCTGTGAGCAATGCTTCCTATTTTGGTTTTATTTGCCTCAAGTTCTGGTTTCCAGTGGCAGGTTCTTCATGAAACCCTATGATAGATCTCCTGTGACCACCAAGACTTACGTTGTGAGGATCAGCCGTCCTCACAGTACTGCTATTTGCAAATGTATTATATATGCTTAAGCTTGTAAGGACGTTGAGTTCATGCTTGAGGTTGCTTTGTATCCAGTCTCATTTTTCACACAGTGTCTAGCCAAGTAGCTTTCTAGAATATGTGGTGAATTAACAAATAAAAGGAAGAATTAACGAATTAATTAATGGGAGATACTAAGTGAAGTATAATAAGTATAATAAGATAAGTGACTCTGAAGTCAGAATTTCTGAGTTCAAACCTAGACTTTGCCTCATAGTAGCTGTGTGGCTTTAGGCATGTTCCTGAACCTCCCTGTTTCTTGTATCATCACCCATAAAATGAGGATAGTACAACTACTTATCTCATGGGGTTGTGGTGGGGTGTAATTATATTAATGCACATACAGTGCCTGACAAAAAAGACGATAAAAACACAATGCTTGGCACAGAGTGGACACTCGTAAGTGTTCGTGGTCACTATTACTGTTGTTATTTCAAATATGAAAGGGGAATTCCAAGCTGGAGTTACTGAAAGAATCTTCCTGAGAAGATAGGGCAGGAGCTTGGGTCATGAATGATGGCGCAGAGGTAAGGACATACTATGTTCTGTTTTCTCAGATCTCCCCAGAGTCAGTCAACAAAATCATGCTGTCCATTGCCAGCCATGCAGATGGTACTTCTTTTCAATCTCTAAGTCCTTTTATTAACTAGAACAACAACAATGCTTTAGATTCCTTTGCTACAAGGCATTTTTCTCTTCCCTGCGGCCGGCCCATGTTTTTAGGGAGGGCCATGAAGGCTGAGTTCAGGGCTGCCTCTTGTTTTCCCCTGGCCTCCTGCTGCCAAAGTCTCTGCTCTCAGCCTTGTCAGGCTTAGCCCAGGAAACATCTGCAAGGGCACTTCAGAGTGACACATTCTCAGGATGAGACAACCAGGCCTCAGAGCAGCCTGCTGGGCCCACCTCCTCCAGAACATGTGTGGGGAGGCTGAGGAAAGAGAACTTGGGGCTGGGCTTGTCACCTGGGGCACAGAGGGCTCAGATGACGTGATCCTATTGTCTAAAGGACAGCCGTCTGTTGTTTTTGTTCTTTTTAGTAAAATAAATAAAGCCTCCCATTTCTATGATAATGCATGAGCCGCCAGAGCACGGCTTGATGGTCCCACCTGGACTCAACGCCTGGGCTGTCATGGAGGGTTATGGAGCAAGTGGGAGACTAATTATTTGCACAGCTCCGGCCTGATGAATAGCTTTGGATAGGGAACTTCCTGGAGTTGGCTGGGGAATACTCCACCCATGCAGCTTGATTACAGAGGCTATTTTGAAGTGCATTTTTGTTACTCCCAGAGGCGAAGGCCACTTGATGGGCCCGATTGCCCTCGTAAGCCAAGCACGGCTCACTCTCATTACACCTGAACATTCGGCACGTCCTGCACACGGGAGAGGGTGTCTGAGTGCCGCCTTCTAAGTGTGGGCTTCCTGCACCTATCCTGTCTCCGGCTTCTCTTCCAACTTTTGTTATTTCTGGGGAGAATGACTTCAGCTTGGGTTGCAGGCGAGGAAAGATTTCTAAATGTTTCTGTGTTGAGGAATGGGTACTCTCGCTGTCTCTACCTTCCCGTGTGCAGAAACTGCAGGGGACAGTTGTTACCCTTCCAGTAGCCTGGGAATCCACTGGTTTTCCTTTTAGGACATGAAGGGTGGACTAAAGATACGCCTTCTGCCATGTTTTACTTTGGTCGTGCTCATGCACTATGCCAAAGATACTGAAGTGTACTTCCTAAAGGGGAGAAAGAAAAGTGCTGAGGGCGGAGGGTTTGATGGATTGGTCAATAGGTGATCTGTGACTGAGCATTAGGAAAACGAGGCCTGAGCTGCTGGTGCTTAAAGTTATTTCTGAATGCTTGCAGAGGTGCCCAGCTTCGCTTTTTTCTCAGTGCAGATCTTCTTTCACTGAGGTCCTGTGCGGGGAGCTTGTTTCTTTGATATGGAAATGTGCACATTGATTCCTGCTGGAGGACCCGGGAGCCTCTGGGACCCTGCAGCTCAAGAGGCAGTTTTGGGTTGAAAGTGGGGGAGCGGAATTCATCTGGTCTCTGTTTCCACTTCCTTCCTCCATGCTGCTGTCTGAAGTTTGTTTCTCTTCTGGTGTTCTCTTTCCTATCTCAGATTCTTTCCAGTGCTTAGGGAAATCTCTTTCCACTTCCCAAAGCAAAATAAATGAAGCCCCGATAGAGGCTGCCCTGCTCCTGAAAGTACCTATGGGGGTAGGATGTAGAAATCCTAAAACTGAAGTGTGATTTGGGAGGTGGGTACACTATGCCTTGCCCATGAATAATTCAGAGTACTAGGTAGATTCTGCCTCTTTTCTGAGTGGCTTTTAGATTCACTAAAAGGTGACATTGGATGAGGTTTCAGGCAACGGAGCCAAGACAGGAAACTCGACCAAGATGATCACCAGGGACACGCCCCTGCATTTCCTCAGAGTGAGAGATACCACACATCTGACTTTTGAGGCTTTTAAGCAAGGAGACTAAAGGTTGTTTGGCAAAGTACAGTATTCATTTTAAGCGTCTACAAACGTAATCCAACTGTGAGATTCTGATCCTTTCTAAGGCTTTTCCTTGGAAACAAACTGTAGGCAAGGCATTACAGCCATGCTGCCCCTACCGTCTGCATGTTTTTCAATGTCTCCACAAAATATGAGACTAGAAAAAAAATGACTCGTCCCAAAATGTAAAAATACAGCTGTAAATAAAAATAAACACATATTTACTGTATTAATAATTTCATCAGAGACTGTCGCAATTCAACACAGATTATCTTTTTCCCCCTACTTGACTGAGGTATGGCTGACAAATAAAATTTGAGTATATTTATCATGTGCAACATGATGTTTTGATAAATGTATACGTTGTGAAATGATTACCACAAACAAGTTAACTGATCCATAACCTCATAGTTATCTTTTGTGTATGTGTGCTGTGAGAATATTTAAGATCTACTGTTTAAAAATATTTCAAGGCCAGGAGTGGTGGTTCACACCTGTAATCCTAGCACTTTGGGAGGCTGAGGTGGGCAGATCATGAGGTCAAAAGATCAAGACCATCCTGGCCAACATGGTGAAACCCTGTCTCTACTAAAAATACAGAAATTAGTTGGGCGTGGTGGTGCGCGCCTGTAGTCCCAGCTACTTGGGAGGCTGAGGCAGGAGAATCACTCGAATCCGGGAGGCGGAGGTTGCAGTGAGCTGAGATCATGCCACTGCACTCTAGTCTGGTGACAGAGCAAGACTCTGTCTCCAAAAAAAAAAAAAAATCTATTATATCATATAGTATTGTTATAGTCACCAGGCTGTACATTAAGTTTCTAGAACCTATTCTTGTAACTGAAAGTTTGTACCCTTTGACCAACATCTCTCCTTTTCTTTTTCCCCCCAGCCCCTGGCAACCACCAATCTGATTCTACTTTCTGTTTTTATGAATTTGACTTTTTTAGATTCCATGTATAAGTAAGATCATACAGTATTTGTCTTTCTCTTATCATATAGAATTTTTCTGTCTCATTATGCTTATTTTTCTTAGCATAATGCCCTCAGGTTTTATTCACGTAGTTGTAAATGTCAGGATTTCCTTTTTATGGCTGAATAATATTCCTTGGTATACATATGCCACAATTTCTTTATTCGTTCATCCACCAAGGGCCACTTGGGTGGTTTCCACGTCTTGGCTATTGTGAGTAATCCTGCAGTAAACATGGAAGCACAGACATCTCTTGGAGATACTGATTTTGTTTCCTTTAGATATATACCTAGAAGAGGGATTGCTGGGTCATAGGGTAGTTCTATGTTTAATTTTTTGAGAAAACACCATACTTTTTTCCACGGTGACTGTACCCATTTACATTCCCACCAACAGTGAAAAAAATTTCCCTTTTTCTCCACATCCCCACCAACACTTGTTATCTCGGGTTTTTGATAACAGCCATCCTAACAGGTATGAGATGATATCTCATTGTAGTTTTCATTTGTATTTCCCTAAAGATTAGTAAAGCTGAGTACCTGTTTATGTAGTTTGGCCATTTCAAGAGACTATCCGTAAGCCATATCTATGCAAAATATAGGTACATTACTCATCTGTCATACGTGTAATGTATTGTGATGTATGGTCTCCAAAAGTTAGAATGTTAAGTTCAAGGAAGCTTTATAAAATGGTCTTGCTGCTTGTCTAACTTATAAGCCCTCATTTTAGAATCTCGTATGGCAGAGGAATAGAACGACATAATGGTTAAAAACTCAAGTCCTAGATTCAGACACAGATTTTGATTCAGAATCTTTATATGACCTGGGACAAGTTCATTACCTCTCAGATCTTTTTCTCACCAATAAAGTAGGAATAAAAATAATTATATCCATACCATAGATTTTTTTGAGAACAAAAGTCACTTGCTACAGTATCGGACCCAGAGAAAGTACTCGGTGAATTTCAGATTATAATTATTGCTCTTCTTTTTTGCCAAACATTATTCATCCCACAAAGTTGTTCTTAATATTCTTCATACCTAGCTCTAACAGATTTAGGCTATCTCTATAAATCAAATTTATACTTGAAAGAATAAAAATGAAGCACTAGAAGAGATATCTGGAACAGTATGCTTCAGACTTTGGGAGCAATTTTAAATGATTAGGTTTAGAATTCTGTTATGTAATATGAACACGATTCAACCAAATACAGATTGGACCTCTTTAAGAGGAAACCTCTTATGTGACTGGTTTATTCTGGCATCTCTGGTTTAGAAAACAAAACTCTGTATAAGAAATAAGCTACATTTCTGTATGTGTGGAAGTGCCATTTGGAATGACAGATATTTCTAGAGTCTAAACATCTTCCTCAAGTTTCTCAAGCCTCACACGTTTTCTCACACTGTCTTACACATATCTTGGCCTTCCCACATTCTTCCTGGATTGATTGCCATTCTCTGCCTGACTCAGTAACAGGCTGGGCGCAGTGGCTCACACCTATAATCCTAGCACTTTGGGAGGCCGAGGTGGGTGGATCACCTGAGGTCGCGAGGTTGAGACCAGCCTAACTAACATGGAGAAAACCCATCTCTACTAAAAATACAAAATTAGCTGGGTGTGGTGGTGCATGCCTGTAATCCCAGCTACTTGGGAGGCTGAGGTAGGAAAATTGCTTGAACCAGGGAGGTGGAGGTTGTGGTGAGCCAAGATCGCGCCATTACACTCCAACCTGGGCAACAACAGCAAAACGCCGTCTCAAAAAAAAAAAAAAAAAAAAAGGTAACAGTAGCAAACAGAGGTGTCTTTTGATATTTCATGCCATGTTTCATGTAATGCCGCATCTGGCAGGTGGCAACTATTCAGTTCAGTACAGTATTAACTATCTTACGGGCACCTATCCTGCTTTTCTCTCTGTTTCTGTTTTTTTGGTCGATTTCCCAGTTTTTCATGAACAAACTGAGGGAAGAGGCTGTATATCTCCATTCTTAGAGATCAAGCGCCAAGAAAAGAGTAAATGTTCATTAAATGTGAGTTGAATAAGTGAATGAGTGAATAAATGAGTTAACGGAAAATTCTAAGACTTACAGCAAATTCTTCTGTTTTATAAACTTACTCAGCTAGCTGACCCACAGCCAGTCATAACACGTGCAGAGTCTGCTGTTAGGATCCTCCAGACTCTGATCTCCCCAGTTCCTCTGCACCTTCTTCCCACCGCATCTGAGCCCAGGCTGTTCTTCTATCCTATGTGGACTCTAAGGATTCAGTTCTGGGCTCAAATCTTGGTTCCATATAATCGTGGGCAAGTAACATAATGAGATGCTCAGTTTCTAGCATTTATCCATCCTTGAGATTGTCTTATGTATTTATCTTCCCCTAGTAGAGTGTAAGCTGCTCAAGGTCAGGGACTCTGTCAGGCTTATCAGCCACTGTGTCTGTGGTGCCCAGAACAGTGTCTGGAAACTAGCATCTGCTCATTAATATTTGTTGCCATAAAAGTGATGAGTTTAGTATCTAGTATGATCAGGCACTTTACAAATGGAAGCCCTCACCTGGACTGCCCCATAGCCTCCTGACCGTCAGCCTCACCTCCCTTCAATTCACTTTTCATTTGAGAAGCAGAGTATCCCTTCATTGCAAGCCTAATACTGCTTTCTTTTTATTCTAGTCTTGAATGACTCTCCAGTACCTTCTACATGAAGGCCATGCTCTTGCAAATATGGCCTTTTGTGATTTGAGCTCTACCCACAGAGCCATGATTACCTCCTGTTCCAGTTATGCTGCATGACTCTCTGAGCAGCCTAAGGTCCCTCTTTCCTCTTCTCTTTGCTGTTGCCTGTCTGCTATGCCTGCTCAATTCCTAGTCTTCTCCGCACAGTGTGTCTTCATTCAAAATTCGGCTCTGATACTGTCTCCTCTGCAAAGACATTCCTGATGTTCTCCTCATCCATCCCCATCAAGCCTAATCTCTTTGTGCACATCTCTATTTTATGGATGTGTGTGTGTGTGTGTGTACTTTTTGATATGTTCTTACATCAGGCTATACTGTTTTTACTATATCTATTACTCCTACCAAACTGTAGGCACCAATGTAACTACGGTATAGATGAATTATCCTGCTAACTATTTAGTGGCTGGCATAAAATATGAATAAGTGTAGACTGAACCTTCATATATGTCTTTGTTGATGAATGAATGAATGAATGAATACGATTATACATTGGAAACTGGTACCTACCTAGTTTGAGTTGAGTGGTGTTTGCTTGATTACACAAGTCTGTGGACATTTATAGGCTATTTGGTGATACTGCTGTCTTTTTTGGCATGTTTCTTTACTGTTTTTAGTATTTTTCTCTGTGGCTCTATGACTTTAGCTTTACATGGAGTAGGTTAGAGTGACGGATGGGGAAGACGCTGGTCTCTAGGGCTGGCAGTTGCAGTGTACTGTCTCTCCCCCCGCCTGCAAGTAAGGATATGTCTGTGGGGTGCGGAGCTCCTTCCTGGCATTTCCTTCTTTTGAAGCTAATCTGAGAAATATGGACATCTTCGCCTCTGTAGCTCATACTTCCAACCTGCTCCTTTTACCCCAGGGAGCTCTCTCACAATCATGGTGGCGAAATGTAGCAAAGGGGTCACCGAGATAGACAGGACAGTGGGGTGCAAGTTTCAGGAGTCTGCTTGAGTCCTTTGGGGCACCGTCTCCTCATTTATAAAAGGGATTTGTCTGGCCCCTTCTAGCTCTGACATTCTAGAGTTACATGACAGTTACATGACTGCGATGGTGCTGATAAAGATTATCATGTAGTGGCGGGAGCCTTAGGGGAGAGTCAGTGGTGAGTCCAGGTCCTCCAGGCAAGGCCCTGCCCCCTGTGGTATAAAGTCAAAGAGGACACATTTCGCTAATGTACTTTATCTTGCCCATCAGCTCTGGGAACTCATTCCACTGGGTGATCACAGTTACTGGCCTCCTCATCTAAGGAGATGCAATTCCAGGAGCAGCTGCCCTCTGACCTGCTGGTTGGCCTGTGCATTACTCACCCTGTCATGGTCCTGAGACTGGCCCACTGCCTGCTGGGAGCCTCACAGTCTGGCACAGCTGCTGGGCTGGGAATGAAACAGGAAGCATACTGAGAGAGAGGGCAGGGGTGGAGACTATCGGACTGGGAGGATGAGGCAGCTCAGGCCAAACACTCATCCATATTCAGCTGCGTGCCCAAGGAAGTGTGGATGATCAGGGACAGAGAGACTGGCCAAATGAATGCATGGAGAAGTGTCTGGCTATTGGTGCCCGGATGCTGAGAAAAGACTGTGGCTTTGCCCAACCAAACAATCCAGGGATGAAGGTAGTCTTGGAGGGTACGTTGGGGGCTCCAACTTTTGCTTGTTTCCCACTCTAGGCAGAGCTCTGACTGCAATAATAAACAACATGGGGCAGCCAAAACCTCAGTTGCTGAGAGGCTCCACGGTGGGAGAGGCCACACATCACTACAGCTAGCCGGGGCTGGCATCTGATTTAATGGGAAACTCATCCCAGTGGATGGAGCCTTGAAAGTTCTTGTCTGACAGCTGAGAGTCTCAAGGGCTCAGCCATGAATCCTTCTAAACAGAGTTCATGCTTTGGGTGGATGTAACCCCAGGTATCCCATCAAGCTCCCAGAAGGGTACATGAATGGTGAAAGGAGGGATGGACAGATCGGGCACAGCAAAGCACCGAGGGAAGAAACAGTAAATGACCAAAGCTATAAACTCTAGCACTTTTAGATAGGGAAGGGGCTTTGCAACTGGCTCATGACCTTAAGTGAGTTTTTAAACTCTCCGAGTGAGCCTTGTTTCTTTCATCTTGGTCTGGAAAAATGAAAGGAGCTCCCTATCAAATTAAGTCAGAAAACAAAAAACTGAAATGTTGAAAGATTATAGTCACAGATGCACAAAGCAACTCCTCGTTCCATTTACCAATGTGTATAATTTAATGCATCATTCCACAAAAAGGGATGACGTTTCTAATGGAAAGCAAGGAAAGGCTGCAGGAAAAAAGAAAATACATTCTAGAAAATATAGAAATGCTGTATTTCTGTAAAGGACATGTCTACCTTCCCTCATGTTTGCCCACAGGGCAGGACTTTTGTCAAAATGTATGATAGCCCTGGCAGTGTATACCCTCAGGATCCAAGCTCCAGAGAACCCAAGAGGTAAAGTGGACACTGCAATAGTCAGCAATTCCACACACTGAGAAACACAGGGAAAGAGGTTGCATGTGTAACATTTCCAGCTTGAACTCAAAACACCAGTGGTTTAATCCAGAGACAGAAACACCTTTTGAGTCCCATTCCATTACACAAGAAGCCCTTTGGTCTTTGGCTTGTTTTATTGCAGGCAAACTGCTAGGCTGAAATAGAATTTCCCTCACTGCAGCCCGCGCTGGATAAGTCAGAGCCCGTGGACTCCGCTTGAGGAGTGGCCAGGGAGATGCTTGCAGAGTGCAGTAAACAGGACATGGAGGAAGTTGGGAGCTGGACTTGGGTTGTTAACAAGCCCTTCCCTGCCACCCCCACATTGTCAGGAAATGTGGGGAGCTGAGGGCCATGGAGCACACAATGATGCAGTGGGAAGTGGCCTTTATAAATACCCAGGGGTCAGGGCCAGGCTCGGCAAACAATAGGGGAAATGATGATGGCGGCAGTGGGTGTGGGGGGTGGGGAAGGCCAGGATGAGTCCATCAGTGACAATAATGGAGCAGAAGCAGACGCTGGCGCTGACGGTCCATGGAGGTCTGGGGGTTGTGAATCAAACTATACAAATTGCTGGTGACTCAGTGGCCACAAGAGAGGGTAGCAGGGTCTGTAAACAGTCCACAGTATGTTCCCTTGTTTCTTCAGGAACCTCTTCCTGGTCTCTACATGTCAAAGGTCTCTGATTTGCTTCGCTTACCGGAAGCTGATGGAAGCTAGTTGAGTGTTCAGAGGACACCATTCCTCACCACTGGTGACAGTGAGCTAGAGGTTGCATTTTCTGCCTTGTGTTCACCCTGGTAAGCAAATAGGCACCAAAGGAAGGGAAAGAGGATCTGCAGGGAAACAAACAATGCCCTAGAGCTGAACTTTGCTTCAGTATCCCCACATCCACTTGGTGTGTGGATGGGAATGGAAGATTAGTATGCCGCCCTTCACTGGCCATGGGGAGAGATGCATTTTTGTGTTCAGAATATAATCTTGCAAATGAGATCTAACATTTGAAGAGCTATGGGAAAGGCAATAAACCAAAGTGAGATTCTTCGTTACTTGTCCGGCATGAATTATTACTTGCTGGTCAAGCAGGCGAGTAAGTGGCTATTTGCAAAGCTGCCTAAAGGACCCAGATTATTTTTTTGTGTGTGGGACAGTTCTTTCTATGATTAGCTATGCAAAAGATAGACGACTGACGTTCTTTAGGCTTCATTTCTCCTCACCACATAGGGTTGGTCATTGAGGATCTATGAGACGCTAAACTTACACAAATGAAAAGAGTTTAGATCAACTTATTTTTCTTTTCCATCTTTGCCCAGCCAGTATCTGTTCAGCACTGGAAATATATATATTTTACCCTGACACACAGACTGAGTTAGGGGAGTTAGCACGTGCTCCATTTCTTCGTGGAGCATGTGTGATTGCGGGAATATCAAAGAAGGATAAAAGAGGAGAGTTATCATCAAATGCCATGTTAAAGCATACCAGGTGTTTATAAGTTATAGGATGATTTCCAAGTACAAAGATATTTGTGACATAAAATATACCTTTTGCAGAAATTATGAACTCCCTAGATTGAATGTTCCTTGTATCAATTATTATTCTGTTTTAGAGTGCTTCATCATAAACATGATTAAAAATCGAATTAGATAATCGATTATATAACAGTCATTTCTTTCTCTGAAAGGTAAGCTTTACAACGGCAGGCCCTGAGCCTCTCCTGCTGATATGGTTTTCCTGGTGCTCAGCATCATTTCTCCCATGGAATTGGCCCTTAGCAGGTATTGAGTGAGTGAGCAGGAGAACAAATGCTCTCTAAGTGCCTCTGTTTTGTATTCAGTCTCTGCCAGGGGCCAGCTGGAAGCTGGGACCCGGGGTGCATGTGTATTCCAGGTGTCGGAGCATAGTCATCCAGGGCTGTTTAACCACGGGTGTGTGTTCAGGGTGCCCTCCAAGACTGTAGGGCTCACCGTGCCAGGGATGTCTCTGATGGGAGTCACTGTTCCTTCAGTATCCCCTGGCACGTATAATAAATTAAACTGTGGTCTCATTCGAAGTCCCATTTAGTGAAGTAAGACATATGAAATTCAAATGGAGGTTAAGCAAGCCACTTTATATTTCTTTTAATATTTATTATTTAAAACATGTATTTAAAATACAGAGATTTTGACTTCCAGTGAGAAAAGATTAACCAGTATGTAAATTTAGATCCTACTAAGGGCATCCTAACTCTATCTTTAACCTTGATATGCTGCTGGTGAAACTATAAACAGACATATACCTTTTTTTGGTAACTTTTATTTTAGGTTCGGGGTACATATGCAGGTTTGCTGTATAGGTAAACTCATCTCATGGGGATTGGTTGTACAGACTACTTTGTTACCCAGATACTAAGCTTAGTACCCAATAGTTATCTTTTCTTCTCCTCTTCCTTCTCCCACCCTCCACTCTCAAGTAGCCCCTAGGGTCTGTTGTTCCCTTCTTTGTATCCATTAGTTCTCATCATTTAGCACCCACTTATAAATGAGAACATGCCATATTTGTTTATCTGTTCCTGTGTTAGCTTGCTAACGACAATGGCTTCCAGCTCCATCCATGTTCCTCTAAAAGACGTGATCTTATTCTTATGGCTACATAATATTCCATGGTGTATATGCACCATCTTTTCTTTATCCCATCTGTCACTGACGGGCATTCACACTGATTCCATGTCTCTTCTCTTGTGAGTAGTGCTGCAGTGCACATTCACGTGCATGTGTCTTTATGGTAGAATAATTTGTATTCCTCTGGGTAATACCTGGTAATGAAATTCATGCTTATACTTTCGAAGCAAGCAATTTTCTTCTATTATGGTTTATCAAAAGTCTTAAAATATTCGTATTTTCAACCCAGCAATTTTATTTTTGGAAACGTTCATAAAAATCTGGACAACAATTTGTAACTAAAGAGGTTTATCATATCACAGCTTTATAGAAATAATTTTAAAAGTAGAAAAGTTTTCTAATAACAGGATGTTTAATTAAAAACAAATGATAGAATATAATGACAGCACTGTTAAATTAATGGCATCATTAAAATTACTGTTATATATAATTCAGATCAGTGATATTATTTGACAAAAAAAAATGCAACATAAAAATTGGGTATAGTATATATTCTCAAAGATAAAAAACATGTGAATTTAAAAACACCGGGAACAATACTGTAAAACGTTAGTGATGATTTTTTCAGGGTGTTGGAATGGGAGTTCTCTACGTTTTTCTTGATACTTTCTCTAAAATTCAAATAATAAACTTATATTTTATAATCAGTTAATAAAAACTATGTAAAACTTTGGTTCGGTAAGTTTAGTTCTGAAATTCCAAATTTAGGTTACTCTATCGATTTTGGCAAGGAATGAAGACTTGGGAGTGAATCTCTTCAAAAAGTGAAAAAAGGGAAGGGAGAAGAAGAAAAAGGGCAGGCATGTGGAGGGAAATTTTCTTTTTGTTTTGGAAAAACTCATGGGGGGGTCGTAAACGTAATATACAAAGACATTTTAAGTACTCATAATTTTTTTCCCTGGCTTCTGACAAGCCATTGAAGGGGGGACTGCTGAGAGTGTTCCTGCGGAATGCCTGCAGCACAGGCTAAGGGAAGTGCATGAACCGACTTCCAGTGAAATGCTCATGGTCACAAATGCCAGGAACTGTGGGTTTCCATATCGGAATGTTTTCAGGTAGAGGTCTGTTTTCACGCAAGGTGAGCTAAACAAACTACAGGCGAACAGCCTGAGGATGATGGTGGTAAACTAAGAATGAGTTGAGAAATAAGTTAACTCTATTGTGTTTTCACCAGGCACTGTTCTAAGTGTTTTGTGTGTGTGTTAACTCCTTTAATTCTTGCAGCAAACCCACGAGTTAGATGATATTACTACCCTCATTTGATAGGTTAGGAAATGGAGGCATAGAATGTTAAGTAAGTTGCCCAAGGTTGCGGGACTAGTAGAGAAATCAGGAATCCAGGGAATCTAGTTTAGAGCCCTTACTTTTACATCACAGTCTAAGCCCTCATTGATAACAGTTCTGCACGGTTAGAAAGGCATCACATTAGACCCAAGTGTTTGCATTCCTGTAGCCACGTAAGGGGAACTCATTCAGTAGGACAAGAAATTGCAGTTTAAAAGAAAATAATATTGTAAAAGGAAATAGCTACACTTATTTAAGACCTAAAGTTCCATTCAGTATTTGTCTATTTAACAAATGTTCGATAAACATGTGAGGATGTCCTGGAAGTAGAGATAAAAGACTTACTCTAGAAAGACAGATATAAGTAAAAGTGAATGATATGCTGAAAGATACTGGGACCTCTGATGAACTTAGGCAAGATTAATGTAATTTCACAGGTATTTTGGAAATGACACTTTGACAATCTGAACAATGGTGAGGAGACTATAGGGAGAGAGGTTTGGAAGTAACACATATATCAAAGTCAGATGTATTGGCTTAAAATATAATGCCATCTTGGCTTTTCTAATTCAACAAGTAAATATATAAACATATATGTGTGTATATATATATACATGTTTATATATTGTACATATATATTGTACACATGTGCATATCTATGTAAAACGTCATCTGAATTGAATGGTAAAATATAGAAATTGGTGACTATTAGTTTGGGTAGCATCCAGAAAGAGAGGGGACCCTACTCTAGCTGGATGTTGTAATAACTGTCATATAAGGACTGTTTACAGCATGTGTGGGTAGAGTTTAAAACATGCAGCAGGGGTTGCACGGTGCCCTGGAATTGATGCCATCAGCAGGCAGCAGCTTTTACCGCCTCCAGGCCCAATGGCCACCAGGAAAGCAGCTGTGTGGAAAAGGACGCCTGATGGGACCTGACCTTGTGTCCAGGATGCAGCCGGTCCATGGCAACCCCACAGGGAGAAGAGTGGGACAATAAATACAGCATCATCCCTCTCCTGCCTCCTCCCATTCTCCTGCCAGTGCTCACCAAAGACCAACCCCAGGGAGCAGCCAGAGGGCAAAGACGGAGCCTGTAAGTCAGGCTCCTTAGGCACGCCCTTTGGAGGGAGGGAAAGTTCATCCGAGGGTGCACCTGGAAGATAGCTAACTCGGTAACTGTTTGCATGTGGCAGTCAGAGAGGGGATGGAATCTGCCAGGAGTCTCAGATCTTTGGGTATGGGCCATTATTTCTAAGTCTTAAGATAGGGAATATGGAAGATGTGCAAAATGAGGGGAAAATGCTGTGTATGTAACAAATTCATGTACAGCTTCTAGTAGGTAATTATTTTATATCAACAATGGAGAGGGTGTGACAGATACAGAAAGTGTCTACCATCAGTTTAGATAGGTGAGAGTTTAAACCATGATGGCAAATGAGGTCTCTGGGGAGCATATGTATGTGGAGCAATTAGAAGAGATGACCAAAGGCCAGGGGATCTCAGATTTGTAAAGATATAATGAAGAAGACACCCGAGAGGAGGTAGCCTGGGGGTTCTGACCATGTCAACCTGGTCTTTTTCTATGTACCAGGAGTCATGGGTTTGTATTTGCTTTTTAAGGATTCCCACAGTTCTAAGGGGGAAATGCAGAGTGAATGGAATTTTAAGCTGAGAAATTAAAGACCTGAGCTTGTCTACTGGGCCTCAGAATAGAACCTCCACCGATGACCTTTCCTCTTCAAGCCTTCCGTACCTTTCTGGGGTAAAGTTATTTGACTACATGCTGCCTCGCAGAGTGTTTTTAAGGATAAATGAGATAACGTCTGTAAAGCCCCTAGAGAGGAAGCCCCAATCTAGATAAACACACCCTCTGGTATTTTTAGCCCGAGAGTGCTGGGTGTTCAGGATGTGCCATTTAGCAATTCCTGGAGCCTTGAAAAGGAAAGAGAAAGGGGTGTTGTGGGGCCAGGATCAGTGGCATACAACAAATGTTTTTCGAGAAATCCCTCCCACCCTAAGTGTAAGAATCCACGTCAAAGGAAACAAACACCATGAGTAGATAAAACAGGAAGGTGACAGGTTTGCTTGCTTGCAATCAAGACAGGGGGATGTCAAAGGGCTAGTTCTGGCTGCTGGCTCACTCTAAGGGGTGGGGGTCCAATTGCTGGCTCCTCCACTGATAATGAAACAAGGCTTAAGCAACTCTCTGTCCTGCAGAGAATGGCAGGAAACATCTTCATCACCCATGACTCCTTGAAAGAGTGGTGGGGTTTGGGGAGGTTGCATTTCCTTTCAAGATTCCAGAAAGGGTGCTCACGCCCCCAGAGGCACGAGTGCTGGCACGCTGACCCAACACACGCAAGGCTGCCGGATGGCCGTGGGGTCTGGCCCACCCTTCTGTCCCTATCTGCTTCATAAGCACAAAGCCCTTCAGAAAGTAACAACAGGAACCTTGCAATGATAACTCACTTGGAGAAAGGTCTTACAAGAGTTCATTGAGCTGCTTCATCAATGCTCTTTTCTTCCTTTCCATTCTGTAGTGAGAATGTTTATCTCCCAGTTTTGTGCTATGGGCCTAATCTCCTTATATATGGAAAGGGAATAAAGTTTGAGTATCTCCCATGCTCCAGGTTCTGAGTTAAACATTTATATACATCATGTCATTTAAATCTACATTTAACTCTACTCTGCTATGTCTATATTCTTTCCACAACTGTCCTGTTAAACTCAGAAACCAAAGCTGGCACAGGGAGAAATCAGGGTGCCTCTTTCAAGCTGCTCTATCCCGAGTATCCAAACTGATTCATAGTAAGATTAATAGGAGAATGAAATTTTATTTTCCCCTTGGTTATCTTGTTAGTTTTTATTTTCTTAAAGCAGATAGAGTTTGCCCTCCGTAGACACCCACTGAGATATGTAGGTAGTATAGGATGAGTTATTGGTTGTGAAGTTCATATCATGTTCTCCCGGGCTTTTTTTTTTTTTTTTTTTTTGATGAAGTCTCGCTTTGTGGCCCAGGCTGGAGTGTAGTGGCACGATCTCGGCTCAATGCAACCTCCATCTCCTGTGTTCAAGCAATTCTCCTGCCTCAGCCTCCCAAGTAGCTGGGATTACAGGTGCATGCCACCATGCCTGGCTAATTACCCCCGGGCTTCTTATGTTGAGTGGTTTAGTACCAGATCAGAAATCACCTGCAAGATAAAGAACTGGGAGAGACACAATTTCCTTAGAAGATGGGAAGGTTTTAATTAAATGAAGTCATAAAACATTAGCTTTACCAAGAATCCAGTTCTCCTCATTAAACAAATGGAGTAATTGGGAACCAGTTGAGCTCAAATTCTCACAGCCTGCTGAGGGTAGAACTCGAGGTAGAGTCCAACCATCCTCACCCACAGCCTCATCATATTCTCCTTTATGTATATCCTATTCTCTATATCTTCTCTTAGCAGACCCTCCCCCTTTTCAAAGTATTTTCCCCTAAAACAATGGAAAGGGTCTGTAATAGTGCCTTCCCATGGAAAGGGTTCGTAAGCATCATGAATGACCAACTATACACCTAGGGTCATTTTACTCAAATTGTCTCTCAAATCTCTGGCTAGCTCTTCCTGTTAAAAAATTTGGATTTGAATCAAGTTAGTTCAGACAGTGTAGACAGTAATTCCCTTGAAGTTACACAACGAAGAACAACTGCTCCTTCTACAAAATGTGCCAGTTTTTTTTTCTATCTTCTCAGGATTTTCCCTCATTTGGGGAATATTAAGTATTACAGCTGCTATCAGTGCAAGTAATCATACCCCCAATGACAAGGCAGTGAATGCTTCTTACCAATGGAGAATTAGACAACGTGACAGGTTTAATTCCCAGCAGGACAAAAAGGTGTTGGCAGTGTGAAGCGATTGTGCTCTGGGAGACACATCAATTACTTCCCTGACAGCCTCTAGGCAGTGGAGAAAGGGCTTTGTCTATGCCTAGAATATTACCTCCTTTCATCATTCATCCCAGCTTTGATGGTCTTCATGATGTGAAGGTGGAGGAAATCAAGGTGCTTTCTTCAAATCTGAGTATGGAAATTCCATTTCCGTGAAGTTTGAAAATGATTGGGTGGAAGCAAACTCCTAATGTGAAAAGGAAACCTTGCATTAGCATGCCCTTGGTAACTTGAGTCTTCAGTGAACCTCACCAACGTTCATCAGGACAGGGAATTATCAGCCTATTGAGTGGAAAGGTGAAATGAGTTTTATCATCTTCTCAGTAACATGGCAATTCTGGTGTCAGGTTTCATTTTGGTGATGAGTGTCACTTTGGGGAGGGACAGCAGCATGCCCGTGGCCTCTGGGGCTGCCTGCCTGAGGGGCAGCTGGGCAGAAGGATGTGGAGAGGGAAGGTGATGAGTTGCCCGAGAAGGCACATTGTGCTCTCTGCTCCAGAGGGATGGTCTCTGCTCCCTCGAGAGTGTCTGTGAGTTGTGTTGAGTTTCAGAACAACCTCTGACAAATAAGTCAATACAAATTTATATCATCCACCACAACACAACCATGAGTCAAGCCAATATAGAGTTCAGAACTCTTTTGTAAAAAACTTGTTTGTTTTCTAATTGCTTTTGTAAGGCAAGGGATGATTAAGGCTTCATAGAACCAGACTCCATAGCTGATACTCAATAAATTTATGTTGAGTGAAAGAATGCTAATTGGACATAAGGTTGTAGAATTTGATTCCTCCCTTAAGACCTTGCTACTCCAACCATGCTCTGTAGATCACTAGCATCCACGTTATCTGCCAAATTGTTACAAAAAATGTGAAATCCCAGGGTCCACTCCAGACAGATTGAATCAGAATCTGTATTTTGTTAATAACAAATTCCACAGGTAATTACACATCCATTGAAGTTTCAGAAGCGCTACTCTAAAACGCAGTGCCCATAGTTGGATGGTTTCCACCAGGTGAATAGTAATATCTTTTATGTTTGTTAAGCTTGATTGTATTAAAAAAAAGAAAAAACTCAGATCTGGATAACAGGAAGAAGTATATAGCACAAAGCCTATTCACATTTTTTTTTCTAGAAAAAATGTAGGTTTTAAAATAACTTAGTGATAAATATCTCATTTCTACTTTTATTTGTTGTTGTTTTTGTTTTGTTTTGTTCTGATTTTTGTTTTTTTGAGATGGAGATGGAGGCTGAAGTGCAATAGCACAATCTCGGCTCACTGCAACCTCCAACTCTTCGATTCAAGCGTTTCTCCTGCCTCAGCCTCCCAGGAGTATCTGGGGTTACAGGCATACGCCACCACACCCGGCTAATTTTGTATTTTTAGTAGAGACAGGCTTTCTTCATGTTGGTCAGGCTGGTCTCAAACTCCCAACCTCAGGTGATTCACCTGCCTCGGCCTCCCAAAATGCTGGGATTACAGGCATGAGCCACCGCACCCGGTCTTATTTTTACTTTTGAATACTATTATTTATCTATCAACATGCCTGAGTCCCTTAAAAGGTTTTCAGCTCTTGGAAAGTAAGGATCATATATCAATAATTCCTGTATATCCCTACAGTTTTACATGGAATAACTACTTTTAAAATGCATATTGAATAGACACTCAAACTTCTAGGTAAAAACAGATATTCTGTCTCATAGACACTGAATACTCTCTCTTCAAAACACAAATCATAATTCATAATTATGTATTTCAGTGTCTGTTTCCTTAATGTCTGTCCCTTCTACTAGATAATAAATTATATGAGAACAAGTCAAGATTTGTCTCATTCACTCTTGTATTGCATTTGCCAAATTGAAAAATGTGTAATGGCAAGTTTAGGTGTTTCTAATGCTTAACTTAGCCAAGTCAACAGGTGCTTTCTACTTTGAGGAAAATCTTATTTACTTTATACAAGAATAATTGTAACGATTGTCAGTT
The DNA here is from genome assembly GCF_037993035.2 of Macaca fascicularis. Lineage (NCBI taxonomy): Eukaryota > Metazoa > Chordata > Mammalia > Primates > Cercopithecidae > Macaca > Macaca fascicularis. The sequence continues at coordinate 126,847,213 of NC_088388.1, read as the reverse complement.
CCTGCCCGCTGCACTGCTTAGCAGATTGAAAGTATCTGTCACCTCCAAAAGCACCCTAATTTGGACTTCCCTTGCTCCATCTACCACCTCCCTCAGAAGGAAATTGTTCTCAATTCTCCAAAGTAGAAACTCTCAGTTTCAAGCTCCAATAACTATCAGTCTTTTTTTTTCTCACTCTCAGAACCGCCTTCCTCAAAGAAAGTCATATAGTGCCCATCCGTTGGCAGCAGAGCCCCAGTCCCCCAACTTTTCTGCCACCCAACAAGTAAGTGTAGCACCCATTCGTCTGTAGCAGAGCCTCAGTCTCCCAACCTTTCTACCCCCCAACAAATAATGCATCTCCCCCTTTGTTTTTTGTTGGCGCACAGCACGTCCTCCCGCCCGGGGCTTTGGTTCACACTGCTCTGGTGTGTGTGCATGAGTATATGTTGCTCTGTGTTTTGTGGTGTTTCTTTAGAAGCCTCTACCATTCTGTGGGTGTTTTCTCGATGTGAAATGGAACCACTGAGTCTATGACACCCGCTGCTGTTTGTGCAATTCTCTGCAAAAATGGCTTCAAGTGTTACCTTGCCTGCTCCACTTCAGGGCAACCACAATGATGAACAGCCACGACTTCTTGACGCATGCACTTCACCTCCCTGACAGGGCCCGATAAGATCAAATAGCAGGGCTGCAAGTGGTCTGACAGGCTCGGTGTGCCATGATCAGAGAGCAGAGGTGGGTGAGCTGTAGGCCCCTGCTACACTCCTGCCACGGGGGCTTGCTTGGACTGCAGTTAGCTGTGGGAGGGGCTGGCCTCAGGGGTGGGAGACACAGCTGAGTTTCCAGAAGAGTCGATGGGTGCATTTCAGGCACAGAAATCAGCCTAGAAAAATCTCCTTTCTAGGGCCTAGGTTTCTTCCTTTATCTTGTCAGTGTGGTTGTTTATTTCCCTCCTTGGTTATTTCTTCCCCACAAATCACTATAATAAGAACAATTTCACACAGAGCAAGCATTCACATGGAGTCAAGTTCTTTGCTGAGGCCTGTACCTGTTTCCTCTAAGCCACCTCTCTGCTTTGAAAACAGTTCCCTCTCTCTGCTTCTGAGCTCATGAGGGGAGTCACTCAGGCGTCAGCATCCAAACCACAGGGAAGACTCATCGACCGACCCCACGGCCTGGTTTGGGGGATGGTGCATGTGGTGATATTTCTGGTAGGCATTTCAAGTTTTCATCTTTCATGTAATAAGGATTCCTTGTGACTCAAAGGAGAAAAGAAACCCTCGACTGAGATGGATTAGCTAGTAATCGTGTTGTGAGCAGGGATTATTGGGATCTAATCTTTATTGCAAAAGTCATATTCAGTGAACTCTGAATGGCCTGATGGTTCAACACTCACTATTAGGAGCCTGAGAACCCACAGCATGAGCATCCTGTGGAAATCATTTCTATATAGGGGCTGCTATAAGATCTAGTGTTGGTCTAGTGGCAAGGAAAAGAAAACTGACTGGATCTGGGATATGCAACAAGTCAGTGGCACAACTAGTAACGAAAGAAAGGTGCCGGGGCAAGGGAATTATTTTTTCCATAACTCTATAAAAGACTCCTATTCACAAGAAGATGCTACTCATTTCATTTCTTTCCAGAAAGGTGCTGAAAGGCAAAAATTACCAAGGGTCAAGCAGAGAAAGCTCTAATAGAGAAATGCCATTATACTTCAGATTCCTTAAATTTTAATGAAATGTTGCTAGTTCTGTTTTATAGGCAAAGAATTGAAGGCTCTGAGAGGTTAAGGGGCTTGTCCAAGGTCACTCGGCAAATAAGTCGTGGAGTTGCAAGGGAAACGCTGCGAGGTCTGACAGTCTCATCCACACTGCCTCCTCCTGTCTGAAATGCAAAACAGGCAGATGAGGCTCCAGCTCAGACTCATGAAAGCTCATAATCAGCCTTAGCATTTCTGGCTGTCCATGTTCCCAGATTGTGAATTGAGCCCTCTCTCCTGGAGCCTGTTTGGGCTGGGAAGCTGTAGTCGTTGCTTGGCCTTTCTCCTTAGCCACAGATGGTTGGCCCAATATAAACTGCTTATTGTTTTTGTTTTTGTTTGCTTTCATCTCTGGAGTCAGGGAAATGAGTGCTCCTGAGATTACTTTGTCAGTAACTATGAAAGCACCCCCTGCCCATCTTCAAGTTCCAAGGAAATCCGACAACCATTATAGCAGCCTTAGTGGCAGCAAGAATAAAATCAAGAGTCCATAAACCAGGCAGAAGGATCATCCAGTTCCCAGCGTTAGCCAAGGCAGCAGGAGGAATGACAAAGTTCTGGCAGGCCTATGGGACTGCTTACAAGATTTGGATACCCCAGAGCCCAAGAAGGCAAATCTGGGGATGCTTAAGGAAGCTGCTGTGCCTGGATATCACTGGCTCATGTGGGAAGGGCAACCCTGGCAGAAGGGAGCCCTCTCACCTCAATTTGTCTGTGTTGCACCCTTTTCTCCCACTCTGCTTTGGTCTCTGTGTGTCAGCTCTCAGTTGACCTGCTTCCCTTCTTCTAGGCCCGGCTGGAGCTGACAGCTCAGTGCTGCTCAGAGTGGCTTTGGGACACTGGCTATCCCTGTTGGAACAACAGCTTTCAGACTTTATTAAGTACTTAAGCTTCCAACCCTGAGCAGCAAGCATGCTGTCTCCAAACTTCAGCATCCCGGCTTCCAAAGCCCCAAAGACTAGACGAGCACACTCAAGGTCATGCCGTCCTCCGGGGGACTGTTTGCTTGGCCAGAAATCACGAGTGAGGAGAAAAATGAGAAGAGAGCATGGGGGCCTCAGCAAGCCCCCACACTCTTTTCTTCTTCTAAACACCAAACTCGTTCCTGTCACAGTTTCTTTGTCTTCAATAAAGAGTAAGACAGGAGCCACTTACATACACACTAAAAAATGGAGTCGCCTCATGGTGTCTCAGAGGCCACCGGTGCCTCTCTCCTCCCAACACTCTCTCTTTTAGAGGTGTTGGAAAAGTTGACTCAGTCATATCATCTTCTTCATTTAGAAGTTTAGTTTGAATCATCTTAGTGTTCCATCTTTATTAAGAAATGTTGAGCTGCTGGCTGGGCGTGGTGGCTCATGCCTGTAATCCCAGCACTTTGGGAAGCCAGGGTGGGTGAATCACTTGAGGTAGGAGTTTGAGACCAATGTGGCCAACATTGTGAAACCCTGTCTCTTTTAAAAATATAAAAATTAGCCGGACATGGCAGTGCACGCCTGTAGTCCCAGCTACTCAGGAGGCTGAGGCAGGAGAATGGCTTGAGCCTAGGAAGTGGAGGTTGCAATGAGCCAAGATCATGCCACTGCACTCCAGCCTGGCTGAAGAGAGTGAAACGCTGTCTCCAAAAAAAAAAATATATATATATATATAAAAGAAAAGAAATGTTGATCATTGAGCTGCTAAATGTGCAAGTTTTGCTCCTAAGGATAGTGGCTACTTCAGGTCAGGATGGTCTTATTTTGTTCAATCACACTCTTTCAAAGCTGGGGAAGCCCTTAGAGTCTTTCTCTTCCACCTTTCCCATTTTACAAGTGGGAAACTGAGTCGCTGAGAAGTAAAGTGCTGTAGCTTTCATGGAGGAAACAGGACTCACTTCTGGCCTCCCAGCCCCCGGCCTGACATGCCCATGACCACTGTTTTTTTCTTTTTATTGAGTGTAACATTGAGACAAGAAAGCTTTAAAGCTCAATGCTCTTGTCACATTTTCTTGCCTGTTGTTCTTGTATTCCATTACAAATCTGCACCTGACCCTTTTCGAAAGGGGTCATTGAGAGAGGGTAAGGAAGGAGAGGCAAATAAGCTTGGGCGTGACCTGATCAATCCATGGTTACTGAGTTTCTCAGGAATGGAGCCTTTTTTCTAAGGTAGAGAAGTGGAGGTGGAAAGAAAGCAGGAGCCACAGAGGATCTGGGGAAGGGGTAGGGGCCTGGCGACACCATTAGTTCCGGGATTACATGCACTCCCAGTGGCCCTCGCTGAGCCCGAAGCCTAACCAGAGCACAGTCATGAAACAACATCTACCTACAAAATTGGTGGCCCGGAAATTCACGCACAGATTTCATTCTTTCACTGATGAAAGAGGTAGGGAGAAAGAAGATGATTATTAGAAATATCTTGAAGAAAAGGTGGTTCTTAAATTTTGAAACTTATTAAAAATAAAGTGCCTTGCCCACCTCCCAACTCTAGAGATTCTGAGAGTTTAGTGTGGAGGCCAGAAATACATTTTTCTTGTTGTTGTTGATGGTGAATGTCTAGTACTCCATTAGTGGCTTAAAAAAATCAACTATTTTGGAAAATCATTTTAGAGTTACAAAAAAAGTTGCACACATAGTATTGTCAATTTACTATACCCTTCACCTCCATTCCATTTCCCCTAATTTTAATTTAAAAAATTGTAGTAAAATATACATAATATAACATTTACTATTTTAATTATTTTAAGTGTACAGTTCAATGGCATTAAGAATATTCATTCACATTGCTGGACAACCATCACCATCATCCATCTTTTATCTTCCCAAATGGAAACGATGTAGCCATTGAATGATAACACCCCATTCTCTCTTGCCAGCCATCATTCGACTTTCTGTCTCTATGGATTTGACTCTGTTAGGTACCTCATATAGGTGGAATCATGCAATATTTGCCCTTTTGTATCTGGCTTATCTCACTTAACGTAGTATCTTCAAGGTTCATTTATATTGCAGCGTGTGTCAGAATTTCATTCCTTTGTAAGGCTCAATAATATTCAATTGCATGTATATACCACGTTTTCCTTCTTCATTTGTGTGTTGATGGATATGTGGATTGTTTCTACCTATTGACTATTGTGAATAATGCAGCTGTGAACATGGGTGTGCAAATATCTGTTCAAGTCCGTGCTTTCAATTCCTTCGGGTAAATATCCAAAAGCCTAATATTAACTTCATATACAACTGTGGTACATTACTATTCACTTAATTTTCACATACTATTCACTTACTATTTACAGACTTTATTCAGATTTCACCAAATTTTCCACTAAAATATAGTCTTATAATAAGCACTCCAGGAGATTCTGGTTCACGGGTCAAAGTTTTATAAGCATTATTTTTAAAATGACAGATTGGGTCCAGGAAGCAGTGCCATATGTTGGAAAGTTGACCTCGGACTGAGGTTCTGTACGCTGAATCCAGAACAGGTTCAAAAGCAGCCAGTGGAGATTCACTGCCTTCCACTGGGCCTAGTTTTCTCCATCTTTCAAAGAGAATGGTTTGAGAATGATCTGGAGTCTTCTAGAGAAAAGAAGCTCTAGCATGTAAAGTTGTTCTCTAGGTAAAAGCTTTCCAGACAGCTGCTGACAAAAGAGAAATTGGCCAGCATTTCTGAACTCTCTTAATAATGGTATTATTATTACTTTACATAAAAGAAGCAAGATTTCAACTAAATGACAATGGTTCTAGGATTCTTTCACACTAGTGTTAACTCCTTATAAAGCAGCATGGGAGTATTTTTCTGTAGGAATCAGCCTGACAGAGCCCTATAGAACTGAGCCTCTGAAGACGTGTACTGACCAGCACAGGGAAGAAGAGTTAAAGATCTCTAAACATGTGAAACGACATCATTACTGCTGCTCCAGGCATATGGTATGTTTCAGGCACCCTTTTAAGTTAGTCTTCTCATGAGGAAGATTTGGGAGCAAATGCAAAATGAACCCACGGGAACATTTTTATGACACTGCTTTGGATGCAGCACAGAAGTGTGCCTTTTATGGTAAAAGGATGTGAAACCATAAACTGGTGACCAAAGGTACTCCAAGGAATCTTTAAAACAAGGAAGCAGGCCAGGCACGGTGGCTCACGTCTGTAATCCCAGCACTTTGGGAGGCCAAGGCAGGCAGATCGTGAGGTCAGGAGTTCGAGACTAGCCTGACCAACATAGTGAAACCCCATCTCTACTAAAAACACAAAAATTAGCCAGGCATGGTGGTGCACACCTGTAATCCCAGCTACTCAGGAGGCTGAGGCAGTAGAATCGCTTGAAGCTGGGAGGCGGAGATTCAATGAGCTGAGATGACACCACTGCACTGTAGCCTGGGTGACAGAGCAAGACTCTGTCTCAAAGAAAAAAAGAAGAAGAAAAAAAAAATAAGGAAGCAACGGTAATTCAAAGAGAGGGGAGGGCCTGGGCTGAAATCTGGTTTGGATTCTATTAATCTCAGTGTCTTGGGAAAAGCCCTAGAGGGCCCTTAACAAAGGGAGAGGCAGTCATGACCTCAGCACTAGCATCTTAACATCTTTTCAGAGAGGTGTCAATTCCTGGGGACCCCCTTGTGGCAGCCCTGACTCAGAAGGAAACACACCAGCTACTATAGTACATCATCGCATACCACTTCCTGAAGGGCTTTGGGTTTTCCCTAGAAGGCTATATTGTTATGTGCAGGTCCTGCCAGGAACAAACTTGAGCTCAATAGCTAAAGCGGGGGTAGGGGGAGGAAAGAAGCAGAGCAGAACGTACACGTTTTGTGTGTGTGTGTGTTTACATAGTATACATACAGACTTGCCCCCACTCACAGTTTATTATCTGTGCCTTATAATCCATATATGGAAGATAGGCATGGAAGTAGAGAAAAACAAAATGGACCTCTAGAAGGAAGAGGGAAATAAATCAGTCAATGGCCTTTCCCAACTTTGTGAGCTTTGAAATAGCAGATATTATGCAAAGGCAGAAGTCTATAGTTGGATAAGGAAGAACTACCATTTGATCCAGCAATCCCACTGCTGGGTATCTACCCAGAAGAAAAGAAGTCATTATATGAGAAAAGACACTTGCTCATTTGTGTTTATAGCAGCACAATTCGCAATTGCAAAAATATGGAACCAGCCCACCAACCAATGAGTGGATACAGAAAATGTAGTGTGTGTGTATGTGTGTGTGTGTGTGTGTGTGTGTGTGTACCATGGAATACTATTCAGCCATAAAAAGGAACAAAATAATGGCATCCACAGCAACCTGGATGGTGTTGGAGATCATTATTCTAAGTGAAGTAACACAAGAAGGAAAAAACATTGTATGTTCTCACTCATAAGTGGGAGCTAATTTATGAGGACACAAAGGCATAAGAATGTTATAATGGACTTTGGGGACTCAGGGAGAAGGGTGGGAAGAGGGTGAGGAATAAAAGTCTAACACTGGGTACAGTGTGCACTGCTCAGGTGACAGGTGCACCAATATCTCAGAAATCACCAATAAAGAATTTATCCATGTAACCAAAACCATCTGTTTCCCAAAAACTATTGAAATAAAAATAAATAAATAAACAAGCAAATACACAAATCTAAACATTTATTGTTAGATCTCTTACAATTGTTAATATGCTGATGGAATTGTACATTTCTTTTCTCACATTTATGTCATTAAACAAATGTTTTTAAAATCATCGTGCAGTAGAACTCTGTGGAGCACCCTTTGGGAAATACTGAACTAGCTTGCTTGAACAGTAGCACTGCCTGTGCTTCTTGGCAGGCAAGATAATTAGAGAAACATGATGGGCTATTGTTTTATAAACAGATACAAGTCTATCTTTTTTTTCAGATTCTAAGTTGTAAATAAATTTTTGGATTAGTTATGTAGTGCAAAGAGTCACTGAACCACATAATGACACATAATAAAGTATCCCTTTAAAAATGGTTTAATTGTACATGTAGAATAATTTTCTATGTTTTTATTCTTACTGTATCAAATATTGGGTACAAGACATTTTGCATTGGGAGAAGGGGAGTAGGCCTGTTGCTTTCTAATAGTCTAGTTTGATAGAAATCACTAAATTTAGAATACCTTGAACTTCTTTTCCTTGAACGGAAATTCATTTATCTATGAATAAGCATTATGATTATGACTGCAGTTGAAATTCCCTAACTTAACTTTCGAGTCTCCAGCAGTATCCAGAAACTGCTTCCCAAATGAACGAATTTCCATAGGCTTTTGATACCAGACCTACATATGAGACACTTTGGATATTTTGGCATTTGAGAAGGCTGGTCTCTTCTTTCACCTAAACATAAGCTCTTCCATCTCCTCCAAAGATGAGTCCCAGGGCAATCCTACAGGCAGGATTGAGACTTTCTCTGGAAGCTTTCTTGGGTTTGATGCAATGCTCAGGAAAGTGCTTGAGCAAGATCATACAGACCTGGCCAGGATGAATGAGTAAAAACATGCCATTAGCAGCAAGGAAGAAGTTGTCTTTCCTTCTCTGACGGTAGAGCGTTTCTTAGAAAGTAAAGAAATGCAGAAAATCTTCATCACAGCTATCTTATCTACTTGATCTCATTACTCCTTATTAACACAAGAAGACTCTGAACAGTTATAGTGAAAGTCCCGGTAAGAAGGAAGTGATCACTTTCAAACTAATCTAGCATATCAAGATGATGATAAACAAAAAAGTCTAACTATTCAATAATCAATAATATTGATTCTTAATTGGAGTTATAACATTTGTTCCTCCCTATCTCTTCCATCATTTCACTACATGATGCATTTGCAAACACACACGCACACTAACCAGTTGGGTCTGGTTCCTTTTTTTGTTCACCTATTGCACCCAGTTTTGCTGTTTATCAGAAAATTACCACATGATGTTGAAATTAACTGCTTTTGTGTCATCTTCCTCATAAAACTACAGACTCTTTGAAGATAGGTTCAACATATCATCATCTTAATATTCCACTGACCGATGCAGAAAATATTTATCAAATGTGTTGAGTATATCACCATTACACTAGTTACATGGACACTCATTTATGCTATGCTTACTGGTGAGTTTGACCAGTTGTTTCCTTTTATGATTTAACACACTCATTTTAGATGAGTGGGCCTTCAGAAAATAAGTTTTTTAGTACAGACTTTAAAATGGAGATAGCACCTCTAAAGAACCTACATTTATTTGTTTCAAGAGAAATATAACTTTGAGACATGACAACAATATAAACTTTAAGATAAATCTATCGGTATCATTTGAGAATTGAGTTAAACTTGAGAAAATCAGAATAACGATTTGATATGGTTTGGATTTGTGTCCTCACCCAAATCTCATGTTGAATTAGAAGAAGGGTCTTGCGGAAAGCAATTGGATCATGGGGGTAAATTTCTCCCTTGCTATTCTAATAATAGTGAATTAGTTCTCATGAGACATAATGATTTAAAAGTGTGTGGCACTTCCCCCTTTGCTCTCTCTCTTCTGAAATCACGTGAAGAAGGTGCTTGATTCCTTTTAGCCTTCCACCATGATTGTAAGTTTCCTGAGGCCTCCCAGGAACTTTCTGCTTCCTGTATGGCTTGCAGGACTGTGTGTCAATTAAACCTCTTTTCTTCATAAATTACCCAGTCTCAGGTAGTTATTTATAGCAGTGTGAGAACGCACTAATACAGAAAATTTGTACAGAGTGGGGCACTGCTATAAAGATACCTGATAATGTGGAAGCAACTTTGAAACTAGGTAATGGGCAGAGATTGGAGCAGTTTGGAGGGCTCAGAAGAAGACAGAAAGATGTGGGAATGTTTGGAACATCCTAGAGACATGTTGAATGGTTTTGACCAGAATGTTGGTAGTGATATGGACAATGAAGTTCAGGCTGAGGTGGTCTCAGATGGAGATAAGGAACATACTGGGAACTGAAGTAAAGGTCACTCTTGCTATGCTTTAGCAAAGAGACTGGCACATTTTGCCTCTGCCCTAGAGATCTGTGGAATTTTGAACTTGAGAGAGAATATTTAGAGTATCTGGTGGAAGAAATTTCTAAGGAGTAAAGCATTCAAGATGTAATCTGACTCTTTTTAAAAATGTATGCTCATATACATGAATGAAGGGATGATCTGAAACTGGAACTTATATTAAAAAAGGAAGCAGAGCATAAAAGTTTGGAAAATTTGCAGCCTGACCATGCAGTAGAAAAGAAAAACCCATTTGCTGAGAAGAAATTCAAACCAGATGCAGATATTTGTTAATAGCCAAGACAATGGGGGAAAATGTCTCCATAACATTTCAGAGACTGTCATGGCATCCTCTCCCATTACAGGCCTGGAGTCCTAGGAGGGAAAAATGGTTTTGCCTTGGAACATGGCACCTTGCATCCCAGCCATCCCAGCTTTATCCATGATTAAGAGGTGCCAAGGTACAGCTCAGGCTGTGCCTTCAGAGGGTGTAAGTCCCAAGCCTTGGTGGCTTCCACTTGGTGTTGGGCCTGCAGGTATGCAGAAGGCAAGAGCTGAGGTTTGGGAACCTCTCCCTAGATTTCAGAGGATGTATGGAAATGCCTGGATGTCCAGGCAGAAGTCTGCAGCAGGAGTGGAGCCCTCATGGAGAACTTCTACTAGGGCAGTGTAAACTTCTACTAGGACTCTGTGGGAGGTTGGAGCTCCCACACAGATTCCTCACTGGGGCACTTCCTAGTAGAACTGTGAAAAGAGAGCCACCATCTTTCATACCCCAGAATGGTAGATCCATTGACAGCTTGCTCCATGCACCTAGAAAAGCCATAAACACTTAATGCCAGCTCATGAAAGCAGCCATTGGGGCTGTGCCCTGAAAAGACACATGGGTGGAGCTGCCCAGGGCCTTGGGAGTCCACTTCTTGCATCAGCATACCCTGAATATGAGACAGGGAGTAAAAGGAGATTATTTTGGAGCTTTAAGATTTAATGACTCCCCTACTGGGTTTTGGACTTGCATGGGGCCTGTAGCCCCTTTGCTTTGGCCAATTTCTCCTAAATGGGAGCATTTACCCAATGCCTGTACCCTCACTGTATCTTGGAAGTAACAAACTTGCTTTTGACTTTGCAGGCTTATAGGTAGAAGAGACTTAATTTGTCCCACCTCATCGGGGGAGGTTGAGCATTCTGCAGTTTCAGTTACCCAGGGTCAACTGTGGTCCAAAAAACAAGTGAGTACAGTACAATAAGATATTTTGAGAGAGAGAGAAACAACATTCATGTAAATTTTATTACAGTATATTGCTGTAACTGTTCTATATTATTTTTAATTATTGTTCATCTCTTTCTGTACCAACTTATACATTTTATCATGAGTATGTCTGTATAGGAAAAAAATAGTATATAAAGAATTTGATACTATCTGTAGCTTTAGACATCCACTGGAAGCTTTGGAACATATCCCTTTAAGATAAGGTGGAATTACTGTATAAAGAATAAGGGTTGTAGAAAAAATTCCCTTTTACATGACGGTTTTAATCTGTTTCTTTCCTAAACATGAAACAAATGAATTTTGATAGAACACAGAGTGAACTAGGCTCTTAAACTCAAGTAATCATAGAAGTATTACATATTTGTCTGTTATCTGGCATATAATCATGTATTTGTCTGTTCCCACACTGCTATACCATTGTAAACTTCTTTTTTTTTTTTTTTTTTAAAGTGAGTACAGTGCATAGGGCAGTTATCAACTGGTTTTCCTACCTCAAACGATTCCTTTGCACCTAGTAAAATCAAGATGCAAGACTGGTCCCCAACTTTTTAAGGTCCTTTGAAAGTGAACCTTAATGTTGTTTATATGTTATATTTGTGCAGGTCACATGCAACGGTCCAGCCTAATCCAGTCAAAAAAAACTTGGTAAGGAACAATCTATAATTTCCTTAGAGTCCAACAGAAAGGATAGATGCTGGAGGTTTAAAAAGCTTTTATATTAAAAGAGCTCTCTTGAAGCTTTCCTTTAATTAAAAATACACAGAAAATGATGCAGTCAAGTTCCTAGTAACCTGATTATAGGATACCTCTTACACAAGAAATATTACTAGAAAGATTAATAGTAGTGATGGCCAAAATTTATTGAATTCTAACTATAGCTAAGCTCTATTCTAAATATGTCATCACATGTAATCTTCAAAATAAATTGGCAGTGCCAGCACTATTATCATTACCATTTTATAAAGAAGTAAAAGAATACATGGAACCATCAGATAACTTGCCTCAAAGCATGGACATTATGAGGTATAGAGTTGGGATTTGAGCCTTGGCCGTGTCGTACAGAAGCTTCTGTGTTACAGGTCCCTTTACTTCTAGATTAATGGTTTTCTCCCTTTCTCTGGTGAATCCAAGGTGAGTTACTCGCAAGGAGGCTCCTAAGCAAGTGTCTCATTTGAACTAAAATGGTGTTGAGTGGATGCCCTGTGCAACTGTGAGATTTTCCCTCAGCCTTTCTCAGGGTGCTCCCGTACACCTTGGAGTTTCTTTTAGCCAATATCACAATCAACTAGGGCTTTGAAATGGATTTTTGTGAATAATGTGAATTATGTGACACTATTCTTCCATAGGACAATTTTTCATCTATCAGGCCAGGCCCTTGATGCAGGAGAAGGTGGCAGTGAAGGATCTGGAAGGGGTGTCTTTCTGTGTCTCAGCTGTTTCCTGGAAGTTTGCTCCTGGGCACCTCCAGCTTTTCTTCACCTCTACCTTCCTTCATTAGGAGAAACCAGAATGGTCCCCGACTACCCAGAGCAGGTCCCCAGCAAGGAGCAAAGAAACAAAATACAAAGCAAATAAACACTGGGACAAGAGGGCAGCAGAGTAATGATAATGCTGTGAGCATGAAAAGCACTGTGGCCTCTCACTCCGCATCTGATATGTTCGGATATTTTATCCCCTCCATACTCATGTTGAGATGTGATCCCCCATGTTGGAGGGGGGCCTGGTGGGAGGTGTTTGGGTCGTGGAGGTGGATCCCTCATGAATGGCTTGGTGCCCCCCTCAAAAATAGTCCTAGGGTGACCCTGAAGTTCTCCTTTCTAGGTTGCCCCTGGACTGGGCACTATGAGGGGAGACCTCACTGCATTCCCTTGCTCCTTGCTCTCCTTGCTGAGACTTGGTCCAGAACCTCACATCCTATATAAACAGTACATGCTCAGGGCAGATGTGCTTAGAACACCTCCCTTAACTCTCTCAAACTCTCTTCATTGCTTCAAGACTAACACCCCTATAGTGAGCATTCCTCACTGAGAGCCCTCGACTCTTTTTGTTTCATCTGCTTGTTAGTTTTCATAAGTTAAATGTTTGCACTGTACCTCAGAACTATCTTTTAATGAAAATGATTTCAGGCTATTTTATTTAAAAACACAGGCTTATAGAATGTTCATTTCAGGAAGCAAAAAGGAATAATTCTTCTGAAATTCCTGTAAGAGTATATAGTGATAGGAAGAAACCCACTGGGTTTAGCCAACCAGGGCAATTTACTGAAAAAGGGCCTTGGGCAGAAAGAGCCCCACTGAAAGTAGCAGTACAGGAGAACCCCAAAGACCTCACTTAGCCCTTCCCTTTTCCTTCAGAAGGGTTTTCAATAAACCATTCCAAATACTACATTTTGATTTGAAATAATTCAAAATTATAGGAAAATTCCCCAAAGAGTAGGCAGGCCAAGACAGAGACAGTTAGAGCCCCCTTTAATAGGACCTTTACAAGGGAGGCTGGAGCCCAATGAGATCAAAGCAAGGGAAGGTGTTCTGACCTCACCCTGTAGCATGGATTGAACTCCTAACCTCAGTCTGCCCAGGAGACAAAAGTTATTGCAGCTGCTTCAAAGCCACAGTTAGTCACATGTGAGAGTTGCCTCATATCCCAGGGCTCATCCTCAAATCTGCCTCCACCACCCTTGCTTGGCTAGCAGGTTGTGAATGGGGAGGAGGCCACTGGGGATGGTGCATTAGTCCCTTTGCCTTGGTATAAAGGAATATGTGGGGCTGGGTAATTTATAACAAAAATGAGCTTATTTGGCCCACAGTTCTGCAGGCTGCACACAAAGCATTGTGCCAGCATCTGCTTCTTGTGAGGACCTCAGGAAGGTTACAGTCAAGGTGAAAAGTCTAAGGGAGCCTGGATGTCCCATGAGGGAGAGAGTGAGCAAGAGAGAGGGAGCTGGAAGTTTCAGGCTCTTTTAGACAACCAGATCTTGTGTGAACTCACAGAGCAAGAATTTACTCATTACCGTGAAGGGGGCGCCAAGCCATTCATGAGGTATCCACCTCCACGACCCAAACACCTCCCACCAGGTCCCCCTCCAACATGGGGGATCACATCTCAACATGAGTATGGAGGGGATAAAATATCCGAACATATCAGATGCGGAGTGAGAGGCCACAGTGCTTTTCATGCTCACAGCATTATCATTACTCTGCTGCCCTCTTGTCCCAGTGTTTATTTACTTTGTATTTTGTTTCTTTGCTCCTTGCTAGGCACCTGCTCTGGGTAGTCAGGGACCGTTCTGGTTTCTCCTAATGAAGGAAGGTAGAGGTGAAGAAAAGCTGGAGGTGCCCAGGAGCAAACTTCCAGGAAACAGCTGAGACACAGAAAGACACCCCTTCCAGATCCTTCACTGCCACCTTCTCCTGCATCAAGGGCCTGGCCTGATAGATGAAAAATTGTCCTGTGGAAGAATAGTGTCACATAATTCACTTTATTTACAAAAACTCATTTTCAAAGCCCTAGTTGATTGTGATGTTGGCTGAAAGAAACTCCAAGGTGTACGGGAGCACCCTGAGAAAGGCTGAGGGAAAATTTCACAGGGACTCTGTACAGCATAACATACTGAAAGGCCTGCTGAAGCCACAAGAAGGAGACAGGAAACTGTATCCCTAAAGAGCATGGCAGGTAGTTGCTGTGGAACCTTATTAGATGCTGTGATTTAGTCTAATGCACTTGACTTTGTCAGTTCCTCCGTCTTCAGGTTTTTCCTCCAATAGTGACACTGTGGCTCTCAGTGCTAGGGTGGGGGATTTATACCACATGGAGCAGCCGTTTAGCAGATGGCTTGAAAAAGACAAGAATAGGGTGTTGGAAGAACAAGGAAGTCCCTAGAAATACTCCCCACTTCTTTTACTCATTCTTATTTTTGTAGGAGTTTTAAGCCAAGCCCATGAGAACTGTTACAGGATGTATGTAATAAAAAGACTCCCAGCTTCCACTCCTGCTCCGCTGTGCAGGGACAAGCTGTGTCTGTGACTTAAGACCCTTCACGTCTGGCCTTGATTTCTTTGGCTCTCCAGGTAGGCAAAGGCAAGTGATGATAACCTGCCTTTGGGTGATTAGTATCGCATTCCGGAGAGGTAAGCTAGAGGGGTCTACTTATTACCGTCCCTGGTCCAAAGTGCAACTCCCTGCTCATTCCTCTGTCTCTGCATTTGTTCACTCACTTATCCACCAACAAATGTTTACTGATTGCCTACTCTGTGCCAGGCAGTAGTTTGAGTTCTATGGGTAGAGTGGTGAATAAAGCAAAGTTCTGTCCATCAAGGAGCTTAGATTTTGTAACCACACCTGACATCTATGCAGCAACTTTCATCTAGATTTGTCAACACCTGTGCAGATGTACTTTGCAGACTGATTTTGCCCTACCAACGGTGATTATTCCTTAGCGTTGAAAATGCTTTGTTGAAAGTCCAAATCTTTCGTTACTCCCACTACATGTGGCACCCTCCAGTCTCCGTCCATGACGGTTCACAGCAGTCCTTCAGGTCTGAGCTCATTGCTCCCTCACCTTGCTAGACAATTCTTCCTTCTGTACCCTTGTTCCTGCCCTTGATTTATATTTATAATTGACTAACTTTTTTGTCATTTTATGTATAATATTCTGTCTGCCCACTTACACTGAAAACTTTCTGAATGCAGGGTCTGTGTCTTTTAATTTTTATCTATTATTCTTGAACAACTAGTGCAGTGGAGTTTTATTATAGACACAGACTCCAATCTTTCCTCCTTTGCATTGTGTTAGTTTGCATTCTGCTATTCTGCTCCGGAAGATATGCGTTGTAAATAGCTGTAATTCACTTTTTGCTACTCTGCTTGCTTTTTTTGATGCTGTCTGTTGATAATGCTTGAACATTTGTCTTATTCACCACTGTATCCTCTACATGCAGCAGAGTACCTGGTATAATAATAGAAACTTAATACATATTTCTTGATTATCCGTTGGCTGACTGACTGGCTGGTACAGAAACAATCCACACAATCTGTAGCATGACCAATCTTTAGGAACATTGTGCAACATACAAGAATTCCAAAGCTTTCCTGTAGACGTCTAGAAATACCCACTAATTGGCCTGAAGAAGCTGAAGTTAAAGAAAAGATTGTCATTGAGCCAAAGAATGAGGCCACATATAAAATATTTGTATGCCTTATTTTGCCCTTCAGAATGATTATGTTTTGGCTGGACCATATGCTTTTACTGTTTACCTTATAAAAGTGATAGAGAATGAGGAAGAGAGAGAAAGACTTGAAATTTGAAGATGATACACTGTGGGCATTGAAGATGAAAGAAGAAGCCACAAGTCAAAGGATGCAAAGGAATGCAGGTAGGTTCAACAACCTAAAAAAGGAAGGAAAACAGGTTCTCCTCTAGAGCACTGAGAGAGAATGCAGCCATACCAACACATTGATTTTTAGAACCTCTGACTACAAATTAGAAGATAGTAAATTTATTTTGTTTTAATCACTAATTTTTGGCCATTTCTTACAGCACTGTTAGGAAGAGAATACAAGGGTCCAGTGCAGCCAAGAGCTCTTGGAACAACCTCAGGGTCTGGCAGTATAATCTGAAATGTATAAATAACGGTAGTTCTGAAACACTAAGGTGGAAGAACTGGATTATCTGAGAAGAAAAGGGAGCTCTGTAATGTGGAGCACACACTGAGTGCTGAGTTTTCTAAACATCTGCAGAAAAACATGTTCCCTTGAGGCAGAAGTACAGAGTTAAGAGCTTGTAACTCCATGCTCATTTTGACCCCATAAACTTGGTCTGAGAAACCTAAAATGGAAGTTGACTTACAATTCATGGATCGGAAGCAGAATATCCACAAGTAACTTACATGCAAAGTGAGAATAAAGGAAGGTGCAGAACAGAATCTATAAACAGCTTTTTATATGGCGAGATGTGAGGTGTTCTCCAAGTCCCATTTGCTCCAAAAATCTTCCTTTCCCAGCAGCCACAGTGTTTGGGTGAAAGTAATGTCTCCAGTCCCTGTAGTTATCATCTACAAAGAACATCCCCACTATAAAACAGACTCAAAGTCTACAGACCTCCATTAAATAACGGAGGGTGATTTTCTTTATGAAAAACACCACATGAGGCCCGTTAATAGGTCCTCCAAATAGTATCTGAGTACACAAGCTATCCAGCAGGCCAGCTTCAGCCTAAACCCAGTGGGAAGCAGCTGGCCTTCACTTAAAAGGGATGCAGAGCCAGACTCCAGAGTCAACAAGACTTGTTTAATTGACCCTTTTTCTGTGTAGCTCACATTTATGTGTTTTGTAGCTCAATCTCCTTTCTATCCTCCCAGCCTCCCTTCAGGCAGCTCTAATGGGAACTGCCCGAGATTTCTGAACTACCTTTACTTTAGTGGGTCAGTGTTCACATGCATTCATATTGTTCACACACATGAATTATATAAAGCGTCTTTACATGCTTACTTTTTTTTTTTTTTTTTGAGACGGAGTCTCACTTTCTTGCCCAAGCTGGAGTGCAGTGGATCAATCTCAGCTCACTGCAACCTCCGCCTCCTGAGTTCAACCGATTGTCCTGCCTCAGCATCCTGCGTAGCTAGGACTACAGGCACACACTGCCATGCCTGGCTAATTTTTTTTTGTATTTTAGTAGAGACCGGGTTTCACCGTGTTGCCCAGGCTGGTCATGAACTCCTGAGCTCAGGCAATCCTCCTGCCTCGGCCTCCCAAAGTGCTGGGATTACAGGTGTGAGCCACCGCACCTGGCCTACATGCTTACTTATACGTTTGGCCTTTATATCATAAGGGTTCTGATGGCAGGGACTGTATCAGGTCCTCTGTCATATCCTAAGTCACAGAAATAAGATGAAATAAATCCCCAAATCTGAAATACCTGGTAATGCTACTTCCTGGTCTATGTTATTATCTACTTTATCTGTGATTCTTTTCAGATTAATGGATAAGCCACACAATCATTAAAATGTAAACATCTTGAGGTCAGGGACCATAAGATTATCTTTCCTCAAAGAAAGGTCAAATACATCACAGGCTGTTAGACTGGGAGGGAGAATGCTGCTTTGTCTAATAATGTGCCCCTGCTTGTTGGAGGTATTTACCTCCAAAGGTAGTGCAGAGGCTCTGGGTACCTGTCTGGTTGTTGTATGGAGTACTTACGCACAGACGGCAGGTGTTAATACTAAGTTATTTCTAAATTCCTTACAATATTATAATTCTATGACCTTAGTCATTCAAACCATACCCTTTGAGAAGGTCTATCCAACCAAGCCTTTGGCTGGAAATGATACAAAAAACATGCAAAATCTGATATAATCTTCCCCATGCGTTGCTCTCCGAACTTTCTCTTTCCCCTCTCCCTTATCTCTTTGTGTTTGTGTCTGGTCAAGCTGGAAACTCACAGTTCCCATCAGGTACCCTGATATCTCTTACCTTTAGGCTGGGTGATTGCCACGAATGCAAATCCTTGGTCTTTCTTTGTAGGTTTTCCTGTTCTATTTCTTTCAGGATTCAACATATACACCATGGTCTTCCATGAAGCTTTTCCTGACTCTGTAAGACTATGCTGGCTATTTCTGCCGTAAGTTCCCATAGTACCCTGAGTTCAGGACAACTGCATTTTCATTTACTGTTCATTTATGTCTGTCCAGTAGACTGTAAGCTCCTTGGGGAAAGGACCATATCTTGTCTTTCTATATCCCCAATAGTCATCATAATGTCTAGTATATAGTAGATGGTCAAAAGTGTTTGTTAATCTCATGCTTAAATAACTGAAATTCAGTTAATGAATAATAGAGTGTCAAAATGCATTAGCTTAGTATTCAATTAAGTCCGGTTGTCACAATTATATACTAGCAACACTGGAACTGTTCAAAAGATTGGGGGATGGGGGGCAGAGAAAGAGAGCGAGATAGAGAGAGACAGAGAGAGAGACAGAAGAGAGAGAGAGAGAGAGAGAAATGAAATTCACAGTATTTGCATGCCAAGACACAATTTTCTGTTTTTGTTCATGATGGTCTGATTACCCATCCTTTAATTTTACCTTACACTCCACAGGCTGGAAACTTGGGGTGAAAGTGTCAGTACCAAGGCATTGCTCCTTTTCCTGTGGGTGAACCACTTACATCAGGAAGTTGTAAAAGTGTAAAGAGAATGTCCTTCCCCCTCAACACTGATCCACGCATAGGCCATGTGCGCAGCTTTCTGCATGGCATGATTTTTCCAGAGTTTTTTTCAGCAAGGAATAATCTTTTGACCGACCTCCCATTATGTATGAAACCTCTGCAACTAAAATCAGTCCTTTTCATGTAAAGCTGTATCTTCAGAAATTTCCTTTTTATACACAAAGCAGATACCTGGAATGGATATCGCAATTAATGTTAACAAAAATGGATGATTTGACGGGATTAGTCCCCATCGCTAGAGAATTGTGCCCCAGGAAATGGACCACAGAAAGGTTCTTGATGATGAATCTGACGCCAGCAAATACTTGGGCCTGAAATGCAGGTAGGGGTGGGAGGCCCCAGTGTGAAACTCTGTTGTATGAAGTAGCTCAAAGTCTCAGGTGTCCATTTGGAAAAGAAGGGGTATAGTGGATGAGAAAGATACAGCTTTTCGGTTTTGTGATGATGTGGGTCTGCTCACATCCAAAATGGGCTTTCAAGGTTAGGACATATTTTTCTTGGTATGTACAAGACATCACAAGGTATCTTGGTTTCTCTGCTTTCTTGTGAAGGTGTAAGGCTCTTTTTCTTCAGGGTGTGTCTCGTTGCCACAATTTAGAAGTGTAACATTTTGACTGCACCTTTGAAAACAGAGTGAAACTTTGTGGCTCCTTATCTTCTATGATTCTGTTTAAAGAAAACAAAACATATAGACATTATTATGCACACAAGGCCTGAATCAAGCAACAACGTATCTGTCTGTGGAGATTATTAGTACAGTGTGGTCACACATTTTGTTTTCCACAAGCATGTGAGAAGCTCTGCTAAGCCCATTCTGTGAAATGCTTTCTATCTTCTGCTGGGGGAGTTTGCTTTTGCTGCCTCGTGTTTGAGGGACTCTCTATGAACATTTTCCCTTTAGAGCAAAACTGATTATGGGATGTCAAATCCTAATCATTAATACACACAAATATTTAAAACTTTGGGTTTGATCCAGAGAATCTCCTTTCCCTGTGAATTTCCAGGTTTGTTACCTTAGTTGTTAGCCTTGCCTAATGAAACTCAATAGTTCCTACTGCTTGTCTCTTTGGTCATTTTATACCAACCTAGAGTTGAAAGTTTGAGAAAGTCATGATTTTCCAGGTGTTCACTCATGTTCTGTTTTACTTACAAGTGCAGACTCAAAACAACGGTTCTAATCAATCATGTGTTTTTCTACAGAACCTATGGGAAGATCAAGAAATGTCGCTTCTGAGAAAAAAAAAATGTCTAATGCAAAGAGTGAAGAGAGCTTTTTATATCTTTCACTGACCACAACACACAGTTCAGAAAACTTAAATAACCCTAACTAAAATTTTAAAGGTGCTTCAAAGCATAGAAAGTACCTTGACATGCATTTTCTCGTTGGATTCTTATAAACCTATAAAATGGTGCTTACACCATTTCAGAAATGAGAAAATGGTGGCCCAGAAAATAAAGCAGCATGCACAAGACCACGCGCTGCACAGGGGACTGATCTGATACCAAAACTTGACTGCAGATTATCTACTTTCAACTCTCACCAGCAAAACAGACAAAAGTGCTTTGGACATGCAAGTGTTTATTATGTTGCATTTTGGAACTCCAGAGCTAAAACCAAACATAAACAAATATAAAACAAAACAAAACAAAGAAGCACTAAAGATCAAACCCATCCTCGAACCCAAACATCCAGAAAATAAAAGGAAATTTTTTTTTTTCCTCAGGGGAAGCAAGTGGAAACAGACACTTGGTTGATTTCATATGGGATTAGCTCTCAACTCTGATGAGCCTCATGGTCTCCTAGATCTTCCTAAACCAAGGCTCTGGGACAGTAATTAATCAGATGGAAAGTCTGGGAATTTATCTCACCACCATCACTGCTTCTGCTGAATGCTGACTTAAAGATGTGAATCCACTCAATTATCTCACAGTTAGGAAGAAGTGAATCTATAGTTCAACGACACAGAGATGAGAGCCCAGGACAATACCTAAGAGTCTGACTGCAATTAATTAGACAGATAGCATCTTATATTTGGGAAAGACCTTAGAGGTCTCATCCAATCTCCCTCCTACTACAAGAATCCTTCCCTAGCAAGCCTGACAAATCACCACCTGGTGTTGGCTCCTGAGATGGGAATTTTCATTGTCTCGAGGCACCCATTTCACTGCTGTGAGATGTGCTCTTGTTGTTAGAATGGATTGCCTTCTTGGAATCAAATTATTTCCCCTTTTAAGCTGTCAGTCCATTTTCTTGGCCTTAAAGATTATGGTTATTTGTGCATTCACATGCTATTCTTCGAATATTTGAAGTCAGCTCTCTTGACTTCCTTAAACTGTCTCTTCTCTGTCAAAATATACCCAGCTTCTCCAACTTTTTCTAAATTCATTGATTTTCAAGACTTTTTACAAATAGTCCCATTTTTGTACTTTTTTGTGGAGAAATGTTCATAACTGAATAGGGTCTATTTTTCCTACCTAATCTGACCCAATATTAATGTACTTTCAATACCTTTACTGGCCATTAGCTCTATACCAGTGAGGCCAAATATATGGTGGTGGGTGATAGTACCAGCTCCCTCAACTCTGCAACCCACTGGAGCTTACCAAATGAGAACTGGTTTTCTTCATGCAATTTACCTCAAAAGCCACACCATCAGCAAGAGGACCAGAACTAATTGTCAAAGTGCAAGCCACAACGAACACACAATTGTCACTTAAAACCAGTTTTTGCTTCAGTAAGCTTTTTTTTTTTCTATCTAGTATTTTATCTCTTAAAATATAGAGAAAAAACAGGTAAGAAACTAGTTTACCAATAACTTTGACAAATAGCCCCTGAGGTAGAGTGAGTGACATTTGGAAAGTTGGTAAAAGCCGCCAGAGTCAAAGCAACCTAAACAAAACAAAACAAAAAAAAACTTGTGGCTGTGCTACTCTTAACCAGGCCACACCTGTTTTCAGAAACCACTGACTGTTCTGCAGATACGCAGAGATGCCAGGCCTGACAGTCTCTAAGGCAACCAGATACCGATCATTGTCACACAGTAAGAAATAGGAAGAGACACTGGTAACAAACATTAAGCCTGGTTTTCTCATCTGCTCAGCAGTGTAACAGTAGGTGGAGTCAGCTCTGCCCTAAGACTCTTCACTTGTCCAGTCTCAAACACCGACTGGAGTGCAGGAGATCCTGCAGTTGGATAAGTAACTGAAGATCTGAAGCCCACCTCTTAAAGTCCACCGCAATCGAATGTGGACTTTGAAATAGGCTTTTGAGGAGAAAAGGACAAGCTGCAGGCTCCCCCCGTCTTCTAATTTCCTCATCTGCAAAATAAAACAGAGTGTTCATATGGCTAAAGAGTGGTGCACCAGTGAACTGGGATGACACAAAGAGATAACTTATCTAATTTGGCTACCAAACGGGTGGGTTGGATTTTAGTTAATAAATCACCATCACGGGAAAATATAAATAGGTCCCTGCTTTCTGAGCACTTACCTCTATTAAAGATGTACAATATCATGCTTTCCCTTTCTGAGACATTTCCAATCTGTAATATGTTAACAAGAGTAAAGCAAATGGGCATTTTGTAAGAAGCTGGCAGAGGTGCAGAATGCATTTAGGAATTGGAATGAGTGCTTGTTTACTGCTTTTCAAATCATTGCATTGGGATTACTTAGGCCTGTGTTTTTCTTGCTCCCTAGACTGAGCTCCTTGACACCAGTGGCTCATTTTTGTTTATTGGTGTCATTCTAACTCTTCCTGGTGTCATGTTTTGCACCTGTGGATAGTCAAGTAATAGTTGAATAGTTGTTCAGTTGAATCACTCTGTTGCTTTTAGGAGGCTGCAGTTTGAAGTCACTGCAGCTAGACTGAAAACACATGGTCCAGGAAATGGGAAAACATACTGTGAAGATGGGCTAATTAATGATTTATTGTACCTCGAAAAAATTTAAAAAATTATAAATGTTAATGAAAGTATTGGTTTTTGAAGCTTAATGATGATCAGCAGCAGAAGCTATAACTTAAATGATACAGCTGGCCAGATAGCAACCATCTTTATTAAAAGGCCTCGTCAGAATAAGGATCATTACATAGAATTGAATATGGGACAGAATGTTGAGAATCAATTATGGTAGTAAATATAGCCAGCTTTATAGCAACACCAAGAATTACAGTGAAGTGCAAGTACTGCAAAATAAAATTCTAAATATAGATCTTCAAGGATTTACTTTACATTTTATTGTCAAAAATTAATACAAAACAAAAAAGAGCCTGAAAATCATACAGTCTTACAACCAAGGAAAAACTGTTTTAGTATGCTTCGAGTTTATCCTTCTCTACACATATTACAACACGTATCACACAAACACACACACAAATATTTTTATTTTTAAAAATTGGGCTAGCATACTGTTGCTTTGCAAGTTGCTATTTCACTGAACAGTGCAGTATGGCCATGTTTCTATGTTATTTAACTATTCTCTATTTTTCACAGCTATATATTATTTTATTGACTTAAATACATATTATGTATTAATGGACATTTAGGTTGACTCTAAGGTTTTTTGTGTGTTGTTTTCTTGCATATGCTTGTTGTTAAGGCTTTTCATAATATTGTCTTCGGGG
Source organism: Macaca fascicularis (assembly GCF_037993035.2). Taxonomy (NCBI): domain Eukaryota; kingdom Metazoa; phylum Chordata; class Mammalia; order Primates; family Cercopithecidae; genus Macaca; species Macaca fascicularis. The sequence continues at coordinate 126,823,397 of NC_088388.1, read as the reverse complement.
AAAGTTCATGGCAATTTTTTTCTGCTAGCAGTATATAGATGGGACTTTTATCTCCTTTTAATTTCAAAGGAAATGTGGCTAAAAACAAAACATAATGTGACACATACCTTCTTAATAATTTAAGAACATTTGCTCTTAAAAAATAAGAAAAAGGTAGGGAAACGATCTACTCATCAGAGCTGTCTATATTGATTAGATCTGCAAAGTTGATTAACACTACAACATTTTTTTAAAAACATAAGATTTAGAATCAGGTTAGAATAATATTATCCTAGGATATACTTTACCTCATCAAGAGTTAAATGAATATTATCACTTAAGATAAAGTAGGTTCTCAAGAGTATGTATTTTCATTTTTTAAAAAAGAGACCATAGAAAAGCTTTGTGAAAACATCAAAATTGTTACTTCTTCTTTATAATTGAACCCTCTAACTGGCATTCTACCTGCTGTTATCTGTCTCCAAATGCTTCCTAGAAGCACTTTGCTCAAGTTCCATACCTGAGAGGCTGCCAGCTATCATCACAAAATTATTCTTTTCCTTCATTCCTATGAAAGCAAGAGGACAGTTCAGTGGGTACAAACACAAAATTAGTTGAAGGCAAAACTGCCTCATTTGGGTTATTTAGTTTTGAATAGAAGAAAATAAAACACTTCTCCAAAGACCAAGATCATCTGTCTCTCATCCCCAACTAATCAACAGGGAAGAAAAGATGAGGCTTGGATGGTTCAAGATAACTTGTCAACACAACTAGAAAAATTACTTAGCGTAGAAGCCTAACTTGCATTGGGTCAATAGTGTCATCTTGATAGGCAAAACACAGCTGATTTCTCCACTCAACAGCTTTCCCATAGATCTTTCCACTAAAATCTTTTGAAATATGATAACCACACCATAAACTATGGCTGGCAACCCTATTGGAACAGAAACTAAGCACAATTCTTACTTTAAAATGTCTCCATTGGTAAAGGAAAACATTCTTATTCTTATTCAATGAATGTTTCATTTCCTTAATGGGTGATGTTAAGGTTAAAGTGAAATAATTCCCAACTCTGTGTTTTTTTCATTCTTGGGTCCTTGAAAAGAGGTAGTGCTTATAGGTTGAGATCTGACTCTCCAGGCCTGAGTACTGGTTCTTCTGTTAACTAGCTTGGGCAAGTCTTTCATCTCTCTCTGTGCCTCAGTTTCCTCATTTGTCAAAGGTGGATAACGATGGCACTCACTACCAAAAATTGTTGTGAGGGTTAAACCGATGAATCCATTTAAGGGATTCAAATAGGGCCTGCCACGCACTCCCTGCACAATAAATGGCAGCTGCTCTTGTCACAGTTACTCCTCAGCTCTGATCAGTGTTTGGACACAGGGCATGGTTCTGGCTTTGTGAAGAATTGTCAGCACAGATTTGGTGCTGTCTCACGATGGCACATGTGAGTGTGAGTCTAAGGAGATTTACTGAAAGCTGTAATTCTAAACCCTGAAGGGCCCTGAGGCCTTAGCAAAGACTGTGGGAAATTTGTAGAGGACACCAGAGAGTCATTGCTTTCACTTACACGATTATTGCTTCACCGGTCTTTTCCCACCCATCAGTGCAAAACAAATCCACAGCATAATAAGAAACATGCATGGAGGTTGGGTCAAGAAGGCAGAGCAGAGCAGAAATCAGCAACAGATCGGTCGTGCTGTTCAGCCTATCCTGTTAATACCCTGCGTTGCCACCCCCTCTTTCCTTCTGGGACTAAATGAGCCACAAGCATGTGAACATACAAGCACACATGATTCTCACAGCCACTTAAAGGAGTCCCTGTTTCTGACCAGGCTGAGCTGTTTCCTTGGGTCAGACAGGCTGATTTTCTTGACTGCAGGCTCTGGACTAAGAATGAGGCACATGCCTTCAGAACAGGGACTGGACCATGATGTTGCCTGGAATGTGGACACCTGCCTGCCCTTCTCTCAGTTTTCGCTAGTATATTTAAGCCAGGGAATGAGGCAGAACAATTGGTTAACCTAGACATCTACCCACCTAGATATGTATAATTCCCTTCTCAGCCCACATGCCATGCACTACACCAAACAGCCATTCCCCAGTGGCCCTTCCAAATATATTTAAGAACATATCATTTCTAGATTTATGGTCACTGTAGTAAATCAACTGGAAAGAATCTTATGACCTTAGAAAACACAGTGGGAATTCACATCTCTTTCCTTAAGCATTTGTCAGGCACTGTCTCTTCTCACCTATGTCTAACTTGCGCCCTGATAGTAAATGAAACAAAGTAACCCTCTGTTAATTTGCCAGAGTGGTCAGGGAGAGGATGGGGTGCTTGCGAGAGGCCAGCACTTCCAGAAGGAAAACATGCACTAGCCCACACCCTCAAATCCAATTCAGAGTTCCTCATAGTAAGCCTGACCACCCAGGAGGGCTCCTCTTCCTGGGGCCAAATTCCAGTTTCTAATTCACAAATGAGCGGAGTCTCCTTAAGCATTGCGCTCAGAGAGCACAGGTCTTGGGTTTGAGCTCCAGTTCTAACCGACTAAACCCCGTACTTAGATAAATCCCCTCTTGGAGGTCATTTCAGCTTTAAATTGGGGGTGGTGATAGTACTCACCTCCTATAATGACATCATGAATGCAAACACGTATTACAGACAGGAAGTGTAAAACAAATACTAAAAGTTCTTGTTGATATTTTTCATTGGAACATATAGATGCAAAAGACTAAGGCGTAGAATAGAACACTCTTATCTATTCATAGCAAGTGCCAAAGATGATGCCAGATAATATATAAACAGGCTAGAAGCACTGGATTGCACTAAATATTGTAGTATCATCAAGTTAAAAAATGAAAGGCAAATCAGAGTAGTAACGCTTTTGTGAAAAGGCAAATGTCCCTTTCCAGGACACTAAAAGCTGTAACCTTCCCATTTGCCCTTTTTCAGGAGACAATCATTCTAGTTTCATGCCCTTTATCATCTTAGTTGTTCCTCCTGAGTGAAAAGTCAGCTGGCAAAGTTTGCAACCTAGTACATTTCCTAAGAGGCTTTGTTCATGACAAGGCTGCTTTACTAATCTCAGGAAGCTTCAACTTTTCTCAAATTTCCAGTTGTAAGTGAAAAATGTACTGGATTGTCTCCCTTTTAGATGTTAAAATAATGAGGCACTATTTCAGCACCACCCTTCCCTGTTTCTTTGTTCTAAATATAGAACTCAAGGATTCTGCCAGGTGTTAATTAATCTTCATTAGTCTCTGGAGAGGCAGGCAAAGACCTAAGAATTGAGAAATTGAGGCACACATGTTTAAACAATTAGTATAGAGACTTATCCAAGGTCACCAAATGAGTAACAGAAAAAACCTGGAATCCATGGCTTTCTGATCTTGTCCCCAAAATCCTCCAGGAGAACCATCTTGCATAAATACTTGCATGGCCAACATTTGCAAGAGCAGATGTTTTATCAAGCAGACTGTACAGCAAGGCCCACCCTTGCCTATCTATTCCTATCTGCTTTTATTATGCTTTGGGGCTCTCGCATGATAAGACCTCCCATATGGTACTTGTATTAACATTAAATAATGGCCATTGTATTGTGTATACTATCACCATAGAAATATTTACTTAGTTGAACACAGACACCGGTCAAGCATGGTGATTAAAAACAAGCTAATCATAAAAACCATTCATGCTCACATCTATTTATAAAATCTGTTTCACTTGTGCCAGTTAAGTATAGGCTTTGTTCTAAACAAACACACGCAAACCTTCTGCACACCCAGAACCACGAAAGGCACCCCTCCTCCCTCTGAGAAAGCCGGGCTGTGGGGAATGGCCCCATGTGAAGTATCAGTCGTGTGTCTGAGGCTCAGCTAGGCTCCTCCGCACTACAGCTGGGCCTGCTGTTGACTTTTACTTCTTGCTTCATCATCTCCTCACACTGGCACCCTTCCTGGGGTCTCTGAGCCCTCTCGTTCTCAAACTAGGGTGTGCTCAAAGGCATCTGGGGTTTTTGTAGTAACTGCATATACTCCAGATCCACTCAAGAGATCCTGTTTGAGCTGCTCTGGATGAAACCTAACATATGACATCCTCAGGAAACACTCAGGTGATTCTGGTCTTGAGGTCTACATTCTCCACTTGAGAAATGACCTCCCAAGGGGCATTTCTTAGGACCTCTTGCCTCCTGCCATTCCCTGCCCACAGCAGTCATTGTGGGGTCATCGCTGGCACTGACAAGGGCTGCCTTTAATGCCCTTAAATTTTATTTCAGTGGACACCAGTGATTGTTATAAATGTGTTCCTTAAGTTATGTGCAGTAAAGTGCATGGGTGGAGCCAGAGAATTTGAGCTTTGCTGTACAACTTGCTAATCACGTGGCCTGGTAAAAACTGTGTAACTCTTTGAGGCCCCCTGTTTTTCTTTAGCATTTAAAATAGAAATGATAATAGGATTTGCTTCACTGAGTTGATGTAAGGGTGGTGACGATAATGCATGTAGAGGATGCAGTGCCTGGCACACCATTTAGGCTACCAACATCACCAGTTTGGAAATAAATTGAGTTGAACTGAGTGGTCCTTTTGGATCAAGGTGTTAGAAAATGCCACTGCAGGGCATGTCATGTAGAGGAAAGGACAGAGATGACCTGAATTTGATACCCAGCTCTGCTACTAGAGAGCTGAGTGGCTTTGGCCACATCCTTCTTCCCCTCTGGAAGAAGTTTATAAGGCGTTATCTATGAAATTAAGGGACAGGTCCAGAGCAGCGATTTCCAAACATTATGAGCAGGGAAATCCCTTCCAAATATCAATACAATCATAAGACATACGATAATTTTTATACTCATGATGGTTCATTGACACTTAATAGCAAAAGGATTTTATATATTTTGTAATTAAAAAAAATGAATTTATCTTTATTAATTCCAGCCTCATTTACATTTATTTGGGAAATAGTTCTGCTGCTTTTGTATAAGCAGTATTATTTCTAAGACAACAATGTTAGGCGAATTGTGAAAGAACTCCACTGCCCCTGGTAGTCACAGACTTTCAGAGTGGGAGCCCCTGGTCCAAACCATTGGTTTTTTATAGATCCCTCCTGCTAACAATGGCAGTTGTGGGAACTCTAACTCTGAAACAGACACTCTCAGAGCTGTTTTGGAAATAGGGGCTGAGGGCCTAATTAAGTAGTCTTCTTTCTCTTCCCTCACTCCTCATCTTCAGCCACAAAGATCTGCAAGGCAGTTTTGTCAATTCCCTAGTTTCTGAGCACCTCCTGTAGGCAGGTGCTGTGCTAGATGCTTAGAGTATGTCAGAGAATGAAGCTTCATGCCATCGGGGGCTTCTTTCTAGTGGTCACGTGCCTCTGAGGTCACTGGCCTGACTTGTCTCCATGTTGGCTCTTACTGTCTGATGCTAGATTCCTGAGCAGACCCAGGATAAAGAAGTGAAACTTGCCTTTGGTCACTGGCTCCTCTATTTTGCCTCCATTTTTTTTTTCTGTTTTTGGTTGTTTCTTTCTCCACCTAGGTCACATTTTTCCAGGATCAGGAACTGTGTTTGTGACTATGGACAAACGTCTTTCTCCTTCCAGGCTTTGGCTACCATATTTAAGAAACAAGGACTGGTCCCTAGAGCTGCAAGGCCCCATCTAGCTCTGTAATTGAGTCTAATTAATTCAGCAGAAATAATAGTACCTCACTTAGCCCAACTCTCTTATTCTCCCCCCAAACACTCAAATAAGCACTTGGTGGTTTTAGAAACAAGCCAGGCAATGGTAGCTAACTTTGAGGCTGTGTTTGATGGGCAAAGTCTAACACTACTATCTCTTTCCAAATGTGAATATTTCAGTCCCTGCAACAGACACCCAGGAATATTTTCTCTTTAGGCCAAGCAGACGGGATCTATGGAGAGTCATAGCTATGAAGGCCAAGTATTGGCATCAAGAGCTTCTGAAATACCTGGGTGTTAGATGCAAGACAGAAAAAAGAGAAATTGCTTCACAACACATAGCGCCAATCAAACTGCCCTATAATTCTTTTCCTTGTCTGGTATCCATGTGCAGAACTGTGTACTGAAGAAATATTTGTTGAATGAGTGAGCAGACTCTATTTCTGTTCTTCTTCTCCTTTTTTTTTTTTTTTTTTTTTTGCTTGGTCCTACCCATCATTCATCAGCTGGCTCTGCATTGGGAAGGAAAACACACTATATTGGGCAGATTAATCTGCAAAAAAAAAAAAAAAAAAAAAAAAAATTGCGAGTGGGCTGAAGTCAACCACATCTCCTGGTTGAGTAATGTGTGCCAGGTCATTCCCTGCCCTGCTTCCTTTTTGCTCAATGGTCTTACTTACAATCCCCATCACTAAACCTCTGACAGATCAGCAAAGGTCTCTCTATTGCTCAGGGTCTTCTAAGGGAAAAGAAACTTCACCAAGGAAGCAGCAAGAGAGACTTCAGAGTGATAGTTGAACCCCTAAGGCACCTTGGTCTGAAAAGCTGGGGGCTCTGGAGGAGCACAAGCTAACCTATGCCTGACTTCCACCTGCCAGCAGGAGTAGCATCTGGTCTACCTCCACGTGCCCTCTACCTTGACTTCCATGGGAGCCTCTCTCAAGTGATCCTGCCTAGGAGCAGAATCTGGTATACAAACCCATGGAGCCGGCCCAGTGAATGCAAAATGGTTACATTAAGGATTGGGGTTCTGTTTATTGACAGGGTCATGGCCTCTCCTGGTTATGACCCCCGAGGGACCCTGGCATGGAAACGGGATTTGTAACGTAACACTAACAATAACACACTAGAGACAGCCGTGACAGGGCCCTTCTCTCCTACATGCTGCAGCTGGCTCCTCAGGATGAAGACAGAGCAAGGGGCAGGCGGGGCAGGCGCAGGAGGGAGAAAGAGACAAAGGAGTGGGATAGAGTCCATGGGACTGGAGTTTCCCCGGCCAGGAGTCCAGCCCTGGCTTCTGTGGTCCTTGCGGTGGGAGGGCTCATCCCCTGCCTCCGGAAGCCTTCATGGTGCCTGTGTTACTTCCACCTTTCTGGATGGAGCTGTGGGCTCTGGAGCAGCCACTCCCTCCTGCCCACCTCCCAAGAGACCCCTCTACAGAGCCCTCCTGTCGCCAAGCAAACCTGCTCTCAATCCACCACACCCTCGTCCTTTGTTTGCGAATTATTTATTTTTTCTCTCTGGGGTTGGGGAGGTAATGAGGCCAGATAAGGAGAGGAATAGAAAACTGACGTCTCAATAACTTTCTCATGGGTTCCTCATTCCACAGGCAGCCTGGACAAAATTGGAACAGCACATTTTCTTTGGTTTCTGCCCTTGTCCTTTGGGGGAAGTCCTGGGGGGCTGTGAAATATTTTCAACAGGGAAGAAGGGGTCCCAGAAATCATACTGCATGGTAAACCCCCGCTTGCAGCATTCCATCAGTGGCTTCTTTTCTGGCCTACCTAAAATGAGAAATCCTTGTGACCTTACAGGATCGGAAACAGGAGAATTGTCTGGTGGGCAACGAATGAGGGTTTAGGAGAGTAGCTGTGGTCCCTGCCATTTTTCCCATCAGATCTGCACATCACTGCTCACCCATCCAAGAGGCCCGAAAAGCCAGAGAGTGGAAATTCTAGAATTGTCTGGCATCCATTCAGTGGTGATTTCCAGAGGAAATGGTTAAGAACCTTTTCCTCCATCAGGCACTCTGGGAGGGTCAATTTCGTTGAAGAGACGCGTCATGAACAAGAACAGTCAGCAGTCCCTTGGTGGTCTCGAATGAGGCCCCTTCTTCCAGAAATCCTCCAGCGCCTCCTTTGCTGACAGGCTCTCTTTTCTGATGCCAACACTGCTCCATGCCTGGGGCTCCAGAGGTCCTCCAGGAGCCAACTCTTCTTTTGCCACACAGTATTGCCCTTTGAGATTGAAATCTTGATGGATAAGCCATCTAACTCCATGCTGTATTTGAAGGATTAAAAAAAAATTCAGAGCAGGTGGTCCTAAATTCGCTTAGATACATTTAGCATTATATTCACAAAGAAAGGCTGTCATAGCTGCCTGGCCACTTGTTATTAGTAGTTGGGCATACCCAGGCTTCACCGACAGAATGAGGGCTCTTCATACACAATCAGTTTTGCCATCACCCATTTCCTGCACCAAATTATCAGAATTCAAAGTGAATAAGAATTTTCTGTGTCTTCTAGTTACTACGTGGAGATGTGAAGCACAGAATGATAGATTTCATGTCCTTGATTGGAAAAACATGCAGATGAGGAAGTGGCAGACAACTAAATGTGATTTTTTTTTCATGATTTCTTCTTCAAAATACACCCCTTCTGTATTATATATAAACTCACACCCACCCTAACATTTAATTCCCACCCTGCTCATGAGACTTCCCAGGTGCGTTTCCTACCTATGTGTACTTGACCTTTATAAAACATTGCCCCGTATCGTACCTTGCACTGTTCCACTTTATTGTTCATTAGTGTATGCACATGTTTTATTTTCCTCAGACAGATATGTGGCCCACAAGGGCAGAGGCTTTAGGAGTGTTCTCATCCTACACTGGCACGATTCTCAGTAGGTTTGGACATTTGTGCCTCTTCCCAGCACATGGACAGGTATGGTGGCCCCACATCTATGTGCTGGGAAGAGTATCATGATGGCCTGGAATTCAGTGTTAGTTCAGAGCTATTATCAGGGATTTTCTGAAAGTCAGCCAAAGAAATGAGGCTGAAATTCCTTGCGAGTAATTTAGATATTATTTGCCTAATTTTTGCAAGAAACCTACAGGACCATGGTCTCATATTTAATCATTTCTGTCCTCTCTCTCCCTATCTCTCCCTATCGCTCTTTTTCTTTCCCCCTCTCTTCCATTTTTGCAAAAGTAGAGACAAAAGTTACCGGAAGACTCAATTGTCAGTGTTCAAAGTCTTTGCTAAACATTTGACATTTGACAGTGTGTCCCCCCGCCTTCCTCCGCACTCTCATCTCGCTTGCATGGGCACAAGTCTCAGAGAGATAACCATATCAGGCAGAATAAATGAAGCCTGTTTCCTTCTAAATTTGCTTCCTCCTACACAGTATGGCTATGCATTCTGAGGTTGGCATGCACTTTACCCCAGAGCTCTCTCTATTGACTTTTAGGTGGGGTAGTAGGCTAGACATAGTTAAAGAAAAAACAAAAAACGAACAACAATAAAACCCCATGTACATTCACCAGACAGATATCATGGACATTTTGAACCAGAAAGGCCCTCACAGAAAGTCTTGCCTAACATTTTTATTTTATAAACAAAGAAACTGAGGCCTGGAAGAGTTCAATGAATTGTCTGAAATCAGAGTTTGCTGTGAACAGAGCAAGAATGAGAACTCAGAATTCTTTCAATACCAAGTTTGCTATTTTTTCTGCCTTAACACAAAGGCTCAGAAACTACACATTTCAGCAATAACACTGCAATTCCAGATAGGGGACGTCTCCAATATCCAAGGAGGCTGTATTCTCCCATACATTTATCAGGGAAACACATAAAAGCCTTATCCTCGCAACTTGCCTTGGGGGAGGTCTGGAAGAGCTGCTTCCGACCTGACTTGAGGTCTGAGTGAGAGGAAAGCAGCGGGGTATGGCATGTTTTGTGCATCAGCTTCTCCCGTTCCCTGTGTGCCATAATCCAGGATTCGCATGGGGGAGCCGGCCCCTCTTCTCTTAGAAGCCCCAGCTCACCAAGGACCAGTCGGGTCTAACTTCTTGCTCATCATAAGGCAGCACCATGATAGAGAGGAAAGGAAGCTGGAGCTGCTGGAGGCAGGGCTGGGCTCCCCGAGCAGGAAGGGCATGCAGTTCCCTACTTTGTGCAGTTTGGGGCTATCCAAAATTACCGTTTAAAATACCCTTCAGAGGAACAGAAATGCCACTACTGACGTTCTTTACTTCAGGTCTTTAGGGGATTTTAAAATGGAATCTAAAGAAAAATGAAAATGACTCCTCCAGTGGTAATGGTCTCCATGTGATTAGAAGCATGGATAAAGATGAAACTTAGAAAAGGAAAATGAGGATAAACCCCCACAATCTTGACCTCCTCCATCCTCTTCTTTCTGGCATGTGCTTGTGGATGGACAGACAGACCCCCACAACACACACACTCCTGTGGTGGTGTCTGGAAGACCAGACGGGGTTGCTGAGGCCTCCTTCCTCGGCCACCATCTGGCTGAAGCAAATCTCTCACTCGGAGCCAACACCCTGCCCCTCCCTGTGCCACCTGCGTAGGTGCCCAACAGCTTCAAGATAGGGGCCTCCCTCCTGCCCTGTTGCTCCTCACATCTGGGGCTCAGCAGGGATGTTTGTAACTCCTAGCCGACCTTCTGCTTCTCCAGGGATGGGTGTGTCTGGCCTGCCACGTTCTCGTGGACACCGGCAGCCTCCCTTGTAAACCCTGTTCCTGCTCTTCGAGTGCATTCTTGGCCCACACAGCCAGCCTCTAAGGTGCCCCCACTGCAAGACGGCCTCCCACTCACTGACTCGCCACTCCGCCTGTGTGCTTCCCAGCCGACCAGGGAGAGTTTTCAGAAAACTATTTTTAGAAAGAGTAACCTCAGAATAAACACCACTCACCAGATGCTGGTGTTTTTCTGGGGCAACCAAGCTGAGGATCATTTGTTTAAAGAGAAAGGTGAAACAGACAACCTTGCTCTTTTGGCCCAGGATGGTTTGCAGACTGCTGGGTTTTACTCCCTCTAGCGGCATGATTTTAGAAGACATGACACAGCCTTGACCCAGACTAATAACCGTATTCTGTAATGGCTGGGGTATTTGAGATAACTCAATTTTACTTGACATTTAGGCTTCTAGTTTGATGACAAGTAAGGACAAGTTTAATCCTAAGTTTATAGGTACAAACATGTGTTAAGAATAATAGGACAACCTTTCTGCCTCATTGTCTTATCCCTGGAAGGTTTGACGAATGAAATTCTATGTTGAAAAAAAGGTTACAGTAAAACTGCTGGATATCTTTGATTACATAAAACTTATTCCCTAAACAAGACCTGCGTGTAATTTTGTACTATGTATCACTTTCCTAAATAAGCGGATGGAATAAGGAAGAACAAATTAGAAGAGGGACTCGTGAGTCTAATGTTGGGAAGAAAACAGAACAAAACAACATAAAGCTTTCTAATTGTAAGACTTGAGAGACTAGAAACACCTTACCAAGAGACATCAAAGGGTGTCCCTTTTTGAAAGTTGTAATCATATTTCTAATCATTCTATTTCTTAGTGAATTTGGTACAATCACAAAATGACAACAGAACAAAATGAAACGACTTTTTTTTTTTTTTTTTTTTTTTTTTTTGAGACGGAGTCTTGCTCTGCCGCCCAGGCTGGAGTGCTTTGGGAGGCCGAGACGGGCGGATCACGAGGTCAGGAGATCGAGACCATCCTGGCTAACACGGTGAAACGACTTTTTGTAGACATTCCTTCTCAATTACAGGATTCTACAATCCAGCCCCATTTCTCTCGTTGGAAGAAAACTGTAAATGAAAAGATTGTCACTGGCCTGGAGACGCTAGTCCTCTGATTAGCAGAGCTTATCGGTGTGGAAAATAGTCAATGGACAATTATCTAGTCATATCATAAATGACTGGATTTCTCCTATAACCTGGCTGTTACTGAGCTGCAGACTAAAACCAAAACGACTGTGGGTGACCAGAGGGAAAACGCGTGAAGTCATCAATCAGTTAAATCATGCTCATATCACAGCCCATTTTGACTCAGACTTTGCACATTACAGAACTGCACTCATTCATTCAACAGAAAGCATTCCATTCACAAAGAGTTCAGCTAAACTGACAATTGATTCATTATGAGTTCTTTTGCGGAAGGACTGGTTGGTTTTCCAGAGTAACAGCCTCGTCTCTGACCGCCCTTTTCTCTGTATTCACATTCACCATTTTTGTATGTTTCTGCTCACAGCTTATCCAACTTTCAACAACTACTGATGGGGAGACTAGAATGCGGTTTCCCTATGGCATAAGAGTAGCACATGATACTTTTTTGTCCTCTAGAGTGGATCATAACAAAGAACATGTCGGTGCTAATTTCCCTGGAACATTGGTCTGTCTTCATTTGCTGCAGTAGAAAGGAAGACCTATATACTCTGTTACCCTGAGGGCAAAATTGTCCCTGGTTTAAAACCACTGACTTAAGGAGAGGTACTGGGAGTGAGAGAGATTTCATTCTTTCTTTTTTTCTGTTTATATTTTTCAACAATTATAGCAGACCTAAATTGTGGTGTAGGCCTTGGAGATCAATAGTGAACAATGATAAATTCCTATTGTCAAGTAACTTGTATTCTGGTATATGTGTACAACAGAGACAGATGGTACACAGCGACTAACACATGAGTATTCCTGACAGTGATAATGTTATGAAGACACTAACACAAGGTAGTGAGCCAGGGAGTAACTATGTCAGGATGGACAAAGCACAGAGACCATGGAGAGCCCTCAGTGCCAGCTCTTGCATTTAGCTGAACCTTGAATCGTCGTAGGCAAGAGATTGCCGTTGGTGGCGGCGGCTCTGATGGTGGCGGCAGTGGATGTTGTGAAAGAGAGTAATATGACCAAAGTTACATTTTAGATGTTTCTTCTGATAGTGTTCTATTTGCAGGATACTGGAAAAGAGCAAAGCCATGGAAACCAAGATACTGGTTAGAAAGTTGTGTAATTATTAAGAAAAATGGTAATAAAAGCCTGAGCTGGGTGATGGCAGTGGGAATGGAAAGAAAGGACCAATGAGAGAAACCGAGAATGAGAAATTTACAGCAGAGTTCACCTGATTTTTAGATTTAACTGATTATTTTTTTAAATAACTGTGTAATTTTGTCCCATGAGGACATTAAAACAAATGAACACTACTATCAATTCTGCTTTATGAAAACAAGATGGTGTTAACACATGAAAAGGCAGACAGGATATAATCTTGCTACAAAGGGCAATCCTGTAGGTTAATATTAGTTTTTAGTTTTGTGTTTAACCCACTGGACTGTCTTATTTTTGTCATTGCATTATGAACATGTAACCATTATATACAAGTCTGATATTATTCTAAGATTGGCACTTTACAACCTGTGTGTTCCAGGCTTACCTGAAAACATGATGGATTAGGAGGCTGAAAGAAAAAAAAAAAAAAAGTGATGTAAATGATGGCTCCCAAGTTTTGTACTTAGTTGAACAAGAATTTGAGGGAATCGTTAACAACAACAACAAAAAATAAATAAATAAGAAAAAGGAGAGGTATCTTTGAAATAAGGACTGTAAGTCTGGAGTGAAGTCTGACATATTTAAGATATCTGAGGAACATTCCTAATAAAATAATGAGGAGTTGTAGGCTTAGTATTGAGATTAAGGATGAGAGTCCGAGTGACACATATAGATTTTGGAATTGTTCTAATGAAAGTAATTGAAGCCATCGGGGTGAGCACAATATCCAAGGGGAAAAAAGGAAGGAAAGTGGACTCAAACCAGAACATTAGAGAAAATTATCAGGCAAGACTTAGCCAGAACTCAAAGGTTAGAGGAACCCAAAATAGTCAAGGGCTTTCGTAAAACAAAATAGCCAGGTGTCAATGAATGAATTCATAGTAAGACAATTGAGGCCAGAACCATAAATATCCTCTTTCTGGATAACCGTGAGAGGAAGGTCTGAAGATAGTTCATTTGTTAGTAACAAGAGCTGACAAAGCATAACGAAGAAGGGTCCTTAGATAACATGTGCTTATTATGGATCAAATCAGCACCATGCTGTGAATTTCTTGAGCTACTCTTGGCTGCTGGGGAGTGGGAAAAGAGAAAACAGGAGGCAGAAGATAGCACTAGAAGTAAGAAGAACTGCCAAGCACATGAGGATTCCAGCGTTTGAAAGAGAGAAGCATTGACAAGGCGACTTCAGGACCAGAAGTGGGCAGGAAAATGGGAAATCAGGGATTCATTGAAGGACAACAGATCACAATGAAGGGAGAGAAACTGCTGTGGACTTATTGTGATCAGAAGGCGGGAGGCCTGAGATTAAGGTGAATTCCAAAAGCATGAATGCATGTGAGTTTTGCTCATCGACTGCACCTCACTATTGTGATCCTAATAGTCAATACAACATGCAAGCTCCTTGTCCTCACGGAGCTGTGATCTATAGCAATGGCAGGAGGCAGAAAGAAACAGACAATATGGAAAAAATTAGTAGAGAAATATCAGGTGGTGATGATGATATAACAAGAGTGATGTGACTGAAGGTGGTTGGGGTTACCATATACCAATTGGGAAAGAAAGGTCTCAAAGAGCAGTTAAGTCAACACCTGAGTGACTAGATAGAGGCAATCATGTAATAAGAGATCACAAGAAATGCACTAGCATTGGAGGATAAAAGTAACAGAGGCATCGAGGATAACTTCTAAACTTTTGGCTCAAACAACTGCAGGTCCTGTTTATGGAGATGAGAAAGACTACAGAGTGGATTTGAAGTGGGTGAGGATTGGTATTATAGAAAATCAGGAATTCTCTTTTGCCACATTAAGATGTCAAATGCTGGTCCTGAAAATGGTTCTAGGCACAAAGAGAGCATAGATGAAGGCCAAGGGATTTTAAGGTCAGAGTATTAAGAGTAAAGAACCTTAGCTTGCAATATGAATCATAAATATTGTTCTTGTTCAATATCTTGAGGTTGTTACAGATGCGGGCAGGATGCCAGTTGAGAAGAAAAACCCAAAACTAAAACAATAAACTTGAATTGAAATTGCAAGGAACAAAGGTTGAATGTCCTAATGACATCCTAAAGGCTAGTGGATAATGGATAATTGGGAAAGGGATATGGAGGTAGACTCTATATATAGTAGCAGTTGATAGAAATTAAATATATATCCTTAACAATATCAACAACAATATTTTGGCAATTGAGCAAAGTGCTTGCTAGCACTGGTGCACAGAAAAATCAAATGTAGGGAGTGAGACACCTTACAGTAGGTGAAAGCATTAATACAGTAACTATGGAGGCAGAGTATTAAGGGATCGATCCAAAATTTTACACCCTAAGAGAGTGGCAGAGAGGGACCTCAGAAGATCCAGCTTGGAGCTTGCAATTTGCACACGTTCAACCTAAGATTTCTTCTTTTTTGCATCTGCTTGTGTGTGTGTGTTTGTGTGTGTGTTTCCAGCACAGCTTTTGGCTACTATTTCTCTAAGCAAACATGTGATTCTAATGAAATTTGCTGAATTTCAAGCAGCCACACGTGTATGAAAGCTGCCCAAGTTGGATATTTGTGGAATGCTGATTTTCCATACATATCAACATTTGGTAATTATCATCAGAACTATTCATGCAAGTTTAAAAGTGGAAATAAAATTAAGAGAGATTCAATAAGGACCTCAGATGACCTACTGGGCAACCCTCCGAGGTAATCAGTCCTTCAATGAGTGGATAACCATCCTGTCCTATGAAGCTAGGCATTCTCTTTAGTTCAGCCTCTCCTGGAAATCTTAACAGAAACATCTGCCATTTCCTCTTAAAACCCCACACATAGGGTGGGGTGGCACCTCGCTAACTGATGAGCTACAAGCAAGTTGTAATAAGTATGTTTCTAAATTGACATAAATTGGTGTTTGTATTCTTTTCTAATTTTGTAAGTTTCCCAAGGCCTGCTTCTTTCTGTTTTGTTTTGCTTTTTCTCTCTCAAAGGCTTAGCATATAGGTTTTGAATAAGCATACCACTGGCATAGTCTATTAGTTATTGATTGTTACCTTAGCTGTTGAATGAAAACAACAAACACTTCTTTTCCGTGGGTTTCCTTGGATCAGGACTCTGGCTTAGCCTCATCGTTCGGACATGGGGTCTTGTTAAAAGGTTGTGACTAAAATGTTGGCCAGGGTTGCAGTCATTTCAAGGCTCAACTCAGACAGCATCCACTTCCAAGATCACACACATGGCTGTTAGCAGCCCTCAACTGCATGCCAAGTGGGCAGGGTAGCTGGCTTCCCCCAAACTGAAGTGATCTAAGAGAGTTTTGAGAGAGAACCTAAGATTGAAGGCATGGTTTTCGTATAAACAAATATTGGAAGTGACTTCCTATCATTGCTACAGTAGTCTATTCATTAGAAGCAAGTCACTAAGTCCTCCCAACACTGAAGGGAGGGGAAGTACCTGGGGTATGACTATCAGAAGGTAGGGGCCATTGGGGACCGTCTCACAGATTGACTCCCACACGTGAGGAGTCATATGAGGCGCGTGTTGCAGATGGGAAACTGATACTCTGTCAGGAGTTTGATTTACCCAAATCCATGCCTCTCAGAAATGGAGCAAAAATCAATGTGTCAATTTGGAATCAGCCTGATTCCAAAAATCTGTGTGTTTCCTAGCACATTTAACTGTGATATAATATTATTATGTTGACAGTCATATACAAACTTGTATCTGAACTGTTAAAATAATTCAATATGGTTGTAGAAATGGCTGAGCAAGCTGCTTCTCTAGAACTTTATTTGTCCAATTAAGATTTGCCAAAGACTTACTCTGTGGCCATACACCGTATGACCACTGCCAATCAAAGGAGATGAAACGAACTCCATGCCTTAGAGGAATTCAAAATTTAATGGGGAAAACAAACTTATAAGTAGATAATAACAATGTAAAATGATGAATAGAACACAGAACTATGGCATCCAGAGAAGGGAGAGAGTATCTGTTTTAAGTTGCAGAGGATGTGACATGTGCGGCAGGGAGATGGGTCTCAATAGATGAGTAAAAGACAGGAGGACAGATGGGGTGACTGATACTACAGAAAGAGAGAAAAATAACCTGAAAATATATTTTCAGGATAGCTTAGCAGTTTAAAAGCCTGGGTTGTTTTACAACCACTCCTTATTAACTATGTAAGCTTGGGGAGGTTTTCAACCTTTTGTGCCTCAGCTTTCCCATCTGCAAAATGGAGTACAAGAGTAAAGTTCACCTCATGGTATTACTGTAAAGCTAAATAAGAACATAAAGTGCTTAGAATGGTGTCTGGCACATAATAAGTCCTCAAAAGTATTCGCTATCATGACCTGAAAGGATATGAGCTTTTGGCATGGTACTTTGGAAGATATATAAGACAGATAATTGATCTCTGATTACGGAATTTTTTAAGTGCCTTACAGGACTTTTGTTAAAGATTTTAGACTAAGCAGATATAGAAATCTCTCTGACTCTGTTCCAAAGCTATGGCATTGCCAGATTTCTTAAAGTTTTAAATAGATAATGTAACTGGCCTTACAAGCATAAATGGACAATTCCATGTTAAGAAGAAAAAATCCACTGTGATAGTGATGGGAGGGAGCTGGCGCTACACAGCCATGGGGAAAAGCCAGACGGACCGCATACTACTAAGGGCCAGAGTGTAAACCTCCATCCAGAATGAAAGCTGAAGCACAGATCTCTCATGTGTCAGGAATTCTGAATCTGGAACTCTGAATAAAACCAGGAGAAGGTAAAACATTGGCTTGTCTGTAAACTGAGATGGAAATATCTTTAAGAACTGGGCTGAAACCTTAGCTAAGATGTGAGCCACCCATTCTAGACCACAGATGGAAATAGAACCACTCATGGGAAATCAGAATCTGTTTTCTGTATTATGAGAAGATTTAGGGCCCCAATTCACAACAATATTGAGGTGGGGAAAGTCTGAGCTGAGAAACTCACCTCAATACTGGTCCAGGTCTCCTGAAATACAAAGGACCCAGCCCAGGGAAACTGTAAAACTGTCCCCTAAGGAATGTCACTATCTGGGACTCTACATGACCCTTATGGCAGATGGTACCAATAGAAGATAAACACTTAGGCAAAAAATCCTTAATGCATATAGAGAAATCTAACACAGTTGATTATTTTTATTCATGCTAGTTATGTTCTTTTTACAGTCTTAAATATAGCTATTTTTAATTTCCATAAGTTTTCGGGCAACGGGTGGTATTTTGTTATATAAGTAAGTTCTCTAGCGGTGATTTGTGAGATTTTGGTGTGCTCATCACCTGAGTAGTATACACTGAACCAAATGTATGGTCTTTTACCCCTCATTCCCTTCCCACCCTGTCCCCAAAGTCCATTGTATCATTCTTTTTTTTTGAGATGGAGTCTCACTCTGTCACCCAGGCTGGAGTGGAGTGGTGCAATCTTAGCTCACTGCAACCTCCGCCTCCTGGGTTCAAGTGATTCTCCTGTCTCGGCCTCCCAAGTAGCTGGGACTATAGGCGCCTGCCACCACACCTGGCTGATTTATTTATTTATTTATTTATTTATTTTTTATTTTTAGTAGAGACGGGGTTTCACTGTGTTACCCAGGATGGTCTCGATCTCCTGACCTCGTGATCCACCCACCTTGGCCTCCCAGAGTGCTGGGTTTACAGACATGAGCCACCGCGCCCGGCCCATTATATCATTCTTATGCCTTTACAACCTCATAGCTTAACTCCCACTTATGAGTGAGAACATAAGATGTTTGGTTTTCCATTCCTGAGTTACTTCACTTAGAATAATAGTCTCCAATCCCATCTAGGTTGCTGCAAATGCCATGAATTCATTCCTTTTTAAGGCTGAGTAGTATTCCATTGTATATATATACCACAGTTTCTTCATCCACTTGTCATGCTAGTTATTTTCTATGAAGTAGCCACAAACACCACATTACTGAATACTGAATTATTGCCCACAGGGGAAATACAGGATTTGTTACTCTGAGCTGCTGGTCACATTTTTTTTTTGTCAACTAAACAATACATAACCTTGTTTTATGTATGTTTCTATCTAAAGACACCTTACTTAATATACACTCTTAACTCTTTAACATTAAACACATGGCCAATAGCACTCTAACTCATGCCTGAAGGAAGTTTTTCTAACCCACATATTTCTTCATAAGACACATCACCGCTTTCTTGACTTAGGAACACTGACAGCACCTCAGCACAGACTAAGGGCCATTTAAAACAGAGTAATTACTAACAAGAAGCACAAAACGCAAAGAGCATGGAACTAAATACTCTGTGAAAAGGACATTTGTTGGCAGTAGGCAAGTTCAAACAAGAAGGCAGAGCGTCACACCCTTTGTGACTTCAGCTGGAAGCACAGATGTCAGGCGACTCCCATTTCTCTCTGCTTGCCACAGGTACATGTTTATGGATTGTGGCAAAACTGCCTTTAATATTGATTGGCTCTGGAGTTACAAATAAATTTTAGTGAGTTAATGAATACACAAATAACAGGGAATGACTGTACCTGAAAATACAGTCTACTGATCCAATAAACAGAATAATTTACATTCAAAGACCTAGAGATATGTGACTTTATAATAAATCAAAATTACTGGAAGAAATATAATTCATAAAACAAGAGGAATATTATAAGAAGGGATAAACAAACATAGAAAAGGACCAAAAAAGATATTAAAGTTGGAAAATGTTGTCATCGAAAGTGAAAACTCAATAGATAGGTTAGAAAATGGAGACTTTTTACATATTGAAAAAGAATTAGAGAGTTAAATGATAGACATGAAGAGATCATCCAAAATCCATATCAAAAAGTTTTTCTAAATGAAACAGAAGTTAGGGAACACATAGAACAGAAAATCCAGCACTCTTTCATAGATATTCCAGAAAGAGTGCACAGGGAATAGGCAAGAAGCAATATTTGAAAAGCTAAATAAAGAGAATTTTCCAGATTTGAAGACATGAATATTCACATTTGAAAAGTGCCCAAAGTATGGAGACAAATTTTCACAAGTCCACATTGTAGGCATTACAATAAAATATAAGAATATCAAAGATAAACAAAGTATTAAAAACTACAATGGAGAAAAGAAATATTACCTATAAAGGGAGAATATAAAACTTCTCCTAAAGAACTCTGAATGATAGAAAAAAAGGAAAGGATATATTTAATGTGTTAATAGCTTTGAAACTAAAATTGTATACCTACCTAATTGAGCCTTAAACATGAGAAAAAGATGAAAAAATTTTTAGACATCTAAAAATTCATAAAGTTTCAGTTAAAAAATGATTAAAGTTATACTACAGCAAGAAGAAAGTAAATTAGGAAGAGAAAAAAATGGATTTCATAGAGAAATGGTAGATAAAAATATTGGTAAAACATATTAATCAATCTAAACTCATATAGAATGTAAAAATAATGGTTTCTGCTTAAAATCAGGATTGAAATAAAACATTAGACAGATACAGCTTAGGAGATACAAAGAGAGGGTTTAGGGGGAACATTAATATACTCTAAAGTCACTACTTTCTTCACAGAGAAGATAAAAAATAATTTATTTTTGTTAGTAAAAGTAGAAGATCCAATTGTTAATTTTAAAAATGTAAACTCCAACAAAATAGAAGTAGAATATATGTCTTTCAAGTCAGTAAAGGAATAAAAGAAAGTAAAGAAAACTCTATTGAACTTACAGTCAATATGTAGTGTTATTTTCAGCCCTATTACATGGTACAATAGACTAGGAGTTAGAAGTCAGAAGATTCAGCTCTGATCTTGGCACTGCCCATAAATAGCTGTATCTGTTTAAATGATCCACTTTCTCTTTAAAATAGTTTATTCCTGTAATAAAATATTTTTTTCCGAAGAACAACAAAAAGATGTAGTGTTATTTTAGGCCGGGCACAGTATTCAACGCCTGTAATCCCACCACTCTGGGAGGTGGAGGTGGGCGGATCCCCTGAGGCCAGGAGTTCGAGGCCAGCTTGGCCAACATGGTGAAACCCTGTCTCTACTAAAAATACAAAAATTAGCCAGGTGTGGTGGCAGGCACCTGTAGTCCCAGCTACTCAAGGGCCTGAGGCAAGAGAATCACTTGAACCAGGGTGGCAGAGGTTGCAACAGAGGTTGCAAAGGTTGCCATTGCAACAATGGCAGAAGTTGCACCATTGCATTCCAGCCTGGAAGACAAGAGTGACTCTGTCTCAAAAAAAAAAAAAAAAAAAAAGTAGTGTTATTTTGTAATTCGAGAAACCTTCTGCGTTGCTAACACTTAGCAGTAACAGATAAAATTAAAATAGCTTAACGAGAAAGAGAGAAAGCAGAATAAACGTGTATAAAGAGAGTTTAGAAATCAATGAGAAAATAATGAGCAGTGACTGGGCTGAAGTCTGAAGTCTGCTGTGTGTGATAGCTTGGGGTGGGTGGGAACATTTCTTTGGATTTTTAAAGCTCATTTGGGGTTCTGGGGATTGCGATTGCCCTATGCATTGTGGATGCCAGAGCATTGCTTATGATTTAACAGCAGGGATGGGACAAAAAGCTTATGAAATAAGAATGAACAAAAATAGCTCTATTTGCTGTTTATGACTTAAGCATAGGAATGGGAGGACAGTCACTGTCAGCTGCTCTCTGGCTCATGAATTAGGTTGGAAATTTCACCCATATCACAATGGAACAGCATGTGTGAACTGCTAATATAAACTCTACTTCTTGAAGGGAGTCCCAGGGGTTCCATGGGCTTAAACCCCATACTGCTAGGCAACAAGGATGTGATAGGGGAGGGGGAATATGAAGCATGCTAATTTTTCTGTTATTGTCAGAGAAGGACAGAGACATCAAAAAACATCTTGTTAGGAAAAGAATGTGTATATGAGTATGTAAGTTAAAAATGTAAGGGTGAATTTTAACTTCCAGTAAGATGGAATAATGAATGGCAAAGCAATGTTTCTAATAAATTATAACATAAAAAGCCAGATTAAAATAAAAAAAAATTAAAGGTAGGGAGCAGTGGATGCAACAAAGCTGTCAGAGAAGAAGGTTCTGGAGAGGAGGAATTGCAGGGAGGTGAGCTCATCATCTTCAGCTACTTTGGGAAGTAGTTTCTGATTCTGGTGCAGATAAACTTGTTGTTTACCTAAAATTCAAATTTAACTGTGTATTCTGTATTTTTTCCCCTAGCAACCCTAGGCTTGAGTCAGGGAAGTGATGTATGACTGGAGGCAGAGTAATTATCGAAGCTTTGGGCTACAGTGACAAGATGGAAGACTTAAGGTGCCTAAAACACACATCTAGACTAGTCTTTGATGTGGACACTGAATTACAAAGCCGTGTGGGATGGAACCCTAAGAGCTAAGTCAGAAACCTCTAAAAAGAAGAGGATTCCACTCTGCTAATGAGAGAAGACAAATCTAACCAGAAGAGGAGACCTGGTGAACACACAAGCTCTTGGTTACAAGCCCTGATTAACACCATCAGAAAGAGGTGAGCTAGAAATAGGCTTAGCCTTGCTAAATTTAATATGAAGTCTTAAATCAGCTTAGTCTCTACTGAGTTGATCTGCACACCTCACAGTGTATTTGCCTACCATTATAAAAAGGGTTACAGTGATTCTATGTACCCTACCTGCCTACAAGAAAAACAAACCAGCAAACAAATGACAACAAAAACAAAACAAAACAACATAGCCCTCTTTAGAGGAAGAAAACACCATCTAAAGCCATAGAAATATACCCCCAAAGATTCAGGACTGAACCTATTAGACAGGGACTGTAAAATATTATGATGGTTGTGTTTAAAAAAGGAGGGTAAAATGGAGAATTTCAGTAAAAACTTCAATCCATGAATACAAATCAAATGTAAATTCTAGAATTGAAAGACATAATAAATAAAGAATTCAATAGATGGATCTGATGGAAAATTAGACACAGCAAAACCAGAAGAACTTTAAACTGGAAGACAGAATAGTAGAAAGTACGCAATTTGAATGCCAGCAAGAAGACAGGGTGGCAACTGAAGAAAAGAGCATAAGAGATATGTGAGTCATGGTGGAAAAAGAAAAAAAAAAGACTGACATATCTGCTCTCGGAGTCCCAGAAGGAGAGGGGGAGGAGTATGAAACAGAAGCAATATTTGAAGAAATATTGGCAGAGAATTTTCCAAATTGACTAAAGGCATCAAGAAAAAGAGATTCAAGAAACTCAGGAAGCCCTATTCATAATATTCTGTGCCATGGTATTATAACTTCTGTAAAGCAAAGACCAAGAGAAAATTTCGAAAGCAGACAGATTACAAATATGTGCATTACCTTTAAAGGAACAAGCATAAGGATAATGGTGAACATGCCAATTGAACAATAAAACCCAGATGACAATAAAATAAGACCTTTAAGGTGCTGAAAGGAAAAATAAAAACAAAAACCTTGCTATTCAGAATTCTCAGCTTAGCAAAAATATACTTTAAAAATGAAGGTGAATAAAATTCTAGCAGACACACAGATTAACTAAAGAAGCTCTTTCCAGATACACTCTCAGTGCCGTAAGTTGGCAGAGAAGTTACAGCACACAAACCTAAAAGGAATATGCCTGCAGGAATAATGGGAACTCAGGAATAAATCTATGGATGGATGTGCAAGGGGGTCTTAATGTCACCCTGGTCCTAAACAAGACCCCAGAGCCTCAGCGTAACCCAAGAGATGGAAGGAAACCCCAACAATGACTAACGTTGATTCTCCACCTCTCTGGAGGGCTGGATCTTCGGAGTGAAAATAGTATTTACTAGATAAAATAGCCTTTTTGTCCTCTAAATGGTACCAAGCATTTACTGAAAAGAATTGCCCAAGTCCAGATCTCTTTTTCCTGAAACCAAGATATTCACCATTGTGATAGTGATTTGTAATTTGGTATATTAGTTATTCCTCAGCAGACACACATCTTTTATGTTTTTTGATAAACCTGAAATTATTTTTGATTTCTGATAAACTGGTAAAATTATTAAAAAGAACAAGATTGTGGGAAGGGCTCTGTGACAAACCACTGGACAACCATAGACATTTACTATGGGATCTAGTTTGCTACAGCAACAAAAAGCATTTGGGTATGAATCCACATAAATGTGTTTTTAACCATTCTAGATTAACCTGGAATCAACATTTTGGTTTGTTCATTTTGTTTTTGAGCAAGCTAACATTTTACATTTTTCTGTTGTTATGATTTATCTATCAACTCAATAATTTTGGAGCAGAAGCAGGGAATCTCACCATGTTTCTGGGAATAAAGATTAAATATCTCAAACATATAAAATCCATGTATTAATTTATAAATATAGTATGATTCCAAAAACATTCAGCCTAAGTCTTTTTGTATTAATATTTCTTTTAAAATAATTTGATAAAATAATTAAAGAAGATTTTTGAAAAAGGGGAACAACCAGAATTCACCAACTCTATCAAATATTAAGATTTATATAAAGCAGTAATACTTAAAGTAGTATGGAATTGGTGACAACACAAGTGTACTTACAACTTCAGGAAAGGTGGCTTAATAAGTAAATACTTTGAGATTCCCTGCTTCTTCTCCAAAATTATTGAGTTGATAGATAAATAGTAATAATATAAAAATGTAAAATGTTAGCTTGCTCAAAAACAAAATGAACAGACCAAAAATTTGTGTGAATGAAAGACACACCAATGATAAAGAGAATATTTTAAAAGAAGCCAGAGAAAAAGACACATTACCTATAGGGGAAAACCCACAAGAATGACTGCGGAATTCTCATCAGAAATAATGCAAGCCAAAGGATAGTGATCCACATTTAGAGTGTTGGAAGAAAAAAAAAACTTGTCATGTAACAATTCCATATCAATCAAAACTATCATTCAGAAAAAAGGCAAATAAAGGTGTCGTCAAACAAACAAACAAAAAGTGTTGAGAAAATTCATCACCAGCAGCCCTGTACTGAAAGAAATATCAAAGGAAGTTCTTCCAGCTGAAGAAGAATGATAGTCACTGGAGTCACAGATTTGCATGAAGGATTGAGGAGTGCCAGGGATGGAAGTTTACAGTGCAAATGTGGACATGGCTCAAATTCACAAGGGTAAATAGCTTACCCAGGAAAACTCTCAACTGTGTGTTGTTGTAATGAAAAGAGAGGACACTGAGAGGGTGACAGGGTGCACTTAATCCTGCATGATTCCGAGAAGGAAAACCAGAGTGAATGCAATGTTTTTTGCCCCACATCATTGACAATGCTTAGAACACATTGGGATTCCGGACAATGTCAGATTGTATACATTTTGTCAATTTAGTGGATGTGAAATTATATGTAATTATGGTTTATTTTACAATTCTATGATTCTAGTGAAATTGGCATCTATTAAAATATTTGTTAGCTATTTATTTCTTCTTCTGAGAAGAGCTAGTTTATCTCTTTTGCTTATTTTTCTATTGGTCTATTTATCTTTATTCTGAATGATTCATAGAAATTCTTTCGTTAGGTTGAACCGTAAGAAATAACAATATTCTATTATTTTAGATAGACAAAGGAGGCAATTTCATATGGTTCAATGTAATCTATTTTGGAAAAAAGTCTCTTTTTGGTTATATGTATTTTAAAAATTTCCAAGTTTATAGCTTATCTTTCCACTCTACTCGTGGCCTCTTTGATGAATATGTTTAAATTTTAATGTAGACAAATATATTAGTATTGCCATATAGATTTCCAGATTATGTGTCTTAAAAATTATCTTCAGTCCTGTAGTAGTAAGAGTATTCTCTAATGTTAAAAGATTTTAAGCTCGAACTCTCAAATTTAAACTTTTAAGAAACATGGAATCTATTTTAATGTATGGTATCAATTAGATATCCAATTTTGTTTTCTCCTTTATAAAAAAGCATTTACCTTAGCCCCATTTATTGAATTATCCAAACTTTCTCACTGATCTGTAATATAATTTTGGTCATATTTAAGTGTTTATATGTGTGTTCTGCACTTCTGTTCCATCGTCTGTTCCTTGGCCAATTATCTTAATGATTTTGTTTTACACCTGGCTTTGTACCTTGGTATCCAGAAGGCCAATCTTATTTCTTCTTAAGGAGTGGCTTTGTCATTCTTGACATTAGATTTTCAAAAGAATTTTAAGATTACTTTTTAAATTTCACAAAATACCTGTTGGTGTTTTTGGGTTTTTTTGTTTTTTGTTTTTTGTTTTTTTTTTGGACCATAATGGCTCTGTTCATTTGGGAAAGAAATAAATTTGATATTAAATCTTATTAAAAGGGTGTAACAAAAACATGACATATTAATTCTCATAATTTACTTGAGAATCCTTTGAAACCCTTTTGAACTGACCATTTATTATTATAAGAATCCCTCTTCAAATCTGATGGTGTTTTACTTTAAAGTCTATTTTTAAAGTTTTCTTTAGTGTTTGCATGATGTGTATTTTCTTACCCTTTTAATTGAAACTTACATTTAAGTAGATCTCTTTTTCATGGCAAACAGTGGGTTTAATGTATCATTTAAAAAATTTGAGCCTGCCAATGATTGTCTTTTAGTGCTGTGTTAGTCTGTTTACATTTAATGCAATTACTAGTAGAACTGGATTTAAATACTTGTATTACGTCTTGTATTTTTTTTAAAATCCTTTTTCCCTTGCTCTTTTTACTTGTTTTGCTTTGGGGATTACTCAATTGTTTATTATTATTTTATTTAAATGCTTATATTTTATTTTTGTCTAATTTTATACTATTTAATTATTCTAGAGATTACAATATCCATCCTTAATGCATTACAGTCTACTTTGAATTAGTATTTTACCACTTTATAATCAATATAAAAACCTTACAACAAAGTGAAAAAAGTCTCCTTCTCCACTTTATGTACTAAGTTGTCATATATATTGCTTTTGTCTATACAAATCCTAAAACACATGAATGTACTTGTTATTTTAAACAGTCAATATTTGGATAATTAAATAAAACAGGCTTTTATTTGTTCAGACATGTTTATTGTTGTAAGTTCTTGTTGTTTCTGAATCTCTGTTCTTCCATCTGAGGTAAAATACTGCTTTACTCCATTCTTTCTGTCTTTAGAGATTCTAATTACACATTTTTCAGACCACTAACAGTGTCAAACGCTCTTCCTTTTTCATTGGTTTTAGATATGCTTTCAACTATTTGTGCTTCAGTTTGTGTAATGTCTATTATACGTTATGCAATGAGCCTTTCTTCTTATGTATCTATTGTACTATTCTGTATATGCAACACATTCATAACTTCAGATATAGCACTTGTCACTTCCAAAATATTTATTATATTTTTCTCAGATAACCAATTTCTCCAATAAATTTATTAATAATATATCTATTTTGTCCTTGTTTTCCTCTATTTTATTTAACGCATATAATAATAATTTTAAAATTATTGTCTGTAATTCTAGCATGTTGTTCTTGTGTCTGCATCTATTGGCAGTTTTTTAATGCTTGATTAGGCGTCATATTTTTCTGCGTTTTTGTATGTTTCCTAATTTTTTGACTGCATGGCAAACATCGTATATAATAAAACCATAGATACTGAGGTTGGTAGTGTTTCCTCTGACAGAGCATTGCCCTTTCCTTGTAAGACAGTTAGAGTGAAAGGCCGACCTCTCATCTAATAAAGAATGGGGCTTGGTCAGAAATGAGTGGCAGCTTAACTTAGGTTCATTCACCTGAATTCAAATGACCTTGAGGTGAAACCTACCCTCTGTGTATTCCAGTAGGTCTGTAAGCATCAACATATTGTGGACTTCTTCCTCTGCTTACCCCATTGAGCCCCAATGCTTCGTTCCTCTATGCTCAGACTCAGCACATGGCTTAGATTATGAAAGAAGCCACTAATCTCTATTACCTAGAAAGGCTTTTCCTATAATTGCGTTTAGTTTCTTTATAGTCCTTTCATCCACAGCTCTCTGATGTCTTTAATTTTTTTTATTTTTAAATTTATTTTTGTTTTCTTAATGGATATGGGGGGAATGATGATTTGCTGTCATCTAGATTCTTAATAAGTGTAGAATGGCTGTATATCATTCTTTTCTCTAAGTCTGACAAACTTTTAAATACTAATGATGTCTAGTGTTTTGACAGATATAGAGAAAAAGCAAATATATAATATAATTATATGCACATTATATATGTGTGTGTGTGTGTATATATATATATAGAGAGAGAGAGAGATGACAGCATACATTGATAAATCATGTTAGGAAGTCAATTTGGCATTATTTTAAATGCGTGTATTCTTTAACCATAAATCTACTTCACAAAATTTATCTCATAGCAATATTTGTATGTATACTCCAAGAATTATATAAAGTATTTTCACAACCAAGTCAGAAAACAGCCTTAACTAGATGAGTGTTTGCACAAACCATAGAACATCTATGCCCTGGTAGGCAATATGGTCATTAAAAAGATGGATATGAATGGAAAGAGACTGAAGACACTACTAAGTGAAAAAAATAAGTATTAGAAAAATGTTGATGATTCCATTTAGGAATTAAAGTTAGGAATTAAAATTCCATTAGGAACCTAAGTCTAGAATCTTAACATGCATGAGTGTACCTGTGTGTGTATGTGCGTCTGTGTGTGGAGAAAAGAGAGAAAGAAAGTTGAAGGCAGGGTGTGGAGAGGGAGAGAGAGAAAGCACACATTCAAAATATTCAATAAAGAATTAGAAATAAGCGCACCATTGTCCATACTATTTACCTATGCGAGATTACTGGGATTGGAATGATTTGAGATGATTTTCATAGTTTATTTGATCATGATGACTTGAACCTTTTACAATTAGAATTTGCTGCTTAATAACTGAGTAATGTAAAATATATCAAAAGGGAAAACAGCAAAAATAGAGTTAAATATTTAATAAGTATTCAAGAAAAAATTAAATTTTTATTTTACAACTACTTGAATGAATTCCAAAGAAATAAACCAATTGAATTACTTAAATATTCAAAGCCTATGAAAATAACTCAAAAGAAAGACAAAAAGATTATAATTCTTGCAATAAATATGAAAAATCATATATAACTCAACATATAATGTAAAATACAAAAATCATAATATAAAGAGAAACTTGAAGGCTTAATTCATGCATAAAACTCATAAAGGAATATTACACCTAAGAGAATTATAACTAAGTTTATATTTGGACAATTTTAGCCTCCATTGAATTAAATAAACTCCCATAACACCTATGAGTTCCATTGAATATCTGGTAAAATGTTTATAAAATTTAATCAGAATCATAATTCTCAGTGCTGTTTAGATGAACATAAAATGGTACCGATGCCAAAGTACATGATCACTTTAGAATGCAATCATGCATATCTCTCTACATCCATGTAGTGCTCATAACATTTGATTTTCTAAACCCGTTTTCGGAAATGTGTCCAAATAAACTCTTCCAGGAAATTAAGAGAAAAATTATATACATCATGTTTTTATTTGGGGAGTATTAATAAAGCCCAAAAAGTTCAGTAATAAATGAATAACCACTGAAATTAGTACACATTTACATGATAGAATATTATGTATTCATTTAAAGTTATGCTTGTGAAATCTAAAAACACAAAATCAAAGCCAAACAACTCCTAATATTGATCTACTGATAAATGAAAGAATAACATTTAAAAATGTTGACCTACTACCTGACAATGAGAAAAAATGTTTTACATTTGTGTAGGCAGGACTGGGAAAGTCTGAACAAAAATGAATTTTTTTTCGTTAGAATGATAGGCTTATTGGTATATATCTTTCTCTTTTAAAGTGTCTATAATAGCATGGATATTTACAATCATAACACCTGGAATTCATATATAGCTTTTTTTTTAAATTTATTTATTATTATTATACTTTAAGTTGTAGGGTACATGTGCATAACGTGCAGGTTTGTTACATATGTATACTTGTGCCATGTTGGTGTGCTGCACCCATCAACTCGTCATTTACATCAGGTATAACTCCCAATGCAATCCCTCCCCCCTCCCCCCTCCCCATGATAGGCCCTGGTGTGTGATGTTCCCCTTCCTGAGTCCAAGTGATCTCATTGTTCAGTTCCCACCTATGAGTGAGAACATGCGGTGTTTGGTTTTCTGTTCTTGTGATAGTTTGCTAAGAATGATGGTTTCCAGCTGCATCCATGTCCCTACAAAGGACACAAACTCATCCTTTTTTATGGCTGCATAGTATTCCATGGTGTATATGTGCCACATTTTCTTAATCCAATCTGTCACTGATGGACATTTGGGTTGATTCCAAGTCTTTGCTATTGTGAATAGTGCTGCAATAAACATACGTGTGCATGTGTCTTTATAGCAGCATAATTTATAATCCTTTGGGTATATACCCAGTAATGGGATGGCTGGGTCATATGGTACATCTAGTTCTAGATCCTTGAGGAATCGCCATACTGTTTTCCATAATGGTTGAACTAGTTTACAATCCCACCAACAGTGTAAAAGTGTTCCTATTTCTCCACATCCTCTCCAGCACCTGTTGTTTCCTGACTTTTTAATGATCGCCATTCTAACTGGTGTGAGATGGTATTTTGTGTTGTGTGATCAATGTTAAGTCTATTGTTCAGAAATCCATTTGTTTTTCTCTTTTGAAAATAGGATGTATCTCTATCCCTATTTTTTGAGGAACTTTCTAATTATCTGTAGTTTTTACAGGGTTACACGTTATATGGTGACCCTCACACATGCAGAGGGTGCCCATGTTCTGAGAAGCTATTATTCTAGGCATGAATTTACTAAAAGTGGCTACACGCTCCTTTACCCTCTCTTCTTTAAATTTAATTTTTTAAACCTCTCTTACTGAGTTTTAAATATCTTTTTTTAAGTTTAAACCACCCCTCATCTAGAAGCAAAAGAGAAGTAAAATGTTATTTATGGAGCTTTGTCTTTTATTCCTGCCATCTGATGATATTATATAACAACCAAGTAGTTACATTTCACATTCATCTTTCTGTTTGAAATGCAGCTAGAAAAACCCTTTTTATTTTCTTTGGCCTGAATCTTCTTGATTCTGTTGTTACTGGTTTCTGACATTCCACCATTCATAACTTCCCACCTCTCCAGTCATCGTTGGTATGTACACTTTTAAACCCTACGTTTCTTATAAAGTAATTTGTACAGGCACATTGGATGCTCAGTATCTCTCCTCTTGTTGATATCTATCCTTAGGTCACTTCATTTATGGAAGCTTCTAAACACACTTGGCCTTCCTTTTTTCAAAAAAATAAAATTTCAGGTTTTGATATTAGATCTAATTTTTTTCTAATGTTTTTGAAAGGGAGTCCAGTAGATAAAGAAATAGAAAAAAATTACTATTTTGAATTTAAAGCATTTTTCTTAAATACATGCCAGTGAGCAGTGAAATACGGTACTATTTGTATAACAATGATAATTTAAGAAACAAAGACTTTTCTCACTATTTTTTTCTTTATCATTCTGAGACACAGCATTGCACAGGGTACATGCAGATGACAGAAAACATGCAGTGAACTCATAACACTAAAGACCTCTATAATCTTTTCCCAAGTCACTTCTTTCTTTTCTTTCTTTCTTTCTTTCTTTCTTTCTTTCTTTCTTTCTTTCTTTCTTTCTTTCTTTCTTTCTTTCTTTCTTTCTTTCTTTCTTTTTTTTTTGAGACAAAGTGTCACTCTGTTGTCCAAGCCGGAGTGCAGTGGCACAATCTCAGTTCACTGCAACCTCCAACTCCCAGGTTCAAGCGATTCTTCTGCCTCAGCCTTCTGAGTAGCTGGGACTACAGGCACACACCACCATGCCTGGCTAATTTTTGTATTTTTAGTAGAGACGGGGTTTCACTATGTTGGCCAGGCTGGTCTTGAACTCCTGACCTTGTGATTCGCCTGCCTTGGCCTCCCAAAGTGCTGGGATTACAGGTGATTCTATTGCGCATTTGAAATACCATAATATCCAAAGTTTGAAGGTAACATGAGGGGAGTATAAAACCATAAGTAGAATGTAGTGGTTTAGTGCTGTGTCTTCTGATAGAAATACCATCAGCCTGTATTAGTCCATTTTTACAGTGCTATAAAGAACTGCCTGAGATTGGGTAATTTATAAAGGAAAGAGAGTTAATTGACTCACAGTTCAGCATGGGTGGGGAGGCATCAGCAAACTTAGAATCATAGCGGAAGGCAAAGGAGAAGTAAGGCACCTTGTTCACAAGGCGGCAGGAAGGAGAGTGAACACAGGAGGAACTACCAAACACTGATAAAACCATCAGATCTCCTGAGAACTCACTCACTATCACGAGAACAGTGTGGAGGAAACTACTCCCATGATCCGATTACTGCCACCTGGTCTCTGGATACATGGGAATTATGAGATTACAGGGATAATAATTCAAGATGAGATTTGGTTGGGGACACAAAGCCTAACCATATCATGGCCATAGAATAATTCTCACTCTTCTGCAAAGACTCTGGGCCTAAATTTAGTTTCTTTAGTGATCAGATAGATTATCTTTCCCCCTTTCAAGCTTGTAAACAAGGAGATGGGGGTCTGGGCTATATTGTGTTACTAATGAAGAGATCATCAAGGTGTTTTATGTGGAAGTTACAAGTCAATGGAAGCTCATGGGCAAAGGGATGATGGACGATAGGGTAACATTCTAAGAGTTAGACACAGATGCGCACACACACGCACACACATTTGAATAAAAAAGACATAGATGGATAGATATACATACATATGTACATATGCCCATACATTTTTCTGGGTAGTGACATAGCTATAACCACCAAAAATATTTAAATCCTGGTGCTTGGATGATTCTTTCTCGTCCTTACCAAAAGCAACTGAAGAATGATCCTCTCCAACTGAAATTGTACAAGCCACCTAAGAACACGAAGGGACACTATTTTTGTGGTGGTCTAAGGGAGAGAGTCAAAGTGGTTTGCTCTTTTCCAAATTGTTCCCTAGATTTTAGATGTCACAGCAAAACATTCAACAACAACCTCCCTTCTCCCATTACCTCCCTGGAGAGGAGGGAGCTGAGTGGGGAGGCTCATGCTTGTCAAAGGAAACAAAAAATGGAAGGAGAAGGAAGGAAGCAACTAAATTCACCTGTGTTAAGGTGCTTTGCTAAGGTGAAGAAAGGCTTGTGAAGGTTCTTGAAGTAAAAAGAGAAAAAAAGCAAACCAGTGAACAAGAGTGGGCCCTGCACCCGCCAAAGTCTTTACACACCAAACGGCCTCCCTGTGGCAGTGTGGAACAGCCTGTTTGTGGAAACAATGGCAATAAGTTGGCCCCAGAATCAATCACCAGGCCAACAGGTAGATGATCTCCAATGTTTTTTAATTGTTGCTTTTAAGTGATTAATTTTTAAATAATATTTCTTACTTCCTTTAGTGCTCCTTCAAAGTTGGGTTAACATCATATGGTGCATAAGTGCTCCACCCTATCAAAAGCCTACTGCTCAATTTTTATTTATTCTTTGGATTTGAATGCCTAAAAGCCATCAGTACACTTATATTAATAGTATCTTATTGGAAAATGAGGCTTCAAGAACTGATTCACTTCAATTTAATTATTTTAGAGGGGAGAGGACTCTGCTTCCTACTAGCAAGCAACTTATTATGACCTGGTTTAGCAGATTTAACCTGCAAGATAACTGACTGAGTATAACTGAGAATGAGAGTTTAATGGCAAGAAGAAGGTGTATGGGTATGTGGGGAAAAGGGTAACTTTGGAACTTAGTATTGTAGGGGAAGAGAAATATCTTTCTCATCACCAGGTTTGTGACTGAGACTCCGTAACAAAAGTCAGATTAACAAAAGGAAAGCATACAAATGTATTTAACATAAGTTTTGTGTGACTCAGAGGCCTTCAGAAATGGATAACCAGAGAAACAGGGAAGCCTGTGCATTTTCCTTCTGTCTGATGAAGAGCGGCAGTCATGGGGAAATGTGACAGAGGACAAAGGGTCTAATATCATAATATGCTGGGAGGAACTCAGCAAAGTCTGTTTGTTCAGTTTCTTCCTTGTATCCCTGTGTCTTCAGAGATAAGGATGCTCGTTTCCTTTGGGTATAGGGAGGGTACCACTTGAAAAGGGCTTATAACCTGCTTCAGGGGAGAAGAGCAAGGGGAAGGTAAAGGCTACCCTTCTGCTATTTTCTTAGGTGCCATATTTTGGGTAGCATGTCCTGAACCCACCGGTAACCTGCCCGTGGAAACTAGAGCTGAGTACAGTACTGTTACCAGAACCTTGGTAGCTCCAAAAGGTGGGATCTTTCCCCATTCAGTGTCGCAGAGTCAATACACAAAATTGAAAGTGAATGTCAGTAACAGCAAGCTTTATTTGCTGGCCAGGTAACGGAGAAGCGGGAAGGTGGCTCACAAATCAACTTCTCGACTAGTGAAGTGTGAGTGGGTTAAAATATACAGTTTCCATTGTGGAAAGCAGTGTGGTGATTCCTCAAAGAGCTGAAAACAGAGCTACCATTCAACCCAGCAATAACATTACTGAGTATATACCCAAAGTAATACAAATTTTTCTACCATAAAGACATATGCATGTTTATGTTTATTGCAGTACTGTTCACAACAGTAAAAACATGGAATCAAGCTAAAGGTCCATCAATTGCAGATTGGATAAAGAAAATGTGGTACATATACACCATGGACTACTATGCAGCCATTAAAAAAAAGAGTGAAATTATTTCCTTTACAGAAACATGAATGGAGCTGGAGTACATTATCTGTAGCAAACTAATGTGGGAACAGAAAACCGAATACCGCATGTTCTCACTTAAAAGTGGGAACTAAATGATGAGAACACACAGACACAAAGAGGGTAACAACAGGCACTGGAGCCTACTGGAGGGTAGAGGGTGAGAGGAGAGAGAATATCAGAAAAAATAACTATTGGGTACTAGGCATACTACCTGGGTGACAAACTAGTCTGTACAACAAGCACCTGTGACATAAGTTTACCTATGCAACAAATCTGCACATGTGCACATGCACCCCTGAACTTAAAAGTTTAAAAATAAAAATAAAACAATTAAAAAATTAAAGATATGGCCTCTTTAATGAAGGGGTTGGACATTAAAAATGAGGGGAGGAATATTCCTGTATTTTCCAGGAATAGGCAGTGAACTTCTTGGAACAAGTAGTGTTGCCTTCCTTTTTGTTATTTTACAGCTTCTTCCAGTCACTGTTATGGGTGATTGTCAATTGTCATGGTGCGAGGAGAATGTCATTTAGCATGGAAATGAGATTCTAATGAAGTCTGAGGTCTTTTTGAAGTCGTTGGTTGGCTATCTTGGTTCTAACCAGTCTCAACTGGTGTGAGTACAAAAGGAACGTCTCATAGCAAGCGTCCTATCTTTAAAAGATAAGCAGAGAGAGGGTGGGGTAGAAATTTTGCTATGTCACATAGGCATTCCACCAAGTAATAGACTATACGTAAGGGGATTTTGCACAACCGACACAGACCCTGTGAAATCATCATGAACCAAGTTTCTATAGAATTGTAAGGAATATATAGTATCATCTGTTCTAGTTCTGCATTTTTCAAATGAAAAATTCTTAAGGCCTAGGAAAATAATGTCTAGCTCACATTCACTCACATTGGTAAGGCCAAGAGAACTCATTTCACTTGACTCTTAGTCCAAAGTTTTTTCTCCAGTACCACAAAGCCTTCCTTCTCTTCAGCAGGTACCCAGTGATATAAACTTCACTCTGAGGATCTCAAAAAAACTGTTAATTATAAATAATAACTATAATTTTCATTGCCTCTTTTGTCAAAAGGCAAAGAACACCAGAGAGTTGTACGATAGTCATAGTAGTCTTTATACCTCCAGCCAATTTATGTCAGCTTAGAATTCAGAAGAGGTCCTTATATTGGAAAGTAGCACTGGGCGTCAATCTGCAGTGTCACTTTACTAGATAAAGATCTTGGTTTAGTTTGAGCTGAGTTCATTTGCACAGAAATTTTTCTGCTTGAACATTGCCTAAGTCTGTTTGGGTTGCTATAACAAAAAAATCTCTTAGTCTGGGTTACTTAAAAACAACAGAAGTTTATTGCTCACAGTGCTGGAGGCTAGGAGGTCCAACGTCAAGGCTGTGGCAGTTTTAATGTCTGGTGAGGGCCTATTTCTAAGACATTGCACCTTTCATATGTCCTCACATGGTAGAAGGTATGAACAAGTCCCTTAGACCTCTTTTATAAGGGCACTAATCTCATTCATGAGGGTAGAGCCCCCATGACTTAATCACCTCCCAAAGGCCCAATCACTTCTTATTAAGTGATCTTAACACATCTCTTTGGGGATTAAGTTTTAACATACGCATTTTGTGGAGACAAAAATATTCAGACTAGCAAACATGATGCGTTGATTCTCTTTGGGTTGGGGGGAATGGTACTTCTTTTGGGTGGTTGAGCAATTGATTTTCACATATTATCTAAGATGCCTAAAAATGTTATTTTATTTGAACATGAAAGGAAAAAGCATGGGCCTGTGTAGTTATTGAAGAGCAGGTATCTTGTTTGTCATTTCCTTTTGCTGGTACTGAAGCCAGTGTTCACTGTCATTAGAAAGTATACTCTATAACATAAGAGGTTATATTCTAAACCTTGGATTCTTATTTCCAGGGGAATCTTGCAGATGAGATATTCATGTGTCAGTGAGACTTGTTGAGAGACAAAGAATCCCCTTGAGGCTATCACTCTGTAGGATGCCAAGAATGACTTCCCATAACTTTATGCTTTGCTGTTTCTCCTGCTGTCATGACAGCTATCAAAACCCAGAAAGATAGAAAATAAGAGCCTGTCAGCGACTGTATTGGGTATTTTTTGTTTTAGTTATAAAAGCAATACAAGTTCATTGTAGAGGAAAAGCACACACACACACACACACACTCTCTCTCTCAACAGGACACAGAGTATAAAATAAAAGACAGGTCTGAATAGGTCCCTTCACCACCCAACTTATATATATAAATGAGATCATACTATACATTTTGTATTTCCACTTGCTTTTACTTCCCTACTTTTAAATATATTCTGGCCATTTTTCCATTTTCTCACGTAGGTCTATCTCACGGTTAATAGTTCTACAAGGGTTGCACTGGACATTTGTATCATGGACTCAATACACATCTTATCTAGCCCCTGTTCATGGAATCTGTTTTCTTCTAATTTTTCCCAATTATTAAACATATTTTAATGCATGTGCTTTCAGGGATCTTCATTGACTGAAGTAGGTAGAGAGTAACTATAAAATTGGCAGAAAGCAGCAGTGGTCAAAAGCGATGATATTTTCAATCCCTTTCCAGTGAGAACTGAAATACAAACAAAAGTCTGAAGAACATTTGAGTGACTTGTTCTACAAACAAACTTTATGTTCAGATTTCAAAATGGGATAAACTTTGTAGATGGGAGAGAAATCAGACAGCTCTCTTCTCTACTACAAAAATAAGCCAATTTCAGCAGAGAAGAAAAAAACAGAAGTAATGAATTGCTAAGCAACAGAGATCCTGTTTACATGCAAATATTGGTAGTAATAACAAAAAAGAAAAACAGGGTGCAGGAATAACACAGGAAATATGATCTGAAAACAAAATTGCATATAATAAAATATTTGGGTCTTGCTTTGGAGTTTGGTTTTCCACAACAAGTCAACAGCTATTTATGTTGACACCATCTGAATTAATCGGCCTCAAAGCTAACCTGACGTTTTGCAATCTGCCATCTGTCTAGGAAGGAAGTTTATTCTGACAAATACTAAAAGGTGTTTGTGCATCAGCTTATCTCTTCTAAGGACCTTAATAAGAAAGTCAATTTTGTGGTGCTTCAGACTTTTCTTACTAGCAAGATCTGAGGCATGTTGGAGCATAAATATTTCTACTAGGATATGAGCCCTTTAAACCATAGTGGTTTATTCTTTTTACTAGGATGGATTTTTAACCTTCTAGTGGAATGTATAAAGACTAAGTCACTTTTCCTAAGCAAAGTTTTAAGACGATTTTTAGAACACATTTAAGTTTACAGCAAAATTGAGAGAAAGGCACAGAGATACAGCATATGCCCCTGCCCTCATACACACAGTCTCCCTGACTATGCTGTAACCATATTTACAGCCACTTTTCCGGAAATATAGGATTAGAAGTTAGGCTTTCTGCATTTTTTTTCTTCAATTTGTTTTTAGATTTTTAACATGTGAAAACATTGCTTTTCTTCTGTCAGATGTGTTAGGTTTGTGGTTAGAGAATTTTAGACTAAAAATCAGCTTCCCTCAGAATCTTGAATAAGGCCTTGTTCTAATACCTTTTAGCTTCCAGTAACACTATTCAGAAGTCTAATTAAATTTTTATTTATGATTCTCACATTGTGGTTTTTTCTTCCTTTATTTCCTCTTTCTGTAAGATGTTAGAACTTCTCTTTATCTCTGGTGTACACAAATCTCATGATGAGGTACTATATTGGTTTGGGGATTATTTTTTAAACATTCATTTGCTAAGTACTTGATGTTCTCTTTCAATTAAGTTATAAGTGTTCTTCAATTATTTTTTGAAAACTTCATTAAGAAAGAAGAAAGACCTCAATAATCAAATTTTCATATTAATACACTAAACAGAGAAGAGTACACTAATCAGAAAGCAAACAGAAAGAAGAAAATAATAAAGATTACAGCAGAAATCAATGAAAAAGAAATAGGAAAACAATAGAGAAATTCAGTGACACCAAGGAATGGTTTTTGAAAAGCTCAATAAAACAAACAAAACATTAGCTAAATTGACCAAGAAGAGAGACAGAGAGAGAGAAGACACAAATTACCAGAACTAACGATGAAAGGAGACAAACTACTAAGCTTAGAAACACAAAAAGAATTATGAAGAAATACTAATAACGATTGTGTACCCACATATTAAATAAATTAGATTAGCAGTCCCCAACCTTTTTGGCATCAGGGACTAGTTTCATGGAAGACAATTTTTCCACAAATGGGGGGTGGGGTATGGTTTTGGGATGAAACTGTTCCACCTCAGACCATCAGGCATTAGTTAGAGTCTCATACGGAGCATGAAACCTAGATCCCTCCCATGCACAGTTCACAATAGGGATCCGCTCCTGTGAGAATCTAATGCCACCGCCGATCTGACAGGAGGAGCTCAGGCGGCGATGCTCCCTTGCCCTCCACTAGTCTCCTGCTGTGTGGCCCAGGGTACGGGACCCCCGAATTAGATAAAATGGACACATTCCTTGAAAGTTATGAACCACCAAAATTGACTCGTGGAGAAATCACAATCTGAATAAACCTGTAATAAGTGAAGAGATTAAAGTATTAAAAACAAAACACAACTATCCACAACATAAAGCCCTGACCCAGATAGATTGACCACCAAATTCTACCCAAAATTTAAAAAATAGAATTCATACCAATTCTGTTTCCAAAAATTAGCAGATAGAACACTTCCCAACTCATTCTATTAACCAAAACCAAAGATATCACAAGAAAAATCCAGAACAATGACTCATGAATATAGAGTCACACAACCTCAACAAAATACTCACAAACTGAATCCAGTGTCATATAAAAAGAATTACACACGCGACCAAGTGGGATTTAGCCTTTACATCTGAAAATAATTAATGTGATACATATTATCAATATTTAAAAATCGCATAATCATTGTAGTAGATGAAAAAACAATTGACAAAATTCAAAACTCTTTCCTAATAAAAACAATAAATAAACTAAGAATAGAAGGAAAATGTCTCAATCTGATAAAGACTATCTATGAAAAACCCACAGCTAACATCACATCTAACACTGGAAGACTGAACGATTTACCTCTAATATCAGGACCTAGACAAGGATGTTTGCTTTCAGTGCTTCCATTCAACATTATACTAAAGGCTCTTGCCAGGGAAATTAGGCAAATAATGAAATAAAATGCATTCAAATTTGAAAGGAAAGAGTAAAACTGTTTCAATTAACTGAATGTCTGATCATGTGTAGAGAAAATTCTAAGGAATCTACTAAGAACTATTAAAACTAATAAATGAGTTCAACAAATTAACAGAATTACAAGGCCAATATACAAAAAAAAATTGCATTGATACATACTTGCTATGAACAGCAAATAAAATAAAAGAAACAATTTCATTCACAGCAGTATCAAAATAATAAAATACATTAAAAATATTTAACAAAGGTGGCATAAAACTTATATTCTGAAATGTACAAATCATTATTGGAAGAGATTAAAGAAGGTATAAGCCAAGGAGAAAGCATACTATGTTTATAGATTGGGAGACTCAGCATTGTTAAGTTAGTAATACACCCCAGCTGATCTATAGATTCAATACAATTTCTATCAAAATCACAGATTATTTCTTCTTAGAAAGAAAAAGTGATTCTGAAATCTATATAGAATGCAGAAA
Source organism: Macaca fascicularis (assembly GCF_037993035.2). Taxonomy (NCBI): domain Eukaryota; kingdom Metazoa; phylum Chordata; class Mammalia; order Primates; family Cercopithecidae; genus Macaca; species Macaca fascicularis. Next base: position 126,783,179 of record NC_088388.1, on the reverse strand, counting down.
AGCCAAAATAATTCTGTAAAAGAAGAACAAAATAGAAGAACCCTCATTTTCTGATTTCAAGACTAAATACAATATAACAGTCATCAAAACAGTATGATACTATCCCCAGGATAGACATATATGTCAATGAAATAGAATCAAAGGTTCAGAAATAAACACATACATCCATGGTTAACTGATTTTAAAAAAGAATGCCAAGACCATTCAAAACTGAAAGAATAGTCATTTCATGAGTGGTTCTGGGACAATTAGATGGCTACCTGTGAAAGCATGAAATTGGATCATAATTTACACCATATGTAAAAATTAAATGGATCAAAGACCTAAATGTAAAAGCAGAAAACTATAAAACGTTTATAAGAAAATATAAGAGTAAATTTTCATGACTTTGGATTTGCAAAGAATGTATAAGATGCCACCAAAAACATGAGCAGCAGAAGAAAAATTAGATAAATGAGACTTGATCAAACTAAACATTTGTACTTCAAAGGACACCACCAAGAAAGTGTAAAGACAACCCACAGAATGGGAGAAGATAGTGACAAATCATATATCTGATAAGGGACTTGTATCTAGAACATATAAAAAGCTCTTAAAACTCAACAATAAAAAGAGAAATAACACAATTAAAAATAGGTAAAAGATCCAAGAAAGATATATAAATGGTTCACAAGTACATGCAAGGATGCTCAACATCATTAGTCATCAGAGAAATATAAATAATAACCATGGTAAATCAAGGAGTTACCACTTTACATCCATCAAGATGGCTAGAATAAAAATGTTAGATAACAAGTGTTGGTGAGGGTATAAAAAATTAATACCTTCATACACTACTAATGGGAATATGATATAGTGCAGCTACTTTGGAAAACAGTCTGGCAGTTTCCCAAATGATTAAACATACAGCTACTGTATGCCCCAGTAATTTAACTCTTACTAATATATCCAAGAGAAATGAAAATATGTGTTCCCTCATATAGAAACTTGTACGTAAATGTTTGTAGCAGCAATATTCACAATAGCTAAAAGGTGGAGATAATGGAAACATCCATCAACAGACACATGAATAAAAAAATGGTATATTCATATAATAAAATATGATTCAACCGTTACAAGGAATGAAATACAGACAGTCCTCAACAATGATTTGACTTATAGCTTTTCAATTTTTTGACTTTAATGAAAAAATGAATGATACACAAACAGTAGAACTTATACTTTGAATTTTGATTTTTGATCTTTTCCCAAGCTAGTGAATACGCTATACAATATTTTCTCCCCATGCCGGGCAGCAGCAGTAAGTCAAAGCTTCTGGTCAGGTACATGTTCTTGAGAGCAAACAAATGATACTCTATAGTGTGCTGTGTTGCCAGATGATTTTGCCCAACTGGAGGCTAATTTAAGTGTTCTAAACACATTTAATGTAGGCTATGCTAGGTGACTATATTTGGTGGTTAGGTAGATTAAATACATTTTGGCTTCATGACATTTCCAGTTTACAAGGAGATCATCAGGACATGCCTCCGTTGTAACTCAAGGAGCATATGTAGTGATATATGCCACATCGTGGATGAACCTTGAATAAATTCTGCTAAGTGAAAAATGCCAGTCACAAAAGACCATATACTGTATGATCTCATTCTCACGAAAGCCCAGAAAGACATATAGATACAGAAGGTAGACGTGTGGCTGCTTAGGGCTGATGCAGCTAAAGGACAACACTTAGAAGCTACAGAGTCTGTTTTTGAGATGATGAAATGTTCAAAATTGGACTGTGGTGAAGGTTGCACCTATTGGTGATTATGCTGAAAGTCTATTGAATTTTACATTTTAAATGGGGGAACATGTGATATATAAAATATATCTTAATAAAGCTGATAAGAGGAAGAATGATAGGAAACATCGCAGGGGAAGAGACTTGTGTTTAGGTAAGGCCTCATTGAAGAGGAGACCTTCAGGGAAAAAGATGAAGAGGAGTGAGATATTTAGATATCTCTGAGAAGAGTATTCCAAGTATAAAAATCCTGAAATATGAATTAAAGACTGTTACAAATTATCTGTGTTTGTAAACTGACTTTTTTTTACCTTGTATGTCTGTGTTTAATGTGCAGTATATCCAATTAACAACACTGTTTGGGTGATATCCATTCCCAGACTAGAAATGAATTGCGTTGTTTTCATTGCTAAGGAAAAAAAGTAGTTAACTAAATGTACCTGATCTTTATCCAATAAGGAGAAAGACACTATTGAAATGTAGTGGAAATTTGTTGGATGCCTCCTTAGCAACCATTCCTTACTTTCCCGTTACCAGAATTCCCAGTCACTATTTAGAAATCCATTTGGTTCTGGGTAATTCGGCCATACCTCCAGATCCACAGACGTACAATATGACCTGGGATAAGCCAAGCAATACGCTCTATTCCCTGTACACAAGAGTAGGTAACAAGGTAGAGATGTAATTTAAGTTGTTTAAAGAAAGTGAATCTCTGGATATTTGCTGGTAATGATTGGCAAAGGCTTACTTTTATGTGGAGCTGAGCAACAAAAAAATGCAGCCCCAGCACCTGTTGGCGGTCATCATAAGACCTCAAGAAAAGCCAGTCTTAGGATAAAGGCAATACTGCTGAAGGCAGAAAAAAGTCAGGTCCTCATTAGCTGCTGAATCAAGCTACACTTAAAGCCAGTATTATCTCTGGAAGTATACTTACATGAATAATAAATTAGTTTTGTGTATAAGCCAACATTAGTTGGCTTTTCCAACATGTGCAACCAGAAGAAGAATAACTGTTTCAGAATTTTGTGCCAGTAGTGGGGAATTATAATTAACAGACAGAGAAGGGTGAAATGGTTCTAGTCAAAGAGGTAGGATTGAAAGCAATAAGAAACTTTGTGTCCTAGTCTGGGAAGTATACAATTCTTGCTATATAGAATTAAAGCAACTAGTTAAACTGCGAACTATTGTTTCTTGGCATTTAAACTTTGCTTTCCAAGGCTGTAGTATTGGGCATTTAGTAAAAAGTAAAACTGTATTGGAGAGTGCTGGGTACATTTTGCAGAATTGTGGGCTTCTGGGATATCTGAATGCATAAAAGAAAGAAAATATGACCTTCTAAAAGAGGCTCTTTCTGCCTGTCAACTGCAATATAAATTTAGAATATAGTAATTTGAAGACCTGCAGGCTAGATGAATGTAAATTATATGCCCCAAAGACAGAAAAATAAACCCAAGGTGGAAATAATATTGAGATTTCTGAGTCTACAGGTCTCCCCCAAATACCACTTATTTGTTTTACTTATCTCATGAGGAAGACAGTTTCACCCATGTGAAGGTACAGCAAAGTTGCATTTTGGGGGCAAGGCAAATATAGTCAGTGCCTTGACCACTGAGGCCATTGTCAAGAGATAGAAGTATCCAGGGGTTTGTCTTGAAACTCAGAACTATGAATTTGGAATGTATGTGGTTTTGGCTGCTGGATTATGGATCCATATAGAAACTACTTTATTTGAAGGGAGTTGTGAGATGGCTTATTATGGAACTACATAACTAATACATTTTATTTTCATTTTTCTCATCTTCTGTTCAACAACTTATGTTCCAAGTATTAGAAACTACAAATCTGTTCATTGACTTTCTCTTGACTATAACTATGGAGGCTCATGTGAAGTTCCTTTTAGAGGAAACTCTATTGTTCTTTTTTCCCTACTAAAATTATCTAAAAGAAGGAAAAGTTTTATTAATTTGTAACTCTAAAAACATATTTAGAAATTCCATAAAATCACTATGTTGATTATTTTATTTAAAACATGCAAGAAATATTTTTGTTCACCCACTTGACTGTAAGCTCCTTAAAGCAAGGGTGCGCTTTGCTTGTGACCTTCTTTCCCCATTCCTATCCCTGTTATATCAATTTCAACACTATAAAATCAACTGCAATCTTCTCATAATAATGCTGAGCTGTACAATTGAGTAAACACAGCTGGACAAGTGACTGAGAATTGACGATTAGAAGGGATAAAGGACCTAACTTCTGTTGGGCACCTGCTATGCCAGTTACACAGCACATTTCAACATCATCCTGAAAGGTATTATCTTTCCGATTTTACAGATGAAAAAACTGAGCCTCAGAGAAATCAAGTACGTTACATATTCAATGGCAGACTTACATTTTTAATGTGAATTCATCCAGCTTCAAAGCCAAAAAAATGTGCATTTTACTATAGATATAAATACATTGGGGTGATGATGATCTAAGAGGCCTCTGCCTTGATCTTGCCTCTGAGATGAAACATCCGTGTTGATGCTTCAATTGCTATTTTTTTTCTGTTTTTTTTTTTTTTTTTTTTTTTTTTTCCAAACTTGAATAGCAATTCTAACAAGAAGGCAATTACTTTTCACCCTGGGGAACAGATATTGGCACTAATCATGCAAATTAATTCTAAAGGTCAGATGAGAGTGTAAATGTGGGTCAGTACAAGCTGTAAAGCAAACATTTCGGCACCGGAAGAGGCAAATAAATTAGTGTTAGAGAATAGAGTCAAAAAAGAAATCTTAAAGTACATAAGAAATTAGTATGTGATAAATGTGTCTCAAAATCACTGGGAAATACATTTTATATTAAATACTTTTGGAGATATTGGAAATAAATTTAGAAGAATATATCATTAGGTTTTGATATTAAATGCTATACATAAAGGAAATTCGAGTTTGTTTATAATTTAAATTTAAAAATCTATAAACGTAAAGAAAAAGTATACAATATATTTTTAATCCTGGGCAGAAGGCAAAGGGGAAGACAATCTTCCCTCATATATGACATTCTTATATCTATTTTCCTATTATTGATCTATCTATCTATCTATCTGCCTACATATGCACACATTAGCATTTGTATGTGTTATATCTGTATTCATATTCGAAATTGGATTATTGGTGGCTTATTTTTTGTGTGTATTTGTACTTTTTTAGATAAAGAAAGTTAAATCTATTTTTCATCTATTTGCTCTTAAAAATGTTATCGTTTAAAACATAATAGTTATACAAATTTTAGGGGATATATGGCATTTTGATACATGTATAAACTGTGTAATAATCAAATCAGGGTAATTGAGAAATCCACCACGTCAGACATTTATCTTTGCTGCAATATGGATAGACCTGGAGGTCATTATGTTAAGAGAAATAAGCCAGGCACAGAAAGACACATACCGCATGTTCTTTCACATGTGGAAGCTGAGAGAAATGGATCTCATGGAGGTACTGCGTAGAATGGTGGTTACCAGAGGCTGGGAAGGTTATGGAGGGGGCAGGAAGACAAGTTGGTTAATGGGTGCAAAAATACAGTTAGTTAGAAGCAATATGTTCTAATCTGTAGTACAGTAGGGAGACAATAGTTAACAATAGTTTCTTGTATATAAATTATCTATAATATAATTGTATTTGAATTGAAGTGTTCTCAACATAAACCTATTTTTTTTTAATGAACAAAAGTCATCAACAATATTCGGCCTGTGAACAGGTAACATGTCTTTATGTGGAGCTATTAAAAGTGGCCAAATATGGAGTCTCCTTTTGGACTAAAGTGATATTTTCTACAAACTGAAAAGGAACAGATGGCCCCGGCTTTCCTGCAGCAAATGAGCCCATTTCTGGGTACACCGAGGGTGTTCCTCTGCCCACCTTGCCCTGTGTTCTTCATCTAGCACACCCGCAGACACATGGCCAGACTGGTATTCCCCAGGGCAGAACCTGACAGTGTGCTTCTCATCAGTGAAAACTCGGGCAACGGCTTCTTTTCTGTCTCTCTCCTTCCCCATTATCTACTCACGCTTTCTCTGACTTGGCGCTTTCATGCATGAAACACTGCAATTGTGAGCTCGAGTTTAGTATACCAAATCTGTTTCTATGAAGCGCTGAAGCTCAGTTGGGTGGGTTTATTTTTTATTTATTTATTTTTTTTTTGAGACGGAGTCTCGCTGTGTCTCCCAGGCTGGAGTGCAGTGGCGCTATCTCGGCTCACTGCAAGCTCCGCCTCCCGGGTTCCCGCCATTCTCCCGCCTCAGCCTCCCAAGTAGCTGAGACTACAGGCGCCGCCACTGCGCCCGGCTAGTTTTTTTTGTATTTTTAGTAGAGACGGGGTTTCACCATGTTAGCCAGGATAGTCTCGATCTCCTGACCTCGTGATCCACCCGCCTCGGCCTCCCAAAGTGCTGGGATTACAGGCTTGAGCCACCGCGCCCGGCAGTTGGGTGGGTTTATAAGCCCTTTCTGAAAATCCAAATCTTGGGGCTTAGAATGTATTCATTCTGTCTGAAGAGAGTCATTTATCCCTTCTTCCCTTTTTGCTCTGTCATTAGCCTTCCTTCCTCTAAGCCCAGCCCTCCTCCCTGTGTCCTGTTTCTCTTCACCACCTCTGCCCCCACTACTCTGCATACACACAGATAGAAAAGGATGGTTGTATTAACGTGGCCAGCGTAATGTGTTATTTCTACTGGGCAAAAGTCAGAAGTGAGCAATCAGAGTCTAGCAGATCAGAGGACACACAGAGAGAAGACGGTGACGGACTCATATTTCTGGGCCATGGAAGTGGGAGATGGAGAGTAAGAGGCATAGCACAGCAGATAGGAGGCAGTTTCGGTTTAGATTTAGGTCAGGATTTAGGCATTTCACACAAATGGGAAAGGGAAGACATTCTAACAAAAAAAGATTCACTTAGATCAGGATTTGATGTTTTGGGTTGAGAATCAAAGGAGTAGAACTGTAGTGACTGCCTGAAGGGATAAAGGGAGAAGGAAATAAAAGCACCACTGAAATGTGGTATTACCGTTTTTCCCCATTTATCTCCTGTTTACTTCCTCTCAGGGGAACCTCTTGCGTTGCCTCTTATCCAATGATTGTCAACTTCTTGAGGCTGGAAGTGTCACGTCAATCAGAAATAAATGGGGGTGGATGAAAGAAGAATTTGAAGCAGAGTTGTCTTAAGCTTTACTTAAGCCAGACAATGTCCGAATCTCTATGATTTTTTTTTTTCAGAAGAGGAAATCTCAGCAATAAGAGGAAAAGGTACAGCAGTATTAAACCGGAAGGTTTCTTGTCATCTTTTCTAATGAGTTTCTTTGATCTCTGGCTATACTCTTCTCTGCTAAAACCTGCTACTCTGAAGGAACATGAGCTTTTGCCTTTATCTCCTTGTCCCAAGGGTTCAGGGCCTGCAGTGGATGGAGCTAACTTCATTTCTTTCTTCTCAATGCTAGGGACGATTTCTATTAAGTACTTCTTATGAAGTCTTACGCCCTGATGGATATCATGTATTTTCAGAAGTCGTCTGGAAACATAATTCCATATCCTACTGATGTTGCTGATACAAACGGAAGGCAGGTAGATACTGGGTAGAAGAGGGCCGTTCCCCAGCAAAGCCTCAAGCATGGAAACCCACGGCTCTAAATGGGAACAAGCATTCCTGTTTCTGCACCCAAATGTTGCCTTTTGGCCTGCCATGCCCCTCTATCCCGTCCCCATATAAACTCCAAACGCCAGGCTCCACAAGCAGAAGAGCAGAGGAACAGAAGAGTGGCAAGGCCAAGAAGGAGGGAAGAGAAGAAGCATCTGAACATCAAGAGGAGTTCAGCTGGGGGCAGTCGGAGAGGAGATCAGCTGCAGGATTGCTGAACTCCAGGTGAAGATCATCTTCCCACTCCATCCCCTTTCATGCCGCTGAGAGCCCCCTCCATCTGGCTATAAAACCCCCCGCATTTACCATCCTTCAATTTGTCTGTGTGACCTGACTCTTCCTAGATGCCAGACAAGAACCCCGGTACCAAGATGGCACTGAGCTGGTTAACGTTTAAGCCGTCTGCGGATGCCAGAGCTAAAAGGAGCACTGTAACATGCCCGTCGAGGTTTCAGGAGTTGCAGGTACTCTCCCCAGATGCTACTGTGGGGCTGGAGCCCAAAAGTGCTCATCCCGGCTCCTGCGCCTGCCTGTCTGAATGGTCTCCCTCCTGGAAGGGGTCTGAGCATGTGGTGGCCAAACAGACAAGCCACACCCCTCCCCCACTTCCTGTGAGGGGGTCAGGGAACTCTCCGGTCTCATTGCTTCCTTTTCAGAAGATCTTCCATATGTAATTTGAATTCTCCATATTTGGAGTAAGCGCAGATCATCTTAATTTTGCTTTTGCTCTAGAATATCTTCTGTTTCCTATTTACGTGAGGAAACTTTACAGAGGAAGGTCCACATTCTAGACCTAAAGTATCTCCGAGCTGGTATACCACAGTGGCTCATTTTCAAGGACTTGAATTACAGATAGGAAAAATATTGCCTATTACACCTTTCTCATAAAATCTAAGCATACCCTGCTTGGCCCTGTCTTTGTGGGAATGCAGCAGCTCATATGAATATCATTAGAAAAACAATAAACTGTCCCTACATCCATTTCACTCTCATGGCATTAAGCAAGACCAGGCCTTGATTATAAGGCACTGGGGCTTTTGTTCAAGAAGCAAAGTAAATAAGTGGCCCTTTCAAGGAAAAAGAGGAATACAGTAGTACTCAGTGATATCACGGTTTCTGAGAGCAGCCTGTGTTCAAAAGTAAAGGTGGACTTTGAGGAAAAAATGATGCAATGAATGTGTGAATAAAAGTAGTCAGAAATTTTATCTAAGGTTTCAGATAGTAAATCAAAATAATTTATTTTAGTTTCTACATGATCTCTCTCTCTCTCTTCTGTTGGAATTAGATACTTAGATTTCGTTAGTTATTTTATTTTGTTTACTCTGTGGCCTTTCCCTGTAGCAGGAACACTGAAGCTATTCAAAGGAGAAAAAGCCAAATAAATCAAATTCCTCAAGTCACAGCTTAGAGATACTTGCTGGTTCCTGTAGATCCTGAATCTTCAGAAAGATCTGGGATAATTTAAATGTGAGAGTAAGAGAGATTTAGAACTTTGTAACCATAAAACTTATATTTGACTGAAGATATGGGCCAGTGGATACAACTTCCTGAGGAATATAAATATGTCAAATATGCAAAAGAATATTTGATCACCCATGACTGGAGGAAAGCTACTAAGTGACTCTGTCAGGCCATACTGTTGACTTCAAAAAGGAGGAGGCTGGAAATATGAAAGACACCTTTAGAATTAAGTAAGAGTCGAGAAAATACAACAAGAGAGGAACGTATGCTCATCCACTGACTCCCATAGCACACAGACTTGGGAGTCAAAGGGTTGAGGGCTGTGTGACCTTCTCGTAGTTGTTAACTGTTCTGAGCCTTCGCTAACATGATTGAGAATGAAAATCTTCATTGGCTGGTTTCAGTGTATTGTTGGTGACCCAAAGCAGCAGAGTTCTGGGTGTTCACAGGCTGCTAGATGTGCCCAAGTGGGAGCGTGCTGGAAGTTAGAAAGTTGATGAAACATTTTAATCTGAGCTTTGTGCCCTGAATGAGCTCTGTGTTCCTCCTGGTAGCGTACTTTACCTTAGGAATCAAAGTAGAGCTTTGAACCATTTTCTTTATAAACTGTTCTCCTAACGCCCATCCCCTGCCATTCCCACACGCACTGAGGCTAGCATGCTTTGGCCCACTGTGCCTTTCCCAGGCTTCAGGAGCCCAAGAGACACTAAAACCTGGATTTGTTGGAGTCGTCTATCCTGCAATTTCCCCAAACATATACTGAATAAAGAACTCTAAAACTAGTTTTCATGGGCTATTTGTTCTGTCTTCCCCCAATCTCTTTACACTTAAACTATGGCTGAAGTCAGCTCCAAAGCACTTAAGTGATTTTGCTATTTCGTATGCTATGTTTCTATTGACTTTAAAACTAATCTGATCATTCAAAAAGCTGCCAAACCCAGCCCCGAGGAATAAAGAAATAAGAGGCAACCTTTAAATAGGGGAGGGTTGGGCATCCATGGCTGCCGGCTAAGAGAGCACTTCCCCCAGGTGTGACTATATTAAAGCCGTATTTCACTTTAATGGGGAAAGACTGGAGGGGAATTGGGAGAAGGTGACCCCTCCTGACGCATGGGACTCCATTTGGGCTAATAAAAGACCACTTAGCTATGAGGGCGCATTACAATTAAATTGTCTCTAAACAGTTGCTTGCTTGGTAAACTTAAGAGTGGAACAGCTGGGGCATATGTAGGTTGGGAGACTGAGGTCTGTCCCTGCCCTGGAGCCAGCAGTGGATTTCAGGGGCCCTTGTAAATCTAACTGCACAGGAGGTGCTGTTGAATGTCCTTATAGTCCTTTTCTCTCAGCAGAGGACTCCCAGCCAAGTACCAAGTCTGCCCCAAACCTAATATAAACTTTTTCCTTTCTCATGCTACCTTATTCTAGTTTGGTTTCAAGGTAATATTACCCTTGTTAAATGACTTGGGGATAATTCTCTCCTTTTCTATTTCCTGATACAATTTATAAAATAGAGCCTATTTATTACTGGATAGTTAAATTGAACTTGCTATAAAACCTTAACGCAGTGACTTTGCTTATAGACTTCTATTTTTAATGTAAAATCGGAAAAGGTTTGATATCTGTGTATATTTGTGAGGCCATGACCATCATTAAGATAGTGAAAGCATCTGTAATCTCCCCAAATTTGCTCTTGTCCCTTTGTAATTTATCTTTCTGGCTTCCCAAATCTCTACCTTAACCTAGGCCCCAGAGAACCATTAATCTATTTTCTGTTATCATAGTTTGAATTTCAATTATACATGCATTATAGACTTTGTTATATTTTTGTCTATTTAAACAACCAATTATCTTTTAAAAATCTTAAAGTAATAAACAATTGAATATATTTACCTATGTAATTAGGATTAAATAGTATTTTATTTCTTTGGTTTATCCACGTATCCATATGCTATCATTTTTCATCTGCCTTACAGACTTTTTGTAACATTTCTTGTAGTTTAGGTCTTTTAGTGATGCATTATTTTAACTTGTAATGATACATTACATTACAATGATACAGTACATTGTATCATCTTTAAAGATATTTTTTCTAGACACAACATTCTAGGTTTAGAGTGTTTTATTTCAGTACTTAAAGGATGTTGCTATACTGTCTCTGTGCTTGCATTGTTTCAGACAGTAAATCTGCTGTCAACCTTGCGTTTTATGTAACGTTCCTTTTTCTTCAGGCTCCTTTTAAGATTTTCTCTTTATCACTAGTATTAATCAGTTGGATTATGATCAGTCTTGGTGTCGTTTTCTAAATAATCCTTGTGCTTGAGATTGATTATGCTTCTTAGATTTGTGGATTTGTAGTTTTCCTCAAAATTTGAAATGTTATGACTGTTATTTTTAAAATACTTTTTTTCTGTCACTACCTTTCTTTTTCAGGAATTTAAGATACATGTGTTAGCTTACTTGAAACTGTTTCAGAGCTCACTGATGCTTTTTTCATCTTAGAAATTATTTTTTCTTTTATGTGAATCACTTGGATATTTATAATGTCTTCAAGATTGCTTATCTTGATATTTAATCTTTGTTAATCTCTTTCAGTGTATTTTTAAATTGATACATAATATTTTTACATATTTGTTGTTCCCTTTTCCCTGCATCCTCGCCAGCATCTGTTGTTTTTTAGTCTTTTTAATAGCCATTCTAACTGAGGTAGGATGATATCTCCTTGTGGTTTTGATTTACATTTCCCTGATGATTAGTGATGTTGAGCATTTTTTTTCATATACCTGTTGGCCATTTGTATGTCTTTTTTTGGAAAATGTCTATTCAGGACCTTTGCCCACTTTTTAATGAGATTATTGATTTTATTTGTTTATTTATTACTGTTGAGTTATTTTAATCCCTTGTCAGATGAATAATTTGCAAATATTTTCTCCTACTCAATACATTGTCTATTCACTTGCTGATTATTTTCTTTGCTGTGCAGAAGCTTCTTAGTTTAAAATAGTCTTATCTTTCAGTTTTTTTTCTTGCCTATGCTTTTGAGGTCTTAGTCATAAAATATTTGCCTAGATAAATGTCCTGAAGTGTTTCCTCTATGTTTTCTTCCAGTTTTATAATTTCGGATCTTACATTTGTCTTTAATCCACTTTGAGTTGATTGTTGTGTATGTTGAGAGATAGTAATCCAGTTTCATTCTTCTGCAGATGAATATCCAATTTTCCTGGCACCATTTACTGAAGACGGTTTTTTCTCCAATGTATGTTCTTGGTGAGTTTGTCAAAAATTATTTGACTGTGAGTAAATATGTGGATTTATTTATGGGTTCTCTATTCTGTTCCATTGGTCTATGTGTCTGTTTTTGTATCAGTACCATGTTGACACAAACTATGCAAAGTTACTATAGTTTTGTGATAAATTTTGAAGTCAGGTAGTGTGATAACTCCAGTTTTGTTATTTTTGCTTAGGATTGCTTTGGGCATTGAGAATCTTTTTTGGTTTGATGCAAATTTTAGGATTTTTTTTCTGGTTCGTGAGAAATGACATTGGTATTTTGATAGGGATTACATTAAATCCATGGATTGCTTTGGTTAGTTTGGTTATTTTAACAATATTAATTCTTCTGATCCATAAGCATAGAATGTCTTTCCATTTGTGTGTGTCCTATCCAATTTTTTAAATTAGTATTTTGTAGTTTTCCTTGCAGAGATTTTTCACCTCTTTGGTTAAATTTATTACTGCTTGTTGTTTTTTGGCAGCTACTGTAAATGGCACTGCATTCCTGCTTTCTTTCTCAGATAGTTCATTATTGGTATAACAGAAATGCTACTGATTTTTGTATGTTGATTTTGTATCCTATAACTTTAATGAATTTGTTTATCAGGTGTAAGTGTGTTTTGGTGGAGTCTTTAGTTTTTTTTTTTTAGATATAAGATCTTGTCATCCACAAGGAGGGACAATTCAACTACCCCTTTTCTAATTTGGATACCTTTTATTTCTTAGCTTGCCTAATTGCTCTGGCTAGTATTTCCAGTACTATGTAGAATAGCAGTAGTGAAAATGGGCATTCTTTACTAGTTCTAGTTCTTAGAGGAAAGGCTTTCAGCATTTCCCCATTCAGTATGATGTTAGCTGTGGTTCTGTCAAATCTGGTCTTTGCTATGTTGGGGCTGATAAAATTCAACATCAATTCACGATAAAAACCTTTAACAAACTAGACATAGAAAGAACATACTTCATTCAGGTATTTTTATTCTCCAACATTGCAGTTTTTATCTCTAGATGTATGATTTCATTTTTATTTATCTCAGGTGTCTATTACCTTTATGAACATTTGAAGCACAGTTATCTGGTAATTCTAACATCTATGTCAATTTTCTTTATTAGGTTTGATTGATTGATTTTTTTCCTTATTCAGGTCATATTTACTTGCTTCTCTTGTTGTGTGTTATCTTGAATTGGATTCCAGATCTTATAAATTTTACATGGTTGGATGCTGGATATTTTCTTTAAATATTTCTGAACTTCATCTTGAGACTTGAGAGACCTGTGAACAGTTTGATCATTTTATTGCTTGCTTTGGAGATTTGTTGGGTAGGAAAAGAACAGCATTTAATTTAGGCCTAGTTATGTTCCACTGTTGAGGTAAGACTTTCTGAGACTTTTACCTAATGCCCTATAAATTATAAGGTTTTCTCTCTGTCTGGAGCAATCCAGGCAGTGTTCCCATAGAGTGAGAACGTGAGCTACTATTTCTTCTCATTTTGGATGCTCTTTCTCCTGTCTCATGTAATTTCCTCATACACATATACTGATGAGTGCTCTTTTGAATAATCAAGGATAATTTTCTGCTTGTCTCTAGTTTTCTCTCTGTGTGGCTCCCTCCTCTCTGGTATTCTGTTCTGGGAAGTCCAGCCATATTGATAATCCCAGATTTTCAGTTCTGTCTTCTCAACTCAGGATTTTTTCAGTCTTCATCTGGATTGCCTCTTCCTAAATTAAATCCTGGACACACTCTATAAAGAGTAAGGTAGGAAGGTCTTAGGCCTCAGCTCATTGCTTTCCTAGATCTCTCTGACAGCTCATAATCTTTTGTTGCCTGATATTCGATTGTTCCAGGTATTTTGTCTGTTTTCTTTTTGTTTGTTTGCTTCAGGTGGCTAGGCAAAAATGACTTCTGTTACTTTTTCTTAGTGGAAAGTAGAATCTACATGGATTCCTTTTCTCTAATGGCTAATGAGTATATTTTGTTTTGTCTGTTAAATTTTTTCTTGAGGAGTTTTAAAATAATTTTTTAGTAAAAGTTACATTTAAGTTTTCAAATTTACTACACACTAACGTTCTTTATATTCTTTTAATTTTTAAAAACGCATGTCATCTGCAATTGTATCAAAAATTTTTTTTTATTATTATACTTTAAGTTCTAGGGTACATGTGCACAACGTGCAGGTTTGTTACATATGTATACATGTGCCATGTTGGTGTGCTGCACCCATCAACTCGTCAGCACCCATCAACTCGTCATTTACATCAGGTATAACTCCCAATGCCATCCCTCCCCGCTCCCCTCTCCCCACAACAGGCCCCGGTGTGTGATGTTCCCCTTCCTGTGTCCAAGTGATCTCATTGTTCAATTCCCACCCATGAGTGAGAACATGCGGTGTTTGGTTTTCTGTTCTTGCAATAGTTTGCTGAGAATGATGGTTTCCAGCTGCATCCATGTCCCTACAAAGGACATGAACTCATCCTTTTTTATGGCTGCATAGTATTCCATGGTGTATATGTGCCACATTTTCTTAATCCAGTCTGTCACTGATGGACATTTGGGTTGATTCCAAGTCTTTGCTATTGTGAATAGTGCATTTTTACTCTTAGATTAATTACTTGAAAGTTCCATTTTGCATTGAACAATCCTGTCAACATTTTATGTATTTCATTTTCCTACTAATCTTTTCTGTTGTTTTTGATGGTTTGTTTTGTTTAATGTTTCATTAATGTATTCTTTCATGTTTCTTCTTTCTATTTTTCTTGGAATTAGTCAAATTTTCTAAACTATAGAAGTAACATTTTTAAGAAATACTTTTTACTTCCTAAAATAGACACTTAAGACTATACATTTCATTTTAAGAACTTTAGCACTGCTTTTATTACAATTCATTTGAAACATGTTGTCAATTCTCATATGATTTCTGTACTGACCCATGAATTACTTTAAAATATTTTAAAATAATACAAATACACAGAGTGAAGGTGAGAATGTAGTTGTCTACCTTTATTGGATTTGTTAGCTTTATTGTCTTATGATCTGAAAAAAATCTAAGCTTAAGGTTAAACATATTTTGTTGCATAGTTTTCTTAAATCTTATCAATTATTTGGTTGATTTAATCTGTCGATTACCAGTATAATTTTTTTCACTGTCTTCTTACCTCCCTTCTTTCTGATGAGAAGTTAATAGTTATTTGATCATCATTTTCTTCTTGTATGCAATGTGTTGTTTTTCTCTGACTGCTTTCAAAATATTGGTTTGTAGCACTTTGTGTGTGATATGTTGAGGTATGATCATCTTCATGTTTAGCTCCTTTGGGTGGCTGAATTTCTTCATTCTTTAAATTTCTGAATTGCTTCAAATTTGTAAACTTCAGTTGTTAATTCTTTGAAAAATATTTTTTTGCCATTCTGTATCCTCATTGTCTGAGATTTCAAATAATCATATTTTAGAACATTTAATATTGTCCCACAGGTCTCCGATACTTCCCCCGCTATTCTTTTCCTCTGGGTTCTTCAGATTGGATACTTTCTATTGATTCATCTTGATGTTCTTACGTTATTTTCATTACTTAGTTCAAACCACCTCATAATTTTTTAGAATTTTTAGTATTGTATTTTTTATTTTTATAAATTTAAGGGGTACAAATGTAATTTTGTTCCATAGGTTTGTTGCGAAGTGATGAACTCAGACCTTTTTTTTTTTTTTTTGAGACGAAGTCTTGCCCTGTCTCCCAGGCTGGAGTGCAGTGGCACCATCTCGGCTCACTGCAAGCTCCGCCTCCCGGGTTTACGCCATTCTCCTGCCTTAGCCCCCCGAGTAGCTGGGACTATAGGCGCCTGCCACCACGCCTGGCTAATGTTTTGTATTTTTAGTAGAGATGGGGTTTCACCATGTTAGCCAGGATGGTCTTGATCTCCTGACCTCGTGATCCGCCCGCCTCGGCCTCCCACAGTGCTGGGATTACAGGCTTGAGCCACCGCACCCGGCCTGGAACTTTTAATGTATCTATCACCCAACTAACATACATTGTACCCATTAATTAATTTCTTTCATCCACCCTCCTCCAACCCCTCCACCTTTCCTAGCGTCTGTTGTCTGTTATTGCACATTCTGTTCATGTGTACACATTAGTTAGCTCCCACTTATAAGTGAAAACATGCAGTATTTGTCTTTCTGTTTCTAGTTGTTTTACTTAAGATAATGGCCTCTTGTTCCATCCATACTGCCACAAAAGACATAGTTTCATTCTTTTTTATGGCTAAATAGTAGTCCGCTGTGTATATGTATCACATTTTCTTTACCCAATTATCCATTGATGGACACTTAGGTTGATTCCATATCTTGGCTATTGTGAATGGTGCTGTAAGAAACATGCTAGTGATGGTATCTTTTTGATACAAGTATTTCTTTTCCTTCGGGTAGATACCCAGTAGTGGGATTGCTGGATTGAAGGGTAGTCCTATTTTTAGATATTTGAGAAATTTCCACAGTGTTTTCCATAGAGGTTGAAACAATTTGCATATCCACCAATAGTTATACATGCTCCCTTTTCTCTGCATCTTTGCCAACATCTGTTATTTTTGTCTCTTTAATAACAATCATTCTGAGTTAGGATGATATCTCATTGTGGTTTTGATTTGCATTTTGCTGATGATTAGCAATGTTGAACATTTTTCATATATCTGTTGGACATTTGTATGTCTTCTTTTTAAAAATATCTATTCGTGTCCTTTGCCCACTTTTTAATAAAATTGTTTCTGGTTTTTGTTTGTTTCTTTTTGAGTTGTTTGAGTTCCTTGTAAATTCTGGATATTAGTCCCCGGTCAGATGCATAGTTTACAAATAGTTTATTTTATTGTGTAGGTTGCCTATTCACCTTGCTAATTATTACTTTTGCTATCCAGAAGCTTTTTAGTTAATTAAGCCCTATTTGTTTATTTTTGTTTCTGTTACTTGTGTGTTTGAAGTCCTAGTCATGAATTCTTTGCCGAGACCAAACTTGTTCAACCTGTAGCCCATGAGCCACATGCAGCCCAGGTCGGCTTTGAATGTGACCCAATACAAATTCTTAAACTTTCTTAAAACATTATGTTTCATTAGTATCTTTTATGAGGTCATCAGCTATTGTTAGTGTTATTATATTTTATGTGTGGCCCAAGACAATTCTTCTTCTCCCAGTGTGACCCGGGAAAGCCAAACGATTGTACACCCCTGGCCTACAACAATGTCTAGGACATTTTTTTCTAGGCTTTGTTTTAGTATTATTGTAGTTTCAGGTCTTACATTTAAGTATGTCATCCATCTTGAATTGATTATTGTATATAGTGAGAGATAGGGGTCCAGTTTCATTCTTCTGTATATAGATATCCAATTTTCCAATTTTCCCAGAATTATTTGTTGAGAAGTGTATCCTCTCCCCAGTGTATGTTCTTGTCTACTTTGTCAAAGATCAGTTGGCTATAGAGATATGGCTTAATTTCTGGTTTCTCTGTTTGGTTTCATTGATTTATGTGTCCAGTTTTACACCAGTACCATACTGTTTTGGTTACCATAGCCTTGTATTATAATTTGAAGTCAGGTAATGTGACACCTTCAGCTTTGTTCTTTTGCTTAGGATTTTATTGGCTATTTAGGCTCTTTTTTGGTTTCATATGAGTTTTAGGATGTTTTTCTAATTCTGTAAAAAAGTAACGTTGATAGTTTGATAAGGATTGCATTGAATCTATAGATTGCTTTGAGCAGTATGGTCATTTGAATGATTTATGAACATGGAATGCTTTCTATTTTCTGTGCCATGTACAATTTCTTTCATCACTGTTTTGTAGTTTTGCTTGTAACGGTCTTTCACTTCCTTAATTAAATACGTTCCTAGGTATTTAATTTTATTTTGTTTTATTTTTATAGCTATTGTAAATGATATTGCCTTCTAGATTTCCTTCTCAGCTTGATCATTTTTGGTGTGCAGAAACGCTACTAATTTTTGTCAGTTTATTTTGTATCCTGTGAATTCAATACATTCATTTATCGAATCTAAGAGGGGTGTGTGTGTGTGTGTGTGTGTGTGTGTGTGTGTGTGTGTGTGTGAAGTCTTTCCAGGGAAGAGCAAGTACAAAAGCTCTCAGGTGGGAACACAGGTGGAAGACCAGAGGAACAGCGAGGAGTCAAGAGCAGCTGAAGCAATCGCAAAGAGAAGAGTAGGACAGGAGGCACTGAGCAAGTTTTGGGGCCAGTCCTCTGGGGAGGCAGGAAGCATGAGGGATTTGAACAGAGACAGTTTAATATATAGAAATAGGGGATTAACAGGAGACTGGAGTGACAAGGGATGGACTAGTACAGGGAAAAGAGGGGCTAAAGAACACAGAAATAGTAGCTCCAGGGAGAAGTTACTGCCTGTAGGACTGAGACAGTGTACCTGTATTCGTTCATTTTCACATTGCTGATAAAGACATACGCAAGACTGGGCAATTTACAAAAGAAAGAGGTTTAATAGACTTGCCCCAAGTGGTTGGGGAGGCCTCACAATCATGGCAGAAGGTGAAAGGCACATCACATGCGGCAGCAGATAAGAGAAGAGGGCTTGTGTGGGGAAACTCCTCTTTAAAAATCCATCGGATCTTGTGAAACTTATTCACTATCATGAGAACAGCATGGTAAAGTCCTGCCCGCATGATTCAGTTAATTCCCACCGGGTACCTCCCACAAGTGGGAATTATGGGAGCTACAATTCAAGATGAGATTTGGGTGGGGACACAGTTAAACCATAGCAATACCCAAGGGAGGAGCAAACCTGGAGATGGGCCTTCGTCCTAGGGCTGAGAGCTAGACTTCGTGGGTTTGCAGGATTTCCAGTGTTTCATGATGCTCCTCTGTCTAATACATTTCTATGGTCAAGGTAAAAATGCAGTCTTCTACAGCAGGGTCTAAATAGCAGGCCCTGACCTGATTTGCCTGCATTCCAAATTGCAGCTTCATAGTTTACTCCTCTCATTTCTTAAGTGTCTTGTACAAGACAGTTAACCTCTCTGTACTTCGGTTACCTTATCTGTAAATAGGGATAATAATATTAAATCACATAGAATAACTGCTGTGAGAATTTATAAATTAATCTCTACAAAGCACTCAGAAGGATGTCGGGTGCCTAATCAGCATTCGTTCAGTGTAACTCTTATTAACATTATTGGACAGATTTCACATAATTTCTATGCCTCACAAAAATGAACAGATTTTTATGGTCATGATGATTAATTAGTTACGATAAATCTTTTGAGAAAAAATATCCTCCCCATTATGTTTTGATGCAGGGACAAGTTCAAGTTAATACAGAGTTGATTGAAAACAGTCACTCCCTCCTCCAACCAATTAGTGGGAGTGAGTACAAGAGAGTCACATGTGACTATTCACCCACATGTGAATATTCCCCTAAATTTTTTGTGGGCGTGGGCTGCTGGTTTCTGCTTGTACCCACTGGGTTAAAAAGAGGGGAAATGGAGTGAGATGGTATGGCCTGGTATCACTGGAGAAAAACTGGGGAATAATATCTATTTTAGAAAGAAGATAACTGCACAGTCATGAACCCTGGGTACAACCCCTTAGAAGGAGTAAACACTGAACCCAAGTGCATTAGCCCTTCTCCATGCACTCCCAATCAGTGCTGCAAAAATAAACAGTTTATACATTCAACGTAACCCTAGAAGACCCCCCTCACCAATTATTGTATAAGTATTCCTCAGAAGATAAACACATTTCTCTTGCATTTCTGTCCCTGGCAGGCATTCTTCTGCTTTCAGCTATGGAAGTGGGATGGTAGCCTGCTTACCCCGGCACCCCAAGGCCCAGAGCTATTTTGGGAAATAGGGTATCTATATATTTGCCACCCACTGGTGAAGCGTTTTATCTTCTTAAATTTCCATCTCTCTAAAGCTCTCCTACCTCTCCGCCTGACTGAGTTTTTCCATCCTGGAGTATTTGAGCATGTTTGGTTGTCCATGGAGAGCACTGAGGTGGGGCCTAATGAAGCAGTGTTTGAAGTAATACTGGAACTTCTCTTCTGTTCTGCCCCATGGAAGTGATAAAATATCCGCCCTCTGTTGAATACATACTATGAGCCAGAGACTGGTGTCATTTGATTCAATTTGTATTAATGTCATGCCTGGTGAGTATTATTAACCCCTCTTTAAAAAGAGACAACTGAGTCCAAGATTACACAGCAGGTCAATGAATAGCATGTCTCTGAAACTCCACCCACCTAATTCCAGTGCTGTCCTCTTTCTACTGTGACATGTTGATTTCCTATGAGGACAGGTAGCATGCATTTCATAATTCTCATGTGCTGGGTATGGTTCACAGAGATTAATGAGACCGATTGCCAACCATTGCAAGGAGCCAAACAGGTGGCATGGAATCAACAGGGAAGCTAAAGTTCATTTTATTAGGCAAATGACTCGAGGTCACATAGTTAGTAAAAGATAGATCTGAGGTTTGAACTCAGGTCTCTTTTCCAAAACACACTTGTTACATTGCTGCTTTGCTTTTTGAGTCAACGATCTTTTAACCCTGTCTGATCTCATCTTCTTCAAACTTACCATGATCAATAGCTGTAGATCTGAGCACATTACTTTTTCCCCTATGAACCTAATTTTCCTACCTCACTGGGCAAATTTAATATGGTCTTGTTTCCCAACGTTTTTTCCTTTCATTATCTGGGAGGCTTTATTTTTTATTTTTTAACTTTGCTTCTTCTTAATTAAAAAAAGAGATTATATGGAAGTTTTTTCCTTTGAAGAACTCATTAAGCAACTATTTCTTCAAGGACATTTTGTCCTTTGTTAAGAGATTCTTTTAAAATATATGGAGTTTCAAAGTTCTTTAGACTTTGTGGTGAAGAACTAGATTCATTTTTATTAAGTCTTGGTTAAATATGAGTTCTGGGATAAGATACCAGAAGCTAAAACAGGTCCTGGGACTGAAAAAATATTTTGTTTTTCGTCTGTACACCTTTGTACCCTTTACCCTCTGGATCATTTATAGGTTAAAGTGAGCAGGGTCTAAGAAGGGGATTGAGATTATTAATAGGTGAAATTATATCAGAAATTATATCTGAGCTAGCTGGGAAATTGAGTGAATGAAAATAAAATGATATTATTTATAGAAACCTGACTTATAAGCTTTTTATTAGAGAGAAAGAGGCTTTCTTGAATTCAACTGAAGTTCCAACCAAAGGCTGAATTAAGGTTGTGAGGAGTCTCCTGAATAAAATATTGAGGCTTCAAATTTAATACCAACCTAAAATTAGGTTAAAACCTTTAGAGTTGACACTATGTAAAATTCTTTTTGTAGCAGCTTTACATGTAGGGTTTGTTGTGGAAGTAGTAAATCTAGTGGGTGATACTTTAAATGCCCAAATCCTTCTTCTCTCAAAACCTACTAACTTTGGGTGAGAATCAAGCCAATTACATTCTAGATTGATGTAAAACCAAATAAAAAATAGAGAAAGTTGATAATAATATTGGTTCTTGATGTCAACTCAGGGGGTGACTCTACTTCTCAGTAAATAGGAACCCTTTCTTGAACTCTCTTGTAAAAGAGTCTGGGGCTGGAAAGAAAGCTCCTCATCTCCTTCCTCCATGAGTGGCACCTACTACTTGACCACTTGTTTCACTTCCTCACCCCCATTTTAGTGCTTGTCTCCCTCCCTCACTAGACCATAACTCTAGCATTGCCCAGATGGAGCACATAACTTTTAATGTTGATCAAACTCTAACCACATGCTAGAGTTCTCTAAAGAATTTTTGGGGGATTAACTTATTAAAATCTCTTAAGACCCCTTTTGGGTAGCTAATATCATTATGTCTATTTCACACATGAGGAAATCATGACCCAGCTAGGTGAAGTAACTTGCCAAGGTCACACAATGATTAAGTGGATTTGAACAAGATTTGAACTTGAAAAATCAGATACCAGAGCCCAAATTCTAAACTACCAAGCTACAGTGCCTTAAATCGCTGTTGAATGAATGTCAGTAGTCTATATGAATCTATTACATATTGATTATTCTATACATTCTAGAATATAATTTTACATTAATTTTATATGCATCATTTTAACATGTTTGCGTATATTTACATCATTCATACAACATACTATATATAGTTTATTATACATTAGGGTTACTAATATATACTGTCTCAATATTTATTGAATAAATGTGTATACATACATATATAACCTATAAGACATATGAATGTATAATTATTCCACAAATATTTGTCAGGGTGGAATATTACATATTGTTATATATAAGGTACATAATAAATGAAAGTTGCATTATTGATGTGGAATATATGAATATTAAATTAACATGAATACTTTTTGAGTGAATAATTTTCTCCTACTTGTACCTGTGACTCGTGTGTTCATCAAAAGATTCAGGGGCATACAACATTCAGGTTTTTTTTGGAGAAGGGATGAAATAAAAGCATTTATATTCTCCATAATGACAAATAAACAACCTTTAGTTCCCCAGTTCCTGAAAGAACAAATTCTTTTTATTATAGTAACTTCCTATCACTAGGGCTTTTTTTTTATGATGACACAGCTTGTTTTTCCAGGATCTTCTGGACTCTGAAGCTTTTTAAATTAATTCTTTCCACAACTTAGCAGTGACCTGTAAGATATAGGTAATGGCTTCATAACTATGATCAAATAGACTTCTCTCAAGAAGAAGCAGGATATTTAGCTGAGGATGTACCATTGCCTCTCTGTAGAAGGTCATCTGTATGCTCTGCTTGAAGGCTGAGCATACCACTAGTCTTCTCTACTAAAAGAAACCCACTGTGTATTATTCATCTTTTATTCTGACAATAAACTGAGAGACAAATAATGAAAATAAAATCCCCTACATTATTTTTCCAATGAGAAAAAAAAAATCTACTGTTATGATTAGACAATAAGCTGAAGCCAAAGACAGGAGCCTGGGAACGTCTACTCTGTTAATTCAGATTGTGGATGGAATTCAGGCAACATTCCCACATTGGAAATTGGGCAAGAGATGACCATCGGAACCAAGAATTAAGGAATTTAGAGTCCATAATTATATATTACCTCACCCAGGAACCAGTGTAGACAGAGAGATCCTCCATGAAAAGGCTCCAGCTTGCATATGGAAGGAGATATATATGTATATGTGTGTGTGTGTGTTCCTTTGTTGGTCCAATGAAGTTGTTTGCATTCATGCTGTTGCTTTAAGACCCTAGCCTTTAGTGAGAGCCTCCATTTTCCCAGAACAGTTCAAATGAACATGGAATTGAAAACAGATGTGGGCTCCAGCATGTTATTGCACAAGGGCAAATGGGGCATAGGGAGGGAAAGGAGGGGGAGGTGGCAGGGACTGCGTGAAGGGACCTTCAGCAGCCCCAGGACTCTCATCACTCGAGGGGGTCTGAACTCTGAATTCCACCAGCCTGCACTCTGAAAATGAACTCTTAACAGAAAACAGATGGGAGTGGACCTGGAGTTGGGGGAGGGGAAATGGAGGGAGGCCTGAGGAGAAGAGTGTGGTGAGGAAGGCTACAGAGCAAGCAGAGTGGAGCAGTGTAGAGTGTGGGCTTGTTAACATTCTTGGTGTAAGGACTCTAAAGTGCTTGAGGAGGTGATGCGCGTTGGGGGCCACACATGCCTGGGACACCTACAGTCTCCTGCAGATAAAAATGCCTCTTGTTTTTGCTCTGCTGAAAAGCATCAATGACATTCAGAAGTTCCAAGAGCAGTGAGAATCCAGCCAGATTTTTTTCTTCATTTTGCCTGGGAAACATCTCATCCAAACAGACCACTTGCTTTTGCAAATGCCAGTAGTCCTGATAAATCAAACTCACTGGAGTCAGCACAATCCTCATGTTACTTTCCATAAGGGCTCTGTCTGAGCCAAGGCATGCCAAGGTCCTCGGCAGCGGGGGAGGGAGGAGGGAGCAGGGCTGGAGCATCGTCTAGACAATAATACCTCCTAGGGCTTCCCATCCTGGGAGCAAGAGCTAATTCACTTCTGTCTCTTTGGACTGGCTTATCAGAGGTTTGACAGTTCCCAGACTTGAATGAACCTTTCCACTTTTTTTTTTTTTTTTAAACAGCTTGAATCTCCCTGCTCAGTAAGTGAGAAGAAAAGGCAGATTGCTATAGGGCTGCGGTGAACCTAAGGAGAATGTCATTTTGGGGTTCTGCTATGTTAGAGTTTGAGAGTGCTGCTTGCGAGTGGGGGTGGTATTTGGCCCTTGATGTACTTGTTTGGCAAGACAGCTTAAATGTTCTTGGACAGATGCACACTATGTAATGACAAAGCAGTGGTTCTCAATGGGAAAGTGGGATTGGAGAGGAGGATTTTGCCCCCTGGAGTTTGGCAATGTCCAAAGACATTTTTCGTTGTCATAACTGGAGAGAGGGTACTACTATCTTTTCATGGATAGAGGTCAGACGTGCTGCCAAATATTTTATAATCTACAAGATAACACCCCACAACAATGAACTAATTATCTGGCCAGAAATGTCAATCATGCTAATGTAGAGAAACTATATTATAAAATAATTTTTAAACCTTGTGATAGTTTGAGGACAAGGATGGTATAGATATATAAAATTCAAGGATTATTCTTGAATACTGTTTTAAGGACACAACTCTAAGATCATACCCCACTAAAAAAATTCTTTATGATGATGATCATACAATAACAATAATAGCTATTAATTGTATTGTGCCAGGCACTATTTCGAGCACTTTATACATTAGTAAACTTGCTTTCACAACAAACTTATAAGATAGGATAGGTAAGATCATTTTCCTTTTCCTAAATTACAGAAGAAGAAACTGAGATACAGAGAGGTTTACAAATATACCTGAGCTCCCACAATTAGTAAGCGCAGGGCCGACTTTATGGGTGTTTAGCCCGTCCAATCACACGAGGCCCCATTCTCAGAAGGATTGCATGTTTGGTCTAATGCTCCACTGTTACTGTCTTGGAAGTTGTAATAATTTTATCTTTGAATTTGTGTTCTGTAATTGAAGCTCAATGTGACAGGAATGTGCGTGTGAGCAGAGGAAGTACGTGCAATATAGATGTCCACTGTTTTTTATTGCTCCAACCACACGTAGTGTTGATGATTTCCTTGAACACAGAACTCCAGTGGATCCCTAATGCATGTGAGTGCAGAGAGACTCAAAGCAAGTACAAAGTAAGCATGGTGGATCTGGGACTAAGCATGGGCACTGCAGCCCTATGAGGCCGCACTTTCTGTTCAAACCAGAACTTGCGCTGAACACAAAAAGAAGGCAGTGGCGTGTCTCTAAGGAATGCCCACACATTTTATCACACCCCTGCTTACTCACGTTATTTCCCTGTATTAGCCAACTACTTATGCTTGTAATGATGACATAGAAGGAAAGGGAAAGATAGGACAAGCCATAATTCCTTTTTCTTTTCGTCCTTCCTTACTTATCAGTAAGCCAAAGGTAGAGAGTGTTGGTAGAATGTGCACATATCGAGAAGTACAGTTGAGTTAGTTAAGTGCAGTTTCCACTGTTCTGAAAAGAAACAAAACACATGAATATCTGAATTGTGGAAGACAAATTGTGTAATTTAAGTAATTCTGCGCACAAGTTAAATGGTCTTAGATTTGCATTTAAACTGGTATGCACAATGTAAAGATGAATGGTAGCATTTGTGCTAATAATTTACAATTTTAATTTTTTCTCATAATGACACTTTACCCCTGATTTTTGGACAAGAGACCCTGCATTTTCATTTGGAATTGGGCCCTATAAATTATATAGCTGGATCTGAGGAAGGGAGCCATGATTTGAATTTTGGCAGTGCAGACCTAGAATCAATGCTCTTATCCACAAGAATATCCATTTCCATTCTGGGATCCAATGTGATAAAAATGAGCTAGACTTTAAGAGAAATTTCTCCGTCTGTGACCAGACACCTTCCAGAGTACAACCATCACCCTTCTGTTGGAGGGGTGAGAGTAGGGTCAATTTTCTCCCAATTGGAATTGTTGGTTTTTATGTGTGATGATTCTGCTGCAAGGACAACCTCCTGAGCAGCATGCTAAAAACTGTCGAAAGCAGCAGCTGAACTGTTATGTGCTACCCTCCAATTTGTATGTTTCAGTATCACACTTTCTATTGGTCTAGAACTCTAGTTGGTCATAGTAGTACATTTAATTTACACATCCGTGTGATCCATGTGCCAGGCATTTTACATATCTTATCTCAATTTAATCTTCTATACATTCTTAAAAGTTGACTTCAGAGTCGATAATGAGCAGAGGTCTCATAGAAGGCGATTGTGCAGCCATGATTGGAACCCACATTTGAATGATTTTCATGGCTCATTTAGTCCTGACTAGCCCTGCCTCATCTCCCCTCTGCTGTAAAGCTGTCCATGCTTAGCTATTTTCCATCAGGTTTTAGTTGAACATCTTTTGCAAGTTGAAATATTATTTAGAACATTTCCTTTGATTTTTAACATACCCAGTAAAATGTGACATCTTTAGAAAGTTGAATTTTTAAAAGGCTTTTTAATTTACAGCATCTTTATTTAAAATCAAATCTACTGAAACAACTTAAAGAGCCCATCAGTTTTACTCAGTCACGTTTGCTGAAATAAGTATAAACAAAATGTTTTCCTCTGAAATACATGAGGGTTAAAAGTCTCTGGTAAAAGAATTCTCAAAGGGAACATTGCTTGGGGCCATTTTGATTGTGTTGGTGATACTACTGGTCTTATCTTAGATGAGAACTCATCTAAAATTGTTTAACTTTTGCTTTGAACTCTTTTTAAACTCCAAGCATAGATTTTAAACGAGAAAGAGCTAAAGAAAGACAACTCTAAGCAAATTTGATCTTCGTCCACATTCGTACATGTCAGCATTGCTAAGATGATCACATTCATCTCATCAACGTTTACAGCCTTTGATCTAGCATGTAAAAGAATGGATACATTGGCGCACAGCCTCCCTAGGATGTATGATATGAATGTGTGTTTTACCTACAGACTCTGCTACTCAGAGGTCTGGTTCAGCATACTTGCCTCAAAACACAAGACACTAGAGCAATGGGAGGGAGGAGAATGGTAAAGATTGGTGGCACATTATACCCTTCAAAGGATACATTTCCGTCAACTCTTCAGGAAAAATCCCTGGAAACATATGAACATATGGCCTTTTAGTGTATGATGATTCCTTAAGCATAGATGTCTATGTGCACATCTTGTGTGCATGAGATCTCTTGGTTTTAGTTTTGCTCCTTGCATTGGTTTATTTTTTTGCCAGCTTGTGCAAGTGAGACTAGCAGAGATGTTAGCATAGTCTAAGGAGTCATATGCTGCTGGGTTTAATTCTCAGCACCTCTACTTACTGTACTTACTACCTTTTTTCTTCTTTTTAAACTTGCGTACGGTTACCTTACCTCTCTAAAACGCACTTTCATCTATAAATGTAAATAAAAGCAATCTGTCTACACCATAAGGATGTTAAAAGACTACGTGGCAGCAGTGTCAATCGACTGGCACACAGTAAGTGCTCAATAAGAGAATTCATGGTACTTATTATACTGAGGCCTTTCCATGCTGATAGCAAGAAAAATGGCATTTTCAGTTAATTTTTTCTTAAATGTGATGAACTATAATAAAATGTAACTTAACGTGCTGAAATCTACCCAATCTCTTCTGATACCAACACATTACAATACTGAAACACAATTGCCAAGATAGTATAACTTTTTTTTTCAACACTGTATTTTATTTTAAAATGACAAACATGCTTGGCCAGCTAAAACACATAATTGTGAGTTACTGGATTTATTTTTTCAGTGTAGGATTTCAGTTTATTGGGAAACTAGAAGTTGTTACATTAAAAGTAAATTCTACACAAACATATATGCAGTAATGTAGTTCTGTGATTTTTTTTCTTTTTCTTTTTTTGTGAGGGGGAAGGGGACAGGGTCTTGCCCTGTTACATGTGCTGGAGTGCAGTGGCATATTCACGGCTTGCTATAACTTCCACCTTCTGGACTCAAGCCATCCTCCCAGCCTCCTGAGTAGCTGGGACTACAGGCATAGGCCATCACGCCTGGCTAATTTTCGTAGTTTTTTGTAGAGATGGGGGGTTTCACCATGTTGCCCAGGCTAACTCCAGAGCTCAAGTGATCCACCTGCATTGGCCTTCCATAGTGCTGGGATTACAGGCATGAGCCACCACACTCAGCCAGTTTGCGGTATCTTGAACTCCTGAATTAGAGCTTGATTCATGAATATAAAGCATCCCAAATCTCTGCTTAGGGATCTTTGTAACTGACATTAACACGTAAATACTGACATTCACATTGAGGAGAGTTTTGCAGATAATCATTACTAATGTATATTTTGCCCTTTGATTTGAAATCAATAAGTTGGAAAAGCATTTGTATGTCTCACAGGGTAGTATCTATAACAGCATGGATTAACTCTTTGGTGTAAAAAAAAGTATGGAACAGTTTTTATGAGTCCTTTTTTGCATTAAGTAATATTTACATCAGTGAAAACATCTGAATTCTCATCAATCTGTTTAAATTTTATTATAATTAAGCACAACACATTTTCCCTTTTTTAACTGACGTATAATAATTATACACATTCACAAGGTACATAGTGATGTTTTCTAACGTATCATGTATAGTAATCAGATCAGGGTAATTAGCATATTTATCATCTCAAACCTTTATTTTTCTTTGTGTCGAGAACGTTTTCTTACAAACAGTTTTTCATGAGTTGACTGGTTTTCTAGGAGAGACACTGAATTTAGGCAGATCCGAGGAAAGTAAAATGAAAACATCAGTAGTAGTATCTCTTGATGATGCTGAAATACAAGCACAGTGAAAATTTAAACATAAGGCATTTTATTTCTGTTGATGATATTATAAAAAGAAAATCATGAATGAGTGATTCATAGATGAATAAACATTATTGTATTCACTTTTTTTTTCTGTACAAAGTCCTGATTCCTGATTTTCCTTTGACCTTATGTTCTTCAGCAGCACTTGTTTTTACAATTAAGAGATAATTACTATCCTGGACCCCTGGAAACTTGTGAACTTTCCAGAGGTCATTATAACTTAGTATCTGCTAAGTGCAGCTCGAGAAGGCCCAAATGAAACAAAACTTAGCAACTGTGTTCTTAACCTTGTTTATCATTAATCCGGAGACAAATGGCCTGTATCTAGCTTATATTAAAACTCAGGCATTGGAGTCTGTGCACACACACAACGCATGCACACTCTTGGTCAAATGTTTTGCTGAATCAGCTGAATTAAATGATTCGTGGGAGGCAAACTTCTCTGTCAGCTCCACATCAGATAATTGATGCTATTTATAATAGAAATGAAATAGGAGGCTAAAAACTAACAAAGAAAAGAATTCCTTGTAATTGCCGTTGTTTTCTTTGGAAGAAGGGAAGGAACCAGTGACTCAGTTTGGCCATACATTGATCGCATTAGAGAGAACAATGCCAACGAGTGGAGTAAAGCTGAATATCTTGCAAATAAATGTAACATTGAGACATGTTTCACAACGGACTCTTTCCTAGCAATCAGATTCATTATAGGGAAAGGGCTGTGACAAGTTCAAACAGGTGAGAAAAGAGACCAAACACAGAATGAATCTCCTTAGTGTTTTGGGGGCGGGGCGGGGCGGGGGCGGAGTCTCGCTCTGTGGCCCAGGCTGGAGTGCACCACCTCGGCTCACTGCAGGCTCCGCCTCCTGGGTTCACGTGGTTCTCCTGCCTCAGCCTCCCGAGTAGCTGGGACTACAGGCGCCCGCTGCCACGCCCGGCTAATTTTTTGTATTTTTAGTACAGACGGGGAGAATGAATCTCTTCTAATCCCTTTTAACCAAACCCAAGAATCACGCCAATATTAAGAAAATGACAGAATGCTTTCCTGGTTATTAGAAGTGTATTGTGAAGATGGCATTTTTGTATGACTACACAATCCAGATTATACAATATTGACTACACAATGTAGTCATAAGACTAAAAGAAAAGTTAACTATGATAATAGCTTTTATATATTAAGCAGCTTTTATTGTTTTAGATATCTTATGTAATATAAGTAAATTTATCCTCACAACAAAGTTGAGAGTTTGCAGTATCACTTCCTTTTCAATTGTTGTATAGGAGGTTTGGAGATGATAAAGATAAAAGGAAAATAATATAATCTTTAATCTACAACACACCTGAAATGCAAGGGACGTGGTATTCCTTATAAATACCCAGATGACCATAATGAAGACATATGTATCTGAAATGACTTTGGTAGAGGAAAAAACTGTTTCTTTGTAGATGAAAGATGTTTTACAGAGACTTAAATTTTCATCCTGGGCTCATTCATTTCCAAACTTGCTTTTCCATAAGGTCTGTGAAGTAAGAGACCTAGGAAGCCTCACATCCACCATTCAATGTGCCTTTTGACCCTTAGTTCCTAATCCAGTGCTGGATGGGTGGGGTGTCTGTATCAGAACCACCCACAGGAGCTTTTTCAAAACACACAATCTCCCCATTGGTAGGACAGATTCCATGCTCTGAGAGGCAGACAGAACCAGCTGAGTTATTGTATCAAAGGGGCTTCAGAGGAATACGAGTGTGCACAGCAAGGACAGTGCTATTCACCTCTTGTTCTTCATAACTAGAAAGCCTGATAGGACAGAGTGCTGATTCACTTCTTAGTGCCCCTTCTGACATCAGAAGGTGGGCTTTGTTTGGGCCCAGGGTGAGTCTCTCAACACTAAAGTATTTCCTTAGTGATCTCATCACTCAGGGCCACCAGAAGACCCCATTAGAAAAGCTGAGTGGCGTATTCTCACTGAACAAGCCACAGGGAACTGCAGGTGGGGGACTCGGAAACATTCAGGGAGAGATGACAGACAACCTGTGACTATATAGAAGGGCTAGAATTCTAATTTGATACATAAATCACCAGGAATTAAGTGTCCTGTTAATAGAAGACACATGGAAGTTTCAGAGAGAGAGAGAGAGAGGGAGAAAGAGAAAGAGATATAGAGAGAGCAAGCAACTGCATGTAGATGGCAATTATAATCTTGGTTTCAAATACATCTTTCTTGTTTTATGACTGCTCCTTATTCACGGCTTCCTGTTCCTGTTATGAGTGAAATACGTATGCTCGAATTTTGAAGATCTCGATTTGAATGATCTTAAATCCCTTTCCTATTCTTGAATTAACTCTTTTTTTTCTATGTATATTGGGTACCTGTATGTGTATATGTATGCTTGTACAGAGAGATTATTTCATTAGTCAGAAAACTTGATCTAATTAAAAACCTAAATTGCCTCTTTATAAATGCAAGAACCAGCGATACTGATAGTGCCTCTGTCACAACTGGCTTCTCGTTTTTCACATGATCTTTGTCCCTGGTGTTAGCTGGCTGTGCAAGGTCTCTTCAGCCCACTGTTTCTTGGTGAGCTCTTTATATAATGTGCCTGGTGAAACCTCTTCTGGATGTAAATAACTAGGATGTCGCTGAAACATGCAAGGACCCTTCCCTCTGGGTACTATTAACAAGGTAACAGTCTGATATTAACATTTCTTAGTATTTGTGGTATTACTTTTATCCTGTCCTGGTAAATCTGGGCATCATTTATATATATATTAATAGCTACTGTGGGATCAAATGATCACACAGTTTATGATCACTTTTATCAGTTACTGAGCTTACCTTTCATGAAAGATATTTAAGAACACATTCTATTTAATTTAGTGATCTTTTTTTTTTTTTTTTTTTTTTGAGACTGAGTCTGGCTCTGTCGCCCAGGCTGGAGTGCAGTGGCCTGATCTCAGCTCACTGCAAGCTCCGCCTCCCAGGTTTACACCATTCTTCTGTCTCAGCCTCCCGAGTAGCTGGGACCACAGGTGCCCGCCACTTCGCCCGGCTAGTTTTTTGTATTTTTTTAGTAGAGATGGGGTTTCACCGTGTTAGCCAGGATGGTCTCGATCTCCTGACCTCGTGATCCGCCCGTCTCGGCTTCCCAAAGTGCTGGGATTACAGGCTTGAGCCACCGCGCCCGGCCTAATTTAGTGATCTTTAAAGTCATATAAGGTAACTGTTCAAGCCCAATTTTATAGAAAAATGAGCTAAGGTTTGGATATATTGAGGAACTTTCCTAAGACAGCAGAGCTAGTAAGTGACAGAACATTGAGTCAAATTGTGATCAAATGAACCGAAAAATTCATTCTGCTCAGCCTTAGAAAATGCAGGTCATAAATTTTATTAATTTTTCATTCAACAAGTATTTATGGAGCACAATGCCACACAATAGGCATTGTTCTAGGCACTAGATTACAGCAACAAACAGGAAGAAGCAGCAATGAGTATTCTACTCCCTACCTGAATTGCCTGATCAAAACTCTCTACCACTTTGCCTCTGCTATCCCTGGGATGTTGCTAAGCAGTGTTCAGCTTCTACTCAAAATCCATTATTAAGGATCAACAGTCATCTTTGATTTAAATTCAGTAGCTGTGATTTCCTATCAGCCTCTTCAGAGGAGGATACTATCATTCCCACAGGGTTCCTAGAATTTCCCATTTTTACATGCCCTGTGATTGCAACTTTCAGTTCTGCACAACCAGAAAAGTTATGAATGGTACATTTTCTCCATTCTTTTCACTCTTTCCACCTCTCCCTCTCAACAGGGACAGCTGTTTTCTATTATAAAACAGGCTGACAAGGTGCTGGTCTGGAGCAGAGTCTCTTTGGCAGGTAATTTTGATGAGGCCCAGAGGTAAGGGGGTGGGTGTCTCTGATGGGTTTCCGGTCCTGTTATCAGCCATGTCCAGCAACCCCAGACACGGCTGCTGTCTGTACATAGGGCTGATTTCTGGCTTGGAGCCCATGCCTGCTGAGAGCATCAGTCATTCATCAGGGCTAATCCTTTAACTTTTTCTACTTAGGCTGAGGAAGCCTGGGAACGAGGCAAACATTCAGTCTCCCTCTAGCAGAGAACTTGGTCATTGAACACTCAGTGGTAACCCTACCGGTTCTGACTGGGCACTCATACTTTGATTTTTTGGTGGTGGTGGTTCTCGTTTTAGAAAAGTAGCAATTCTAAGCAGTAACAAATAGACTTAGTATAGAGAGAAAGTAAATGCCATGTGAGAAAAGACTCCCCTCGACAGCCAGCTATCTGCAGAAGAGAGGATCCAGTGATTTTTTTTTGCACAGGGAAGTTTTCTCTATGGCTTCAAACCAGACTTTATATTGCCTTTGGTTTTCGGGAAAATACAGGTATCTTAGCAACAAGGTTCAACTAAAACCTACTGAGCTTTGTAACCTGAGTCCTATTCTACTTACTGCCCTTCTAATGGGTGCTTCCAGAAACTAGCTTTCCCCTGCACTCAACTTTACTGTTTAGATGGAAAAAACACAGCTGCAAAAGACCTAGAAAGATTTGTCATTAAGAACAAAATTGTTCTTAGTCTTAATTGGCTTTGCTAGATTAGAACGCTGTCTTTTTCTGAAGAACACCAGATGTCAGGAGACTTGGTATGTAGTCCAACTCTGTGATTAACAATAACATTAATAATAACAAAACATAACAGAAGCATTTAGCATTCAGTGACATTTAACACTAACAATATCAAGCTATTACTCTGTGTTAATATGGACTAATGTATGCATGTAACATACATTGTGTGATTTAAACTTCACAGCTCTGACAAAGTAGGTGTTATCAGCATTGTCTCTCTTTTACAAATGAAGAAACAAAGTCTTAGACAGGTGAAATAACTTGTTCTAGGATAATACTTATTAAAATACGAAGGTAGAGTTTATACCCAGATTTCCCAGCTTTATCTGTTTTTTCATGTGGAAAGTAGGGATAGGGGCAGGGATTAGAGCATGTTTATAAGTTTCCTCAAAATGCCATCATCCTTAAGGAAAAGAAAATTACAGGATATTGTATCAGGCTCTAACATATTATATGAAGCTCACATTAGTAATGGTGGTGGTAATGATACCAAGTGGATTTACAGAGTTCTAAATAACTTTAAAAAACTTTCATTTTATTACTGATATGAACTGAATGTGACCCCCTCAAATTCATATGTTGAAGTCCTAATTTTCATCATAATGGTATTGGGGGGTTAGGCCCTTCAGACACGAATTCAGTTTAGGTAAGGTCCCAAGAGGAGACCCATGATGGGATTAGCACCCTTATAAGAAGAGGAAGAGACAAGAAGGAGCTCCGTCTGTCTGCCATGTGAGACTGCAGCAAGACAATGGTCGTCTGCAATCTAGGAAGACAGCCCTCACCAGAAACCGTGTTGCTGGCACCTTGATTTGGACTTTCAGCCTCCAGAACTGTGAAAAATGGATAAATGTCTTTGTCTAAGTCACCCAGTCTATGGCATTTAGTTGTAGCAGTCTGGGGAGAACAATGAAATTACCTTATTTGATTGCCACAATTAATCACCTTTCCAAGATGGTTAGAGTAATTACGACTCTTTCATTGTTACAGACAAGAAAATTGAAGCTCAGAGGTTTGCTTGCTCCAGACACATGCCTGCAAGTGTCTTTGCGTGTGGCTCCTAGCCTTGGTATTCGCCCATCACTGTCTGAGTTTACAGCCTGTGTGTACAATGTATTCTATACAGGAGCTATTCTAATGGGACTTTAACCACAAGTATGCACCCGGTCTCAGAACTCTCCTTATGTATGCAAATCTCATGATGCCGGTTTCAGATGGAGCTTACCAAGGCCCTCAATTCATAGATGGGTTGTAACAAAAAATTACATAGGACTTCGTACTTTTCTTTTTCCAAGGGAAGTTTTCTCTGGAATGAATAATGACATAGAGCTTTGTACCTTTATTTTACTTTACTTTTTTTATTTTTTGAGACAGAGCCTCACTCTGTCACCCAGGCTGGAGCGCAGTGGTGCGATCTCAGCTCATTGCAACCTCCGCGTCCTGGGTTCAAGCAATTTTCCTGCTTCAGCCTCCTAAGCAGGTGGGATTACAGGTGCATACCCATGCCTGGCTAATTTTTGCATTTTTAGTAGAGATGGGATTTCACCATGTTGGCCAGGCTGGTCTCAAACTCCTTACCTCAGGTGATCCACACACCTCAGCCTCCCAAAATGCTGGGATTACAGGCATGAGCCACCATGCCCAGCCTTGACTTTGTACTTAAAATTATGTAATTTTCAGAAATTTGAGTAGAATCCTTTTCCAGAATCAGAAATTTAAGCTCCTGCCAAGAACGTTTTTCTCTCAGTCGCTCTTGCTCAGATGCATAAAATCTCCTCAGTGCCCAGTCCTGACTGCTCTTTGGGCTTAGGAGAAATCCCTCTGAAGAGCCACTTCGACCATGAGGGCTTGAGAGTTGTCCTGGACAGAGAAGCCCAAAGGTCCAGAGTGCCCTGGACATTCTGCACAGCTACCTCTCTGGGCTCTGACCAACTGGCTTCTTTCGGTGGCTGTCTGGAGATGTACTCCTTGGAGACCAAAACTTCGGGATCCAGTAGCTACCCTGATTATATTTCCATGCACATATTTGGGGGAACTTAAGTCTTCATTAGCAAAGTCATTTGAATGACCTCTAACATACTGAGCATCCTAATCACCGTGGAGGTGAGAGAGATAAAAGGAAGGCAGGCAAGAGAATCAGTGTTAAGGGAGCTTCTTGAGCTGGAGAGGTTGTGTTTGCTCCCATTTGTCCTCCTTCAGGCTGTCCCAGAACACTAGTGATGAGCTTTTCACTGGATGTGGCTGAGACACAGCAGCACCCACATCACCACTGTGCCACCGACCCCTTCCCACCATTTTTTCTATTACTTCACAAAACACCTTTAGTTGTGCGTCTGACCCTTGACCCCAAACCCTGAACCAGAACTCACTGAGTCCTTCAGGTTCTCTTTGAGGAATCTGCATGGCCATGAGGGTTCAATGACAGGTACTTTTTGGTCTGGGCTTAATTTTCTTGTAATTTGTTTCCCCTACCTGGACATAGTATCCTTGGGGAAGTGCCCTTCTTAACCAACATAGGCACGAGGCTAAGTGGACAAATTCCATGTCATCCCCAGAGGGTCCCCCCGCCTAGGGGAGTAAGCGAAACTTGGCGTTGCAAACACCTACACTTCCTTCACACTATAGGTTACAATTCTGGCATATTTGACTCATCTACCTCTCTCTTATTCAGATATAGATAAAATGAATGCCAGGCAGTTAGCTGTGTGGGAAGGGTTTGGTTGAGGCTATGAGAATATAGAATATTTCACAGATTTTTCAAGTGATAAGGATTGAGCATATGACAGGAGTAGAGTAAGGGGTACATTGAAAATGTGGACTGTGTAGGGTCATGGGATCACTAAATGGTGAAACATCCACACCCACAGATACCGAATGTCTCCAGAACTGGGCTTTGTACTTATTTCTTCTTTTGTACAAATCCCTCTATCATTTTGTCAGGTTTTATTTGTTTAGTTTTTTTGCAACTTTATATGATGTTGTAGAGTCAGTAACATTCATAGCATTAAAACTAGACTTTACGAGACCAAATAGTACCCTTTTAAGTTCACTTTTAAGTGGTTTGCCTTCAGGGACTCTGAATTGGCCCTAACATCTTCAAGACATGTATCCTTGGTGAACCTTAAATTTCACAACTAGAAATCTAGTTCTTTGGTTTCATGAATCTTGACATTCTAATGGTCGTAAGGAACTTAATGACGTGTTCAGGTCTTAGAGTCAGAACAATCTGAATTCAAATCTCTACCAAGCATGTGATATTCACCTTCATTTGTAAAATGAGAATAATGAAGTATTACCAACCTCTAGTGTTATTTTAAGAATTAAGTAAGGGAGTTTTTGAAATGCTCAGCAAAATGCCTTATTATTGGAGTCAACGGTGTTATCATGCTTGCCAATTTCCCCATAGCCAAACCTCAAACTATGCCAACCAAGCATTACTCAAGTCCAAAAGCTGTATTCACACCAGGTTGTATTCACGTTAGATTTGACTAACTTCAGTGATAGCGTCTTACTGCCTCCTGAGATTGCCAAGTAATTTTTCAAAATTGTAATTGCTAGAGAATTCTTTCTTAATTTGAGGCTAATCTTCTAATACCCATATATGGATTTTCATTAGGGACCTTGGAGCAAAAGAATGCAAGTCAGTGACAGTTGTTCTAGCATCTGAGAGAATTCGTGTTGATGGACTCCTTTCTTCCTTCTTGTTCTCTCACTTGTTCCAAATATGATGTGCTTGGGTGCCCTTACCGCAGTAGCTGTTCTGCTTATGAATATGCTACTTCTTGTTGTTTGTTGTTGTTGTTGTTTGAGACAGATTCTTGCTCTTGTCGCCCAGGCCTGGAGTGCAGTGTCACGATCTCAGGTCACTACAACCTCTGCCTCCTGGGTTTGGTCTCCCACATAGCTGGGATTACAGGCACCTGCCACCACTCCCAGCTAATTTTTGTATTTTCAGTAGAGACGGGGTTTCACCATGTTGGCTAGGCTGGTCTCGAACTCCTGACCTCAGGTGATCCAGCCGCCTTGGCCTCCCGAAAGGCTGGGATTATAAGCATGAGCCACCGCACCCGGCTATATACTACTTCTTTAAGCTCCTTTTTAAATTCTCTAGGTTTGGAAACCCTGTAGTCCTCACTAAGCTCCTGAATTTAGGTATTTTCCCTTAATAAAAGAAAAAAACAGTTAATTAATAAATACTCATCCATTACCAGAATGGAACAACTGTTAATACTTTTCCAATTTTCTTTACACTTTTTTGGAGGCAAAGAAAATAATAGGTAAAATTGAGACCCCTGTGATGTCCTTCCTAATTTGTATTCCCTTCCCTTCCAGAGCTAGCGATTAAGAAGTATTTGATGTGCATCCAGTTCTATATATGTACCCTTTAACTATAATATATGCACATATATAAAAAATATATAAGTTTATACATATTGGCAAAGCTATATCATTCATTTGCATTATTTAAATTAAATACAGTACATGTAAAGTTTTCTAACTTGCTTTTTCATTCAATATTATATTTTCAAGGCAGATTCATGACAATACATATGTAGGTTATTCTTTTTAACTGCAGTATATTTTATTATATGAACACATGTGATTTATCCTTGTATCTAACTATGTGTCTTTATTCACTACCACCTGACCTTTGCATTAATTCCCCTTTTTGCTACAACATTGTTGTATGGGACATCCTGGTATATAGTTATCTCTACTCTGTAAGAGTTCATAGATTTTATATAGGCCAAACACACACACAGGGAAGCATTCTCACCTTGGATGGCTGGGCTACAGAGTATAAATGTTTTGGGGCGATGCCACTGCTCTTTGTGATGGTTCTATTAGCACACTCTCATCAGTATTAAATGAGAGTTCCGATTTGCTCTCATTCTTGGCTAAATATTGATATTTTTGACTATCTGGTGGATTTTAAAGTGTGTCTAACTTTTTAAAAATGTTCCTGATCATTTTTATAGGTGAGCATGTTTTCACTTGCATTTTACATATGCAGTTTTCCATTTCATTTGTCATTTTCCATGAATGACACATGAAAATACTTTGCCCATTTTTCTATTACATTCTTTTATATTTTTGTATTGAATATATTTATTTTCATATTCTGAGTGTAGACTTATATGTGCTGAACATATTTCCTTTCAGTGGCCTTCAATTTTGTTTTATATACCATTATTTATGCATAACTTTTAAGTCTAAATTGGTCAGGTTTATCAGAGTTTTCCTTTATGATTTTGTCTTCTTGTGTTTGCTTTAATAAATCTTTCCCTGCTCTGAAATCTTAAATATGTGCACCTATATTTTCTCCTAATAGATTTAAAGTGTTTTTAACATTTATATTTTAATTTATTTTATTAATAATATGAAATAAGAAAAATCATTTATGCCTACTATATATGAAAAATACATTTTATGTATATGGATAGACAGCTCTCCTAGTGTCATTTACTAAATACTTCATTCTTTTACTTTGCTAATTATATCTTTACCCGTATCCAATTTAGATTTTGTTTCCTCTGTCAAGTTTTTATTTTAATGACTGTATTTTTCACTTTATGATTTGGGATTGGTTGGTTTTATCATCCACCTGTGTTCAGTATCTATGTCTTTTGTTCCATGACACCATTTTTGTTTTATAAATTTTCACCTCCAGTTTTTAAGGATCTTGAAGATTTTAATGTCATTATTTTCAATATTGTCAGGAGTGAATTTTTGTCTGAAATGTTTTATTTTGTAGGCAATCTCTTCTGCGTCTTTTTCTTCATGGCCTTTGTAATTTCTATTTGCAAACTAGTCTTGTGTAAGGAGATGTTTTTCCTCTGCCTCTCTGTATTTTCACTTCCCTGCTTTCCCCTGGGGCCCCTTTCCCATCCTCAGCAGGGCAGAACCATTCTTTCCATCATTGCCCATTCTGCCCTGTGACTGGGCTGGCAGGAGCCAGGCCATGGGCCAGCAGACCAGCACTTGAGTGACACAGCTTTATGTAAACTCTGGGCTCGGCCTCCTCTTTTTACCACTACGCCCTGTGCCAATGAACTTGGTTTTTGTCCTATACAGCATGTGGGTTGTTTTGAACACTATGGTCCCTAAGAGTCAAATTTATTGCTTATGTATTTTAGTTATTTTCTGGCCAACGATGAGGTTTCTTTCATTTTGTAAAACTAGTGTGTTTTCTCTTTTCACTTGAAATATGATTTTGCAGCATTACATATTCAGAGGATATGCACTGACCGGAAATTGTGTATGGTGTATTTTTCACTTTCTTTGACCACTGCCAAAAAAACTGTCTTGCAAGAAGTAGAAACTACTCTGATTAATCAATCACAGTGAATGAAGGGATGAGTAGAGCAAAAGCATCGCATTACCAATTCTCGTACAGTGGTCTGGAATAGACTGGAGCAGTCAGTGTGTCCTCAGCTTGTTGTACAGAATGACCTAGAGATTCAAGTTTTTTTTTTTTTTTTTTTGATACAGAGTCTCACTGTGTTGCCCAGACTGGAGTGCAGTGGCATGATCTCGACTCACTGCAACCTCTGCCTCCTGGGTTCAAGCGATTCTCTTGTCTCTTGTCTCAGCCTCCCAAGTAGCTGGGATTACATGTGTGCACCACCACACCCGGCTAATTTTTGTATTCTTAGTAGAGATGGGGTTTCACCATGTTGGCCAGGCTGGTCTCAAACTCCTGACCTCAGGTGATCCACCCGCCTCGGCCTCTCAAAGTACTAGGATTGCAGGCATGAGCCATTGTGCCCGGCCAATTTAGTTTTTTTTTTTAAGGGTTTCAAAGTTGATTCTTATGCTCAGGAAGGCTTGGGAAGTGCAGATCTAAAGGAATGTGCTCTGGGTGAGGAAGTCAGAAAGCATGATGTTCAGCTCTCTTTTTCTTAAAATCTAAATTTTATTGGGCCAAGTCCTCTGTGGGCTCTGATTCTCTCACATGTAAAATGAAAGGGCTATATTATATAGTCGCTGAGAACATTTTACATACTGAATACACTTAATTCTTATACTAGTGAACCTTTTTTTTTTTTAAATTAATTTTGGCATCCACAGTCTACTCGTGATTTGGATTGGGACTGTAGTCAATTAAAACCTCAGGCCTTTTTCCATGTGCTGCTCTCAAGCCAACATCTCTCCAGTCTGCAATTAGTTTTCACATGCAGGTAAGGACTTGGTATAATTTTCTGCCTACATTTACTTTAATGTTTGTAAACATTTTTAATGCACTATAATATGCATAAATATAAATGAGCATATTCCGGGAATATATTTGCTAATTTTTTACCAGCTACACCTGTGCATCCAGCACCCAGCTAAAAGAACAGACTATATGCACCACCCCAGAGCCCTTCTTTGTATTCCTTTCCAGATATTACCCATCTCCCCATGAGAAACCTCTACTATGACTTATAACACATTTGTTTGCTCTTTTGGGCTGTATCTAGAATCACAAATATATACTGTCTTCTTTTGTTTAATATTGTGTTTTTGACAATTGTGCATCTTGGTACATGGATTTATAGATCATTAATTCTCATCGTTGCGTAGTATTCCATGGTGTAAAATACACCATGCTTATCCATTGTACTGATGGTGAGCATTTGGGTAATTTCCAACTTTGGCTACTATGAATAATGCTACTACGAAAGTTCTAGTAAACGTATTTTGGTGAACATAGGTTTGCACTTCTCTTGGGTATATAACTAAAAGTGATATTACTAAGCAATAGTTCACTTACATATTTAGTTTCAGTAGACACTGCTACACTGTTTTCCAATGTGGTTGACTCAGTTAAAGCTCCCACGCACAGTGTATCAGTCTTCCAGTTGCCCCACCTCTTTGCCACATTTAGAATTTTTCATTGTAGTTATTGTAGGTTGTGTGTTGTGGTATCACATTGTGGTTTTAATTAGTAATTACCAATGATTAATCCAGTTGAATGATTTTTTTCACATGATTATTGGCAATCTTGATGTAATCTTTTGTGAAGTATCTACTCAAGTCTCTCATGCATTTTTTCAATTGGTTATTTGCCTTTGTCTTTTCAATTTGTTTTAGGACTTCATCTATTCTAGATATAAGTCCTTTTAAAATATATTTATTGTAAATACGTTCTCCTGCTCCTGCTTTTAGCAGCCTCGTGGGAATTAGGTGAGAAATAGTTCTGAGAAACAGGATGGTGGTGAGGGTTAGCCAGCATGTGGTGCCTGGCTGGAAAGGGCTGGCCTGGGCAGGATGCTGATGCCAGGGCAATGTGCTGACTTAGGACCAGAAGTGTCAGCGAGCTCTGAGAAGTGGAATGGAAAGGCAGGAAAGAAAAATATTTCTTGCCTTTAAATTGCATGCAGGGCTGACTAAGAGTAATTAACCGTGTTGATTTGTTTTTCCATAGAAGTACTAGCAAAGAACAATGAATGTTTCCATTACCCTCGCCCCCTCAACTTGTCATGCCAGTCACCACGAGTCACCCGGCTTTCCCCAGTCTCAGTTTCTCCTCTTCATAGAGGGAGATGGGTGGATGGCTGTCTCATCACTCTCTGTGCTGGAGCCTACTGCAGTTGTAGGGTTGTAAAACTCAAATGAGACTCCATGACCAGAAATGAATTATCTTCACTGCATCTCAGAAGACTACTCTGTTACCCTCTTCAACCTCCACACCTTTATGTGTGAGGCTGAATGTGAGTGTGTGTGTGTGTCAGAATTTAAGACCAATCTACCAGAATGCAAGCTTGGCATTGAAGGATATTCTCTGGAGAGAGGATCCATGATAGTGGAATCACCCCAGCAGAGGCTGAGGTGACAAACATTGAGGGGGGACATAGAAGAAGCGTCAGGGGAGGTAGTATAGAGTGTACGAAGGGTTTTTCGACTCCTGGTTTTATACAAGAAGCTGGCTGTGTGCTCACTCCACATGGGAAGTGCATCTGGCCCTTTTTGCACATCAGTTATTAACATCTGCCTGTTCTTAGACTGAGTATATTTTAACACTATATTTACATGTACTAGTGCTGATAATTTTTTTAACTGAAAAAAATTTTCTGGAGAAAATGACATTAAGGTTACTTTTCCTTTATCAATTTAGTATCCAGAGTTAAATCACCTCAATTTTTTTAAAAAAATTTATTTTACTAAACTTGTTTTCATCTGGACAAATCCTTTTTAGTGTAAATTTTACAAAAAATGTCTCATTTGAATTTAAATCAATTT
This sequence comes from Macaca fascicularis, assembly GCF_037993035.2. Classification (NCBI taxonomy): domain Eukaryota; kingdom Metazoa; phylum Chordata; class Mammalia; order Primates; family Cercopithecidae; genus Macaca; species Macaca fascicularis. The sequence continues at coordinate 126,740,218 of NC_088388.1, read as the reverse complement.
TTACTCATATGTAATTGTAAAGTATCTTTTGTGGCCATAACTGCTACAAAGTCCAAATTTTGTGTCTAAAAATGTTAGATCTAAATTTCTGAGGATATTTTGATATTTTAACAAATATTATTGTCATCAATATTTACTGTGTATAATTTTACTTATTTTCAGTCTATCTAAAATGATTTCTATCAAGTTTATTTTTTGTCTGTTTAATCGTAAGGTGATTCTTTGCTCAATGTTTCACTTTCAACAATTCTACTGTGTGGAGTTTTAGCTATTGTTAATTTCTTTGTGTGTTGATTGCTTCTACTATGCTTGATTTTTTTTTTTTCTTTTTTGAAACAGAGTCTTGCTCTGTCACCCAGGCTGGAGTACAGCAGCACGATCTCGGTTCACTGTAACCTCCACCTCCCAGGTTCAAGTGACTCTCCTGCCTCAGTCTCCCAAGTAGCTGGGATTACAGGCATGCACCACTACACTCGACTAATTCTGTATTTTTAGTAGAGATGGGGTTTCACCATGTTGTCCAGGCTGGTCTGGAACTCCTGACCTCAGTTGATCCACCTGCCTTGGCCTCCCAAAGTGCTGGGATTACAGGCATGAGCCACTGCACCTAGCTGCTGCTTGATTTTTTTTTTTTTTTAAATAATGTGTCAATTGTGTAAATGTTTACTTTACCAGCTAGTTATGATTCTTGAGTTAATTTTTTATCTGTAGTGGCAGGTTCAAACTGTTCACATGAGTAAGTTTTACTTTTACTTTTCTAAATCTGCATTAAAATGGCCTTGTACTGGAAAAAAAATCTTTTTTTCTTCTTTAGAAATACATGTTCCATATTTCTCTACACAGATACAGAGGAGAGGGAGAATATATGTTCCTGTGGTAAGCAATCCCTTACACATGGAGCCAAGGTAGAAAGCAGGCAGGAATGATATGAAATCTGAAGTGAGGACTGGCTCTGAGAATAGCCATGTCTAGTGGCGGCTGTGACAGACCTACTAACCAGAGACAAGTGATGTCTCAGCTTGTAAAGAAGTCCTGACTTTTTAATAATTGCCATACTGACTGGCATGAGATAGCATCTTACTTTGGTTTTGATTTGCATTTCTCTAATGATCAGTGATGTTGAACTCTTTTGCATATGTTTGTTGACTACATAAATGTCTTCTATTGAGAAGTGTCCATGTCCTTTGCCCACTTTTTAATGGTTTTTTTTTCTCATAAACATGTTTAATTTCCTTGTAGATTCTGGATATTAGACCTTTGTCAGATGGATAGACTGCAAAGATTTTCTCCCATTCTGTAAGTTGTCTGTCCGCTCTCTGGTAGTTTCTTCTGCGTGCAGAAGCTCTTTAGTTTAATTAGATTCCATTTGTTAATTTTTGCTTTTGTTGCAATTGCTTTTGATGTTTTTGCCATGAAGTCCTTTCCTGTGCCTATTTCCTGAATTGTGTTACTAGATTTTGTTCTAGGACTTTTATAGTTTTGGATTGTAAATTTAAGACTTTAATCCATTTTAATTTAATTTTTGTATATGATGTAAAGAAGGGGTCCAGTTCCAATTTTCTGCACATGGCTATCCAGTTCTCCCAGCACCATTTATTAAATAAGGAATTATTTCCCCATTGCTTGTTTTTGTCAGGTTTGTCAAAGATTAGATGGTTGTAGATGTGCGGTCTTACTTCTGAGTTCTCTATTCTGTTCCGTTGGTCTATGTGTCTGTTTTTCTATCAGTACCATGCTGTTTTGGTCACTGTAGCCTTGTAGCATAATCTTAAGTCTATTTGTGGGAATGTAAATTAGTTTAACTGTTGTGGAAGACGGTGTGGTGATTCCTGAAAGACATTGAACCAGAAATACTATTTGACTCTGCAATTCCATTACTGGGTATATAACCCCCAAAATAGAAATCATTCTATTATAAAGATACATGCACATGTATGTTCATTGCAACATTATTCACGATAGCAAAACTATGGAATCAACCAAAATGCCCATCAGTGATAGACTGGATAAAGAAAATGTGGTGGCCGGGCCCGGTGGCTCATGCCTGTAATCCTAGCACTTTGGGAGGCCGAGGTGGGTGGATTGTGAGGTCAGGAGGTCCAGGCCAACATGATGAAACCAGGTCTGTACTAAAAATATGAAAAGTTAGCTGGGTGTGGTGGTGTGCACCTGTAATCCCAGCTATTCCGGAGGCTGAGGCAGGAGAATCACTTGAACCTGGGAGACAGAGGTTACAATGAGCCGAGATTGTGCCACTGCACTCCAGCCTGGCAACAGAGCGAGACTCTGTCTCCAAAAAAAAAAAAAAAAAAAAAAGAAAGAAAAGCAAGCAAAAGATGTGGTACATGGTAGATATACACCATGGAATACTATGTAGTCATAAAAAGGAACGAGATCATGTCCTTCTTTGCAGGACACGGATGGAGCTGGAAGCCATTATCCTCAGCAAACTAACACAGGAGCAGAAAACCAAACATCACTTGCTCTCACTTATAAATGGGAGCTGAACAATGTGAACACATAAACACAGGAAGAGAACAACACACACTGGGGCCTGTCAGAGGGAGGGGAAAAAGCATCGGGAAATACAGCTTATGCATGCTGGGCTTAATACCTACGTGAGGGGGTGACAGGTGCAGTAAATCACCATGGCACACACTTACCTACGTAACAAACCTACACATCCTGCACATGCACCCCATAAGTTAAAATTTTTAAAAAAGAAAGAAATTTATCTTTGTGCTGAGGGGAATTCAGCAGGGCTGAAGCAGAAGCCAGGGCTCCCTGCTGAAGCCACAGTGCGTGTGTTACATGTTTGGTGATTTCCCTAGTAATGCACTGTGTGGAGAGGCTAAAAACTCCATTCTCCTTTGAGATCCCCTTGCTGCCTTATCTTTCCAGGCTAAGTCAATCCCCCATTTCCTCCAAAATGTGTGTTATATTCTGAAGTGGAAATACTCTGAATTCCACTTGCAGCTAAGGGCTTACTTGAGCATAGAAGAGGTTAAGTCTTCCGACTTAGGTCTCCTTTGCGGTTATTTGAAAAAAATCAGAAATGAGGATCTCCTTGAGCTCAGGAGATTGGTTTCCCAGGGGGACACCCAGAACCAGATTCCTGCACTGAGCAGCCTTTGCGTGGCTTCCCATGACCTGCTGCTATCTAAAGAATTTTTAAATACTCAAAGAATGCCTTCTTGTTTCTAGTGAAAAGTAATTCAATGTTTGAGGGATTTATTACTCAAGCCTGAAGGATAAACCTCTGCATTCTTCATCTTGGACCAAGGTGCTCTCCCAAGAGCCTCTCAGCACCCTTGTGTCTTCTGGGCCGCACATTTCTTTTTTCAATAAGCTTCCGAGGCAGATAAGGAGAGGCGACCTCTGTCTCCACCCACTCTTCTGAAAGGTGGAGTCCAGAGAACAAGTCTCACATTTATATGAAATTAAAATCATACATTCATTATTTAAAAATCATTTATTGAGCATCTGCTATGTGCAAACTATTGTTCTTTATGTTGTGAAAAATACAAAAAATAAAAACCCAAAACAGAAAACAACCCATCAGAATATATTATCTCTTTCCTCAAGGAGACAATACAGGAGAGAGGAAAAAGATGAATAATGTTACATCTCAAGCCAAAAACCTGGACACTACCTTGTGAATTCCAAGGGAAACCATTCAAGGGTATGGAGAAAACCCAAACATGCAAGGGCAGAATGTATACTTTATTTATCTCGGGGGTAAACAGAGACATGGAGGTAAAGATACTTTGTAGGATAGTTCAGCCTGAGTCCACAGCACACATGTTGTGGTGTGTTGGGAAATGAGGTTGAAGGTTGAAAAGGGTAGACTGAGGCTATGCTGTGGCATGTTTTGGATACAGAATAATACTGTCCTGCCCAAAGTCAGCATTCTTTGATTGCATGAAGAAAGCGGAATTTTATGATTAATCTGGTGCAGTTAGTAGGAAATCAGAAACAGGAAACCAACGCAGCATGCCCAGTGATGATAATTTTAATACACATATTAACTGGAATCTTCCTCAGTATTTATAATATATAGGGAAGACATTATTGTCTGCACTTTACAGATGAATGCATTGAAGGTCAGAGGGGTTAAATGACTTGTTAAAAGTTACACATAAGGGCCGGGTGTGGTGGCTCACGCTTGTAATCCCAGCACTTTGGGAGGCCGAGATGGGTGGATTGCCTGAGGTCAGGAGTTTGAGACCAGCCTGGCCAACATGGTGAAACCCCGTCTCTACTAAAAATAAAAAATAAATAAATAAATAAATAAGTCAGGCGTGGTGGCGCATGCCTGTAATCCCAGCTACTCCGGAGGCTGAGGCAGGAGATTTGCTTGAGCCCGGGAGGCGGAGGTTGCAGTGAGCCAAGTTCGTGCCACTGCACTCCAGCCTGGCCTACAGAGGGAGACTCTGTCTCAAAAAAAAAAAAAAAAGAAAAGAAAAACCAACAACAACAACAACAAAAGTTACACGTAAGATAAAAGGACCAGCCTTCACTTAGACCCAAGCTTCTTTACTCTCTGTGTGTCTTTGGTATACCAAGTCCATCTTGTTCCAGAAAGAACTAATCAGACCTCTTCTAAAGTGTTCTGGAAAATTTAAATTTTTGCAAACAGAAGGTGGCTCTCGATCCACAGAGGTGGGAGGTGGGCATAATTTTGCAAGATATCTTTGCAGAGGTGTTTTAAAAGTAGAGGAAATATATGCTGACTTTCTGAATTCCACCTTTTCATTTTTTAGGCAGGGTCTAATTCTGTCGTGGAGGCGAGTGCAATTGTATAGCTCTCTGCAGCCTTAACCTCCTGGGCTCAAGTTATCCTCCCACCTCAGCCTCCCGAGTAGCTGGGACTATAGGTTTGCACCACTACGCTGGCTAACGTTTGCATTTTTTGCAGAGATGGGGCCTTACCATGTTGCTCAGGCTGGTCTCTTATTCCTGGACTCAAATGATTCTCCTGCCTTGGCCTCCCAAAGTGCTGGGATTACAGGTGTGAGCCACTGTTCCCGGCCTAAATTCCACTTCGTGAACAGTCCTGTCCATTTCAGTGTCTTATGATGAAGAGATTTTATTTGAAGACTAGTGAAAATATAGCGGAATTCATTCAGTGCTGAGATACTTCCTGCTAGTGAGTGATTTATAAAGGCAAGTTATTTTTCTTAGACCAATAGCATGTGATTGAACAATTATTGTAACACTTCTGTGTTCATAGGTCCAAAGTTACAGCTTTCTTATTGCTAGAGGTGGAATGTCACATCATTTAACTTGGCATCTGATAAGTTTACCAAGTTCTATTCAACATAACTTTTTTTTGTTCCTGGCTTCATTTATGATGCAAGGGATGGTTGGGACTCTAAGAGGAAAAATACAAGGGATGAAGGTTTGGAGACAGGTGCATAGAAGCTGTGCTGGCTACTGCTGCAGTCTCTGCTTCTTTACAATGGCAGCTACTCCAGACAGTCTCCTGCCTTAGGAATGCACCATAAAAGAAGCAGTTATTGGTTTTCATTCTAGCCTATAACCTTTAAACCCCAGTGCATGCTTGTCATACCTGGGTGAAATTTCTCAGCTCAGCAGCAGTACTGATTTAAGCATAAGTGATTCTGCAGCTCCACTTCATTAGGCTGGTGAATAAGTTGCCAATCTTCTTGAGGCACTTCAACTCCATCTCTGTGGAGACCCTCTTGGAAAATCCCTCCAGTAGGGTTGGGGGTGGTGAGGAAACCCTCCCAATGGGAAGGAGAAAGGCCAGAGCACTTTTCTCATGCTCTTCCTACTCTAACAACTCTCATTTATGAATTCCTTTTAGATTTCTGGCCTTTGGTTTGTAGAAACTGGTTGCTTCTCCAGAAGCTGCCTGGCTTGAGAGGCACAGGACTAATCCTACTATTTTTTATTAAGCCCTAGAAGGTATATGTTGTAATTCTAAGATATTATCTTTAGGAGAAAGGGGCAATTATCTATTGCCCCTTAATTTGGGGCTGAGACAAAAGGAAAATTCTATTTAATATTCTGTTTAACATTCTTTTTACTCCCAGACCCAATATAATGTATGACATATAGTAGAGGTCTAGTCAATATTTATTTAATGGAGGAATGGGTAAATGAGTGAATAAAAGAATGATCAAATAATTAAAACTGGAGAAAAAGGAAAATCATTAGCTGAATGACCTGACTCATGGTCCCTCATGAAATTGTGAGCAAGGTGTTGGCCAGAGCTGCAGGCATCTGAAACCTTGACTGAGCTGGAGAATCCATATCCAAGATGGTGCACTCACAGAGCTGATGTCTCCGCCACGTGGTCTCTCCATAGAGCTACACACAGTGTGGCAGGTGGCTTTCCTCAGAGCCAGAGTCAGAGACAGAGACTATATCAGAAGCTGCAATGTCTTTTATAGCCCAGTGTTGGAGGAGACATAATTGCCATTTCTGACACAGTCTATATTTCACACAGGCCAACTCCAGTATAATGTGCAAGGTGACTACACAAGAGTGTGAATAGCAAGAAGCAAGAATCATTGAGGCTCATCTTGGAGGCTGGCTATACCATAGCAGACTATTCATATGTCTTAACCCTTTGAAAGCTCATAAATTCAACAACACAGAAAAAACAGACCAGTTCCTTGAAAACCACCGGCCACCCAAACTCAGCTAAGATGATTTGCCAGTCTGAATATTTCTATAACCATTCAGGAAATTCAATTTGTAATTAAGATGTCCTGAGGAAGAAATGTCCAAGTCCAGGTGGTTTCACAGGAGAGTGCTACCAAACTTTTAAGTATTGACACCAATTTTAGATAATATTTTTCATCTCATTTTTTTGAGACTAGAATTACTCTGATACCAAAAACTGAAAAGAAAATACAAATTTTAAAAAACAAAGAAAAATATAGACAATTATTCCTCATAGCAAAAATCCTCCACAAAATATTAGCAAATCAACTACAGCAATGTATAAAATGAATTATACACCATGACTAAGCAGGCTTTATTCCAACTATGTGGGGCCGATCTAACATTCAAAATTGATCAGTATAATCCGCCATATCAACATGTTAAAGAAGAAAAATCACAAGATCATATAAATCAATATAGAGCAAAGCATTTGACAAAATTCAACATCCATGGATGGTTGAAAAAAAACTCAGAAAAATAGGAATAGAAGGGAACTTCTTCAACTTACTAACAAGCATCTTCAAAAACCCTTTATCTAACATCAAACCTAAGTGTAGATGACTTTCTCACCAAATTTTCTCCTCAAGATTAGGAACAAGGTAAGGATATCTATCCACTAATCTTAATCAACATAGTACTAGAGGTTTCAGCCATTACAATAAGGCAAACGAAACAAACAAACGAAAAGGTTGGAAGTTTCTAAAGTAAGAAAATTGTCCCTATTTTCAGATGACATAATTATTTACATAGAAAATTTCAAGGTACCTGCTTCCCAAAAAGTCCTCAAGTTTTCAGAATACAAGATCAGCACACAAAAATTAGTCACATTTCTGTGTACTAACAACAAATAACTGAAAATCAAAATTAGACACATAATTCAAAACACAATCTTTTACAAAATAACTGTAAAGAAAATGAAATACTTAGCTATAAACTTAACAGAATATGTATAATCTCTTTATGCTGAAAATTATAAAACGCTATGAAACTTAAAGAAGAGCTAAATAAATGGGAATACTGTGTTTATGAATTGAAAAGACTCAAAATAATACAATTGTCAATTCTCCCCAAATTGATCTATAGGTATAATATAATTCCTATCTAAATCTCAGCAAGACATTTTGTAGACATATACAAATGTATTTGAAAATTAATATGAAAAGATATATAGCCTAGAAATGTGAAAACAATCTTGAAAGTAAAGAATAAGGTGGGAGGAAGCACTCCACCTGATATGAAGGCTTACTAAGGCTGCAGGAATCAAGACAGTGTAGAACTGGTGGAGAGACAGACATAGATCAATAGAAACAGAGCAGAATAGATAATGCAGACGCAGACCTAAAGATGCCCATATGATTATGTAAATTAAACTTTTTATTTTGAGATAATTATAGATTCACATGCAGCAGTAAGACATAATACAGAAAGCTCCCATGTAACCTTTACCTAGTCTTCCTCAATGGTAACATCTCGCAAAACCATCTTATAATATTACACCAGGATATTGACATTGATACGGCCAAGAGATAGAAGAGTTCTGTCACCACAAAGATTCTGTATTGCTCTTCTGTAGCCGCAGTTTCCTACCACCTCCCTCAGTCTTTAAAAATTATCAATCCGTTATCCATTTCTCTAATTATGTCACCTAAAGAATATTGTATAAAGGAAATCAAATAGTATGTAGGCCTTCAGGGCTGGCTTTTGTTTTTTCTTTCACTCAGCCTAATTCCTTGGATACAAAGTTTTGCGTGTATCGGTAGTTTGGTATTTTTTTTTTTAATCACTGAGTAGTGAGTGTTTCGTGCTGTGGATGCAGCACAGTTAGCTGAACCATTCATCTTTTGAAGGACATCTGGGTTGCTCTAGTATTTGGTCATTATGGATACAGCTGCCCTAAACATTCATATACAGGTTTTAACCACCATATTGAATTAGGTTGAACAAACACATATAAGGAAATGTTCCCATTTGTAGAAATATCTTTAGTAATTATAAAATATTACTGAGATATTTAAGAAATTACGGAGAAGGGAAGGTGTTCCAGAAGATTGTAAGCACTCTTCTCTTTAATCATCATGCTTCTCCCTTAAACTCTTTTTTTATTCAGATGTCCCTGACACCCCATCCTTACCTAACCTTCCTTGAGACACCTTATCTCTTTCCACCAGATACTGAAGTCTGCGTGTTTAGCTCCCTTCTCGTGCCTCTCAAATTCCAGTTAGGAAAAAGAAGGATGGATTCTGATTCTGTTTGGATTGATGAAGAAAAGGAAAAGAAAATGGTTATCTCCAGAAGTTCTCTGATTTTCTCCTAAATTCCTAAACTCAAACATAGTTCACCAACATTGCTATTAATTTCCTTCCAATGATGAGTATCTAGCTTGAATAAAAAAGTATTATCCATTTATTAACACGACTTTTGCCTTTTTTTCTTGCGAAGGAATAACCAAGATTTAGTTATTCTAAAAGCATAGATACCCATATCTTGGCCTTAAATTCATTTTAAGGCTTTATTACATTGACTAAAAATGCCTTTGTGTGAGTTTTTTAGATAAATGGCACAATGCCAAAAATTCATCTAGCATCTGACATATAGATTCAACTCAATAAACATCTGAGGAATTAATACTCTGTTTTATTTTTTTTTATTTTTAGAGCATAGTAGGGATTAGGGAGAGAGTGAAAGCAATTTATAGTGCCACCTGAGGCATGGTGAAGGAAGCAGGAAGCTGTTTACGTATATTTTAGAGATCATATGTGAAACTAGGATTGGATTTATAGAGATGATAGATTATCATACATGTCTTCACAGAGCAGAGAGATGGTCAATGGATGGAACTATCAGGTTGATAGACACAGGCCATCTTGTGAAAGATCTTTCCAATAATGAGCTATTTAAAACTAAGAATCCGCTGATTTTTGAAGTAGTAATCTACCCATCATCAGGAATATTCTACTAAAAACTTCAGCACTAAGGGAGAAGATATTGTGGCATTGAGTGAAAAGTAGAGCGACATAATCTTGAAGGCCCATGCAGTTCTAAGATTCTACATGTTTATGCCCCTTGATTTTAAAAATTCTGTAATTTTTAAAATATTCAAAAATGTGCATAAATGTGGACTTGTGAACAAGTTCCTATTAAAATATTCCTATACATAATGCCATTGGAAACAAAGTCATCTGCTCAATCATCAAGTGGTCTGGGCATCTTTAACTAAATAAAGTAAAAACTAGATGCATGAAGAAAACATCGACACTGACTGGCAGAAGTGTAAAATCTGCTACAAACTCTGACAAATTTCAGAGCATTAACTCTATTTTGCGGAATCCCTAATGTTTTATTGAAAAGGGAATAGTCTTTAACTCATCACTAGACTAGTTGTTATGGTTAGTCTTCTGAGTTAACTCAACTGAAAAGCAGGTTATTTAATCAAACGCTAGTCTAGGTGTTACTGTGAAGGTATTTTGCTGATGCAGTTGTCTTTAAGTAAAGGGTATTACCCTTGATAATGTGGATGAATGTCGTCTAATCCATTGAAAGCTGAACAGCACAGTAAGTTGAACCATTGATCTGTTGAAGAATAGCCTAAGGGCTATCCTGGAGGAGGAATTCTGTCTCAGGGCCCTAGCATCAAATCTGTGGCATCAAATCCTACCTGAGTTTCCACACTGTGAGCCTTACATATGCGTTTCAGACGTGACAGTCCTCACGACAGTCCTCACAACTGTGGGATGAGGCAACTACTCAAACAATCAATCAAACAAACAAAGGTTAATTTACATATTCTCTTTGTTCTTTTTCTATGGAGGAGCCTGACTGATACACTAGTTCTCTTATGTCCACTACTGAATTGCCTGCCTTAGGGAGAAGATATTGTGATTTGATTGGTAGATTCCAGAATGTACTGAAGTCAAAATCATGATTGCATTAAAATGGTATAGCTCTCTTTCCCTCCTTTATATTTCTTTTGTGCCATACCTTCATTTATGCAAGCATTTTTGCATTAATTCATCTTTATGTGGTGGCCTAATTCAAGAATTTGGTAAGATTACTCACTGTCAGACATAGAAAAGATCTTAGAAATCAACCAAGCCAAACTCTCACTTAATAGACATGGAAGAGAGAGAGCAAAATGATTGCGATTGCTAGTACTGGGCTAAGCAGCCATGTTTCACACACATGGTTTTATCATTCTACTCTGCCTTCCTCTTCCTCCTGCCAGTAGTCTCCTCTCTTCCTGAGAAAATGAAAACTGACTGATTTTGCTACCATAGGGTAAACCAAACTAGCATCTGGAATTAGGACAGATGATTATGGATGGAGTATATGAAATCATGAGGAACAGAAGTTGCTACATTCTGTTCTGGATTCCTACTATGAACAAAGGCATTCAAGTCTCCAAAATTAGGGTGACCAGCCACATCCTTTGATTTTTGGAGCCCTCTAGGAACTCTGGCACAATCAAAGCTAATACATTATATTGAATTCACATATGGTTCAAATATGTACCTTTCTCTGTCCATATCTAAAGCATCCAAGAAAGAAAAAGATCTTTTGCATCCAACAGCAGCTGTAGAATTTGTTTCCTCTCTAAATATAGTTTCATTTTTGAAATAAAACCAAGAGATTAACCAACAAATTATGATATTGGTACAGAGAAAGCGAAATGCAGTGTCTTAGATTTGATGCTGAAGTGGGACATTGGCTTTCTTCTTGGAAGTGTGACTCTTCGTTGTATATGGTTGTGAATACTCTTTCAGCTGGCATTTTATACCCTAATGTTAGATACTCAGTTTTTATTGGGGAGCATGAATTTGGGTTATGAGGCAAATAAATAGTTGTTCTTAATGCCTGGAAACAGGTTGAAATGCAGTGTTACAGATCTTACAACATTTTCCTACAGAGGTTAAAAATATTCAGAGATTCATGGGTTTTAGTCACATGAAGTTTTGTGCTAATGCCTTTTTCTCAATTTTGCACATTAAGCCAAAGAATAAATGAATGACTCTAAATTAATGACTAAAAGGTTTCTAGACATAGTACCTCATTGGATCTTGATGTTAACCCTATGATGCACATTAGGCTGAAAAAACTAAGCTAAAGTAGAGAGTTTTGTGATTTTCCAACATCAGTTAACTAGTGATCAGCAGCGTAGGGTCTTAAATCTGTTTTTTGTCTCTAAATGTCATGTCTTTTGATTAAGATTTTTGGCCATATAGATTATGAAAAAGAAATGTTAAGTTAAACAATGGAACCACTCTATTTCTTATTTATGGTTTGAGAAAGATTGACTCTCCTGGAATTTAATTCTCAATGTCTAAATTTAAGATCAAGATTTCTAATGAAGTTTTATTTTTATATCTGTGGAATGCATGTCTGCCATAAATGTTGAGCAATTTCCACACTGTTGTAAGCAATGAATGTGAAATTCAAGTGCTTCCGTGATTTATGCCAGGTTGTTGGCATTCAAACATGACTCACAACTCCAAGCCAGCAGTTCTAAATCTCAACAGTCCCACCTTTCAGTTGGGGAGTTCCCAGGGTTAATGGTCTTTGGAGCCAGTATGCTCCCTGAGTTTGAAGGTGATTCATTGCTCTGGTACGAAGTTTGAGGACTAGCCAGTTGAGGTGGATTCCATTCAGCACCCAGTTCAACAGAGAACACAAGACTGATTCAAACCCTGGCTCTCCCACCTACATAAACGTTACAAAATCAACAAACATTCACTTTACAATAATTTGATTTGTATTTTTAATTCAGTCACCAGTTATCTACATTGGACAACGTGGAAAAGAAAAGTTGACTTGCTTATTACTGTTGGCCTATGCTGGCAGGAGGGTTAATCTTTGCCCAGAAAGTGTACACCTCACAGCTGAGTCACTCTATCTGTCTAGAACACTCCTCAACACTTATGCTGTTACTTGTCTGAAGAAGTCTGTTTTTCATCCTCTGTTGTGATGAATGCCCGTATTTTTACTCAAACTTGAGCCTTTTTTCAACCAGTAAAAATAAACCTTCTTGTCCTAAATAAAAAAGACCACCTCAAAAGATGGCTCAAAAGGAGTCCTGGAAATCAAGTAGCACTTATGCAGCATGATTTGCTTGTATTACTATAAGTGACAATGACTCAAAATCATATGGATTAAATTTTCTTGCAAATAAATACAGGCTCACTAATATGGAGTTCGGTTTGTATTTTGCCAAAAATACAGCAACATAATAAGGATTTGTAGCCTTTCTTGAACCAGAAGGATCTGCTGTTCAACAGTAGAAAGTAAAATGGATCACAAATATGAAACGTTCCAATAGATATCAATAAGGCATTCTGAATTCTTTTTAAAAGTTAGGCTAGCTGTTGATTTTGATTATAGTTAAAATTTTGCAAATGCTGTAATTTTTAAATTAACATAAACAAATACTGTTGTGGGTAATTAAAACATTTCTTTTCTCATTAAAAGGCATTGCCAGTAAAGAAACTAGGGACAAATATTTAAGATGAAAAGGGACCAAGAGCAAGTCACTGACAAAGCAAAACAAGAATTGAAAATTTCTTCTTCCAAGTCCCTTACTCAATCTTTCTTTGCCTTCTAACTTCATGCTAGTGATTATTTCAAAGATAACATGATATTAACAGTAACACATATGATGAAAATAGTACTAAATGCAATAATGCAACCTTAACTAAATGTAATTTAACATCCATGCTTAGAAATGGATTACTTAATGATTCAATAGTTGGACTAGTCCAGCTAAAATATATGCAAAATACGGTTCTAAACTGGAGAAATCATGATTTGAAGATAATTGATAAGATCCTGCTTTTTTCAGCCATATCACCAGTTATATGCAAATAACTATAGGTTATAGTGAATAATTCAACTTCATCTGGATAATGCTGAACAAAACTCTAGAGAGGAACTGTCAAAAACAAATGTTTTTATTTTTATAATTTTGACTAGAAGCCAAGTCTTATAGGATTTTGCTTGGAATTATATGCTGTTATTTGCAAGCAAAGAGTTCCCTAGGCTTTTAGATTGGCAGAGCTAGTAAAATACTGTTCATCTGAGGCTATTGAATCTTAGCATTCTAAAAAGTTCCAGTCTATTACTGCTGCTAAACTTAACCTCAGGTGAGCCACACCACTGAGGCATGAGGTTCAGTACTCTTTCCAGTATACGAAGTGAAAGTTCCTTCTGCCTGTGGTTTGACGAACACACTCAGACAGGATCAACCTGAGGAAGGGCCAGTCCTTTAGTTTTTCATTGCTTTACCAATTATTATTTTAGTGCTTACTAGGTATGCAGGTACATGTGAGGTCCAAGCAATGTTTTTAGTTCCAGGGAACTCAAAGTCTGGTAGTGGAGAGACATGCTGAAATAAATAATTATGGTCAAATATGAATCTTATAATAGAAGTAGACACAGAGTGCTGTGATCTTTCAGAATTCAGAATGACCAGTTATTTGAGATTGGAGTTGGGGTGAGGCTATATCAATTGTCTAGTGCTGTGTAACAAATCATTCCAAAACAAAGAACCTTCAAACAAAAGGTATTGTTCATGATTTTGTTCTGGGATCTGGGCTCAGCCACACAGTTCTTCTGTTGGCATCTCTTGGGATTACTCATGGTGTTTTGGCTGCAGCCAGAGGATCCAAGAAAGTTTCCTTCACATACTTGGCAGTAACATGGAATTTGCAGCTGAGTGTCTTGGCTCTCCTCCATGTGGCTTTTCCAGCATATTGACCCAGGTTTTTAATATAGGGGCAGCAGCTTTCCAAGAGAGTGAGAACAAAAACTGCAAGGTCTCTTGAGGGAAACTGGGCAGTCACACAGTGCCACTGCTACTGCATTCAACTGGTGAGAACAATTAAATGGGCCATTCCAGAATCAAGAATGGGGAAAACTGTCTCTACCTCCTAATGGGAGGAGCTGAAAAGAAGTGGCCATTCTAAATCACAAAGGTTTGTTAGGGAATATGTCAAAGCAAGCACTCTTGAACTGGGTCTTAAAAGATTTGTAGTTGTTTTCTGTGCTTAAACGTGTGTGTGTGTGTGTGTGTGTGTGTGTGTGTATGTGTGTGTGTGTGTTGGGACAAGGGATATTCCAGGAATGGCAGAGGAAACATTCCAAACTCAGTGATTAGCAGGAACAATGGGTGGTGCAATATTTGTGAAACTGCAAGTAAATGTACATGGATGAATATAGAATGCATCATATCCTCTGGGGTAGGGGTAACCTGAAGAAGAATGCTGGTGAAAGGAGTAAGAAAAAAATGGGTCTAGAGAGGCAGACTGGGCAAATATTGTGAAAGAGTTTATGTGAGCGATTCAGTGATTTGGAATTTATCCTGTCGGCACTGGGCAACCAGGAATCATTTACACAAGTTTCAGGACTTTCTGGGAAGTCACTGAATAAATATTTGACAAACAAATAAAACCAAGTTAGTGACAGAATTTAATTTGCCATCCTTGAAAAACATTTGATAAGATTAAGAAGACCTTATAATTCTCCAACTGACCTCTGTGTCTTGTTTAGTCTGGGTCCCTGAACTACCAGTAGTAGACAGATCCTCAATCTCATGGTGGCTTCCAATGTCTTTCAAGTGGCAATCTAACTAGGGAAGGATGGCAACTAGGAAAAGATCTTGAACAGGATACTTGGTTTTACACAACCGGTGTGCTTATTTGGAGTAGGTCTGGAGGTCTGCTCAAGATTAACAGTGGGGGTGCCAAGAAACAACATGTTGACACCATGACTGAGGAGCCCCTGTGGTAATGTAGGTCAACAGTTGAAAGTTAATGTTGATGTTGATAATTGAATAATAGAAACTTTTCCTTAGCTTAAAAAAACTTTCTAAGTAATTATAGACTCAGAGTGTTGTGCAAAAGAGTACCTAGGAACCCGTGCACCATTCACCCAGCTTCTCCCAAGCATGACATCTTATTATAATGATAGTACAACATCAAACAAGGAAATTGACATTGGTACATTGCTGTTAACTGGACTATAGATCTTAGTTTTCAGTACTTTTACATGTACTCATGCAGGTGTGTATGTATGTGGTTCTGTGCAATTTTGTCCTATATACAGATTCATATAATCATTATCACAATCAAAATACAGAATTCTTCTATTACTACAAAATAACTCCTTCATGCTACCCCTTTATGTTTGTACCTCCTGTATTTATTTATTTGTGTTTCTATAAAGGAATGTCTCAGGCTTGGTAATTCAAAGAGAAAAGAGGTTTATTTAGCTCATAGTTCTGCAGGTTGGACAAGAAGCATGGTGCCAGCATCTGCTTCTTGTGAGGGGCTCAGGCTGCTTCCACTCATGGCAGAAGGGCAAGGGGAGCTGGCATGTGCCGATTATATGGCAAGAGAAAAATCAAAAGAGAGGGAGAATGTGCCAGGCTCTTCTTAACACCCAGCTCTTGAGCAAACTCTTTCAGGAAATAAGAGAGAGAACTCACTCATTACTGCAACGATGGCATCAATCCTTTCAAGACTGATTCATCCCAAAGAACAAACACCTCCAATTAGGCCCTACCTCCAACACTGGGGATCAGATTTCAACATGAGACCTGGTGGGGCCAAGAAAACCATATCTAAACCCTAGTACCCCTATTCCTCTGCGTTTGATTTCATAAATGTGATGGTGTTGGAATGATTGTATTGGAGAAGCATGCCTTAAGACACTAAAATCTGTTTTCTGGGAGCTTTATGGATTACATTTTATGAGTTACACAAAGTTTTGTTTTATTTTCAATCCTGACACCACCTAGCTTAATGTGTGTGGGCAAAGAATTGGATAATTTAAATTGGTTCTAAGTTTAAAGACTTGTTTTGCTTGCATGTTATTCTGTTGCTTAATGAGATTACCCCATGATCCTCTCTGCCCTTCCATCTCCCCCAGTCCACCAAAAAGATCAATCTCAAAATTTACTCTATCTTCCTTTGCAGAGGTCATTGCTTTAGGTATCACTACTCTCTTCTGAAAGCCCAATTAAATACACACATATGACGTGGTTTGGATCTGTGTACCTACCCAAATCTCACACTGAATTATAATACCCAATGTCGGAGGTGGGGTCTGGTGGGAGATGATTGGATCATGGTGGTGGTTTCTCATGAATAGGTTAGCACCATCCTCTTGGTGCTCCTTTCATGGTAGTGAGTGAGTGCTCACGAGATCTGATTGTTTAAAAGTGTATAGCGCCTCCTTCCTCTCTCTCTTGTTCCTCCTCCAGTCATGTAAGTCACCTGCTCAAGCTTTGCCTTCTGCCATGATTGTAAGTTTCTTAAGTTTCTTGAGGCCTCCCCAGAAGCAGAAGCTGTCATGCTTCCCGTACAGCCTGAAGAAGTGTGAGCCAATTAAACCGCTTTTCCATATACATTGCCCAGTCTCAGGTATTTCTTTATAACAGTGTGAGGACAGACTAATAGAATATATATTTATACAATATGTAGTGTATTTGAGATACAATTATCATGACTTTAGAGGTTCTAATCTATTAATTAAAAGCTAGTGGAAATAGAATGATTAAGTGATTAAGGACAGGAGAGAAAGTGATGACAGATACAGTGATGGTAGTGATTAAGGATGATACAGATCAAAGTCTAATTTAGTATCATCTGGACACAAAATAATCCTAGACAAAGTTATTTGATATGGATTTTGGCTATTGTGAAAAATATTTCATTGTGAATTAAAAATATGAAGGGCCTACCTTTCATTATTTTTGTCAGCATCTCTCTTGTCTCTCCATTAATCTGTGGGTTTATTGACTGTTAATGGAAGAATATATCCCAAGAGGAAAGTAGCACACTTTTTTTTAAAAGAGTATCTTAGATAATTGAGACTTGACTATTCCTATTGTACGACAGAATACTATGTGAATTAGGATGCTGTAAGGGAAAGAAGAAACACTTAAATGGTCTAGTATAACATCTTTATTTCACAGTCTACGGAGATAATGTGACTGTGCTGGTTACAAATATTTTAGCCAATTTCAATATACAATTCCTGTTTCAAAACCCTATGAATCAGTTATAGTCTGACTTATACACTCACACAAGATATACTACAACTCTATTTATTTTATTTATTTCCAATCAATTCCTCAAGAAGCCACCAGGAGACTTTTCATTTGAAAATGTTGAAGTTGGCATCTTCTTCAGGACAGAAGTAAATGAGAAGGCTCCTATTGGAATCAGCCCTAGGCCTGGACATTTCACTGGCTGGGGATTAAAACTCACTCACAATGCCATCGTCAGGACACAGATTCTTCCTTGTATGTAAATAATCCTCACTTACCATAAAACTCTCCCCCAAATAACTGTTTTGGCAAAAACTTATTTAATTCAGAGATCAGTAATTAAGAAGAACAAGTGCAACATCTATAAAATAGCATTATAAAACAAACAAAATATAGAGAAACTGGTGAATTTATAATGTTCAGCAGAAATATGTGGCTATAGATCAAAATCATCTTAAATATTTCTCGTGATTTTTTAAAAAACAAATACTGTAACAAAGCAATTGAATCTATAAAATAAGAATACAAAGTAATGACACAAGAGTCAGATGACTATACACTAGAAAGACGTGAAATGTGAGTATCAAAAATTTTTTAAAAAACAAATATTTAAAAATGTAAACATAACAGAAATGAGTGTGAAAAAATAAGGCACACAAAGGGAGAAAAGACACTTCCAATAAGACAGAAGACAGGAATGGTAGATGTAAATACAGTAAAATGAAACTAACATAATCTTAGTATGAATGATAAAAAACAACATGTAGAGAAGGCAGAGAAAGCAGATTCAACATACACATAATTGGGAGTCCAAGAAAATGTTCAAATAATCAGCTTCAGGAAAAAGTTCAAAATGAAGTCTAACATATTTTAAAAACTAAACAAAGGTTTAAAAAGCACAGATTTTTTCAGGACTGACAACATTGAGACAAGTATCATTAAACTTGATTTGGAAGAGATTTTTTTTTTCTTTTTGGACATAGCCTTGCTCTGTCACCCAGGCTGGAGTGCAGTGGCATGATCGTGGTTCACTGCAACCTCTGACTCCGGGGTTCAAGTGATTCTCCTGCCTTGGCCTCCCCAGTAGCTGAGATTACAGGCACCCACCACCATACCTGGCTAATTTTTGTATTTTTAGTAGAGATGGTGTTTCAACATGTTGATCAGGCTGATCTCGAACTCCTGACCTCAGGTGATCTGCCCGCCTTGGCTTCCCAGAATGCTGGGATTACAAGTGTGAGCCACCACACCTGGCCTGGAAGAGAAATTTTTTTGTACAACTATATAAAAATACTTGTGTATTCATATGGGAAAAATAAAGTTAGAACATTACCTCATGAATTATAGCCAAAGTAAATATATAACTGGATTAAATATTTAAATGTAAGATACTAAATTATTAGATGAACCATGGAAATGCATTGTAATATTGTGGTTCCAAAGGCCTTTTTAGGGAATTAAAACTAAAAAGACTAACACATTTAAATACATTTTAAAAATCACTGCATGACAAAAATCACCAAAATAAATAAGTTAATAAAGTTACTAATCAAGTGAAAAAATGAGAGAAACAAATTTTGATCTCCTAACTCAGAGAAAAATAACATCTCTTAATCAAGAAGTAACATAATGGGAAAATGAGAGGCAATTTAAATAGGTAAGTCACAGTAGAAAAAAAATACAAATGGATATTCAACCTAACCAAAAATATGAACTGTTACTTTGAATAAATTAAGTAAAAATTCAAACCTAGGGATTCAATCTTTCATCTATTAGACTAGCAAAAGTTTAATAAGGTGTGAGGAGATAGGACACTATGGCTTATACTTTGTTGGTTAAAGTATAACTCGAAAATTTAAAAAAAACCAAAGCTCAAAGCACAGAACAGTGTGTAGAATGCTATTTGTGTGGAAACAGAATAAGATTTCATTTATTTGTATATAATATATATATTATATATAGAATATATGTGTGTGTGTGTGTGTAGTTATAATGCATACCGTAGCTTTGGAAGCACTAACAAAACTCTAATAATCCAATAGTTTCTTGAGAGTGAAACTGGGTGGATTGGAGAAGGGGTTGAATTAAGACCTATTATAATATGTTCTTTTGAAATACTTTAGTTTTTCTCTCTGTAAATTTATTTCTTATTAAAAATATTATTTCTTATTAAAAATATAAAAAATGTGTTGTATTTATTTAAAAACTTGCACTACTTCCTTCTCCTGTCTCAAGAACCCTAGAGGCTTACTCTTCCCTGAGGTGGAGTCGGGGTTCGTGCCTGTTGGGATGAGGGTAGGTACCTACTTCCAGTGGCAGATGTAGACAGAACGGTCAAGCCAGCTCCGTCCTCTACACTCAATGCATAGTGTATGCATTGAAGATATGGCACCTTCCCCAGGGTGCACTTACTGACTCACACATATTGCAGGGCATTCATGGGGCTCAAACTTGTGCTCAGGGTTATAGCTCTCTGTAGCTCACAGTCACCATGCTCAGCCTTTATTCTTCAAGATGAATTTATTGATGTTGAGGCAGGGACTGGAAACGTTTCCAGTATCAGACACACACTGAAGAAACTTGAAAGCCGCTCAAACACATAGATGTCTAGACCGGGCCTGATGCGAAGACTTGACACCCACCTTTATCAACATAAATTTAATCCCTAAACTTCAATGTTCTGCCTGCCCCTGGGCTTTGGTCACAGCCCCTCAGGTGTGACCTGGTCTATTGTGACGGGTCTGCCTGGACTGTAATGATGAGAAATGATACTATGCTTTCCTGTCCGGAAAACCTCAGCCTCTTTTTGCTAGCTGCTTCATTTTATCCTCTAGATCTAAGCAGTGTGTATGGAGGGGCCAGGGAGGATTTTCCAACTCGCCCAAAATAAGCAAACAACAGGCAAGTAAACAAACCAAAAACTCCAACAATGACAGTAGTCAGATGATTGTTTCTCAACAGTCGTCAGATCCACCTTCATTGACAGCTTGTGATGCTGGAGCTGGGTCGTGTCCATGTTTCTACTTCTCCACTGGAGAGTGTTGCAGGAGCGTCTGTTCTCAGCCTTCTCCATGGCCAGCCGTGTGGGGCACGTTCAGGTTGCCAGACCCAGGCCAGTGATTCCCTGCCCACAAGCACCAGCCAGCTGCCAACCCAGTAGATTATTTCCTGCTTGTTGTTTTCTACCCACTACCCTTGGCCTGGCAACTGGCATCACCTCTGGCCTGGAACAGCCCAGCAAATGTTCCCCCCATCCAGCAGGCTCTCGTCACACCCTCAACAACATGCTCTGAAACCCAGCCTCAGAGATGGGAGTCCCCTTCCTAGTTTGTTCCTTTCTGGGGGGCTCTACCTCAGCCTTAGAATATTCTCCAGAATTTTCCTTCTTTCTTTCTTTCTTTTTTTTTTTTTTTTTTTTGAGACAGAGTCTTGCTGTGTCGCCCAGGCTGGAGTGCAGTGGCCGGATCTCAGCTCACTGCAAGCTCCGCCTCCCGGGTTCCTTCTTTCTTTCTTAGTAGCTAATCTTCTACTAACAGTTAATACTTTGCTAAAATTCACAGTGCAAATTGCTATAGGATTTCTGTCTTCATCCAAGGTAATATGCAAACTAACTAGGTGGAAGGCCTTTGTGCATTGTTCTTCCAGGACACTGAGCATCAATTTGCTTTACATTTGCTTAATTCAGTGGGGCCTTCAAGCTTTATTCCAGGTTGTCGTAACTATATGGTGCAAAGAACGTGGTTAGGTACTTGCACTAAAGAAGAAAGAAAGAAAAATACATTATGAGGAATTTAATTACTGTATTATAGGGAATTTAACTATATTAAGTTGCTGAGATCTGGCAATATGTAGGAGCTTGGGGATCGGTGTGTGGTGGGTGAGGGTCAGAATTTTCTGCTGACTCTTACCAGCAGCAGTATGCTGTTTTGTACACAGGACTATCTGCTTTCCATTCATTTAATATGACTACTAGGTAAACTTTATCTCTGCAACTTTTCATATGAATTGAATTAGGAAAGTAACGTGTCACTTTTCAAAACCTCACAACAGTGGTGACGGGTGCCTGAGATGTTTGATTCATCCTGTGAGATTCATCTGTGAGATAAAACACAGAACCGTGGCAGTCCCTCGTGGTGCTGTTAGGAGCAAGGCGGAATGAGACCACAGATTTGAAAACAGTTGAAAAACGAGTACTTTACCTGCTGTGCCTAGTGGTTTCTAACATAGCTGGAAAAAAACATAAATGCTTTCTGTTTGTTTCTTCGTTGCATTTTCAAGATGGTCCCTGAATAGAGACTTTAATGAGACATTGAAAGAAATGCCATAATGAACACTGGGGCCTTCCATTCGTCAATCTTCCAAATCTAACGTAACGTTTTCATGAGCTTATTGAGCTATCTTGCACTGATTAGAGCTATATTCTCACAGAAAACCTTGCTATTGATGATCTTAGTTTGGAATCTTGCCCAGCCTTGACACCTATGTTTTTTCTTTTTTAACAAGACCCTTGTCCATGGATCAACCAACCATGGGTTAGAGAGGAGGCTCTGAGACATATTGTACTTTCAGCCAGTGGATAATTAAGATCACATGTCTATCTGTGGGGTGAGCTGTGGGTTTGTTGGCCAAATATATGCCAACCACATGTGAAACAGGATCTCCCTGCCAAACACCAACCACAGGAGGCTGTCGTTAATAATTTCATGAGTAGACAATATGGTGAGATGAGTCCCAGCTCTGCATGCGCTGGGTTTCAGGAGCAGCTCTGGACAATGGGAGCTGTATTAGAAAGTCTCCCCTGCTCATAGATGTTGTCATAAACTGTACGCAATGGATCAACAGCAGCTGTGAGGAGGATTGAGTCCCTCGTCAGCTGTTGACAGGGAGATCTCTGGCTACTTTTCAAGCCTGCGAGCATGACATTGCCCAAAGGCTAAAAGGCAGGTTTTGATCTCACTGAATGTCCCAAGTCCTCCAGTGATTCAGGAGGTGTTGCAGAAATGAGAGTGGCTCAGGCAGGTCTCCTAGGCTTTCCTAAGCATGTCAATCCATCCCAACCTTCCACCCTCATGCACTGTTGTTGCTGTGTTTGGCTGATTCCATTTTGATGGCGTCTCGGCTCACTGCATGCATCCAAGTGTGCAGCAAAATGGCCTAAATTTTATCTACTTCATTTAAAAGAGAATGATATGAGAATGGGTATTGATGGCGAGAGAGCAAAAAAATCACCCTGCAAAATGTCATCATCCCCATTCCATTCAACTCACTTTTAAAAGGTAAGAACATAGAAGTCTACACTGAGAAATTTCCCCAATGTCCATCATGAGTTTCTCTTCAGTGGGATCATTTGAAGCTACGTGATAGAGACCAGATTCTCGGCACAGATCAGCGTATTTCACATAGAGACCAATTCTTCACCAGATTGTGTCTTCCAGTTTCAAGCAAAATTAGTATGGTTTAGTGGAGTTTTCCTAGCAACTTGCCTGTCTGACTACTTCTGTTCTCTTAATGACTAAATAGGGCATTCCTTGTTTAAGCTTTGTCATATTATTTTCTGAACACTTATATCAATATCCTGAGCTCCTAGTTGGCACTTAGTAAATGCTCAGCAATGTCTACTGGCCTAGTGAATGTTAATACTGACCCTGAGCAATGTAAGGACCTGCCATTCTGCTCTTCCAACTTTCTGATTGTTTGCAATATCTCTTGAACATAACCTAATAAAATGTAAGGAACAAAGGACTTAATATTGCAAAGTGGTTAAGAGCACAGAGGTTTCAGGATCACACCTGAGCGTGAATCTCTGGTACGGTCTTGACTATACAACCTCTGGTAAGTTATTTAAAATTTAAGTGTCCCCAGTGTCCTTATCTGTAAAATGAGTTTAGTATAACAATAGATCATAGAACTTTGTGAAAATTAGATAACATAAAGTGCCTGACATATAATAAACACTGAGTATATATGAGCTATTAGAGTTGCTAACATTACATCACTCATCTAGTGTAGGATACCATATTCCAGTCATTTTTAGATTGGTATCATGGAAGTCTGCCATGTCATGTTACCCACGATGCCTGGACATGAGAAAAGATGTGGAATACGCTTTCCCTAATGGCATTTACTTATTTATTTATTTATTTATTTATTTCTGAGATGGAGTCTTGCTCTGTTGCCCAGGCAGGTGTGCAGTGGCCCTATCTCGGCTCACTGCAACCTCTGCCTCCTGGGTTCAGGCAATTCTCCTGTCTCAGCCTCCCAAATAGCTGGGACTACAGGCACGTGCCTCCCTGCCTGGCTAACTTTTTTTTTTTGTATTTTTAGTAGAGACGGCGTTTCACCATATTGGTCAGGCTGGTCTCGAACTCCTGACCTCAGGTGATCCACCCCCGCCTTGGCCTCCCAAAGTGTTGAGATTACAGGCGTGAGCCACTGCACCTGCCCCCCAATGGCTTTTATTGGTAAGGACCTTTGAACTCTTTAAGGAAAGCACATTATAACAACTGAGGCATTCCCATCATTTGTGGCACCAGCAATAGCAGCAAAAGTCAAAATAACTAACAGGGTTCCCATCACATTTTAACAACCTTTAGAAGGCAGTATTTCTAGACAGTTGTCACGTCACCAGGTTTTTTTTTTTTCTTTTTTTTTTTTGCAACAGAGTATGGTAATGTACTTAGCTGTAAGGCTCTTATTTTCAAACAATTTGCATCATATTCATCTGTGTTAGAAAAATGGAAATAAAAAAATTTGAGTCAGCTAAAACTGATTGTCTCCTTTCATTGGCTTATGGGATTCCACTCCACACAAACAACTACAATGCCAGCTGGTATTTCAGCTGGAAACATCTGCAGGACCATAAATCTTTTATTGCATAATTTTTTTCCTGTTAAATTAAGTCCCCTCTGTTAGTAATTTTACTCATTGAAAAAAAAATGTGCTATGGAGAGTGACAGTCATGAACATAGATGGAACAGAATATTAAATTACAGAATAAAATATTGAAATAAGACAATTATTGGATAATTAGGGCAAAAACTAAATGTATTTGTAACTTTCAGGTAATCAGAGCTAAAAAAGCATAATACAATCAAATCAGTTTTTAACATGTAGATACTACCTCTTATTTTTGTTATAGTTTCCAATAAAATCTCCCAGTAGCACAAATTATCGGTAGTAAAATCATTGATTAGTGATAGTAGATAGATAACTCATAATTTTCATCTGACAGCTATTTGACACAACCATGCAGGAATATAATTTTATCATAAGAATATAGAATTATTTGATATATTAATAGTAATTTAACATGATAGTCATATAATAATATAATAGGATTGATTTATCACAATACACTTATGGATTATAATACATAATGCCAAATGACTTTATGGTAGTAAGGCATCCATTTCACTGACGACTCTCACTCTCCATCTAATTTACGTCTTAGAACAAAAAGAATGCTGATCATCCTTGGGTAGAGTAATTGATTAAGAATTGATTGAGTTTCACTGAAGGCTAACTTATTTTTTAAGGCCCCTAAATATGATGGTACTATAGGGAGTACTATTGAAGTGACTTACTGTCCAACAATCAAGAATAAGCATAATTACTGAACCCCCTCCCTCCAATAGCTTTATGATTTTGGAGAAGAGAGAAGATGAAGTAGGGAAATATCTCTAGAACAGCATTTATTAAAAGTGAGCTTTAGAGATCATTTGCATCTGGATTATCCATAGGGTGTTTGATAAACTCACAGAATCTCAGACTGAGATGTAGACTCCATCTTTGGGCATGGCTTGGATCTGTACCTTTCACAAGCTACTTAGGAGACTCTTTGGTACATTAATGTTTGAGAATTCCTGACCTAGAAAGTCATGAAATTGGGGAAAACAGGTTTATCAGGCCTGTAATTCGTTAATCCTGTGAAATGCTTCCTGGAACCACTAGCATTGGTTGGTAAACACGAACACCTTGGGGTTGCCAGTATCTAACTGAAGATCTAATAGGAAGGTTAAGAATGGTACCATTGCTATTAGCACTATCACACCCTCTACCAGTCCCATTTGGTACATGCTGTCCAGAAAACTCAAATCCCGAGGAAAGCAGCCATTATTACATTTAATCTCACTTCTTAAAATCACTGGGCAAAGTAATTTGGGATTATACTCTGGAGCGCAAAGCTCTTTATTTGGTTCTTATGTTTTTGAAGTCCAATATTCAGATAGATTCCTTTTTCCACCCTCTCCCTATAAAGAATTCAAATCCTAAAGAAATGTGGAACATATTTCTTCCCAGCCTAATGAAAAACAGAATATTTTACAAATTGTGAATCCACATGTGGGAACTCAGGAGTTTATATACCGATGTGT
This sequence comes from Macaca fascicularis, assembly GCF_037993035.2. Lineage (NCBI taxonomy): Eukaryota > Metazoa > Chordata > Mammalia > Primates > Cercopithecidae > Macaca > Macaca fascicularis. The sequence continues at coordinate 126,714,112 of NC_088388.1, read as the reverse complement.
GTGAATGTATGATTGTGCAAAGAATTAGACTCCGTCGCAAACACCATCTCAATAGTTCTGCTCACCAAGATCCCTAAAGCCTTACTTAACATTGCATTTTTAATTTACATTACCATTAAAACCTTTTATTGTGTTATTTAATTCGAGAAGGTAGCTGAATCCATCAAAGTTTCTCATAGATTGACACATGTTCTGGCAATCCATGGAATTGTCCTTCATGAAGGTTTTCGTTACCTTGTGTTTCTATTATTATCTGCAGACATCTTTCTGTAGTCTGTGATACATTAGGAGTTCAAAAAGAGAAGGTGACTGCAAATGTGCTTTACAGTTTGACCAGATGTGTAGCCAGTGTCATGAAATACATCCAATTATACTATAAATAGAGGGCAGAGGCTTACTATTTACCACTTGGTGATTAATAAAATGTGCAGAATGCTGAGACATATCTCACTCCCTATTACTCAATTACTATAACCACTCTTCTTCCAGAAAAAGACAAGTCTTGCAGATGTTAGAGAATGGATTTCATAGTGGAAGTCTCTTTAAAATAGCCTGAGAAAATGGAGCTTAGATTGCAAACCAGAAGAGGCTGGATTTTTCTTCTTTTTTTCCAAAAGTAATAAAACTGCAGATGATAAAGATATTCAAATAAATAAAACAAATCTCTGATTTCATTAAATATTCTCTAAATCTGAAGGTAGAAAGCTACACATATATTGTGAAAAATTTGCTCTTGCAATTGGGCTACTGTATTTCCTATCAAATTTACAGCAAAAAATATATTAATCTGTAGTTGTTAAGAAAATTATCTGTCTCATGTGAAAAGTTTTCTACCTTCTTTCTCCCTGTGGTTTCAGGTTTAGACAGTAAGGACATTTCTCTATTTCAATTTCTTGTAGGCTCACATCCAGTAGAATGTGAATCATGTCTCGTATCATGTGGGGAAGCTACTAAGTTAATTAAAGTAGCTAAGAAATAGGAGAGGGCAAGAAAAAGAATATATATATATATATTATTTTATAAACAATATATTTATTTTAAATATATAAATATATAAATGTAAATATATATATTTATCTGATGCATACTAGAAATTAAAAATCCAGAGAAATATATAAGTTGCATTTTTGGGTGGCTGAATGAATGTATACACTTTGTTGATGAAGTGCTTTCCACTGTAAACTTTAAGCCAGGCACTAACCATTTGCCTGCTCCCACACTGAGACCCAGGGCAGGCATGTAAACAGAAGTGCAAATTTCCCAGAACAAAATTCCTGCTGAGGATGCGGAGATTATTTATCTAAATTCAAAATAAATCCACAGTCTATGTTTCTCTAACAGCCTGGGCAGACATTCACCCATTCCACCCATTCTCTGCTCTCCCACCACCTCAGTTTTTTTTTTTTTCCTGATAGAATTAAATATTGTCATTTTCTGAACATGATGATTGATGCTTGGGTATTTCTTTCCTGTGGCTGGCCTTGGCTGTACTGATCTCTCATTTCCCCAGCTGTTTCCTATGTAACTGTTACATAAGATTACTTTTGCCTCTGCTCACTCCTTTACGGGGGAACCGTTGTGGTTCAGTTGCTTCCAAATGCATTTCAGGGCAAGGCAGTATAATAGAAGCAGGAAGAGATGGCTTTTTGAATTGGTGTACAGCAAAGCCAAGTGGAAAGTAAAGAAATTACATAATAGATTTGAAATATGTTGAGCAATATTTTGGAAAATTCTGAACTGGGGAAGACTTTTTGCTTATCTTCATTGGATTTCTACCATCATTGACTTCAAGTGTTGTTTAAGACATCTCTGATATTTAAAGATGATATATCTGAGTGCGAAGACTACTGTGATAAATTCATTGATTTACAGCCACTTTCTGTTAGCTATTTAATTATATCTTCCCACTTCTTTTGTGTGTTTCTTTATCATATAGGACATTTCCAAGCACTTGGATATAGTCACTTGTGGCTGAAACTCTAAGACCTGACATGCTTTAAGAGTTGATGATGGATGAGGGAAAAGATATTTGTTCAACCCTTCATATGCTTCTGGAAATAAACAACAAAATAGATGGACAAGAAGAGAAGAGACAGAGAGAAGAAGAAGAAAAGAAGAGGAAGGAAGGCAGGAAGGCAGGAAGGCAGGAAGGCAGGAAGGCAGGAAGGAAGGAAGGAAGGAAGGAAGGAAGGAAGGAAGGGAGTGGGGAGAGGAAGAAAGGAACTGTGTCAATATGCTTATGGTGAAAGTTTCCAGAAATAACCACCATATGTGGCTACATGAACCACCCCTGGGACTATTGCCATTTGGTTAAAAAATGAATATGTTACTTGAGTAAGGAACACAGTCTCAAGTTCTGATTCAATAAATTGGCATTAGGGTGAAAAATACCCATTAACTTACGTTGCTGCCTTCTCATTAAAAACAAAACAAAACAAAACAAATGATCCCATAGTATTGACCTCTGGGACTCAGTATAAACAGATTTCAAAATATCTTAGGCTTGAAGGCTCCCACCATTTCCCTCAGAGACTATTTCATCATCCAACTGATCTAAAACATAAGGAAGTTTTTCCCAGTTATTATTCCCCAAGTTCCTTTTTTACTAAATGTCATCCTATTATTTACACTATTCCATTGTGCTTTATTTTTATACCTTGTATTTTATAGCCACCAAGGACTGGATGATGGCTGGTCATCTAACCCTCTTTATGCAACCTGTTGCCAAGAGAACACAAAAGAGTTATTAAGTTGTGCATTTTGGAGGTTTGTAAACCCTACTCATAAATCAAGAATCCTTCAGGACAGGGATATGATAAAAGGAAAAACTGCCTTTTACATTCACTTTTCTTTTTTAGTTTCAAACCCTTCTACCAACTGAGGTGTCTGCCAATGTTCTGATAGATAGAAACCCTAGGGTGTGAATGAAAGAGCCATAGCCTGTCAGGGTAGGAAGGAACCCTCCCTAAACATGATCTAGACCAATCCCTTCATTGCTAGGAGCTTCTCACATATTCCTGTCAAGTCATCATTCATACTTCACTAACAAGGGATACGAATGGAGAAAGATAACTCCATAAAATAAGCAAATTTCCAGATACAAAGGCACAGTTCTCATCTTCTATGCGATGGAGCCACATCCCCTGGCTTAAAGGAACAACAGAAACCACAAAACTCAGATTCCATGTGTGCCCTTTCACAGATGAGGAGTTCTAGAAATTAAATGTCAACCTCATTTAACTCTCAAATCCTCATAAGGTAGATTTATCTCCATTTCAAAATGAGAAAATAGGATTAGAGAGTGAATTAACGTGCCCATGTTCTCACAGGCTTTAACTGTTGGAGTCACAGTTTGTGATTAGTAAGGAGCTCCATGACACGTTTCACGGGATCACAACTTGAAGATTACACCTCAGGTTGCAGAACAAATGCCTAATTATCCATCAGACCAGCCACAGAGATAGTCGTATTTGTTTCTGTGATGAACAGCTAATTCTTACTTCAATATTTACTGAAGACCTACTATGTGCTTGGCAATTTTTGATTACTGGAGGTACAGTTGTAAATGAGAAGATAAGCATTCTGTTCTCACGGAACTCACTCTAAATAAAATGAATATATAGGATGCATAGTTTATCGGACAGTTACAAGTACTGTACAGAAAAAATAGAGTGAGAAAGGGAGGTGAAAAAATAACTAAAGAAATAAACAAATATATGTTTATCAAGCCATTTTATGTGTGGAGGAGAAAAATGGAGGAAAGAAGAGATCTAGGTGGGGCTGGAGTGCTGATGGAAGCCTTCTCTCTGGAGATAGTGTTTAGACCAAGACTTAGAGAAGATAAAGGAGAAGGCAAATATCTGTGGGATGAGCCTTGAAGGCTGAGGAAAAACCAAGTGCAAAGCCTCTGAGGTGGGGAATGTCCAGCCTGTCCAAGGAAACCCAAGAATTTGTCCCTCTAAGCGAAGTGAACTATGGAGGCTGCAGTGGAGAGTGTATCAGAAAGGACTGTGTTTATCCTGTTGCTCTTTGTAGGCTCTGGTAAGAACGCTGATTTTAATTCCGTGCGAGATGAAAAGGCATTGGTTAGTTTTGAGTAGAATGACATTATCTGGCTTACATTTTGAAAGGATCAGTCTGGCTGCCGTTTTGAAAATGACCTGCAGGAGGTCAGGGGTCAAAGAAGGCCAATTAATATTTAATTGCTAATTATTATTTCAACAATAACAATAGACATTTATTGGATAGTTTGATATTTACTTTATACCCATTATCTCATTAATTTTCACAGTCTGAGGGGTGGCTATCGTCCTTATCTCCTTTGTGTAATTTCTAGTTGAAGTTTCATGGGATTTTTGTGACAGTTGATTCAACACACATGAGAGTGTGTGTGTGTGTGTGTGTGTGATATTTGACTTGAATATATTTAGTTTTGAAATAATTTTTAATTAACAGTATCAATGTATTCGAGATTGTCACGCCAATTCATATAGTATTTGGAGATGCTTAGAACAACAGTGATTGTCAACCCTGGGTATACGTAAAAATCACTAAGGGCTTTTAAATTGTCTTGTCTCAGAGATTCCGACTTAAGGAGCTGCTGGTGGCCCAGGCATCTGTGCTTTTGAAAGCTTTTTAATGTCCATTCAGAATGGAAAAACACCTTTAAGCGGACCTCCAATACCTGAAAGGACAAAGCATCAAAAATATCCTCAAATAGTCTGATTTTGAATGACATTATTTTCAAGAAGTAAATGCATTGCAGTCAAATTTGTGGACTACCTCTCACATGTTCATCAGGGCATACTGTGTGTATTTTGCAGGTGAGCTTTCTTCTGCCTTCTTCTTTTGCCTCCATTTCTTTACCCTCTTCAAGTAAAATTGTGTCTGTTCTTATAAAGTCCATAATTTTTAAAATACATTAAAAATATAGTACCTGAACACTCAGCAGATAATTCTTAATACATATTTACCTAGCTGCATGAACTAACTCAAATTTTTATGAAAGAGAAGGAAATTAAACAATAATTCCACAAATCATCAGGTTTCTATGGAGAAATGTACAGAACTTTCAGACTAGAAAATATGGCACTTAAAACCGGGGGTGTAAGGGGAGGGAAGGGATGGTTATGGGAGGAGGATTTTCTACTTTCCCACAGTCTTTCTTTCAGCCCAGGCTATTTATATAACGATATTGCAGATAGCTACTTCTTGTCAAAACTGGGGCTCAGGCAACAGCTCAGTGAGGCTGGGGAAGGTCAAGACCACAAAGCCACAAAGAAATAGCCTTAGGGACAAGAGAACTTGTGAGGCTTGTGCAGGGGATCAGAGTCAGGGCAAGGATTTCTAGAAATGGGCTAGGATTCTTCAATAAAGGCCCACTGCTGTAGCAAATCATGCCAACATTTCAGAAGCTTAATGGAGCAAGATCTACTTCTTGTTCATATGTGTGTGCAACCTCAGTCCATAATGGTGGAGAAGTGATACTTTGTCCATTGTATCACATTTGTTGAAGTGGGGACTCAGAAGTCCCCCATCTGCTGACTCAATGGACTCCAGGGAGTTGTAATTATCCAGATTCTCTTCAATCTGCTAAACCATGAACAAGCAGAGAGAAGATCATGGGATTCTGGGGGCCAGGCCAGAAACTCTTATATATAAGCTTCACCCTTGTTCCATTGGTCAAATCTAGGTCACATAGTGCCACCTCATAGCAAAAGGAAGAAAATGAAAAATGGTAGAATTGTCTGCCACAGGAGCTCGGGGATGTGCAACTGAATGGTAATCTTTTTTGAAAGCTATTTCAAATGTGTTATCATTTCAGAAATTTCAAACGTTAATATGTCTATTTCAGGAAATCACAGATAACTGATCTTTCAACATGACATAATCAATGATCACATTTGAACTGAGAAACAGGGTCCACATTTTTAAAACATTTTGTAAAAGTATAAAGGTAAAATAAATGTACTCTGTGCAAAATTAGGTGACGGCATTGGCTGCCTGATAGGGGAGACGTGGGCATCTGGGGGAAGCAGCATCAGCTATCTAGGATGGAGTCAAGTGGAGAGTGGGGTCCAGGGTCAGGAACTGAAATGTGGGGAAAGTGGGACATAAGGGAGTCCTAATGACACCCCTCACTCTTACTCCAAGCCAAGAGGTGAGCATTGGCTCACCAAGAGCCAAGAGACTGAATCAGGAGATGGGTGTTTCACTTTGCCCGGGCTTCAGTGATTGGATGGAGTTGAAGTGAGCAAAGATTCAAGTGGGTCTTTACTGTGCCATCACGTCTTTAGGTGGCCACACTCTCCCTGCCGCTCTGTGGCCTAGATACTGGTTCTCCTGAGTGCCTGAAGCCCTCTCATCCAGGACTAGTCGTGAGCACTGCATATGCCCTTTGATGAGGGCGGGTGGTGGGAGGGAGGGGTTCTGAGGCTGTGTTCTCACCTGCTCTGTGCTACTGAGAAAACCACAGCTCGCCTGTTCTCAGAAGCTCATATGGACAAACCCTGTACTGGAAGGGACCTTAATATGGTCATGATCCCTTGATATTGTAAGACAGAGAAAATCTTTCAGGGTGTGGTTTCCTGACATTCCCCATAACGAAGAGTCTACGAGCTCTGTGTGCGTGTGTGTGTGTGTGTGTGTGTGCATGCACGTGTGTGAGAGAATTGTAGGAAACAAACTTTAAACAAAACCATTTCTTGAGAAACATCTCGTGTAGACCCAAACATGCATTATGATATTTTGCTTTAAGCCCCATGTAGAGCTGAAACATTGTCCTGAACCTTGACTCCCCTTGGCCCACTCCCCTCATTAAGAAGTGCCCTTTCTCCCCTCATTGAGAAGTCCCCTTTTCAAAAGGGAAGTAAGAGCTGTGAGTAGCACCTATGTTGTCAGAGAGGCACAGGATCAAGTTCTACTTTGGTCTGTTTTATTGATATCCCCAGCCAGTCATACAAACACCTTCTGGTCTCTAGGTTTGGAGCCATATAAATAAATAAGAAAAGACTTTTTTTTTTAAATAAAGAGATTTCTAGCCTAAAAAGGTATTACTGTTTTCTTTCTTTCTTGTCTCTTTAATTTCATTTATGTTCCAGATATTTTTCTTGTTGTTTGGAATAGAAATTTGGGTGAATTTACTTTAACATTTTGTTATAGACTTTTGGCCTTACTTCTTGCCCACCAGCTAGACAGTTAGCTAGTCAATCAACCAACAGATGCTTAAGAAGATCCTACTATGTGTAAAAGCATTCTGGTAGCTACAGTAAAGTTTAAAGCAGAAAAAAGTTCTGCCTTTATTTTATATATATCTATATAATGTCTATATATACATATATCCATATTTTATATTAACATATATGAATGTATTAATATATGCATATTTTATATATGTATACATACATATATGTATACATATATGCATGTGTGTTTATATATTTATATATGTGTTTATATATGTATATATACATATATGCATACTATATGTATATGTAATTATATATAAAACATGCATAAATACATACATATATGTATATATAATTTATATCATATATAATTAATAACTACTATATACTAGGTACTTTGCAGTGTCTCAACTGGAGATACATTTGTCATTTGGAAACATGGGCAGAGACAATGGAAATTGTAGAAGTCAAGCAAAATATCTCAGCCAAATATGTTTTCCATATTTCCTTGCAAATCTGTTCCCAGGCCTTCGCTTTCTATGTGTGCCAAAGTGACCCTGCTGGGAAGATGGACCATGCAGACAACTGGAATGACTTTCACAGTGGGAATCGGGTTTTACCCTTGTCCTTCATAACATATAAAAGCCTAGCCTGAGTTCAAAGGCAGGGAACATCAATCCTAGATAACACACATTTTTTAGGGTAGTGTGAGGAGTCAGGAATGTGTGACATGACGTTCAGGGCTGGGATGTGAGGTGGCTGCTGCTGGAGACGTGCCTCATGTTACATAAGAAGCACTTGCTTTCTCCGGAGCTGGACATCGAACCAGCCTTACGAACGCTGGATGAAGCTGTAGCCCACGCTTCTGAGGGAAGGGGGAGGTTTTAGAACACTTCAGGACATCCTGGCTGGTGGAACTCAGGGATTTATGAAAGCCTCATATCACAGAGCACAGTCAACAGCGCAGCTGAGTTTTGAAGCCAGGCATTCCAACTTAGATTTCTTTCATCCACATTCCTAGAGACACAGCCAGTCCTCCCTCTGTCAGGAAGAGCTGCCTCCTTGTCCTCCTCCTGCAATCCTGCCTGACTTGTCTGTATGCCCTTGACACCTCAGAGGTTACAGGTTACCTTCTCTAGAATGTGTGTTTGTTTGTTTTCCCCTGACCCAAAGCTTAGCTAGATGCATATCCTGTGAACTCAGTGGCCTGCCCCTTTACTGTGTAACAGCATTTTTACCTGATCATTTTTGCTTGTCTGCCTCAGCCTCTGAATTTATTCTTTGGGTTGTGTCTCTAGTGTCTCGCATGGTGTCTGGCAATAGCAGATGTGAAAAAATGCTCATTCGCTCTCAGATGAATCAATGCCTGCAGTCTCCCAGAGCACCAGTCTATGCTACAGTATGTGGCCTTCTGGGAGCCTTTGCCTTCAGTTCCTATGGAAACTGGGTGCTGCATTTCACTTAATGTAGAACATCTGAAAACAGGCCTGGTGGGAGGAGTCCTGGAGTGCAGGACAATGAATGGCTCATTAGTGTCAGTGAAACTTCCCTCCATGTGCAAATGTGTACACCATTAGCATCTGGCCTTGAATAAGTGGGGGACTCCAACAGATGTTCCAAAGGCTTCATGGCTAGCTTTCTCCTCATTCACAAAATTGTGTTCCTTGCTACTCCCCTATTGGCCTGGAGAACAAGGAAGTGATCTTCTGAATAACCCTAACTCTGTGTCCCTTGAAATAAACCAGGCTCCTCTCCTCATTGCAGCTTCTGGAAGGAAAGAGACGAGAGAAAAGATAGGCAGATAAGCATAAGTAACAGAGATAGATAGCTATGTTGGGCACAGAGCTGCTGCTGCTGCTGCTGCTATAGCTGTGTGTGTGCATGTGTGTGTGTGTGTGTGTGTATTTCACATTATATTAGTTCGTTAGGACTGTTGTAGCAAAGTTCCATAAATACCTCGTGGTTTAAATACCAGGTGGCTTAAACAATAGAATTTTGGCTTCTCTGTTCTAGAGGCTGGAAGTCTGACATCAAGGTATCAGCAGGGTTGGTTGCCGGTTCCTTCTGAGGGCTGCGAGGCAGAATCTGCTCCATACCTCTCTCCTAGCTTCTGGTAGCTTCATGTGTTCCTTGGCTTGTAGATGGGCATCTTCTCTCTGTGTCTTCACTTCATTTTTGCTCTATACATACCAGTCTCTGTATCTCCCGGCTGATAAGGGGTCATTCTAGTGAGTTGTAATCCAATATTATTGGCTCCCCTTGAAAGGACCCCATATTAACTTAATCATCTGCAAAAGTCCTATTTCAAATAAGGTCACATTCACAGATAAGGGGCTTAGGATTTCGACGTCTTTTTGAGGGACACGATTTAATCCATAACACATGTTAAATTATTGCAGGCCATTTTAAAGTAAAAGAAAACTGGGGCACAGAGAAGACAACAATTTTTTTTTCTTTTTTAAAATTTATTATACTTTAAGTTCTGGGATACATGTGCAGAATGTGCAGGTTTGTTACATAGGTATACATGTGCCATGGTGGTTTGCTGCACCCATCAACCCATCATCTACATTAGGTATTTCTCCTAATGCTACCCCTCCCCTTGTCCTCCAGCCCTCAACAGGCCCCAGTGTGTGATGTTCCTCTCCCTTGTTCATGTGTTCTCATTGTTCATCTCCTACTTATGAGTGAGAACACGTGGTCTTTGGTTTTCTGTTCCTGTGTTAGTTTGCTGAGAATGATGGTTTCCAGCTTCATGCATGTCCCTGAAAAGGACATGAACTCATCCTTTTTTATGGCTGCATAGTATTCCATGGTGTATATGTGCCCCATTTTCTTTAGCCGGTCTATCATTGATGGGCATTTGGGTTGACTCCAAGTCTTTGCTATTGTGAATAGTGCTGCAATAAACACACGTGTGCATGTATCTTTATTTATTTATTTATTTATTTATTTTTTTTTGAGATGGAGTCTCGCTCTGTCGCCCAGGCTGGAGTGCAGTGGCCGGATCTCAGCTCACTGCAAGCTCCGCCTCCCGGGTTCACGCCATTCTCCTGGCTCAGCCTCCCGAGTAGCTGGGACTACAGGCGCCCACCACCTCGCCCGGCTAGTTTTTTGTATTTTTTTAGTAGAGACGGGGTTTCACCGTGTTAGCCAGGATGGTCTCGATCTCCCGACCTCGTGATCCGCCCGTCTCGGCCTCCCAAAGTGCTGGGATTACAGGCTTGAGCCACCGCGCCCGGCCTGTGTGCATGTATCTTTATAGTAGAATGATTTATAATCGTTTGGGTGTATACCCAGTAATGGGATGGCTGGGTCAAATGATATTTCTAGTTCTAGATCCTTGAGGAATCACCACACTGCCTTCCATAATGGTTGAACTAATTTACACTCCAACAAACAGTGTAAAAGTGTTCCCATTTCTCTACATTCTCTCCAGCATCTGTTGTTTTCTGACTTTTCAATGATCGCCATTCTAACTGGCATGAGACGGTATCTCATTGTGGTTTTGATTTGCATTTCTCCAATGACCAATGATGATAAGCTTTTTCTCATGTTTGTTGGCCGCATGAATGTCTTCTTTGGAAAAGTATCTGTTCATACCCTTTGCCCACTTTTTGATGGGGTTGTTTGTTTTTTTCTTGTAAATTTGTTTAAGTTCATTTTAGATTCTGGATATTAGCCCTTTGTCAGGTGGATAGATTGATAAATTGATGATAGTTTATTTTGCTGTGCAGAGGCTCTTTAGTTTAATTGGATCCCATTTGTCAATTTTGGCTTTCATTGCAATTGCTTTTGGTGTTTTAGTCATGAAGTCTTTGCCCATGCCTATATCCTGAATGGTATTGCCTAGGTTTTTTCTAGGGTTTTTATGGTTAATTTTATAATATTATATTGAACTGAAACTGGGCCTACTTGATTTTGATCTCCTGACTTTTACATTATTTTATGCTATCAGGAGGAGAGAGTGAGAGGAAGGTTATGTCATAAAAAAGTTTGTCCATTCAATAAAATGGCAAAGCCTAAGCAACATCACATAAAAGCAGGAAAAGCCATCGTCTGTTAAACTTTTGTGTTCTTATTGGTTTATTTTTACCTCATGTTTTATTTTGAACCAAGATTAACACTACTGACTCTAGTCAAAACTTTTTTCACTCATTCATCCTACAAATCTTAATTGAGCATCTACCATTGGCTTAGGAGAATTCTAGGAGGTAAAAGTACTGCAGTGAGCAACACATATCCCTGTTGTCATGGAACTTGCATTCTGTTCTGTAGGGATGGTCAAGAAAAGGGATATCATTCATTTATACTTCTATTGTTGATATTTATATTTATTTCCTCATGGTAAAATGTCAGGTCATGAATAAGCTAAAGCCAGATAGAGGGATAGATAGCTACTGGGAATAATATAGGCTGTTAAGGCAAGGGGTCTCTGAGAGAGGCTTGAGAAAACGTGGGTAGGAGCCTGTATTAGTCTGTTCTCATGCTGCTAATAAAGACATACCCAAGACTAGCTAATTATAAAGGAAAGAGGTTTAATGGACTCACAGTACCACATGGCTGGAGAGGCCTCACAATCATGGTGGGAGGCAAAGAGGAGCAAAGGCACATCTTACATGGCAACAGATGAGAGAGACAGCATGCACAGGGAAATTCCCCTTTATAAAAACCATCAGATCTTGTGAGACTTATATCACTATCAGGAGAACAGTATGGGGGAAACACCTGCTCTCATGATTCAGTTACTTTCCACTGGGTCCCTCCCATGACATGTGGGAATTATGAGAGCTACAATTTGAGATCTGGGTGGGGACACAGCCAAACCATATCAGGGCCAAAGGTGACCATGCAAATAACATTTCAATATGGAGCAAAGAATCAATGCAAACCACCGAGGCAGAAGCATGCTTGGCAGGTCTGAGGATTCCAGAAACAAAGCACAATGAGCCCTGGCACCATGATTTAATTTGGTAGTAAGGGCTACTGAGAAAGAAGGAATCTATTTAGCCAAGGAGTAGGCTCAGGAAAATGCAAGGTAAGTTGAACGGAAGAAGAGGAATCACACAGAGCATAGCGCAGCAGTTATGAAATAAGAGAAAATATCAATCACAATGACGACCTTCTTTGGTCATCAGAACCAGAACACTGAAGTTAATCATTGCATTTTCTCGGTCCTTGATTCCATAAACTAAACTGGCTACCAACTTTTGCCAGTTGTACTCTAAGATTTTCCTACTATCTATCCTTTCTTTCTGGTCACCCATCCCTGCATTTGTTAGTATTCTTCAGGTCATTGTTCATTTCCCAAGTTTATCCTTCACAATCACTAGTCATCTTCCATGTGTTTCCACTTCAGAAATGCCACTCTCTGCCCTTAAAATATAAACTTATGGCCCTTTCCCCACAATTCTGAACTTGTTACCACTACTCTGGCCAGCACATTCAAAGGCCCAAGAGCAGAGGAAGCAATTTAGGATAGAGGAGTACTGGAGGACACTGGGAATATATATCCATTAGATTGTTTCTCTTGCCACTCTGGAAGATGTTCTTGCCCATTCTTAGTCCCCATATGACCCCCGCGTGACTCCTATTCCCCATTATGACCATGCTCCTCTGGCCACCATTATTTGGTCCAGTAGACGGTGCTTGGTCAAATTGGGCCAAGTGGTATCTTTTAGATGGACAAATTAAATTAAGCATAGAGAGAGTCTGTTGTTTTTCTAAGAGTGTGGATCTGTAGTATGTACATTTTGGAAGAGATCAACCCTTTGGTCTGAAGAATTAGAGAAAACTAGCAACAAGAAGAGGGTAGGGTGGGGGGGGGCATGGCTGGGAAGGAGAGAGAGAGAGAGAGAGAGAGAGAGAGAGAGAGAGAGAGATAATGCACACAATTGTACAAAACGGAGTAAAATTGAGGAATAGAAATAGACTACTGACAACACGTAAGTCAGTAGTTTAAATTCATTCCTAAACTTCATCTGCTTTGTACCCCTAGATCTTGTGGGATATCCTTTTCTTCGGTTGAACTTGAATGGTTTCCATTTTGTATGCCATCAAGGGTTTCATGAAGTCCATCCTTCTTTCAGTTTTGCCCCACCCTAATGTCTGCTACTGGGCATCCTTATGTGATAGGTTGGTAAGTTGGATGGCATCAGTTCTATATTTGACAGTTGCGTCTAAAATATACATGATTTGTTTGCTGAAGTTAAATGTGTGTTCTTAAAGTGTCTGCCATTTGCTGCACTGGAAGGAAAGAGCAAACAAAGTCTATTTTTACAGGGTGCAGTTGTGTTTTACTATTTTATAAAAATGAATGATCAAATTACAAAAGAATCATTTACAACTGTTACTGAGGGCATTCGATATTTGAACAAAAAGATAAGACCTAGGCATGATTAAAACCTTTGTGTTTACTTTCAGTTGAAAAACCAATACAATGAAAGTAAGGCACAACTGAAAAGGCAGTCTGTCAATAGAAGAGTAGAATCCCATCTGTAAATGTGCACATAAATTTTCCCAAATACACAGACACTGCATGAAGCAATATGGGGCTGGGAGATTTAGGAAGGGTCATAGAGATGAAAGGCAAGGAGATAGCATTTATTTGGTGCATACTGGGCACCAAGCACTCAGTACATGTGTGTTTAACAAGTTATAAAATCTTCTATAAGAACCCTATTACATATGTACTAATCATCCCTTTTTGCAGGGAAAGAAATTGAGACTCAGATAATTTAAACCATTTATCCAAGACCATGTGCCTATTGGAACTAGTATTAAAACACAGATAGCTCTAATTTCAGAGTCCATGATCCTTCCCTGTCACTCTTCTGCCTTCCAGTTTCAAGCTGTATGCCCTGACCTCATGTGCAGTAGGAGCTTACAGATCACAATCAGTGGATTCTTAGAATTCACTGTGGTGTCACAGTTGAATCTACAGGTTTATCTCTACTTGGTCTCAACCAGATATCTTCCACCTACATATGCTTGACTCAGTGTGCTGGGCTTCGTGTGTAAGATTTCTTCTGGAAAAAATACTTCATTGCTTTAAGAAGTTTGAAAGCCATCCTCACAATCCACATGAGGTCGTGTTTGTCCAAGTTTAATCCCATTTTGTCCAAGTTTAATCCATTGCATCTAGGACTTTGAAAAGAAACAGATTATGACTTTCATTTAAAAATAAATAAATAAATACATAAATACATAAATAAAAGCTTAGTTTGGCCAAGTGTGGTGGCTCACACCTGTAATTCCAGCACTTTGGGAGGCCGAGGCGGGTGTATCACGAGGTCAGGAGATCAAGACCATCCTGGCTAACACGGTGAAACCTCGTCTCTACTAAAAATACAAAAAAAACAAAAACAAAAACAAAAGCTGGGCGTGGTGGTGGGCACCCGTAGTCTCAGCTACTCAGGAGGCTGAGGCAGGAGAATGGCATGAACTCGGGAGACAAAGCTTGCTGTGAGTCGAGATCACGCCACTGCACTCCAGCCTGGGCGACAGAGCGAGACTCTATCTCAAAACAAAACAAAACAAAACAAAACAAAACAAAACAAAACAAAACAGCTTAGTTTTTTAAAACTGAAGTGTAAATAAAGAAGATTGTCTACAGTATATGCATCAGAAAACCCCTCCTGAAACAGGGAAATCAACTTATATACAATCAGAGTGGTAAGGAGAGCAAGGAGATAATCATTACATGACAATTACCAAATAACAACTTTTAAACTATAGGTACAATTCCTTTATGAAGTAAGTGTGCAAAATTACAATGGCTCTAGCTTCAAAACACTCTAAGAGTATCTAAGAATAACTACTTTCTAATTTTGAAAGGCATGCATATCCCCAAATTTAGCATCGGCAAGCAAGCAAACAAGGTCTGGGTTTCTGCAAGCCACATGGTACAAACATGGTTTGGACCCGACCCACTTTCGTGGTTCTGATTTTCCCTGTGGGTAGCTGTTTTCATTGCAAAATTGCGTTGCTGATTGGGCTTGGGTCACCTTAGGCATTGGACTGAGAAGCCAGGGGACGCTGTTGCAAAGCCTGTTGTTTATGACAGGGGTTAACACTGAAGCACCACAGAACGGTATTCAGTATGGTGGAAGCAGTCTCAGGCCTCAGGCCAGAAGGGTGGAAAGCAGCTAACCTGGGGAGGTTTCGTGGTATTGATTACGGAGTAACAGGAGAGGAGGAACTAAAGGCGGAATATGCATGTTAAAGTCCTGACCACCTAACCTCTCAGATCCTCCATATGAAGTGGCATTCATAAATTAAGTTTATAATGAGGTTAATCATCAAAATGTTGTGTTTAAAAAATAGGCTGGGTGTGGTGGCTCATGCCTGTAATCCCAGCACTTTGGGAGGCTGAGGCGGGCGGATTAGCTGAGGTCAGGAGTTTGAGACCAGCCTGGCCAACATGGTGAAATCGCATCTCTACTAAAAACACAAAAATTAGCCAGGCGTGGTAGTGGGTGCCTGTAATCCTAGCTACTCTGGAGGCTGAGGCAGGAGAACTGCTTGAGCCTGGGAGGTGGAGGTTGCAGTGAGATGAGATCATGCCACTGTACTGCAGCCTGGCTGACAGCAAGACTGTCTCAAATAAAAATAACAATAAATGACATAATGCATGCTCTTGTTTCTTTCCTCCTACTATATTCTTCACACTGTACTTTTTGTTCAATGTCTCTGTGTCCCACTGGACTGTAGTTCCTCGGGTCGAGTATGATGTTGTTCTTGCAGGCTGCTCTGTATCTAATCATCAGCCCAATGCCTTGTACAGAGATGTACCTAGACACACTTCTGCTGAATGAATGAATGAATGAATGAGTTTAACAGTATTTTGTTAAGTATAAAGAATTGTTACTTGAGCTTTTGCCATTTCTTGACTGCTAACTGGTTAATTTCTTATCCAGAGAAAACCCTCCTACTCGAAAGTTGTTTACAGGGAATGACGCCCTTGAGTCACATCACAGTGATAAAATATGTACTCGGCAATCCCTCCTCACCCCCAAACTGGCCTCTTGCAATCTCCACCGCATGATAATCTTGTGACGTCTAGGAAACAGCCCATTCTGTAGAGAATAAAAAGCTCTGTCCATCTCTCATTGTTCCTCCTTATAACCTTCCTCTCCTGCCCCGGCTTCTCACCCCCATCCTTTTCTATTTTCTGCTCCCTGATCCATCTTGTCCCCAGGCCACTACTTGAAGTATGAGCAGTCTCCCTGCCTTAGGTGATTTATGGGTCCAGGGACACCAAGGTCAGAGCACAGATTGTTTTGCAAGCGTCCCTGAAGCCCCTGTACGGTGCTGGGGAGTCAAGCCCAAAGAGACAGTTCACAGGAAATGGGACTGAATTTGCAACAAGCGGCACAAAGTGGCACCGGATATCACCAGACAACCAAAACACTCATTGTTTCCTCCCCACCCTGTGACCCAGGCCTGGATTTATAAAGAGACAGCAGCTGCAGTCCTGGAAACCCCAGGTGAACACTCAACAGAGGGCACTGTTAGAAGGAAGCCAGGTGCTAGGCTTTGAGTGAGGGATGTTGACTGAGATTTCTGGGGTTCCATTTTTGTCTAGAATTATGTTTGCCTAAGCAATGTACAGGCGATAACAAGATTCTTGTGGAATTTGAGCATGGGAATGGTCCAATTGTGAGTCATTTCCTCAGTTACTTAGTCAGCAACCTGGTACTTACTGAAGGTCTTCTACGTGCTGGGCACCAAGCTAGGGGTGGAGACAGACAAGGGAAGATGCTGAGCACATAAGTCTTCAGGCCAAAGTGAGCTTGTGTTCTAGTTCTCATTCTGCTTCTTACTCTCTGAGCAACCTCAAGCAGCTGTATGACCTCATGGAGACAAATTGTAAATATTAAACTGAGATAATATATATCAACACCTAGGGGCTCAATGGGATAATTTATGTACGTATTGAAGTTCCTGATTTCAAGAGCTTGGTTATAGTTCTCTGCTCTTAACACTACTGCATAAGAGAATGATCTGGAGAACTTTTAAAGAATGCCAATGCCTAGGTCCCACCTCCAAAGATCCTAGGAACATTGCTCCATTTTAGAAGCTTCCCACATCACTTAATGTGCAGCCAGGATTGAGGACAACTGTGTGATAAGACAAAATTAACACGTGGCATAATTAGAGAAAAGTTGATCACAACATGTCTGCATTCCCTTTCAAATAACATTAGTCCTCATGGCAACATTCTCATCCAAATTATCCAGATGAGCTTTGCAAATTTCCTACAAACTCATTGAATATCCAACAATTGCATTAGAGGCTTCTTCTAAAATCCATATTTACCTCTTTTACAAAATTTCCTTTATCTTTAGTAAAACTTTGGCCTCTTTCTCTTGCCTCCCCCCTCCTCTGTGGACTGTAAAAATGTGAAAATGTTATCTTCAGAAGCACATTCGAATACTTTCTCTATAAGTTCACTTCCCATGAAAGTTAAAACAAAGACAGCAAAGAGGAGAAATAGAGAATACTAAGTACCTTTTACAATCCCCTCTCTCCACTCTCCCTCTCTCCAGCTCCCCAAACTCCAGCTCATCTGATTTCTATTATGCCCACATAAATGTCTCCTAAGCCTTGGGCATCTGGGGACATTGCCAACTCCACAGCTACTTCATGGTTTCACTTCCCCCTTGTTCCTGTAACTCTGGCCCAAAGCACCAACTAAGCTCTGACCTTGACTACTGAAGACAGCGTGACCATCAAACACTTACATGAGTGTTTCATTTCAATAATACTTTTAAGCCACTGTCTTCCTCCAGCAACATTACACCTGCCAACCCAGGAAATCAAATCCCTTAAGAAAGATCAGTAAACGAATCTTCCTGGAAACCTGCATTGGAGGTGAGACAATTAAATGTAAAGATGTAAGTAATTATCCAGGGCCATTGCAAGGAGAATCAGGTGCTCCTTCTCCCACTATGCAACACAAGGCCTAGTTCTCTAGTTACAGAGCACAATGTTGCTGTAATAGCCTAATTGATTTATAATGTTTTTCTCTGTATTGTAGCATGTGTGCAATTAGTTACTGAAAAGGAAACACAGCTCAGCTCAGCCGCTGCATCTGCTGCTAGTCAGGGACATACAATTTCATGCCCTATTTTCCAGATGGCTTGATTAACATTCAGAGGAACCTACTGGCTCGGTCGGAACTGCAAAAGCAGCAAGGGAAGCTCAGGTATAATTGAACCTGGGAGAACCACCCCAGGTGGAAAGAAAGCAAAATCTCCAAATGCAAGCCAAACATGCAATACTGTGAGAAGGAGTAAAAGATGGGGAGTGGCTCTTTTTCCTCCTTTTATTCATATATCAGTTCATTTATATAACAAATATTCATTGAGCATTTAGTAAGTACCAGTTTTCTGTTAATTTCACAGTGGTAAGCCAACAAATATGTTCCATGCTTTTATGGAGTACACAGTAAGTGGGGGAGGCACATATTAAATAGAGAGCTACACATATAAAAATATGAGTGTGGGGCTGAGCACAGTGGCTCATGCCTGTAATCCCAGCACCGTAGGAGGCCGAAGCTGATGGATCACTTGAGGTCAGGAGTTCAAGACCAGCCTTGCCAACATGGTAAAACCCCAACTCTACTAAAAATACAAAAAGTAGCCAGGAGTGGTGGTGCATATCTGTAATCCCAGCTGCTCGAGAGGCTGAGGCAGAAGAATCACTTGAACCCAGAAGGAAGAGATTGCAGTGAGCTGAGATCATGCTACTGCACTCTAGCCTGGCCAGCAGAGGCAGACTGTCTCAAAAAAAAAAATAAAAACTATATAGATAGATAGGTAGATAGATTCATATGTATATATTCATATATATATTCATATATGGATTCATATATATTCATATATGGATTCATATATATTCATATATATAGATTCATATATATTCATATATATAGATTCATATATATATATATGAATCTAGGAGTGGTATCTGTTAAGAGAAAAGTATAGTACAGGCAGAGAAGTACTGTCAGAGAAGGTTTCCCTGAGGAAGAACTGTTAAAATATGAGACCTGAAGAAGGGGTAGAGATGGTCTCCAGAGAGGAGGAGAGGCATTTCAGACAGAGTCCATAGCAGATTAAAGAAAGGATCTTGGTGAACGTCAGTAATTTCAGAAAGGCCAGTGTGTCTACAGCCTGACGAGAGGGAGGAGGTGGTATAGGGTGATTCTGGAAATGTCAATTAAGTGCTGGGTAAATGGAGGCTTTGGGATTTCTATTAAGAGTGTTATATCTTTAAGTATGCAAGGAAGCCACTAAATTAGGCATTTTAAGTAGAAGAGAAAACATGATTTAAATCTTTAAACATTTGTTTTAATTGCTCCTTGGAAAACAGGGACAAGATGGGAGTTTCATGAGTGGAAGCAAAGATAGCCATTGGAAGCCAGGTGAGTACTGGCTATGGCTTGGGTTTGGATGATGCTGGTAGAAGCAAAATGAAATTGATGGTTTCGAGAGCTATCTAGGAAGCAAAATCAGTAGGATGTGGTAGTAGATTGAAAGTGAAGAGGGAGGCGAAAATGGTAAGAAGAATAACCTGTTTTCTTTCTTGAGCAACAGAGTCTGTGAACACATGGATCCTTCTCAGAGAGATGGAATTTAAAACAAGAGGGTGGAGTCAATTGTTTTGAGAGAAAGCACAGAGTAAGAGGAAAAGGGGACTCAAAACTGAGGCTTGAGGAATTCCAACTAAAGAGGTCAAATTGGTGGAGGACCTGGTAGGAAAAAGAACTATATCTGGGGAAAAGAAAATAAACCAGCAGAATGGAAAGAGCCCTATCAAATGCAATGCAGTTGTCAGGTACCATGAGAATTGAAAGATGTCTGTTGGGTTCAGGAGCGTGGAGGTCCTCATGACTACTAGAGAGGAGCAGTTTGGCTGGCTGCATGGCATGTTTTGAAGTTCCAAACTCATTATCAGACTGACCCCTGAGAAGAGATGTGCAAAGCACCAGTGTGCTGAAGAGGTTTTTCTCTGTTAGTGCTGAAGGATATAATTGGATGGTTGAATAAGTGGATGAATGGAGACGATGCCTGCATCTGCAAACATGTTTCTTATTTCTTAATTGTGGCCATTTCTTTCTGGGAGAGGAAGGCATGGGGAAATGGTGAAAAGGGAGCAACTGTTACACGTACCCACTAAAACAATTGACTCCACCCTCTTGTTTTAAATTCCATCTCTCTGAGAAGGATTCATGTGTTCACATACTCTGTTGCTCAAGAAAGAAAACAGGTCATTCTTTTTACCATTTTCCTCTCCCTCTTCACTTTCAATCTACTATCAAATCCTACTGACTTTTACCTCCTAGATATCTTTCTAAATCATCAATTTAGATTCCTAAATTAATCAATTCCTAAATCCTCTGGCTGGCCAGATTATAACATGGTAAGAATGAAGGAACTAAACAGATCTGGAGTTGTGGATGGTGAGTCGTGGCCATTTCTTTATGGGAGAGGAAGGCATACAGAAATGGTGAAAAGGGAGCAATTTTTACACATATATACTAATTAAGACGACAACATCAACTAGGGAACCCATATTTATCCTCCATCTAGATCAGTCATTCCCAAGCCTGGCTGATCATCAGAAAGACCTATGGAACTTTTACAAAGGACCCACTTCCAAGTTATACCCTAAAACATCCTAATTCAGCAAGTGTGTGCTGGATCTGGGTGTTCGAGTTCTACCTGGTCCGCAGTTGAGTCTGACGATCATTCAGTCAGTGAACTGCTGCTTTAATTACTCTTGGTTTTAATTTCTACCCTAAAACTCCCTGAGAATTCCAACAAAGAGCTCAGTAACCCTGTTCTTCCTTTCCCTCATTATTTTGTAAAATATAGAACACAAGCAGAACTTACTTTTGATTTATTAATGATGCCAAGAAGTATCAAACAGTTTATTGTTTCTATTATTAGAGGTTAGAGGAAACCAGACCTGAAACATAAGTGTAGCATAGTCATTTACATACGCAAGATCCTTGTACAGCTCCTCATGAACATCCTGGGATGAATGCTGGGAGGCTTTACCGACTTCATCAATTCCATTTTTCAGATGAAGAAGCTGAGTAGGAGACATTGACCTAATTACCTCTTAAAGGCCCCACCTCTTGAAACCATCACATAGGCAACACCTGAGTTTTGGAGGGGACACACTGAAGCCATAGCAGGGGGCAATACAAAGGAAGAGCTCAGCTTGAGAGGAGCACTTGGAAACCGTTTCTTGGGCCTTAAAGGAAATTCATCCAGGCTGGTGTTTGTTGAGTGCTGCTGCTGCTGTTGTCACTGTTTATTTGTCGCTATTATTTTTTCCTGTTTTGTGCCAGGCATCCTACATATTTTACATCTCAGTGCTGAGGACAGCAAGCATCTCCCCATGTTACCAGGTAGGCTTTCCAGATAAAACACAAGGTGCCAGTTAAATTTGAACTTCAGATAAACCGTGAGTAATGTTTCAATATAAGGGTATCTCATGCAATACATGGGATATTTATATTAAAAACATTACTTCTTGTTTATCTGAAATTCAAATTTCACTGGGTGCTTTGTATTTTTATTTGCTAAATCCAGCAACTTTGTCCCTAAGACAAAGTTAGGAATTCTTAAAGAAATAACATTTTATGTTTGGAAGCCTCTGATTCCAGCCTTTTGTCTTCCTCTGTACACTTTTCCCTGTGCTTGCCACTAAGCTATGTCCAAAGTACAGCTTTAGGATCTCTGGAGCCTCTTTGTCCACATAGAGCAGGACAAGTCAATAAACAGGCAGCATTGGGGCAGCATGAACTTGAGCCATTCACAGTTAATGGTAATGCCTTGGTGAGGGAAACAAATATTAGGGAATGAAACAAAGGTGCTTCCTGTAAGGACCACCATTATCACTAACTGAGGGAATTTGAGAGTGCTTCACTTCGAACAGATCTGAGGTATGGAAACTTGAGTTCATACACATCCAGGGGTGCTTTCGTTTTTACTAATTACAAAGGGATTCCTTGCCTTATACAAAGCTTTCAAAAGATGCTTGGAACATAGTTTGACTTTTTCTATTCAAAAATAGCTGAATACCGCTGTGATATACAATAATGTACTCATTTATACTTTAATAAAATACAGATTTGCTGTTGTATGGGTTAGGGCCACCAGATTTAGCAAATAAAAACATAGAATGCCCAGTTACATTTGAATTGCATGTAAACAACAAGTATTTTTCAGTATGAGCATGTCCGGTGCTTGTACTAAAAAATGAGTTGTTGATCTGCAGTTCAAATGTGTCTGTGCATCCAGTAGTTTACATGGCAATGCTGTATGGGATACAGTCTCATATTCCTGATTTTGAAGGCACAGGAAGATGGAAAAAGGGGCGGGGAAAGGAAGATATAAGAATTAGGTCAGTATGTAATGCACTGAATTTTATCATAGGACCTGCTGGGCTCAGTAGATGTACCAATTAGGTACTTTTGGCAATGAGACTTGAAGTCTCTCTTGGAGGTTGGTAGACTTATATTATGAAGCCATGAGCCACTCTAGGTTTTGTGACCGAGCCACCACTGTGACAAATCAGGTATTTGCAAAAACGGCTGGGGGACACCTTCTGCACAAGGTAGGACGCACACTCCTCTGCCTGCTGAGCCTGGTCACCAGAGATCGCCCTCACAAGATTTCCATAAGAGGGTCAGGCAGTTCAGAAAGGAATCTCTTCCAAAGCGCCATCTGTTGCAATGTCAGCAGCTTCACGGATCGTTCACAGGAGCTAACACATTCAAATTAAAGTGGGCAAAAGAATTTGTGAGCTGCGGCTTCTGAATTTCCCGAATTTTTTCAATGATCTCTTTCATTTCTACACCCAGGTTTTGCCATTCTTTGAAACTGTGATCACCAGAGTTTTAAAATAACTAAAATTGCTCAAAAATGCAACGACCTGCCTCAGAAAGGAGTTTGTTTCTTGTGTTTGGGAGACTGAGTGAATATTTAGTGGGCACGTTAGGGAGTTGATGCAATCTCTTTTGGTGTTTAGACTCGACGACATGATTTTTCAGGTCTTGAAAACTGTTTAGCACAACACAGACTCTAGGATCATATATAACTGAATTAAAATCCATGGCTTTGCCTTTTATTAATTTTGAACAAATCACTAAATTTTTCTAACCTGCTTTTTTTTTTTTTTAAACAGAGTCTTGCTCTGTCACCTAGGCTAAAGTGCAGTGGCAGTGGTGCGATCTCAGCTCACTGCTACCTCTGCCTCCCGGGTTCAAATGATTCTCCTGCCTCAGCCTCCTAAGTAGCTGGGACTACAGGTGACTGCCACAACACCTGGCTAATTTTTTGTATTTTTAGTAGAGACAGGGTTTCACCATGTTATCCAAGATGGTCTCCATCTCCTGACCTCATGATCCACCCACCTCAGCCTCCCAAAGTGCTGGGATTAGAGGTGTGAGCCACCGTACCCAGCCTATTTCTTTATTTGTAAATTAGGGACAAACCCAATGGGTTGTTATAAAGATGTGCAAAGATAATACATGTTTTAAAGATTTGAAAAGATTTGTAAAGTACATGGCATCATTACAGACACAAAACCCAGAGTGAACTAAATGTAAGCAATCATTTGAGGTTATATATTTTAATGAACTTTGACCAGAAAAACCCTAAAATGGTGATTTGAAGAGACCAGAAATTTGGGCTTATAGAACTTGTCTTAGCATAATAGCATGAGATTCTACCATGTCGATGATCAGGAAGGTATCACAGGGGCTCTTATTCGGTGTATTTCTTGAGGGGTGGCTCAAGGAGAAGGAACTTGGGATGTACTTGTCTCACTTCGGTCCCTGACGCACTATGATGTACACATTCGGTGCTCAGGAAATAATGTTTGCTGGAGAATGTGATCTCCTTTGCCATAAATACAAGCAGGAGCTTTGATGTTTATTCCATGAAACTCCTGGGTAGAAATAAACAGAGAAAGAAACTCAGTCCCATAGACACAATGGGGCTTTTCTGCTTTTCAGTTTCTCTGCAGACCTTTTAAAATGTTGGGAGCTTAGCTGTGGTCAAAGAATGCCCACTTACATTTCAAACAGTGCTGAGCAATGAGATCTCTCTTTGTAAAAGGTGCAGTCTCCAACACCCTATGCGAAAGCTGCAGGACTATTTGTTTTATGTTCTTATCAGCACAGATCAATATTCCTAACTGCCTGCCAAGTCATTTTCCCAATAGTTTGCAGAAACCTTATCTTTTTTAGAAGCCCATGTTGATTTTCTCCATTTTTATAAAATAATACTGCCATTCAGGTCAAAAGATCCAAATAATGAACACATTTGACGCAGGGACTTTATAACAATTATTTTGTTTCCTGCCCACACTGGGAATCTGTTGTCTATGCATAATCAACCAGGAAAATTAGTTTATGGGAATCTTAAGTCCATCCTGAGTGCACAGAGATAAATTATAAAAATAAAGCTAACGTCTATTTTTTTTTCCCCCTGGGGTAAGTGCTGAGCATAATATTTTCAGACTTGAGACTGAAGTGCAGCATCGGGCATTATTCTCAGTCTCACAGCGCCACCGTTTGGCCCATGTTCTCCCTTGTTTTCTGAAGGTGAAATCCAGGCAGCTGTTTCCTAGGGTGATTTTTACAATCCTACTTTCTTGGCTATGGCTTGACATAATTTCCCCAGAGAGTTCAGTCTTAGGGTATGATAATATACCTTGGATCTGCAAAGCATTAAAAGGGAGGATATTGTCAGATATATGATCTAGCCATGGACACAGGCCAGATGCATTCGTAACTGAAAGAGAAGGCCCTCTTGTCTGGTCCACTCCTAACTGGTTTGATTTTGCTGTTATCCATCAGCACCTTCCTTACTAATGCAGGATGGCTCAGTTAATTTCTTTCTTTGGCCTTTCAGTTATGCTGTTGAGAGCTTGCTTATAGCCATATATAACAGGTGACAACAATGGCTTTTCAGAAACAATACCAAGAGAGCAATAGAAACACTTTATTTACCCACAGTGTAAAATGGGCTGCAATTAATTATTTAGAGATGGGACAAGCTCTGATAATAGATTGATTAACGATTTGGGCTGTATTTTTGGCATTAACTCAAACTGGACTTGGGCTTAGTTTCAAAATAAAATAAACCCATCTAGACCAACCTTTAAAATGGTTAGAGACAATCAGATAGTGCTTTATGCCTAGGGGTTTATGGTTGGAAACCTTGAAGGAAAAATTAACTGAATTATCTACAGTCAGGTTCAGTGCATGCCAAAGCCTTAGAATTCTAACTCAATTCTTTTGGCTGAGTTTCTACCTGCCCCTGCAGCTAGTCAATTCCATGGAAACATGACTCATATTGTTTGCTGTCATGTAATAAAAAGAAACGGTGGTAGTTCTCCTCTTTAGGTTTCCAAGCACAAATTTTGCCTTGATTGAGGCTTAATCGAGGTTGACAACATTGTTAGAGCACTTCTTTCATTCTGACTTCTAAGAAGGAAATAGTGAAGAGAAGTTAGAAATAGACATGCTAATCTCAATTTAAAAAAAAAAATTTTTTTTTTTTTTGCGACGGAGTCTCCCTTGGGTGCCAGGCTGGAGTGCAGTGGCGCGATCTCGGCTCACTGCAACCTCCGCCTCCTGGATTCAAGTGATTCTCCTGCCTCAGACTCCTGAGTAGCTGGGATTACAGGCGCCTGCCACCATGCCCGGCTAATTTTTTCTATTTTTAGTAGAGATGGGGTTTCACTGTGTTAGCAAGGATCATCTTGATCTCCTGACTTTGTGATCCACCAGCCTCAGCCTCCCAAAGTGCTGGGATTACAGGCACGAGCCACTGCACCCAACCCTAATCTCAATTTTTAGTTTGTGTTTTAGTGGACACGTTAGGGGGGACATTTTGGTCAGAGCATTCAATCTCCTCTACTTACAAAAGTCCTATATATCCATTACCCTTGCATGCCAAATTTTATTTACTCCAAAAAGCCATTCTGATTTCTTTAACAGTGGCTTCTCCTCACTTTGAATCTCTTTAGTTCTTTTTCTTATAAACATTTTCCTGGGCAAGAAGATGGAAATCTCTACACCATGCCTGACTCTCTTGGTGTTTTGCTCCTAGTAATCTCTCAATAAGAGATTTTTAATAAAACTGTGTGAGTACACGACAGAAGCATAAGCACTCTTCCAAAACTGCAACAGCATAGCAATATGATGCACGTGTCTGTGAACATACAGCTACTGCCCCATCGGCAGCTTCTCTTTCTTTTGCTCAGTTTCTATGCTGTAGCCAAAGCAGCTTTAAAACAAATTTGAACATATCACTTTCCTGCTTTCAAAGCTTCATGACTCTTTCTGGCCTCTTGGATAGACTCCAAATTCCTTAGATGGGTCTACCATGTTTGTACTGTCTATCCCCAACCCCCCTCTGTAATCTCACTTTTCTGCATTCCCCCATGATTCACACTTCAGTCTACTTTGAATTTCTCTGTTGTTATCCCTTTCTGAATTCTCTCTCCCTCCATTTTATGCCTAGAAGATGTTTCTTCATTATTTAAGATTCCCTATAAAAGTTCACAAATTTCTTTAGGATTTTCCACAGATCCAAGACAGAATAAGTTTCAACTTTCTCTGGGATTTTATATAGTTTTGCTCACTATTTTACTATAGCATCTACTGAATCTTATATGAAAATGCTTCCACTTATACTAAGTCATGTACTAGACCTAAGAGTCTTTAAGATAGGGATCTTACTGATTTGTTTTGGTCTTCAAGCTTAGTATATAATACATAATGGGGCCTTCACACGTGTGTGATGAATGAATAAATGAGCAATTCTAAAGGATAATGACAATAACACTGGACTGTCATTGGGAGACTTGAGTTCTAGACCCACCTATTGTTTCCACCTTGAGGTCTCAGACAATTTAACCTTATTAGTCCCAGATTTCTAGCACGCACATGAGTGCTTCAGATTTGGTAACTGCCAAAGTCTTTTCTGTGGTCTGACCTGTGAAGTTGTGATTCTTGAGTAAAGTTCATCAACACAGCCTTTCTGAGAACTTCCCAATTCAACAGGTTTCAATTAATTAACCAGGCAAGACTCTTCCACATGTGATAGCTCAGCACGTACCGAGAGTAAATACCATGTTAGTGATGAAGAGATTGGAATTTCTGCAAAGAAATTGATTCTGATCTTGAGCCTCTTACTAGTTTGGAGAGACAAAAATATTGGACACACTGCCTATTGTTATTTACTTGAGATTAGTTAATGGAAATCGGAGAATTTAGGGGCACATAGTGCTGCCACATGAATAACTGACTTGATTCTTTTATAAACCATTCACAGACTGAATTCCATGAAAAGTAAATTCCTACCTACTTTTCCAAGGATTGAATCCAGAGCGTTTTCTTAGACGTTGTAACCAGGGTGCACAGGGCAGTGAGCTAAGGTGTAATCTTCCATCTGTGTAGTGCTTTACGCTTGTTCTCACTGTGCTTCAGTTTAAAAGGGACCTGAGATCCAGAAAACAGAAGACTGTGGTCCCCTGAGTATCCAGCTTTCCACTCAGTATCTCTTCATGTCTAATTGGCATGCCAAACTTTACATGGCATAAACGAAAC
The DNA here is from genome assembly GCF_037993035.2 of Macaca fascicularis. NCBI lineage: Eukaryota > Metazoa > Chordata > Mammalia > Primates > Cercopithecidae > Macaca > Macaca fascicularis. The sequence goes on along the minus strand of NC_088388.1, from coordinate 126,686,281 downwards.
CCTTGTTTGCCCCACATATCCAGAATTTACCTCCACAGGTATTTGCTATTTAAGTAAATGCCATCATTATCAACTCAATTTCTTAGGACAAAAATTTACAAGTCATTCTGGATTCCTCGATTTCCCTCAATTCCCATTATCCAATCATCAGTCTGCTATCCCATTTCCGTCAAAATGTATTCTGAAACCAATTACTTTTTACTCCCTCTACTGCAACCACCCTTTCCCCAGATGCTGTGATCTTTTACCTAATGTTATCACCTCTGCAGTAGCTTTTCTGCCTCCACATTTGCTCCCTCACATAGGATCTGTTCTACACGCAGGCAGCAGCCAGAGAAATCATTCTAAACTACGAATCAGATCCTCCTATACTCATTTAAAAGCCTCCAGTGGCTTCTAAGTATATTTTGAACCTGACTCTTCCCATGGCCTGGTCATTCTAACATTATCTGGCTTTGCCAATGCATCCAACTAATCTCTCTCTCTTCCTTCTTCCTTCTCTGGTTTACTTAGTTTTATCCATGGTCTTTTGTGATGTCCCCCCGCCCTTTTTTTTTTTCAGAAATGTCATCTTGCTCTGTCACCCAGAACACAGTGAGATTTCTAAAAAAAAAAAAAAAAAAAAAAAAACCACACACACACACAAAAGGATGGAGTGCAGTGCTATGATCATAATTCACTTGTATCCCCAAGCTCCTGGGCTCACACAATCCTCCTGCCTCAGCCTCTGGTGTAGCTGGGACACAGGTGCATGCTACTCACCTGTGAAATTCTCATCTCATAACATTTGTGCTTATGGTCCCTTCTGTATTGAATGCTCCTCTTACATGGCTGGCTTCTCATCATTTAGGTCTTACCCTCATGAGGCTCCTCCTTATGGAGAGCTTATCTGATGCTCTCTAAAACAAGGGGTCCTGTTATAGTCAATGTCTGTCAAAACCACCCTGTTTCATCTTCTTCATAAACTTATCAGCACTTCAATGATCTTATTTCTTGGTTTATATATTTATATATTGTCTGGCCCTTCCCACTATAATTCAATCTCTTTGCAGATGGATATTCTGCCTGTCTTATTAAGTGTTGTGTTCCACACTTTTAGAACATGTTTATCATGTCTTATGTCATATAATAATATACATTAATAAATATTTGTTAATTAACTGACTAACCAAGTTTTCCTATTGTTGTATATGAGCAATAAAAAATAGAAATAAAACAACTAATTAATGAGTGTTAGATAGTCTCTAAAACAATGTAAAACTATTTGGTTTAGAAAGGAAACTTGTAATAGATGAATAGAGACTAAATGTACATAAGACCCTTTCACATTGTCTCATTTTTCTCTTTGACAAGCCTTTATAGAGATATTTACAAGAGTGAGAACATCCTAGATAGATGGATAGATTGATAGACAGACCCAGTAATTACCCAGCAGTAGCAGCCGGTGTTAATATCAGTACCAGTGTCAGTGTTTACTGATACTGTTAATATCCTACAGTGTCAGTATCCTTATCTGATAATCAGTATCAAATTATGATATTAGCTATTAATAATAATTATTATCAGTATCAGTGTCAACTATTAGTATCAATAATCAGTAATTACCTATCAGGGGAACCAGCCCCCAATATTTCAACATAGGTTCTTTTCTATTTTCCCTAAGTGTCGGCTGGTCTGAGAAATAAAGAGAAAGAGTACAAAGAGAGAAAGTTTACAGCTGGGCCTCTGGGGGTGTCATCACATATTGGTAGGACCATCATGGCAACCTCGAGCCACAAAGCCAGCAAGTTTTTACTAGCGATTTTAAAAGGGGAGGGGGTGTACAAACAGGGAGTAGGTCACAAGGATCACATGCTTCAAAGGGCAATAAGATTACAAGGCAAGGCAAAATTAGAATTACTGATGAGGGTCTATGTCCTGTTGTGCATGCATTGTCTTGATAAACGTCTTAGCAGGAAACAGGGTTCGAGAGCAGACAACTGGTCTGACTAGAATTTACCAGGCTGGAATTTCCCAATTCTTGTAAGCCTGACTGTACTGCAGGAGACCAGGGTGTATTTCAGTCCTTATCTCTACCGCGTAAGACAGACACTTCCAGAGTGGCCGTCTATAGACCTACTCCCAGGAATGCATTCCTTCCCCAGGGCCTCAATTATTAATATTCCTTGCTGGGAAAAGAATTCAGTGATATTTCTCCTACTCACACGTCTGCTTATAGGCTCCCTGCAAGAAGAAAAATATGGCTGTATTCTGCCCAACCCCACAGGCATTCAGACCTTATGGTTATCATCCCTCATTCCCTGAAAATCGCTGTTATTCTGTTCTTTTTCAGGGTGCACTGATTTCATATTGTTCAAACACATGTATTTTACAATCAATTTGTACAATAGTGGTCCTGAGGTGATGTACATTTTCAGCTTACGAAGATAACGTGATTAAGAGATTAAAGTAAAGACAGGCATAAGAAATTATAAGAGTATTGATTGGGGAAGCGATAAATGTCCATGAAATCTTCACAATTTATGTTCAGAGACTGTAGTAAAGGCAGGCGTAAGAAATTATAAAAGTATTAATTTTGGGAGCTGATAAATGTTCATGAAATCTTCACAATTTATGTTCTTCTGCTTCGGCTCCAGCAAGTCCCCCCATTTGGGGTCCCTGATTTCCTGCAACAGTTACCCAATATCAGTATCAATATCAGCCAGGGTCCCAAAAGGAAATGGACAGCATATTAAAATGGAGTAATTTGAAGACAATTTAATAAAGAGATTATTTACAAGGACATGGGAGAGGTTTAGAAACAATAGGAGGGATTCTGGTGCTAGAGACAGGCGGGATGATTCTCACCACTATGCTGAGGTGAGTGACAAAGTATTTACCTGACAAAACACTTATACTTCTCCAGAGAGAAGTGTAGACAGAGGGCCTCCTGACAGCAGCTGCAGCCTTCCACAGAAGATCACACTAACTCAGTAGGACCTGCCAGAAACGGAATTAGGGAAATAATTATCTCAACGTCACTCTTCCTTCACTTGCTTCGTCTCCCAGAGGCTGACTGTCCCACCAGCCGAGCTCCACCAGAAGCTTGAGGCCCCCTGATGCTGCACATCTGGATTAGCCTCCCAGAGCACACAGAGGGTGGAGTGGGTGAAGAGGGACCCTGCAGGAGAACATGGGAGACCTCCATCACATTGGGGAAATGCAAATAAAAACATAAACTATGGTCGTATTCAAAGTCAACAGGCTAGGTGCCAGCAGAGCTGCAAGCTGGTACCAAAGCAGAGGCTGCTTGCCCTCTAAAAGTTTTCTACCAAAGCACAGATCCATTTTCTTTTGTTCAGCAAGGGTAAGAAAGAAGATGCTTGACACTGACTCATAAAACAGTTAGGGAGGAAGAGTGCCTGAATACAGGGTTTTCTTTTTCTTTTCTGTTTTGCATTTATCTTTTTTAAGCCTAAATTGATGGCACAAATTCAGTTTGTAAGAAGAGCAAGAGGAGACATGGGGGCTGGTGCAGTGCCACATCTGTGTGCGTGCATTGTGGTGCACACACGCCAGGTTTGGTGGTGCTCAGAAGTCTCTGTTTTTAACAAAACTTTACATTAAAGAAATGGACAGATTTTAATCACCTCCTGAAGCTAAACCTAGGAAAATAGAAAAGTCAAAGGACCTTGCAATGTTAAATTTTACTAATCTGTGAGGTTCCAAGCAGGAAAGGATTTCAACTAGGAATCCATATCCAATTGCCCATAATTTAGTACTACTCCTGCCTTTATCCTTGACAGGATTTTCAACACCTTTCCTTAGTAATTTTTTTAAGAGATATCACAACCACTGAGAAGGAATTACTGATAATTTCTCTTCAACATGATAAAGGAAAGCACCAGAAATGTCATATGTTGGTCCTTTTATTTCCTTTTTTTTTTTTTTATTTTGTTCCCTCAAAAAACAGTTGACTTTCTGCAAGAGAAAAACAATCAAAAGTACTTAACATTTCTGTTTTATTTCCCTGAGCCTTTTTTTCTTTGTTCCTTTTATTTGACCTAATGACATTTAGGAAAGAAGATCTAGAATATTTTACATAACTTTTATGAATCTGGGCATGGGAGAGAAAGAGTTGGGAAGAAGAACAGGCATAGACAAAAATGTGTAGAGGGAAATCAAATGAGCCTGAAGAACTAGGAAGTGGGTGATGGAACAATGCTCTCTAAGATCCGTCTCAGACTTGGAACTTGAACTAGGAATTCTCGACCGTGGAGCTGTCTATAGAACACACAAAAAAGAGAGTTATGAAGAAAAAGAAGAAAAGAAAGGAGAAAGCTAGAGAAGCTACAAAGAAAAGAAAGAAGGGGGAAAGCCTAGAGTAAGAGAGGAGAGGAGAAAGAGAAAGAGAGGTAGAGAAGAGACCAGAGGCAACTGGAAGTGAAGAAAGCTGAAACCTCATGGGAAAGAAGCCTGCTCAGAAGACAGAAAGGCTGTAGTGATTCTACTGCAACCTCCGCCTCCCGGGTTCAAGTGATTCTCCTGCCTTAGCCTCCCAAGTAGCTGGGATTACAGGTGCCCGCCACCATACCTGGCTAATTTTTTGTAATTTTAGTAGAGATGAGGTTTTGCCATGTTGCCCAGGCTGGTTTCGAACTCCCAAACTCAGGCAATCCGCCTGTCTCAGCCTCCCAACGTGCTGGGATTACAGGCATGAGCCACCGCGCCTGGCCTACAAGAGAGGATCTTTTAAGGAGCTAGTGTAAGTACTGGATCTGTTAGCGTGTGAAGCTGTTTGTCACTTTTTCCTGACTGTGTGACTGACGTGTCTCTGTGTGTGTGTGTGTGTGTGTGTGTGTGTGTGTGTGTGTGTAATCTTACAACAGCTGTGTATACTTTAAAGGAACTTTAGGGTTCAAAATGAGAAGCAGACTTCTTAGTTTCTTTTGAGAACTTCCTTATGTAAAGAGGGAGAAAGAAATACACTGTTTGTCACCGAAGTCTCAGCCTCTGACAATAGGGAATTGTTCTTTCAATCTAGTTTCAATTGTCCCAAGCAGTAGGATTTCCTTTGCTCTGTTTGGGGAGCCAATTTAATAAATAACCCTTTCTATGTGCAAGCAAGCATTTTCCGACGCTCAAGTCTAAAGTCTTTTTGTTTGTTTGTTTTATTTACTTATTCCAAATTATACTTTCAGCACTCTCTGAAGTATTATTATATCTATATGGTTATGTATGTTAACAGTCAATGAACAACTAGAGACTTCTGAATTCTAATCTGTTTTCCTGAAGTTATAAAAAGGGATTTTGAATGGTAATGAGCTTGACTGGGTAGAGATGCAGCACAAATATAAAGCACGTGGACTCTGAGGTCATCGTGCATAAAGGCCACATACAAACGCTGACGGAATCCACTGGAGGACGCTGTGTGGGCCCCAGAAGTGAGAGCTCCGATGACACCACATGACCCCGTGTTTGAGTAAATATATTCATAGATAGGGAATTTCTGACTGTAAGTAGAAATCACAATTGCTGGGGTAATGTGTATCATTATCTCTGCTTCTGCTTCCTTCTCCTTCAGATAATCATATGAACTTTCAACAGGCTGTTGTACTTATAAAATTATTAGAGCAGGCTGGGCACGGTGGCTCATGCCTGTAATCCCAGCACTTTGGGGGGCCAAGGTGGGCAGATCCCCTGAGGTCAGGAGTTTGAGACCAGCCTGCCCAACATGGTGAAACCTCATCTCTACTAAAAATACAAAAATTTGCCAGGCGTGATGGCGCACGCATGTAATCCCAGCTACTTAGGAGGCTGAGGCAGGAAAATCACTTGAACCCAGGAGGTGGAGGTTGCAGTGAGCTGAGATTGTGCCACTGTACTCCAACCTGGGTGGCAGAGTGAGACTCCATCTCAGAAAAAAAAAAAAATTATCAGAGCTAAGGTACATTGTTAATTTTGATATGTTTCTAATTTTAAAAATCTAACCCAGTGGCCATGCAGATACCTTTTCAGTTATCTAACTTAGTCACTTTTCAGACTAACAAATATACAAGAGTGAAGAAAATGGGAATGTTTATACTGTTCTGGAAAGGAATTTAATAATATTTATTAAAAATTTAAAAATATGGCCTTAACCTTTGACCTCCAAATTCCTCTTGTAGGAAGTTGTTGTATAAAAGACAATCAAGACTATACTCAAAGACTGACATCTTTTGCAAGTTTATTTATAATTAAAAGTAAATGTTGACATAGAAACCAACATAAAATAATCAGTTAAATAAACAATGGTGCATCACTTGTTGGAATATTATGCAATCCTCAAAAAAATTATATTTCAAAAATATGTAATAACGTAACAATACTCACTATACAGTTTTAAGTTTTGTAAAAGTAGAAATGCTTTTGGAATATAATTCTAATTTTAGAAAGTTTGTGACGTGTATCTTTTTTATGTTAATAACAGCTGAAAGTCCAATTATGGGCCCATACTGGTTGTCAGAAAAAAATGAAAAAACTAACTAACTTAATTTTAGGCAAGCTGTGTGCTCCTAGGGCCCAGAACAAGATGAAACCATTTGTTTCTTTCCTATGAAGTTCATCTTTCAAATTATACTGTGTCCACTGCAGAGGGCAATGAGATTTTCCTTCACATTTGAGAATCCCTTGGTCTTCAAATCTCTTTCCTCTCTCACTGATGGTCCTGCTTCACCCTGGAGGAATATCTGGCTCATGTATTTCTGGATATTATACCTGGCTCATCTTGAAGGGGTGGCATTGCATTGCTTGTGATAGTTTTAGGTTGTGTAGCCTTTTTTAAGAATAAATTATCTCCAGACAAACAAGCATTTGTTTTTTGTCAATATTCACTACCTCTAGCTATCTTATTCAAAATCCTTTTTTGTATATGTAAGAAAAAGAGAGAGAAGAAAGAAAATGTCTACACATGCAAACACACACACACGATTGAAATAATAATACGCAAAATATTAGTAATTATTCCTCGACTTGAAGATTATAGGTGACTTAATTTTCATAGTTTTCTGTATTTTTCTAAAATGAACATATTTTATAAACATGAAAGGATATTTTTCTTTAAAAAGAGCCCAGTTAAAAGAGAATATATCAATCTTCAAACTGCAAAATATTGATAACATTAATTCTCAATCTGTCTTCTTATATGTAACTGCATTAGCCAAGTTATAGATACAAAAAGACTTGGTGACTAGCAATTAATATTTTTTTAAAACTCATGAACCAAAATATCCATCCCAAAGAGAAGCTGCTTAATCGAGTGTCCATAGCCTCTAAATTAGATAGGCATAAGATATTGTCTCTGATTCATTTCATTTAATATTAACAGACTATATTTAATCAAGAAATCTGGTCAGCAGGGATGTTACTTTGGGGATCAAAGTAAACCTACTGGCAACAGATCAAATTCCAGCCATGTGAAGCAATTGCATTTTGGAGAGGTAGACATGTTTTTACGCTCCTAGTTAATAGTGAGTCTCCCTTTTGGGGGTTGTAGAAGAGCAGCTTCAGGGAGCAGCTGTCTTCTGGGACAAAAATGACAACAGCAACACCATGAAAAATCCTAGCCTGTAGTTCTCCAGGGGTGAGTTCATTGTCATTTAGATACATCAGTTAGATGAAATTCAATAGACTGCATTCAATTAATCAATTATCTTGAGAAGATAAAGTATAAAGTAACAATCTAAGCTTTTGGTTCAGAACCTTTAAGGTATCACTCACCATGACTGAGGTTGAGCCAGAAATGTCAGCTTTGCTAATTAAGTCATTGCTGTTTCATCTACTTTTCAACTGACCTGGCAAATCTGAACTTCAGAAGATGATAAACTATGACCAACACTGGGAATTCATTTTTTTAAAGCAAATTCAGAAGGTGTGAATTTAACCCAGTGACGAATGTGTCTTTCTCCTTCCAAAGCATCATCCATACCAAATTTTACAATTTGGCATCTGCTTTGACAACTCTAGCAAGCAATCATTTTGACAGAAGACCATCTGTGTTAAGCAATATGCAGAGCGTTTACATGAAACAGAAAGGAAAAGAACAGTGCCTAGGAGCAGATCACTGTCTAAAATGACCCTGGAGTTTGGTATTTAGAATCTCAGGGGAAAATATATGGCAAGAGTTGAAGATTTGAGGCAGATTCCTGTCTAGAATGGTTTCAAGGCTAACACTCTCCCTTGAGGATTGAAATGATGAGAAGGAAACATTTAATAAAAAGCTACCGGTACTGGATTAAGAAATTGGCTCTAGTCCTTTCTCTTCTATTAACTACTTGTTATGTAGCTACTTGACCTCTTGGTATTTTGCTCTTTTTTGCATTAACTAGTTCTGTGTTTCCTTGCATAAGTCCCTTAGCACATGTTTGCTAACAGGCTTCACAATTTCTTGGAATTGTCTATCCCTCCCTTCCATGCATTCCCGGGTTCACTCCAGACAATGAGCCTATCAGTCACATGTCTGGTCAAATTTCATTGCCTCAATTACATTCTTACCCTTGTGTTTGGAATAGAGACTAAGATATTCCAACTCAGAATAATCTATTCTCTTTAACTGAGATATAAACTTGAGATCTCTTGGCAAGAGCCATTTCCCATCACATGTACAAGGAACTTGAGAAGACTATTCTGTGTAAAACAGAGAGTAAAGTAGATAAACAGATAGTAAAGACAGTGGATAAAGAGAAAAACTTAGATAATTTACTTAAATTCAATTGTTCATGAAGCCTAGCCTTAATTATCTCCCTGGGTTTCAGGAGAAATTTTAGTATCCTCATTATTCATTGCTTTTTTTTTTCTTTTCTTAAGCTACTTTGTCCTTTACAGTAAAAAAAGCTAACTAATTTAACACTTTGTAGGATTTTGTTCATGGATTTGCTATCTTTAATTGGATGTATCACTTAAGAATCTTTGGTTCTCAACAAGGAACATTAATGATCCTAGTACAAAATCAGGATGCTGAATTATATGAATTCTGTCATCCTATGCTGTTCTAACCTATCAGTCTATGTCTCTATTGAAGGCAGATTTCGGTTTTAGTTAAAGGGGAATACAAAGTCAAGTAATAAATCACTTCTGTTCTTACAGATGAGTGGTAAGACATCTACACAAATAGCTATAAAAATCTACCAACTCTTGATGCCAACTGTAAGAGAAGCTAAAAACAGAATGTGCCTGCTACATTCTGGCATCACTAAGTAATTCTGAGTCTTCATACTTATGTCTGATTGTAGCATCAATAATAGCAGAAATTACAAATGAAAAATACAATAGAAACAAGTGCTTCGTATTTCTATGCAGCTGGCAAAATCTGCCCCTCTTGGATCCAAAGCTGGCTTTGCAGGGATAATTAAATATCTGATTGTCGATAATAAGAGACCTGACTGAATTGGATCTTATGGTCCATAATAACTTAAAGACAACAGTCAAGCTAAAGACTTAAATGGGTAATAATGTGCTTAGTGACAGTTGTTGGAGCTAAGATGGCCTTGGTTTTTCAGTACAACTTCTCTACTCACTGTCTCCTCAATATGTTTTCAATCTCCCTACACTGGTATCATTGCTCATGTAGTTCCTTCCATAAGAGGTATGTCCCCTGATCCATAAATCCATAAGAATAAGTTGCAGCTTCATCTCTTTTTTTTTTTTTTTTTTTTTTTTTTTTTTTTTTTTGAGACGGAGTCTCACGCTGTTGCCCAGGCTGGAGTGCAGTGGCGCGATCTCGGCTCACTGCAAGCTCCGCCTCCTGGGTTCACGCCATTCTCCTGCCTCAGCCTCCTGAGTAGCTAGGACTACAGGCGCCCGCCACCGCGCCCGGCTAATTTTTTGTATTTTTAGTAGAGACGGGGTTTCACTGTGGTCTCGATCTCCTGACCTTGTGATCCGCCTGCCTCGGCCTCCCAAAGTGCTGGGATTACAGGCTTGAGCCACCGCGCCCGGCCTTCATCTCTTTTTTTTACGGAGTTTTGCTCTTGTCACCTAGGCTGGAGTGCAGTGGCGCGATCTCAGCTCGCTGCAATCTCTGCCTCCCAGGTTCAAGTGATTCTCCTGCCTCAGCCTCCTGAGTAGTTGTGATTTCAGGTGCCTACCACCACGCCTGGCTAATTTTTGTGTATTTTTAGTAGAGACGGGGTTTCACCATGTTGGCCAGGCTGGTCTTGAACTCTTGACCTCAGGTGATCCACCTGCCTCAGCCTCCCAAAGTGCTGGGATTACAGGAGTAAGCCACCACACCCGGCTGCAGCTTCATTTCTTGAAGAAAGCTTTTAGCCCACTTTGCCACACAGTGATTTTTTCCATCTTCTGAGTGCAATGTATTTTATGTTTTCCCATTTCATTTGAAAATCATGTGGTGCCTTCTTCCATCTTACATGAGAATGATGCTAGCTACTCTGACAAATTCCAAAATGTGAGTGACTTAACGCAACAGGACTTGCTTGTGACATAGTCCAGTGCAGGTTTCCAGCCAGTAGGTGTTTTACCTCCACGTGATGGTTCAGGAACCCAGACTTCTTCCTTCATGCTCTCTATAAATATTCCCAAGGCCTTGGAGTCTTCTGTATGCATTGGAAAGACCAGAGAAGCCATCCTATCTTAGCCTCAAAATGACAAACATTTTTCTCATTTTGCATTGGAATAGAACTAGTCACATGGCCTCACTTGCAAGGGTGATGGGAAATGGAGTCCCTGGCTGAAGAGCTCCTTCCAAGTGCAATCTTTAATTACACAGGTGGAAGCTTGAATTTTGGTTGATGGTTAGCTTTGTCACACATTTTATATTCTTAATTCTCTCTCTGCAACATTTCTCATTTCAGTCCTTAAAATTGTTGATGGAGAGGGATAGCTGTTAAGCAATAATTTTAATCTCCCATAGCATATAATATACTACTACCTTGAGCAGATTTTGTTCTCATTAAGTGTCTTAATTGGTTTATACTAAATTGGAACAGTATACCAGAATTACTGCGATGTCAATTTCCCCCAAAGTGCTTGCATAGTACCCTCTTCTCTGGTTTACTCCTAGGAAGAAATAAGTAAGTGGAATGAGAGAGTTCCCTTTACAAATGTAATGTACTTTACTCAGTGATACTTATTTCACAAACATTTGGGAATAACCACAATGAACCAAACATCATGCCAAGTGCTTTGATAAAAGAAATGAAAATCTTAAGGCCCCTGACCTTAAGGAGTTTGGCAAGCCTGACGAGAAAAATCTATAATAAACTAGCAGGCTGATAGGCCCATATGTACAGAATGAAATGGACTTTATAATTTGAGCACAGAGGGGAGGTCTGTCACTTTATAGTTTGATCCATTGAGATGAGCTCTACATAAAAGCCCCAAGACCGTTATTCATCCTGATAAAATAAACAGTACTACTATTAATAATAAAAACCAATCTGGTATGCACAATATGTTCTATCAAACATTCTCAAGTGTATCACACATTCTATCGTGTGTATCATGTTGTTTGCTCCCCATTACAATAATCCTTTGCAGTAGATGTTGTTTTCATTTTGGTTTGGGAAATTTTAAAAACCTGAGACTCTGAGAAAAGTGAATTTCCTAATACTATAAAATTAATGAATAGTGGCACTTGGAATTGTCCCACTGACTGTTGCATGTTTTGTATTTATGTTTCACACACTTTTTCTTCCCTTAAGCTTTTGGCGAGAAAAGTCGCTCTGAACAACAGAGCCAATGATTGAAAATATCTCTGTGTCCTTAGAGGTCTAATGAATGGGTGGATTGGCATTTACAAAGCCACATGTACCAGTTTAGACCAGTAGGCGGCCGTTACCAAATTGCTTTTTCCAGTGAGAGTGCTAACTAGTACCTCAACTATATGATTCCCCAGAAAACCCAAAATATCAAGAATTGAGTTAGGGTCCAAAATTACCAGCTTCTCTTGAATATAGCAAGAGTTCAGATAGAGAGAGCCCTTCACTGAGAGTACAGAGTTCACGAACAGAGGCTTGGAGTCCATCTTGCCAATACCAGAGAACTCTGCTGAAATTGAGTAGTGTTACAGCTACACCTGCTGGACTTTTCCTAAACCAGCAATTGGAATTTCCACAGAAATTTACTCAGTGTGACAATCCAAGACAGAATTTAAAATCTTAGTGTCAATCCATCTCTCTCTTCAAAAGATTTGCAGTAACACATGTGTGAAATAAGATAATGTCCCGTGGAAAAAAGAATAGTCACAAAAGGTTATCTTACTTTCCATATGTGTAAGTATAGGTTTTCATGTGGTAAGAGATAACTTGACCTTAAATGTGCAATTTTAGATGAAAATATGATAAGAATAGTCTCTATTTTACTACCAAAAGCAAAAGTGGAATCAGTGATGATATAGAAATGCAATAACATCAGAGTCCATAAAGCTGAGTATATTTACACAATACATTGATCTGAAGAGTATTTTTATCTTCATCTCTCTTCTACAGGCTCAAAATAAAGGTCAAATTTAGTCTTCAGTGAGATTTCCAGGGAGAGCTCTCCCTTAAAGATCTGCAGCCAAAACTTGCTTTCATCTTCTTCTTCCCTCTTCATTCTTTTCTTTTCTAGATCTTTTCACCCCCATCATTTCCACCCCTGTCCTCCCATAAACTTGTGGCAAACTGTAGTCCATGAGCAGCAATACCAGCAACAGCATCTTGGATTCGTTAAGAGCTTTGCAGATGAGCTCAAACTCATATTTCATCTCATTCCTGAAGTCATCAGATTCAAGCTTGTCACATTTTCTGAACACAAAGCTCCAGGCATGTTTTATTCATTATCTGTTCTCATCTTTGAGACAAACACCTGCAACCCATTTCAGGGTCGAGAGACATCCATGAAGTTTCAACCCACCATGCTTAGGTTTTTGTATTTCTGCTTGGGCGAGGAATGTCAGAGTATCATGGTTCCTATGGCTACTTAGTAGCCTCTGTAAGTCCTGGGGCCAGTTGCTCATGAAGGTGTCCTTGCTGTTGGCATTTGAGGGCAAAGTTGAAACCGACACAGGGACGAACTTTTATTAGCTTTTTACATTGTATGACTTAAGCTCTAAGCCATTTTCTTAAAATGCTTGAGGACAATGGCATAGAAACCAAGGTAAGTAATGTTGAACTGAATTTGCTGCTCTGATGACTGTTCCAGTGTTCTACCTACACAGCTTCATGACTCACTGATAATGGGGATTAGTGGTTGTAACATTGGCACTCACAAGATGAAAGCCTGAAGCCTAGTTTGGTCACTGACTTCTAGGTAACCTTGGACAGTGGTTCCACTTTCCTGCCATGGTATATCTACTGTTGAAGAAGGATAATTGTGAACTAATCAATCATTTGCCAAAACAAAAACAAAAACAAAAAAACCTTCCTCATCTAGTGCTCGAAAGAGAGCACATGGTATAGATTGTGTGTTCCTTCTAGAATTTTTAAAGTAAGAACATGAGCAAATACATTCCAAAAATAGACAATAGAATAAATCAGTGGTAAAAGAGAACTACATCTCAGGTCTTCTGATTCCTAGTCCACTGACTTAGGAGAAAACACTGTTCTTGTGATAGAGTCTTCCTTGACAATAACTTACTTAACACTTTTAAAGTAATTTGAAATGTTAGAAGAAAAATAGAATTGGTTTAAAGTTTACAGATTAAAATGAACATGCACTAACAAACTGCATCTCAGCTTTCCATATATGTTTATCTTTCTGTACTCTGACAAAGTTATTAAGTCACAAATTAATTAACCAACTAAACAAACTCAGTATAAAAATAAAAGGAAAACGGTCCCAGAAGGTTAAAATGCAAAGTACTCACACAGCAAACTTACCAGCAAAAACCACCTCTTTTTCTTGAATTCACAGAAAAACAAATTGAAAAACTAAGTGAGAAAGCAATTGGTCAGTCAGCCAATAACCAGGATGCCAGGGCTGGGACCTCCTATACGGTCATGCCATTTCAGAAAGGGGTAGGATCTAGGACAAGCAACAAATAAGAATGAGAGGTGAGCCAGCTGACCATAAAGGGTGATTTCACTCCATCTCAGTTTATATTCTGATGATTACATTCTGGGCAACATCAATTTCTTCCTCCTCACCTGCTGGAGGAGATAAACATCATGGCCTGACACACACTCTACCTTTTCAACCATGACTAATCTAAAGAGAAACATTCACAAAAGGCCAACCATGTAAGAGGTGTTTGTTGAGGGCATACATTGGGATTTAAGTGTATACAAATATGTGTGCGATATAATCTCTGTTGACTGGTAATTTACACTCTATTTGGGTCAATACCAGTTCCTGAGAACTTAAGCAGTAGTAAAGAAAGGCACCACTATTGAAAGGGGGTTATAAAGGATATTAATGATGACAACAAAGAGCACAACAGGTTGAAAATACATGGGTTTAGAGGAGGGTACCTGTGGGCTAGAGGGCTTGAGAAGACTCCTCAAAGGAGAATTCTGAGTTGGGCATTGAAGGTTAGGTAGGAGTTGGCTGGCAAGAATAAAATCCAGTTGTAGGAGTTAATAGGAAAAACTAAAATCTCAGTTGCAAGAAATGCCATGCATGGAGATGAAAAGGTAACATTTCTGGAGTCAGCAGTTGAGACATACATGCTGATGGCTAAATGTGTCTGGGGAGCCTCACTCTTAACTCGATTGGTTTGCTAGTTAGCTGCAGAAGTCTGCACTTACTCCTTACTGCCTCTCTTTTATTTATTTTCTAATCACTGGGCATAATAGCAGCCAAGTCACTGGAGGATGGTGCTGTGACAGCATAATGGGCTCCGGCTTTGAAAATAATGTCTCAGTTTCTCCAAGCCCCCTTCTTTGGCAGCAGGAGACCATTAGCTTGTCATTGTCTAGCCCTATTGACATTATCTTTTAATTGCCCCCAAAGACCCATCTCCGAGGCAACGTGTGTCTGAGATTTTCAGAGCATTGGAGATTTTGGACTGACATCCCAATCCATTTTATCATTCAACTTCAGAAATTCTAAGGAGGGAAAATGATTAAAGAGTTTAAAAAACGAAGAAGAACATTATGGGAAGATGTACGGAAGGCTATATTCATGACAACAATTAAAGCCAAAGTAAAGTGACAAGGAAAGCAAGTTATTCTGCAAGAATTCTAGGAACAGATGTGCATGTCTATATGTAAAGACAAGTACACTATGTTAAATAGAATATTCAAGACCCAAATCAAATGTCTGAACTGAGTGTTTGTGTAATTTTGTATACGGCATAATGAGAGAAGCGGATGCTGCCAAGTCCTGAGAATATTTGCCGTGCCCCCAACTTTTCCTCGGAGACAGATATCTATGTCTGGGTGGTCCTTTTTATGGCCCCATTGTTTCTGTCGAGTGTCTAAAATGTTATTATGCCCAGGAAGATGGCCAGCTGCTTTCTATGTACCCTATGGACAAAATAAAGTAAACAGGTTGAAACGGTATGACGAGCGTAGGTAAGACATGAGAAAGCAGTTTTGGACCATGCAGCATTTGAAATCTAACAGCCAAAGAAAAGCAACGTTTCACTTTGTTAACAGCTGGTGCTGGTCTGGCAAGGTTTAGGTGTAGTCTGGTTGGGACTCTTCCGGGAGTAGGTGAAGGCTGGAAGAGGGAGGGGATAGAGCTTCCGGGCAGTCTAGGCAGTGGTGGGATGCGCTGTCTCAGGATTAGTGACAGAAGGAATTGATGCTGCCGTCAGGGACTCAAGCCCAGGCTGGGAGATGGACTCCCATCCCATGGAGAGGGACTCAACGTCTTTGAAGGTCCTTTCTCTCTAGTTTCAGGCTTCATCACCTTAGTGGCTGTGACCTTCCCCTGGAGGTCATTGGTAAGGAAAATGGACTTTGCATAAATCTATGTGTGTCCATGTGCAGTCTTTGGGCACACATCAACAAGGGCAACAAGGCAATCATTTTGGAATATGCCCTCCTCCTTGCCCGGCTCTGCCCATGTTTCCAGCTCACAATAATATCCTGGCTGCTGGCCCCTGACAAAAGCCTCTCCGGGCCTTTCCTGTAGCCTGCCTTCTTTCCCTGTTGCCCCTCCTCTCTTTGACATTCCAGAATCCTCTCCTTCCTGTTATTGTCCTGCTCATTTCTGATAAGATTACATTTGTCCCTATGAAGAGGAATTTTTCTCTCCTGTATGTTATTGTTTTTCAAAGACACACTAATGAAAAGATCTCTATCCTAATGCCAGATAATTTATACTAAGTGTTGAGGGATCTGAGAGAGGAGTAGGAGGCCCCAGGAGATGGGAAACCCAGATTCTCCTTTAATCACAAGTGAAACACTTGACGGCCTATCACCAAGCTTCTGATTCTGATTTCCAAATGCAGTTTTGTTTTGGCTACAGAGCAAGGAATTTTATTTTACAAGCTGGAGTTCACAGTTCAGCTGCACAGGAGAAATCAGAAGATGTGAGTTCCAGCACTAACCCTGCATTTGCATTTATTTGTTTACAGATGGTTTGTGGGCCATATCTTGCCTCAGTGCCCTCATTGTAAAATGGGGACATTATTACCTACCTCAGGTAATAATGAGGGTTCTTATGAGGGTTAGTGAAACACCATATCAATCATGCTTCATAAATGGAAAATATAACTACAAGGTAGTTTGATCACCTAAACGTATATAAATTGTGACTCAAGATGAGTCGCATGAAGTCTAGGAAATAGGCCCCATAAAGAGTATTAGAGAGGTTAGGCCCTGTCTTCATCCTCATAGTCAGCTTACAGCCTGTTTGAGCTCTGCCAAATGGAAAACGGACTGCAGTGATCATTTTATAGATGACGATATTGAGACCCAGAAAGGGCAAAAGAATTATTCACACTGGTGTTTCCTTCTTTTCTTTACTCTTTTCTTCTGTTTTATTTTCTTCTCATTTCTCTTCTTTTCTTTTCCTTTCTTCCTTCCTTCCTCCCTTTCTTCCTTCCTTCTTTCCTTCCTTTCTCCCTCCCTCCCTGACTCCCTTCCTTCCTTCCTTCCTTCTTTCCTTCCTTCCTTCCTCCTTCCTTCCTTCCTTTTCTCCCTCCCTGCCTCCCTCTCTTCCTTCCTGCCTTCCTTCCTCCTTCCTTCCTTCCTTTTCTCCCTCCCTGCCTCCCTCTCTTCCTTCCTGCCTTCCTTCCTCCTTCCTTCCTTCCTTTTCTCCCTCCCTGCCTCCCTCTCTTCCTTCCTTCCTTTCTCCCTCCCTCCCTGCCTTCCTTCCTTCCTTCCTTCTTTCCTTCCTTCCTTTGCTCTCTCTTTCTATTTTCTTTCTAAAGGAATATATATATGTATTTTAGCTGAACAACATGATGTTTTGATAAACATATACAAAGCAAAATGATTACTACAGCCAAGAAAATCAACATATCCATCACCTTCCATAGTTACATTTTTGTGTGTAGTAAGAACACCTAAAATCCACCCTCTGAATAAATTTTCAGTAAACACAATATGATTAACTATTATTAACTATAGTCTTCATGCTGTGTATTAGATCTATAGACTTAACAGCAAAACCAGCACAATAATTCAGCCAAGATTTGAGATACCTGGGTTAGATTTTTTTCAAATTTGCAGTTTCTCCTACTGGAAATGAGAGTATTGATTGTTTCCCTACTCTTTTTATATTTTAAGGCAGGATCTTGCTTTGTCACACAGGCTGGAGTGTATTGTTAACGATCATGGCCCACTATAGCCTCAACTTCCCAGGCTCAAGAGCTCCTCTTGCCTTAGCCTCCCGAGTTGCCAGAATCACAGGCATGCACCACCAGGCCCAGAAAATTTAATTTTTTGTAGCTATGAGGTCCCACTACGTTGTCCAGGCTATCCTCGCACTCCTGGACTCAAGTGATCCTCCTGCCTCAGGTTTCCAAAGTGCTAGAATCTAAGCTGTGTTAGATCTAAACCAAACAGGCCATGGACCTACTGTGGGCTCTCTAGCATGAAAACAAAGAGGTTAGATTTAAATTTGTAGCCCTTGTATTTCATCACCACTGATGATCTGCCAAGCTGACTGCCTTTTGATCTATCCTCCTGTTTAGGTCCTGGCAGTGCTTCTGTTGACTCTGCTTATTTATCCTTCTTTTGGCCCTGACTGAGCCATTTGATTTGCTGGTGTACAGCAGTTGCAGCTGGAGGGCAGTTTTCTATGGCCCATTTATCAGTGGTTCAGAGAATTTAACATCCCTCAGTGCAATGACAAATTTTGTCACCTCACCTGGAAATAATAGAAAACTGTTTCCACAGACCCCACAAGCACATAAGGAAAGGCCATTGAAGCATATGATGAAAGTGAAGGTGAATACTTGAAAGACCTAAGAATCCTAAAAAAAAAAAAAAAAAAAAAAAAAAAAAAAAAAAAAAAAAAGGATGTAGAGCTGTGGTTCTCAAACTTGGATGCACACTAGAAATATTTGGGGAGCTGGGAGATAGCCCAGGCCCCAACCTAGAGCAGTGGTTCGCCCACTTTAGCATTCATCTGAAGCCCTCAGACAGCTTGTTAGAACTGGCTGATAGCCTCTACCTGCAGAGTATCTGGTTCAGTAGGTCTGTGGTGAGCTCTGAGGATTTTCAAGGCTAACAAGTTTCTGGGTGAGGCTGCTGATCTGGGGATTTTCCTTTAATAAACACTTCCCTACACCAATTACGTCAAAATTTCTGGGGCCAAGATCCAGACATCAGCACTTTATAAAGCTCTGTAGGTGATTCCAATGTGTAGCCAAATTTGAGAAGAAAGGAGAGAGAGCAACTCAGATGCCAGAACTAGTAGCTATGACAGTCCTTTCACATTTCTAGTCTTCTCAGGAGGGTGCATCCTGAACCATTTGATCATTAAGTGACTAGGTATCTGCTTCTGTAGAATGCATAATTTAACTCGAAGGACACTACAAACTCACCACCCCAAAATATTCCTCCCTATGCTTCTTTCATCCCCTTCCCTTTCCTTGACTAGTTATCTAAGCTTCATGGGTCACCTATGCCTTAATCCCTGTGCCTTAAAGACATTGCAAAGGTCAGCCTGAGCTCCCTGATGGATGCTGGCAGGAGTGAGGTCAGAACCCGGCTGCAGGTTCCCACCTCCCCTCCCTGGGCTCTGAAGACACTTCTAGCTGAGAGAAGAGAATAGCAGGGTGAAATACCACCAGTCACGAGCTTGCTCTCATGGTGTGCAGTAGTCTCGATCACCCTCAGAGAGCCAGAATCTCTGGTCATGGGGAAACTTTGCATTAAGCAGGGAATAAATTCTCACCCTCTGGAGTTAGTGGGGTGATACCTACCAAAAATGAACTCAGTAGATGTTAACCTGATATTTAATCATGAGTTACAGTGAGTTAATATTAGTTTATCTGGTATATGACCAAGCCCATTATACGCATGTTCTTATTTAATTCTCACAGCAACCTTGTAAGACAGGCATTAGGTTTCTATTTTCTAGAAGGGGGCACTAAGGTTCAGTAAGGTAAAATAGTTAGCCAAAGGTCATAAAGCTGGGCTTCCTACTCAGATCTGACCCGCTATACCATTGAGTGGTAATGAATCCTGTTCAAAGGACAAGATAGCAGGGAATTGAGCAGGGTCCGGGAGCTATGGCATGGCGGATACTGAGGCCAGAGTCATTTTTGATACAGAAACTGTTAACCAGGTTCAGGAAGCAAGGCCACGCATGAAAAGGAGGGTACTGCTCAGAAGGCCATGCTTCTGACTTAATACTTTGGCTTCAGGCCACCTTCCTCAACTGCAGTGGTACCTGTGCAATGAAAAATCAAATACAACCAAGTTTGCAAACATATTCTCACTAGCTAAAGATATTGCTGACATGATGTAGCAGTAATGTATGTATATACATGTGGATGGGATTGTAAAATCTAGAAATGTGCAAATGCTGATCTGCGGCTTGTTCTTTTGAAAATTCTGTTTCTATTTCAACCTAAAATTTTTCATCTTGACAAATATTTTTCTAAGGTACGATTTTTAGTGAGTGTATTTTATTACATTATATGCATCTGCTGTACTTAACCAATTTCCTATTATACGAGTTTAGCTTTTATCCATTTGTCCTTTTCATAAAACAAAGTTATGACAAAGATTATTTACACAAATATCAAACTCTACATTCTTACTTTTTATGTAAAATTCCTCGAAGTTGAATTTCTGGGTGTTATGTATGAATATTTTTAAGGTTTTTTGATACTGGTTATTAAATTGCTCTGTAGAAAGTTTGTTGTTGTTGTTAAAGCAGTTTGCCACCTGTGTTGTCAGAGGGTGCCTATTTTTGCCAACCTTGAAAACACTGGATATTCACACTTTTAAATATTAATTGTGTAGGTTAAAATGGTGCTTCATTGGAATATTTTAAATCAGCATCACATTCTTGGAGACAATTAAAAAACAAATTTAACCACATAGGCTTTCTCTGTTAGTCATATG
The DNA here is from genome assembly GCF_037993035.2 of Macaca fascicularis. Classification (NCBI taxonomy): domain Eukaryota; kingdom Metazoa; phylum Chordata; class Mammalia; order Primates; family Cercopithecidae; genus Macaca; species Macaca fascicularis. The sequence continues at coordinate 126,665,852 of NC_088388.1, read as the reverse complement.
CTTATCAACCCCATTGTAATGACGAATCTTTGTTAAACAGTAATTTAGACACAGTAGCCACTGAGCCACACTTTACTTTATGCTCACTTCTATCTTACCTCCTTGATTAACTCTGGACTTTCTGGCTTAGAACTTGTAGGGGGTGTGTGTGTGCCTTCGCAGGGGTTGGGTGTCACTTCCCCAAACCTGTCATGTTTGGAATTGAAGCAAAGAATATTTTCTCCTTAGGAAAAGCAGCATTTCTATTTGGGTCCTCATTTCTCTACCACCCCCCATCCCCTTTTTAGCCACTTCATTTGCCAATTAACCCAGGCATTCCTGATTCTGGAGGTAAAAGGCGAAACAGAGAGCCATGCAGACAATATATAATACCCCCATGAGGGCATCAGAATTTGACAGCCTTCAATAGGTTAATTTTTCAAAGTGGTAAGCTGATATTTCTGTATAAAATGCACATCTGCAGGGTAAACGGTATTAAGTGTTGGTGAATTATGGTCCCAGCCTAGGGGTCACTTGAGCCTCAGTGCTACAAGTACCTTAATGCTTTTTTGAATGAAGGCTCCACTAATTGCTTCCATATGATTCTCCCCTTGTCCCTCCTCCCAGCCTCCCTCACTGTCCCCACCCCTTCCCCACTTGTGCTTTGGCACACACAGGAATAATGAGCTATGAAATTGTACCATATTGATTGGGGACTGATCTTACAATAGAAACTGCCATTTTCCACTGGATTTGCTTTGACTCTTGAAGTTCAGACACCTTTGGGGTCAAGTCTCAGAAGCCCTAAGCCCTCCCCCTCTGCTCCCTACTCCCTCATTCTTTTAAACCACTGGGAGCGAGCACATAGACTATGAAGAAGCAGGCAGACCATTAATTAGCTTGACTGTTATGCTGTCTGGTGGAAGGGGGATCTGAGGGCCTTTTAAAGGGTGTGTTGGCATGTTGATGGGAAGGAAGGAGGGGAAAAGAGTTACAAGCATTCCCAAAATATGCCCCTGGAAGGATCCCCTGTGTGAGGCAAGGCAAGCCAGTCCAGAAATGAGCCTTCGGAGGTTTGCCTGCTTCCCACCCAAAGACCAAGAGTAACACTGAGAGACAACACAGGTGGGCTTCCTGGATGGAGATTAAAGTTAAACAATATTGCCCATTTGGCTAAAAGGGGATCAGCAGGATACCTGGCAATGGGAAAACAGAGAAAGGAAACGTGGCGTGTCTAATGCCTATTGCATGCCAGGTGCCCTCATGAGCATCATTAATTCTAAACCACTGACTTCCCATGGAAAGTAAGCATGAGCATGTCCACGATGAGAAAAAGAAGGCTCACCCAGTCAAGCCACTTGCCTGAGATTATTACCAGATCTTGTAGATGGTGGATCTAGATTCTCACTCAGATCTGCCACGCTTCCAAACCTATGCTCTCCAACAGCTTAATTTAGTGGTAGATGGGGCATGCTCTGGCATCCTACAGTCCTGATTGGATGCTGACTTGTCCACTCACAGGCTAAACAACCCAGAGATGCTACCCAGTTTTTTAATTTGTAAAATGGGGATATTGCTATATGCCTTATCCAACTATCACGAGAACAAGAGAACACATACGGGTCAGACACGGTGGCTCACGCCTGTAATCCTCGCACTTTGGGAGGCTGAGATGGGTGGATCACTTGACGTCAGCAATTTGAGACCAGCCTGGCAAATATGGGGAAACTCCATCTCTACTAAAAATACAAAAATTAGCCTGGTGTGGTGGCTTGTGCCTATAGTCCCAACTACTTGGGAGGCTGAGGCAGGAGAATCACTTGAACCTAGGAGGCAGTGGTTGCAGTGAGCTGAGATCGTGCCACTGCACTCCAGCCTGGGAAAAAAAAAAAAAAAAAAGAACCAACGTGGAACAGCATAGCATGTAGTGCTGACTTAACACTCAGAAGATGTTAGTTGTTAATAGTTGTCATTGTTTTTACTATTATTATTTCTGTTTCTTCCTATAAACTACAAATCCCCACTGCCACAGAATCCTTGACACTCTGTTGGCCTTGAACTTCCCCTGATCAGTTTAGCCTGAAGTGACTTTGCATTCTCTTGAATTCCTCTACTGCTACCTGTCTTGTTCTCTTGGCAATAATATAAACTGCCTTCTCACTTTAATTGCATTATTGAAATGGTATTTGTATTTTATAGCCATTTAATTTCCTCCGTGTTTATGGCTTATTCTTCCCCAACTAAACTGTAGATATCCTTGTAGGGCAGGCGTCTCACATATCCTTCAGTTTCGTAGTACAGCTGGCTGGAAGCCATGCCAGTCTTGTGCTCAGAGTCTCAGGATTCTATTGTGTCATGTTTTAATACAGAGTACAAAATTCCATTTTAGATAACCCTAAAAACATGATGAGATGTGTTTTTATTCCCCACATTGCTGGTCTGATCTGTAGCCTGTACCTGGCTGGGCAACTCGAAACCATCTGCATATCTAAGGCCTTCTGCTGTTTATGCTGATGTTTACAAGTGAGCAGGTATTTAGCAGTAAAATTGTCTTTTGAAATATGACTTAAGTAAATTAAGTAGTTCAAAAATGAATCAGGCCGGACTACATTTTATTTGTTTTGAATGCTGCTGCTCCCTCCCCATGGATTGAACTTACAGCCAAATGGTTGAGATTTATTATCTTTGCACAGCGTAGATTCAAGCTGAATATGTTTATAGTTAGAGTTCATTCAGACACATTTTGTAGAAACTCAACACAAACTAGTTTGAGAGAAAAGGATACTGGGGATGAATGAAAAACCAAAACAGTTTGCTAAGAGTGTGAAAGCTGGAAAACAAAATAAGCAAAACATAGCAAAAAGAGGGTTTAAAAAAAGAAGAGAAAAAATATAAACCAAAACAGCTTTCAGGGATCTTAAAAACTGGAATCTGAACCATCCGCCTCTGTCTTCCTCCCTTCTCCCACCTCTTATTTTTCCCCTTCTCTCTGGGTGATAGATTTATTCTCTTTTTTCAGCTCTGGGATTATATTCTTAAAGCTCCATGGGCAAATCATAGAGGAGTTTTCTGCAGCACCTCCACTTAAGAAAACTACAAGGAAAATTCTGACAGAAGCATGAACATGCAATAGGATAACTGGCCTTATCTGGGTCCCCTGCCCACCCCTGCAGTCAGAAAGGCCAACTTTGCGGCCTAACCACTCTTCAACAATCTTGAGAGGACTGAGATAAAAAGACAATTGAATATTTGTCATATTTGGATTTGGATTTTTTTGTCTTGCACCTTAACTCATTACCTATTTATTTAGTACTTGCTGAGCACTGATGAATGAATAATGAACAAGACAGACATGTAGCTGACATTCCAGAAGGGAGGAATGGTGATGAAATAATTCTTAACCCCAGAATTCTTTAGTGCTGTGTTCAGCATGACTCCTCAACCAACCTTTTTACCGTCTGTGTGCTGGATAATAACGTGGGAAAACTTAGCCTCTCCTGTTCTCCATTACAAAAAGCAACAAATTAGTTTCATCATGGTGTGTTGGGCAATAAGAAGTGGAGGTCTCTGTATCCCATGTGAACAACTGAGCTTCAAGAGAGTGGAGGCTAAGCTGTTCTTTTCCAAACTATTTCTCCATTTGATCAGAAAGCCTCCTTTTGTCCCACAGCTAAAATTAACCTCAGCCTTTCTTTAACCCATAGCACTGTATTTTTATCTCTAGGGTCATGCATCTTCTACCCGATGTTACATTTATTTGTATTTGTATCTTCCCTCCACAACTGCTCCCCGGGAACATGATCCCACACTACGTTCATCTGGCTGTCCTCCCTATCTTTTTCAGCAGGGAATTTCCACGAGCAGGTGCTCAACAATAGTATCAATGCTTATGTGGTAATTCATGTACCAGGTACTATTCCACGTGCTTCACTTGCTGATTCATTTACTCCTCATAAGAATTTTATGAGGTAAGCCATATCAATATTTTTCAAGTGAATAAACTGAGGCACAGAGGGATTAAATAATTAGCCCAAGGTTACAGAGCTTGTAAAAGCTGGAGTCACAATTGGAACCCAAGCAATCCTGCACCAGAGCCCAGGATCTTACCCTTTATGCTATACCATCTCCAAGTGCAGTTAATAGGCTCCTGAGTTTTAAATGGGCACAAGTCTGCCCTGCCACAACTACATTTCTCAGCCATCTGTGCAGCTAGGTGTGTTCCTGTGTTTGATTTTTACCAATGGAATCCTAGTAAATATAACCTTCTAGGGAAGGGATTCTCCCTTTATTCTCGTTCATCCCTCCTCATGGTTATAATACAATAATTTGGATAAATGTTTAAGTGGGTGTGTGTGTGTGTATGTGTTTGTGTGTATGTGTATGCCTATATATAGAGGGAGTGTATATATATATATATATATATTTACATATTTATATAAACACTGATGTGTTAATTACCACATAAGTATTAATATTATTGTTGAGCACCTGCATATATATAGAGGGAGTGTGTGTGTGTGTGTATATATATATATATTTATATATGTATATAAATACTGGTGTGTTAATTACCACATAAGCATTAATGTTATTGTTGAGCACCTACTCTTGGAAATGCCCTGTTGAAAAACATAGGGAAGACAGCTAGTTGAATAGCTAGATAGCTAGATGAATATATATATAACTTTTATGGATCTTGCTTTTGGTATCTTTACTAACCTGAGGTCACAAAGATTTATTCCCACGTGTTTATTCTAAAAGTTTTATTCTTTCAAGTCTTATATTTAAGTCTATGATCCATTTAGAGTGAACATGTATATGATGTGAGGTAAAGATCTAAGTTTATTCTTTTGTCAGCTGATATCCAATTGTTCCAGTTATGTTGGTCAAAATGACTATGCTTTCTCTCTTGAATTGCTTTGGAACCTTTGTCAAAAATCAACTGACTGTAAATGTAAGGGTTTATTTATGGGTCTTTAATTCTGTTCCACTGGGGATTTCCATGCCATTAATCTATCTGTATATCTTTATGCCAGTACCACTCTGTCTTGATTGCAGTAACTTTATAATATATGTTGCAATTAGGGGCAATAATTCTTCCACTATGTTCTTTCAAAAAATTACATTCACTAGTCTGAGTCGTTTGCTTGACATTTCCTATAAAAAGCCTGATAGAATTTTGGCAATGATTGTATTGAAGCTAGAGATCAATATGAGGAGATTATCATCGTAATAGTATTGAATTTTTATATAAAATGTCATCTGGTAATTTTTTAAAAATTTCTTTAAGCAACACTTTGTAATTTCCGTGTACAAGTCTCACTCATCTTTTGTTAAGAATTCTTAAGTATTTTATTTTCTTTTAATTCTATTGTGAATAGAATTGTTCTCTTAATTATGTTTTGGATTGTCCGTTGCTAGTATATAAGACTACTGATACTGAAAATACAGCTAATTGTTATATATTGTCCTTATATTCTATAACCTTGCTGAATTTATTAGTTCAAGTAGTGTTTGTGTATGTGTGTGTGTGTGTGTTCTTTAGATTTTCTACATATAGGATCACTGAAAATTAAGACAGAATTACTTATGTCTTTCTAATATAAATGCCTTTCTTTCTTTTTCTTGCCTGATTGGCTCATGTACAACATCCAGTGCAATGTTGAATTTAAGTGATGAAAGTGTATATCCTGATCTTAGAGGGAAATAATTCAATTTTCTATCACTAATTATAATGTTGAGTGAGATTCTGTCTACTCCTACATTGATGAAGGTTTTCATCATGAATATGTTAAACTTTTTTCCAAAGTCTTTTCAGCCTCTATTGATATGATCATGTGCTTTTGTTCTTTTCTTCATTGATATAGCATAATATATAAATTAATGTTTTAATGTTATACCAACTGCGCATCCTAGGGTCATATTGCATAATGCTTTTTAGATGCTTTTGGGGTTGGTTTGCTTATATTTTGTTGAAATTATTGTATCTATCTTCATAAAAATAGTGGTTTCTAGTTTTCTTTTCTTGTGATGCATTTTTCTGGCTTTGGTATCAGAGTCATACTGGCCTCAACAAAGGAGTTTGGAAGTATTTCCTCCTCCTCCTCCTTTTCCTCTTCCTCCATAGTTTTCTTAAAGAATTAATAAAATATTGGCATTGTTTGTTCCTTAAATGTTCTACAGAATTTACCAATGAAGCTATCTGGCCCTGAGCTTTTATTTGTGAGAAAATTTTAATTCTTAATTTAATCAATTTACTTGGAATAGGTCTCTTCAGATATTCTATTTCTTCTTGAGTCATTTTATGTCTTTCTAGAAATTTGTCCATTTTATCTGCATTGTTCAATATGTAGACATAAAGCTGTTTATAATATTTCCTTATGGTACTTTTAATTTCTGTAAGATCTGTTGTGAAATTCATTGTTTCGTTTCTGATACAGGCAATGTGTGTCTTTCCTCTTTTTATCTTGGTGATTTTCTAAAAATGTGTCTAATTTTGTTGATATTTTTAAAGGACATACTTTAGATTTCATTGATTTGCTCTATTTTGTTTTTGTTTTCTCCTTTTTGTTGTTATTACTATGTATAATACATCTTACATAATTATAGTTTAATTCCAAAGCTAGGAATTTGACAACAATGTAATATGTCTATATTCTATGCCATTATACCTCACACGTAGATTTCTGTAATCACCACCACAATCAAGGTATGGAACTGGTCATCACCACAAAGTTCTCTCTCTTAATAACCATATAAAGTCACACACACACTTTCTTCCCTTTTTCACCAACAACCCTTGGCAACAACTATTTTTTTCCCGTGTCTACAATTTTGTCATTTCAAAAATTGTTATATAAATGGAACCATGTAATATGTAACATTTTAAGACTTTTTTCACTCAGCATAATGCTCTTAAATTTCAGCCAAGTTATTGCACATGTCAATAGTTTTCAATTATTATTATTAATATTGTTGAGAAAGAGTCCATGGCATGGGTGTACCATAATTTTACTTTCTATTTGAGGACATTTTGATAGTTTCCAGATTTTGACTATTACAAATAAAGCTGCCATGAACAGCTGTCCACATGTTTTTGGAGACCTAAGTTTTTATTTATCTGGGATAAATGTTCAGGATTATAATTGCTAGGTTTTATGGAAAGGGTAGGTTCAGTCTTTTTAAGAAACTTTCAAACTATTCTCTTAACTGGCTGTACCATTGTATATTCTCACCATCAATATATGAAAGAACCAGTAGACACCAGTAGAAACCATGTCCTCATCAGCATTTGGGAATGTTACTTTTTATTATCATTAATATTTTAGCTGTTATAAGAGATGTACAATAATATCTCACTATGGCATTAATTTGCATTTCCTTAATGAGTAGTGATTTTAGACATCTGCTCATCTGCTTATTTGCCATTTGTAGGTATTCTTTAGTGAAATGGCTCTTGGTGTTTTCTGCTTATTTTTAATTGGTTTATTTGCTTTTATTTATTGTTAAGTTTTGAAAGTTCTTTACATAATCTAGTTATAATTACTTTGTCATATAGGTGGTTCTCTCCCAGTCTGTAGCTTGTATTTATCCTCTTATCAGCATCTTTCACAGGGCAAAAGTTTTGAATTTGATGAAATTCAATTTATTGTTTTTTTCTTTTATAAATCATTTTAAAAGTTTACCTTTATATTTCTCTTCTGCAATTTGAATATGATGTGCCCGTGTGTATTCTTTTGTCATTTAACTTGCATGGTGTTGTCTGAGATTTTTGGAAAACTCTCAGCCATTGTAACTTCAAATATTTTTTCTCCATTTTCTTTTTATTTTCATTCTGTTATTTCTATTACACATATGTTACATCTTTATAGTTGTCCCAAAGTCCTTGGATATTCCTTTCCATTTAAAAAATTCTCTTTTCTCTTTAAATTTTAGTTTGGGAACTTTACGTTGACATAGCTTCATGCCCACTAATTCATTCCTTGGCCGTGTGAAGTTTACTGATAAGCTCATAGAAAGCATTATTAATTTTGTTATAGTGTTTTATTTCTAGCTTTCCTTTTGATTATTTATTAAACTTTCCATCTTGCTTTTATATAACTCATCTGTTCTTGCCTTTTGTATACTTTTTTCAGTAGGTTCTTTAGCATATTAGCCTATTATTCATAGTTACTTTAAATCTGTGGTTTTATTATTCCAAACCTTCTGCCATGTCTGTGTCTGGTTCTGAGGCTTGCTTGATCTCTGAGTTTTTTCACCTTTCAACGTGCCTTGCAATTTCTTATTGAATGCTAGACATGATTTATTAAGTAAAAGGAACCAAAGCAAATCGGCCTCTATTGTGAGATTTTATGTTTTTGTGGCTAGGAGTTAGTGTGTGCCTAATGTTTACTGTAGTTATAGGTGTCAGAGGTTAAATTTTCCTCAGGTGTCCTTATTTTTTTCTTCTTTGTTGCTTTTGGATTTTCCTAGAGACTTCTTAAATAAGTCTTACAATTTTTTTAGTTGTAATGCTTTACTATATGGAAACTATATTGAAGAGGCGATAAATGTGGGAGAGGTTTTCTATAGTCCTATGATTAGTTCTTTATTTTTTAGTGAGCCTGTACCCCTGGGCTGTAACCTTCACAAGTGTGTCTCAATTCCCTCTCCTAAAGCTTTCAGGGACATAGAAAGGCTAGATAGGAATGGAGCTGAGTGTTTCGAATGGCCACACATAGAAGGCTGGAGCAGGCTGTTGTTAGATATTGCTCTTCCCCAAGGTTAATTAGGCTCTGGTAAGACCCAAGGTGGTTAGGCTCTGTTAAAATAGTTTACTTTGAGAGGTGGCTTTTGTTAAAGAGAACGTAATACTCTGGGCATATTTCAAAAATGATTGCTCTTTTCTTCCCCCTAAAGGAAGCGTAAGATAATATTTCTTCGGTCTTCTTCCTAACAACCTGGGTAAAGCACCTGGTGGTAAAACACATGAAAATGTAGAGATTCTCTGAAGAATAACCTCCCCTCTGGAGTTTTTAACTCTCAGGCTTATCTACTCTGAGCCTCCAAAACTTTACTAATTACCATTTAAGTTCTCCTACCATGATACTGGCTCCAGAGGTAGGCTTCTGGGCTGCTGCTCTTGTTAGCTCTGATTATCCATATTCACTTGCCTCTCCAATTTAGGGGGTTTCCCAAAACTCACCCCAAGGGTCTCTAGCCAATTTTGAGAGCTCTCTTTACTGAAGGCATGGACATTGAAAAAGTTTTAAGTTAAGACCGTAATTATTTTAGCTCCCCTTTCATTAAATGTGGAGCAAACAACTCATCGGGGAAAGCAATAATATATCACCTGTGATTTGTATGAAAGGCAAAGACACTGCCATTATTATTCTGGCCACTTTCGGCTCAGCAGTCAGTGTTCTGCTGCTGCAAGATCATGAAGAAAGGATTGAATCTGATTGAATTTCTTACCCTAAGACATGTGTAAGCATGAGAGGAATCACGAGTACAGAAGAAGGATAAGATAGCAGGATTTACATTCGTATATATTGGACTTTTGGACTTCCTACTCTTAGGGTCATGTGGATGCTTGATTACTCACTGAATAGCCTGTGACATTCTATTTTTATCCAGAACATGGTAGAGGAATATGCCACTTAAATAAATATGTTTAAATAAATCAAAATTTTGAAAAAACATTTACATAAAGTAAAATTATATAGCTATGTTTTCAAGAAATGAGGATCAGACATATACTACAACTAATTGGACACAGGCAGAAACCAGATTTTGCCATTAGTTGAGACCAGTCTTATGTTCAAGGCAATGCTGGCTTAGTTACAGCACAGCAACCCCATGGGTACAGCAACCCCATGAGCCATTTAGGTGAAGTTTTAGAACATCAGATGACATGAGTAATTTTGCAAAGTTAAAGCATCTGCAGATGTTTTTATATGGAATTAAAAGCAAATAAAATTTTGAAAAACAATGAAACTCATGAAATTTATGGATGGTGATATGATTTGAATCTGTGTCCTTACCCACATCTCATGTTAAATTTTAATCCCCAGTGTTAGAAGTGGGACCTGGAATGATTGGATTATGGGAGCAGATCCTTCATGAATGGTTTAGCACCATGCCTCTTGGTACTGTTTTAGTGATAGTGAGTGAGTTCTTGCGAGATCTGGTTATTTAAAGGTATACTGCACCTCCTCACTTACTCTCTCTTCGTCCTGCTCTGGCTATGTGAAGTGCTGGCTCCCACTTCACCTTCCGCCATGATTGTAAGTTTCCTGAGGGACCCCAAGAAGCTGGGAAGATGTCAGCATCATGCTTCCTCTATGGCCGCAGAATCATGAACCAATTAAACCTCTTTTCTTTATAAATTACCCAGTTTTTGGTATTTCTTTAGAGCCATGCAAGAATGGACTAATATAGATGGACTTTGAAAAGGGACAAGTAAAATATATGTAGACGCTGGAGAAGTTAAAAATGAGTTCCTTTAAGAGATCAGCAATTTTTCTCTTTTTATTTAAGAATACAAAATTAAAAATAACTACAGAAACCTTAAAAACATGGAAAACAATAAAGAAGACAATTTAAATCTCACTTAATCTTAACATCCAAGGTTATATCTGTTCTTGTTTCTATGTATATTATTACATACTTTCAGCATTTTTCTTTTCCTACCAATGAAACTTAAGCCAAGGCTAACAGAAAAGAACTATCGGTAGATTTAAGCATTTGAGCCAAGGCATGAATGGCATTTTGGTGCTAGAGATGAAGATAGTAACAGCAAAGAGAACGTGAGGATGTGGGAAGTTTAAATGAGGGTTCAGAGTGAAGGTAGAGCTTTGGAGCTTGATCGCCTATGAGGCCATTTTCAGTTTAATTAACATTCTTACAATTTGGGAACAGGAAGAGCTCTTAGGTAAAGCAAAAAATCCCTCATCTGGAATTTCGGAAAGTAAATTCCATGAACAAGTATTGCTAGAAAGGGTTTATTAGTCTTCACTGAAAAACCCAGTTCCATGGTCAAGTAACTTTGATAATGACTGGGTTGAATAAAACCAGAAGACTTTTTTTTTTTTTTTTTTTGAGATGGAGTCTCACTCTGTTGCCCAAGCTGGAGTGCAGTGGCGCGATCTTGGCTCACTGCAAGCTCTACCTCCCGAATTCACGCCATTCTCCCGCTTCAGCCTCCCGAGTAGCTGGGACTACAGGTGCCTGCCACCATGCTTGGGTATTTTTTTTTTTTTTTTTGTATTTTTAGTAGAGATGGGGTTTCACCGTGTTAGCCAGGATGGTCTCGATCTTCTGACCTCGTGATCTGCCCACCTCGGCCTCCCAAAGTGCTGGGATTACAGGTGTGAGCCACTGCGCCCAGCCATGAATTTCTTTACTGTAGAATTTCTCCCATCATTTATGTTAATCTTCAGTGCTAATCTCTGCGATAGGAAATAGAGTGCTTTCTGTGTACCTGTTGAGGACTGTTTCTCAAATAATGACCACAAAAGGTGACCACAGAAAGAGTTAGTATTGCCAAGCGTACACTTCAGGAAATTTAGCCCTATATCCTTTTGGAATGATTATTTGCTTATGTTTCTAGTGATACAGGAGAGAGTTCAGACATCCTACAAATGCAAGTCACAAGACATAGCTGTCACAGAGCCACCAAGATGTCCTTGTTGGGCATGGAACAGGGCACTTCCTGGGCTCTCTGTCAGGTCTCAACTTATCAAGAGAATTGTTTGGGTGAGAAATCAGTTGAGGGACTACTGCCCTGGGGAGAGTCAGGGAAAGAAGGTGGTGAACCAAGAACAAGTCAAAGGGAGCCACATAACTGAGACCAAGTAGGCAGTGACTCAGTCCAGCACGGATTTGTCCATCGCAGGGAGTACACAGCGGAAATCAGCTGATCAGAGCTTCCAGGCAACTCATTGCCCTTTACAGTGGAAAGCATTTACAATGGAGGCTTCTTCTTTGGCTTTAAATAAAGCATGTGTTAGGAAAATTACTTTCTAAACTGGGCTGTAATGATCCAACTCCCTATTCAATAGATGAGTGTGTTGTTTTAACTTCCATAAGTATTAGAATAACACAATAAGACTCGTGTGGGGAAGGCAAATTACGCAGTCTATAGAGAGGTTAAATGAAAGGAGTCAAAATTCTACAAGTAATAAGGCAATGTGATTCAAGAGGGCAATAGCTATTATTTTATGAAAATGTATTGTCTGTAGAGATCTTCAAAGGGCTGGAAATGGTCCTGTTATTCCTATTCAGAAGAGAAACTTTAGATCAATAGTACTCTTTATGGCAAAGAAATTGGCCAGTAGAAGAAGGGGTATAGACATTAAAATAGGTTAGATTTGGGTTTTAAATTCCAAGTCCATTGATTCTCTTTTCCCTAGCATCCAGGCTAGAATCTGCGTCAAGTCATAAAAAGCCATAAATAGTTACAAGGCCTCGAATCACTTTCATCGTGCTCTACCTTGATGCATACCTTGGTTCTTCAGCAATATGACTTGGACACTTTGTTGTTCTCTCAAAGCTTCAATTCCTCCTCTGAAAAATTGGATTAGTCCCACTTAACTCATAGAGTTCAAAGGAGGTAAATTTTAAGTGTACATAAAGTGTCCGGCAAGATTCTCAAGCATATAATAAGTGACAAAAAAGCATTCACTGAGCGAGTTAGTGGCGGGCTAGGCACATTTTACCCTCTTTGGTAAATTACCAACCATCAATGCTGACATTTCCTTTAAAAGGCAATAAAAGGCCTCCATTATCAATCACTCATGTTCCAGGGAAAAGTTATTTAATCTGAGATGGCTGTATAACTTCAGGTAAGTTATTTAATAGGTGAGTTCTTCTGTCATGTTTCTTTTGAAATAATTCCATCTCATCTTAGTACGAAAGGAGTTAGGCGACCTGGAGAGGATACTCAGCTTTCTGAGACTTTAGGCCAAGTTCCTTAACATTTCTGAGTCTGTTTGCTTGTGCATAAAATACCTGTGATACTCGTCCAATTTATTTCATAGTAATGTAGTCAGGAGCAATTGAGATGAAGTATTTGGAAATCCTATATGAACTTCGTAAAGCAGGCTATATCTCTAGGTTGATCTCAATGTTATTTCTCCAGCAGTGGAAGAAGAGAGTTCACAGGTCTGTACTGCTGGCGTTCCATTAGGGTGAAAAGACTTTGGGAATTAGGAGAGCATGGTTCTCATTCTAACTGTATCGTCCTGTGCTATCTTAGATATTTAATTTAATTTTATCTATTTGTTCTCCATTTAATAAAAAATTGCTCCCCATATGACAAAAGAAATTCAGAGAGTAGAAGAAAAGGGGATTTAATCTCAACTCTCCATTCCAAATGTCTATGAATATTACAACCCTTCTTTTCTGTTGGCATTCTGAAAAATGGAGTCAACATTTATAAGTCTAATTGGATTCAGTTGTTCATAGAGAGATACCTGCCAGAGGCATATAGTTTAGTTGGATAATCCTGCTCTATTTCTGTAAAATTACCTTTTTCTTTCAGAGGAAACAAAAGCACAGCTTGGTCTCTTTTTTTTGAAAGAACTTTTTGTCTTGCATTCTTTTTGGTCAGATACCAGGTGCCAAGAAGCAAGTGATCCCACAGGAATTTCACTTTGGCACTATCGAGGACAAAGGGGTCATTTAAAAATTTCACAACCATGGACAGGCTCAGCACCTAGTTTGAAGCACGGAGCCTGATTAATTGGGCTGTCATTCCCAACAATTCTGAGCTTTGGCCTTTTCATTTGCCAGAAGGAAAAAGAAAGCAACATTCCTACACTTAATTTTCACAACCTTGAGCCAACAAAATATGACAAAATCAAGCTATTTCTCAACCATGAATTTCTTCTCCCTGTGATGCTTAACCTCACTGCTTCTTTTCAGTTGTCAAATTGAGGTAACATATAAAACTGAAATGTGAATGCAAGAGACCACTCCCATCCACTCACTCTCAACACAAAACACACACATTTTTTCATAGCTAGATGCACAGACACGCAAGCACATACTCACATACCACAAAGATACATCCTTGAGAAAAAAGGTTTTTCAAGAACCTGAATATTGTTCGTTACTGTCTTTGGAGTTTTTAGGGGACAGATTTTTTTGCATTATGTGTTGTACTTGTCTCATTTCATAAGCAACTACTAATAATGATATTATTTAAGAAGTTGGTAATAACAGCTGCCATCAATCAAATGCTTATTATATTTGAGGCTTTGTGTTAAGCTCTTTAGTCATAACATTCTTCTCTGAAAGGATATTAGATCAATCTTGTTATTATTATCAAATATCATTGTTATTATGGACTTCTAGATGAAGAAACAGAAGCATGGGAGGATTTAGTCACTTGCCCAAGGACACAGAGGGCTTGAACTGCAACTCAAATCAAAGTATTTCTGATCCAAAACCCCATACTGTAGACCTCTCTTCTCTACTCCTTTGTACACATATGCCCAAATTTAAAATCCCAGACAACCAAAATCTTTTTAAAGCCTTTGAAGCCCTAATCAAACTATAATTATCAAGCACCTTTGTGAGTCTTGAATAGAGCCCCTTCCCAGTTAAGGAGCAAGAACTAGGCAGAATTCACTCCTAGTCTCACAGCAGAGAATTAACAGTGTATTATCGGTTGGACAATATAAAATTCCTGATTGTTGACCATTTTTAACAACAGCAATGCCAATTTAATATGGATTTACATATTCCAAGCACTGTATGTTCGGCATAATCCAGGATATTATTTCAAACAGGAGCCAGGCAACAAATATAAGTATCTGAAGCATTAGCTATGAGGCCATAGGGGACATCTGGATGGTGAAGCGCTGGAGAGGACAGGCCTTGTCAAAAGCCATTAATAGAAAATAAAAGTAATAGTAAAAACAAAAAACCGTTTACTGGCAGAAAACAAAAACAAAAAAAAACCCACCACATTTTCATTTCTAACCCCTAGTTTATAAAATAGACTTACTAGCAATTAGAAAAAGAAAATTAATTGAAGGCTATAGTTTTCATAAAGCTGCACAGACATGTGGAATCTTCAAGTGAACCTTTCAGAAACAGCAGAATTAAAACAATTACAGTGACATGGCCAGAGACCATTTATTTTAAAATATCTGGTCCTGTAACACTTCACCACAGTATGAAAAAGATCATTAATCTCAGAGTTTATACAATAATATTTTGGGAAAATGTAACACCGCTCACAACACAGTCTCATTAGAATGGGTTCTACCCAATATGACAATAAATTAAACAAATAATTATCAAACTCCTCTATGTGCCCAGTGCTGTGCCAGGCATCATGAGAAATAGAAAAAAAAAGTGCAACCCAAGCATTCTTGTCCTTACCATGCCAACAATTTGATTTTTAACTATCCCCAAGTTTTATTTTATATTCCTAGCTGATGTTGATATCAAGGGACAAAGTCAAAATTCATTCTGGTGGGGAGCTGACCGCTTCAGCCTTTTGTTAAGCTACCATTCTTTTTCTGTCAAAGGGTGTCAGCCTTTCTACATGCAAGGGCCTGCCTGCCTAACTTGGACAGAGTGGGCTAGACTGCCCATGTCCTCCCAGCCCTTCCCCCAGGAGTTGGATCCCAGCCTCATAATCATTCCTGGGAGGGGGAGGTGCAGCTCAAGCCAAATTAAGCCAATGCTACGAGTGACAAGTAAATGAGTGCAAAGCTGCTCCAGCTCTGTCTGCCCTTTCAGAAAGTAATCAAGTCAAATTATCTATGAGAAGAAGCGAGGTTGAGGGGGCCTGCAAATGAAAACCAGACTCAGACAGCGGCTGACTTGAGAAAGCCCAGGAGCTCTATTAAAGACAGAGAGAGGGGGAGAGAGAGAGACATTTTTTTTCACTACCTCCAGACTCTGTTTACTTTTAAATATTTTGCTTTCTCCTTTGCTCATTTCTACCCTTTTGTTTACTTTGATTTGTTTCCTTTTCTGGACCTTCTGAAACTAGGCTGAGGACTCCAAGGGCAGGCAGAAGAGGCCATATCTGTGTGGGAATGGGGAAAGAATAAGGGAGCCCAGACTGGGGCTCTGGCACAAATGTCTCTGGGTTCTGGGGTGCCCTTCCAGCAGGGATGACGGGTGGTGGTCAGAACTGGCTTGGGTCTAAATCTTCTGAGTGCAGCTTTTGGTCCAAACTGCAGGTCATTGGTGAGCCCTGTAAAATGCATTTGGATCCTTTAGGCCACTGATTCTTCCCAGGCAATTTTACTCTCGAGAGGACATTTGGCTATCTCTTGAGATATTTTTGGTTTTTGGTTGTCACGTCATTAAAAAGTGAGATTTGATACTGATATCTGTTGAGTAGAGACCAGGCATGCCCCTAAACATCATCCTATAATGTACAGGATAGCTTCCCATAAAATAGAATTATCTGGCTCAAAATGCCCCTAGAGCCCAGATTGAGAAGCCTGCCTGAATAAGTATTAAATGACAAATGGTCTGGAAGTGAAGAAATAAGGGCTGGAGCTGCCCCTAATCCTTTTCTTTACTGTGAGCTCAGCATCCCCTGTGCTCTCATTTGGAAATGGAAGCTGAAGTTGCACAAGAACTGGCCGCTCCAGTGATGATTTCTCCCCCTTGGAAATACAGCAGTAGTTGTACAGTCACCTGGGCCCTCTCACAGGACGACACCTCCTGTTCTTCCACCGACCCCTGAGAATCATCACATTCCCTTTCCGATGGACCATCTCCAAGAAGCACTCGCCTTGGCAAAACTGCAGGCCCACATCACATCACTACTTCATCCTCCTCTTTCCACAATTAAATGTGTACCCAGGTGAAATCAGGAAGTGGAGGCTTTAAGGGGAAAAGCCCCAGTATGATAGTCTTTATTGGGCTGTGTGGATCAAAAGGGAGAAACCCAATTACTTTGCCATAAGGCTGCGAACCACTTGGCAAATGAATCTCTCAAGCCCAAACACTGCTAGGAGCCTGGGGATGGTCAACAGTTTTTCCTTTGGAGCAATATCGGATGAGGGAGTTGAGCAGTGGGAAGGTAGGAGGTAGCACGGTGACAGTGTCCCAATAATGCCCTCTGGTGTCTGCTTCACTTTATCTCCTGACATTCACAGGCCCTTTCATGGGCTCCACCTTTGAGCGGTGATCAGCCCCTCTGAAAGGCTTTCTCTGTGTTTGGCGTGATTTTCAGGGTCAATTGGCTTTAGAGTCTGTGTGCTCTTGTGAAAGGTTACCCACCATTTCTATTTCTAATAGAACAAACACAGTTCAGCTGGGCTAATTGTTTCTAAGCTCCAGAATGATGGATAGAGGAAACTAACTCTGTCTCTCTAGAGCCCACAGAGGGTTTATGATGATTCAGAAGTGAACTCAGGAAAATAAATGATTGGGTGAGTCAAGCTCCTAACAGGAAGGATCCACGGGCATTTTTGACAACATCAAGGGAGTCCAGTGATCAAGTGGTCACAGAGCTCTCCCTAAGAGAAGCAACAGTCAATTATCTGTACGGGATCTAGTTGCTCTGAAAAATGGACTTCTAAGCCTCCTGTCCTCTGACTAACTTGGAAGGCACAGTGTCTTATGCCATACTTTATCAGAGAACAACAGGAGCAAGAAAACACAGCTTCAATTTATTAAAAGATTATATTTAGATACGAATTCTTACCATCTCTCTTTTGCTTTTGTTCCACCTCAGTTCTCTCTGTCTCTTTCTCTCTCTCTCTCTCTCTCACACTACAAAAGCCCCAGTTCCAGTTCAAGGGGATTGTACTTTTGCCTTGGCAAAAATACCATTTTACATTTCCAAAAGGTTTAAATGCCTGTAAAGAGGCTCAGATGGTGGCTCAATCACTGACAGCCTCAGACTAAATGATTTTTGGATGCAGTGAATGGAATCCAATCAGAAGTATGTGGAATTTTATTTTGCTTAAAATTCACACCACTTTAAATTAAAGGAAGAAGCATTAGATCAAAGGGATGCCAAATTTTGTTTAGCCTCAAGAAACCATGGGCAAATTGTTCACATCACTTGGTTTCAGTTTTTAGTCTTTAAAGTACGAAGGATACGCTAGATAATCTTTTATGCCCTTTGGACGCTGACATTTTACGGATTTTTGAGCCAGAATTCATCCTGCTCATATACTCTGTCAGCCTTGCTTTTCTGGTAAGAGTGGGGTTCTCAACAAGTCAATAAGGCAGAGACCTGAGACTGGATTTGTACAACTTCCATTGGTCTTCGCTCACCATAACGGCAACAACAAAATGAAAACAAGTAAAACCCTCACACACACAAGCCATATGGAATTTTAACCCTTATTTTGTTTTGTTTTGTTTTTCTGTTTTAGTCAAGTTGGAAGGGGGCAGCTATAATGAGGTGATTCAAAAGAAGCTCTGCAAATTTCGATGGAACATCAAGAAATCACATTGTTTTTAAAAGGCTGAAGTATGCTTAGCTGAATGAAAAGCACAAGGAATTGGGAAATTTACACCACCTAGCATTCTCCTGCCTTTTGTTCACTTAGCCTCTGCTGGCTTGCAAGGAATGGTGGCACGAGTGATTATAAACAGATGCAAGAAGAATAACACTACTCTGAAGAGTAGGGCAGCGAATATATGAAAATACACTTTTCTGGGGCCTCTCCTTTGGCCTTAAGAGAAGATGGAGCTCCACTTTGCTCGCCTGGTGAAGCAGTTGTCACTCTGTCCATAAGGCCTCTACTAACAAATACAGTCTCAACAGAGTAGCTAGAATAAGGGAAACATCAGTTGCCAACTCTGGTTGATCAGCTACAATACCAAGATTTCCTTCATTTATGCAAGGAACATGTATTCAGTGTATATATGCATATGCGCCAAGCAGCATGCTAAATGCTGGGGATGCAACAGAGAATCCAGCATAAGTGGTCCCTGCCCTCAAAGAGCTTAAAAAGAGGGAATTAAAAAACAAACCCTCAAGGGCATAAGATGACAGCTTTGTGCTAGGTGCTTGATACAACTGACTTATTTAATCCTGCCACCTACCTGCTGTTTTCTACAGTTGAATAAGCAGAGAGATGAAATAATAAGTTCAGTTCCATATAGCTTATTCATTGACTTCATAATCCTTCAAATCCTTACTTCAAGATCCTTGCAGGTGTCATGCTCTCACTCACAACCAAGAACTTAACTCTTTTGGGACTTAGTTTTCTCATCTCCATAGTAAGAAGACTAGAGATAATTACTTATAAGGTGTCTTCCAAATATAGTGTTCTATTTCACCATGAACAAATTCTAAGGACTCTTCTATATTTGAACTTCTTAAAATATTTTTCCTCTCTTGGAATTTGGCTCTTTTCTTTCCTGGTTTCCTTTTTCTTTCTTTCTTTTTTTTTTTATTTTTATTTTGAGATGAGGTCTCACTCTGTCACCCAGGCTGGAGTGCAGTGGTGCAATCTTGGCTCACTGCAATCTCTACCTCCCAGGTTCAAACGATTCTCCTGACTTAGCCTCCAGAGTAGCTGGGATTACGGGCGTGCAGCATCATGACCTGCTAATTTTTATATTTGTAGTAGAGATGGGGTTTTGTCATGTTGGCCAAGCTGGTCTCAAACTCCTGACCTCTGGTGATCCACCCACCTCGGCTTCCCAAAGTGCTGAGATTATAGTTGTGAGCCACAGTGCCTGGCCCCTTTTTATTTCTCTGAATGGTTTTCTTCAGTCTTCTGTGATAGTTCATTGCCTCTGGCCCTTTGAAATAGTGTTGTGCAAAATCTCATTCTTGATCTGTTTGTGTTCTACTCCCATTATCCTTTGGGACAGTATTTCTGATATTTTGATTGCTTTGCCATATGCTGATGGCCCCAAAGATATGGGTGCAGACATCACCTTCAGCTCAGGACTGACGTTTCCAACTTCCCCCAAAACATGCTCATGTGTTGCTGTGTTACACAAGCACCTCACTCTTTTTCAGGGATATGATGGATTGGCACTGATGAATTTGGCATTCAGCATTACTTTAACCATTTTCTGATAGGCTTTTCCATATTTCAGAGGCTGGGGACCATGTTTAGCATTTTCTTGTGCGTGAATCATGTTCTACTTAGAAGAATTCACACAATATTTGAGAAGTAAGAGAGAGATGGGGGCAGCTTGCTAATGTTTTGGATGTTGTTGCTGGTAGGCAATGTTGTGAAGTGTTTTTTTTTTTTCTTTTCTTTTGTTTTTTTGTTTTGTTTGTTTGTTTGTTTTTCTTTTTTTCTCTGCAATAGCATTACACTTAGCATCACGGGTGTTGAAAGCATTTTGGCAGTTGGTGGCATCCTGAAACTTGTATCACAGCTACAGCTGAATGTTCTTATTTTTTAAATTAAATTATACATACAGAAAAGTGCATACATCATGCATTTGCAACTTGATAAATTTCACAAACTGAGCATATGAACTCCTTTAGTGATGTCCATATCAATAAACAGAACATGAAGAACAGTATCCCAGATGCCCCTCCCCCAGTTACTACCTCTCTCAAAGAAAGGATAGCCACTATCTGTCTGTGAGTTCTGCCTGCTGTAAAACTTTATAAATGAAATCATATAGTATTTTTTTGTGTTTGACTTCTCTGCACTTAACATTGTATTTGTGATATTTATTTATATAGCTGTGTGTAAAGATTATAATTGCTGTCTATATCTCATTTCATAAATGCACTACAATTTATTTCTAAATTTTACTGTTAATAAGTAATTGATAGTTTCTTGTTTAAAACTATTAAAAATGGTGCTCTATGAACATGGTGGGCCATATTTTTGGTAAACAACCATAAGCATTTTGTTGGGTGTACACATAGGAGTAAAGTTTCTGGGTCATGAGAGTACAATATTTAGCCTAAGTAGATACTGTTCAGGTTTCCAAAATGATTCTACCAATTTACACCCCACTGGCAATGTATTTGAGTACTAGTAGTTCTATAACCTTCAACACTTGTTATTTTCCAGAATGTTCTATTGTAACTAGTCTGATTGTACATAGTAAAATCTCATTGAGGTTTTAATGTCCATCTCCCTCATGATTAAGCTGAGCACCTTTTCATGTATTTATTGGATATTTGGATACCCCCACTTAATAAATTCCTTTTCAGACTTACCTTTTACTTACTGATTTGTAAGAGTTCTTTATATATTCTTGGTATGAGTCCTGTATTGGATAAAAGTATATTATCGTCCTCTGTGTTTTGCCTTTTCCATTTCATAATGGTGGATTTTGATAAACAGAAGTTTATTAATTAAAGTATATTTTATCAATTTCTTTTGAATTATAGTTAGCATATTTGTGACCTATTTCAAAAGTCTTTACCTATCCATGATAAGATCTTCTGTGTTTTCTTCTAAAACTTTATTGTAATATTACTTACATTTAGAGCTGCTATCTTTCTGGATTGATATTTCATTATAGAGATGGGTAGGGATCAAGATATATGTTTGCTCATCTGCCTGCCCAATTGACTTACCAAAATTTATTGGAAAAATTATTCTTTCCCACTTTGATGAAATGTCTATTTCTGAAAAATCAGGTCTGAAATATGTGGTGAGTCCGTTTCCACACTTTCTATTCTATTCCATTAGTCTATTTGCCTATCATTCACTAATACTACACTGCTCTGATTCCTTCATAATAGGCCCTTAATATTCTGTAATAAGTCCTCCAGCTTTATTTTTTATTATTCTTGGCCCTTTACATTTTGAAATATTTGCAGATATCAGCTTGTCAATTTGTAGACATACAGCCACGTGCACACACAGCTGCTTGCTTGTTTAGATTTTAATTGGGATGACATTGAATATAGTTTGTGAAGAATTGGCATTTTTTCTGTATTGAGCCTTCTGATCCATAAGCATAAGATAAACTGTCATTTACTTAGGTCTTATTTATCTCAATAGTTTTGTTGTTTCCAGTGTAGATTTCCTTGCACTTCTAAGTTTATTCACGAAGGTGTGATAGTTTTAATGCTAGTATAAATGGTATAATTTCAAATTTTGTTTTTTTGTTTATTTCCAATTTATAGAAATATTTTTGTTTTGTTTTGATTTTGTATATTGATTTTGTATACAGTTTTCTTGTTAGCTGCATTTACTAATGCTAACACATTTTTTACATTCTATTTGATTATTCTTACACATATGCAATCATGCTGTCTATAAAAAATAACTTTACTTCCTGTCCAGTAATTATGGCTTTTTCTTCTTCAGTGCATTAACTTCTGATACACTTTTGAATAAAAGTGGTGTTAGCATAAATCTGGTCTCATTATTTGTTTCAGAAGGAAAACTTACAATTTTTCATTATTAAATTATGGAGTTTTAAAAATTCTCAGCTTAAGACAGCCTTATGCCAAGTTTATGAAGTTTTTTCATTATGAATTGGTTTTAATTTTGTCAACTGATTTCGCTGCATCTACTATATTAACATTATAATGTGATTGTTTTTTTCTTTTTTTTTGTCAATGTGGAGAATGTTAAATTCTCTCACATTCTCAAAATAAATCTCAGTTTTTTGGACTGAATTATCCTTTTTCCTGTATTGTTAGATTTGATTTGCTAAACATTTAAAGAGTTTTTCCATCTGTGTTTAGGAGAAAACTTGGTCTATAATTTTCTATTCTTGCTATGTCCTTGTCAAGTTTTGGAATCAGGCATTATATAAGAAATTGGGAAATGCTTATGCTTTCTACTTTCCAGTAGGCTGTGTACGATTGGAATATTTCCAATTCACCAATAAAGCTACCTATTTCTAGTTCTTCTTTGTCAGCTCTGTAAATTGTATTTTTAAAACAATTTCTTTATTTTATCCAAATTGCCTAATTTATCAATATGCAATTATTTATAAAATCCCTTAATTTTTTTTAATGTTTATAAGATCTGTAGTTCTGTCCCCTTTTCATTGCTAATGTTATAATCTGGGAACTCCCATGCATATTAGTCATGTTTTCCAAATAGAATCAATAGGATATAAATAGACAGAGATACGTGAGAGGGGATGCACTCATGCATTCATGGAGGGTAAGAACTCCTGTGATAAACCTTCTGCAAGCTGGAGGCCCTGGGCTGCTGGTAGCATGGCTCAGTCCAAGTCTGAGGACTTCAGAACCTGAGAAGTTTAGGTGTAATTCCCAGTTCAAGGCCAAAGGCCTGAGAACCTGGGGGCCTGTCAGCACAAGTCCAGGAGTCCAAAGGCTGTGGAGCCTGAAGTCTTTGTCCAAGTATAGGCAAGAAAGAGTGTATCCCAGTTTTGTCAAATAGATTGACTCACCTACCTTTGTTTTCTATGGACTCCCCACAGATTGGATGGTGCCTACCCAGATTGAGGGCAAATCTTCTTCACCTAGTTCACTTAGACTCACATGATAATCTCCTCTGGAAACACCCACAGAGACACATCCAAAAATAATACTTTATCAGGTGTTAACTATTCCTTAATCCGTCAAGTTGGCACTTAAAATTACCCTTCGCTCATCCTTTCTTAACCCATCTTGTATAATATTGGTCCTTGGGCATAAAGTTTCTTTTATCTTGTTGTCCCTGCTAGGTTTTGTTGTCAAGATTTTGGTAGCCACATAAAATGAGTTGGGGAGTAATCACTTTTTATTACTACAAAGTTTATATGGAATGAAAATAGGTTTTTAAAAAATATTTTGCAGAACTTACATGCCAAATCACCTCAGCTGTGATTTTTATGGTGGGAAGGTATAAAGTTATGTACACATTTATTACTTAAATAGAAATAGGCAATTTAGATATTTACTTTTTTGTTAGTTGTATTAATTGATATTTTCTATTTTTTCACATTTATTGGCACAAGGTTTTTCATAATAATCATTTTATTATATCTTCAATGTCTGTACTATTTGTAGTTATGTCTCTTTCATTTTAATGATGATTACTTGTTCTTGTTAGTTTTGTTTTGCTCACTCTCACTGAAAATTTGGTTAAACAGTTAGTTATTTCATATAATCAACTTTTAGGTTTGTTGATCTTTATATCTGTGTATTCTATTTTATTAATTTCTGCTTTTTCCTCATTCCTTATCTTTGCTTCTGAACTTACCTTCTTTATCTTTACCAAGCCTATTTTGCCATGAAGATATTTACTCTGATAGCAATATAATTGCATCACTTTATTTGATTGAAATAGACCTACAATAATTGTGCCATACTTTTATTTTTGACCTTGGATCCTTATGTTTTTGACGCATTTCTTATGAATGTGTAGCAAGATTTTAGAAATCAAAAGTGGTAACTTTTTTATTTGAAACATTTACTGCATTTACACTTACTACAAGTATTTATAGATTAGCATATTTATATATAACATTTATTATGTATCCTGTATTCGTTCCACCTTTCTGTGTTTCTCTCCTCTTATTTCTTGTCCTCTTTTCATTAATCAGATACTTCTTTCTCATCGCATTTTTTCCTATACTACTTTGGAAATTATGCACTTTATTATTGTTTAATGGTTACTCTGGAATTACAACATGCAAATAGCAGTAGCCTTATCCTCACCCATGAGAACCTTTGCTTTTTTTTTTTTATAACTTTATTGAGATATAATTCATGTATTATACAATTAGCCATTTAAAGAGCACAATTCAATGTTGTGCAGCATACTCACAGGGTTATGCAGCCATCACCACAATCTAGTTATTGAAATGTTTTTGCTCCCCCTAAAGGAAAACACTTACCCCTTTAGCATTTATCTCCCACTCCCCAACATCCTCCCCGACCCTATGTAACCACTAATCTTCCCTCTGTTATTACAAATTTGCCTATTCTAGACATTTCATATAAATGGAATCATACAATATGTGGTCTTTTGTGTTTGGCCTCTTTTACCTAGCATCGTGTTTTCAAGGTTCATTGATATTGTAGAATATATCATTATTTCATTTTCATGGCAGAATGAGAGTTTATTACATGGATATTTCATATTTTACTTATCCATTTATTGGTTAATGGACTCTTTGGCCATTGCAAGGGTTCATATTGAGTGTCAACTTGATTGGATTGAAGGATGCAAAGTATTGTTCCTGAGGATGTCTGTGGGGGTGTTGCCAAGGGAGTTTAACATTTGAGTCAGCGGACTGGGAGACGCAGACCCACCCT
Source organism: Macaca fascicularis (assembly GCF_037993035.2). Taxonomy (NCBI): domain Eukaryota; kingdom Metazoa; phylum Chordata; class Mammalia; order Primates; family Cercopithecidae; genus Macaca; species Macaca fascicularis. The sequence continues at coordinate 126,640,741 of NC_088388.1, read as the reverse complement.
CTATCTGGGTGGGCACCATCTAATCAGCTGCCAGCATGGCTAAAATAAAGCAAGCAAAAGGTGGAAAGACAAACTTGCTGAGTCTTCCAGCCTTCATCCTTCTCCCATGCTGTATGCTTCCGGCCCTTGAACATCAGACTCCAAGTCCTTCGGCTTTTGGACTCCTGGATTACACCAGTGGTTTGCCAGGGGCTCTTGGGCCTTCTGTCACAGATTGAAGGCTGCACTGTTGGCTTCCCTGATTTTGAGATTTTGGGACTTGGACCGGTTTCCTTACTCCTCAGTTGCAGATGGACTATCGTGGGACTTCACCTTGTGATCATGTGAGTCAATACTGCTTAACAAAGTCCCCTTCATATATGTATCTATCCTATTAGTTCTGTTCCTCTAGAGAATGCTTACTAATACAGCTATTGTTAATAATGTTGCTATGAACAGTCATGTACAAGTATTTGTGTGGACGTATGCTTTTTTTTTTTTTTTTTGATATATGCCTAGGAGTGGGATTGCCGTGGCATGTGGTAACTATATGTTCAATATTTTTAGGAAATGCCTCAAACTGTTTTCAAAAAGACTGCACCATATTACATCCCACCAGCAGTGTATAAGCATTCCAATTTCTTCAAACTCTTGTCAATAATTGTTGTTAGTTTTGTTTTTTGATGATAGCCATCCCACTGGCTAAAATGTATCTCACTGAAGTTTTGACTTGCATTGTTTTAAATGTCTAAAGATGTTGAGAATCTTGTCATGTGTTTATTGCTCTCTTGTCTATCTACTTTTAAGAAATGTCTATTCAGATACTTTCTTCATTTTAAAATTTCGGTTGTGTCTTTATTACTGAATTGTAATTTGTAATTTGTTATATATTTTGAATAAAAGTCCTCTATTGAACACATGATTTGCATACAGTTTTTCCCAATCTGTGCTTAGAATTTTTATTCCTTTGTTGATATCATTTGTAGCTCATAATATTATAATTTTTATATCTCACAATTTACTTATTTTTTCTTTCATCACTTGTGCTTTTGGTGTCATACATAAGAAATCACTTCCTAATCAAAGACCACATGGACTTATTTATATTTTTTTCTAAGAGTTTATAGCTTTAGCTCTTATGTTTAGGTCTTTGCACATTTTTGCATTAATTTTTGTGTATGGTGTGAGATAGGGATCTAACATCACTCTTTTGTACATGGATATCCAGTTGTTCCAGCACCAGTGGTTGAAAGGCTATTTTTTTCCCTCATTGAAATGTGTCTTCATCCTTGTTTTAAAAATCAATTGACCAAAAATTCAAGGTTTATTTCTAAACTCTCATTTCTGTTTCATTGATTTATCCTCATACCAGTACTACAATGTCTAGATTATTGTAGCTTTGTGGTAAATTTGGAAATTAAAAAATGTGAGTCTTACAATTTTGTTTTTTTCCCAAGATTATTTGGCTATTTGAATCCCTTGCATTTTCTCATGCATTTTAGGATCATATTGTCAATTTCCTCAAAAAACCAGCTGAGATTTAAATAGAGATTGTGTTGAACCTATAGATTAATTTGGGGAGTATTGCCATATCAATAGTATCAAGTCTTACAATCCATAAATCTGGAATATGGTTACATTTCTTTCAACAACGTTGTATAGTATTCAGTATAAAAGTCTTGAACTTACTTTGTTAAAATTATACCTATGTATTGTATTATTTTAAATATATAAATAATATTTTTTAAATGGAATTGTTTTCTTAATATTATGTTCAGAATGATCACTGCTTATAAAACACAATGGTTTTGTAAATCGATCCTTGATTCTGCAAGGATCAATTTACAAAACATTTTTAAATGTTTTGTAATGAACATTTTATCCGTTTTAATAGCGTTTTAGTGGATTTTTTAGGATTTTCCATATATAGGATGATGTCATCTGCAAAAAGAGCGGTTTTATTTTTTTCCACTCTAGAGCACTGCCCTCCCTCTAATTTCACTGGTTACAATCTCCAGTAATATGTTTTAAAAAGTGGCTACAGTGGATATTCTTACCATCCTCTGATCTTAGAGGAAAAGCATTCAATCTTTCCCTAAGAAACATAATAGTAGCTGTGGCTTTTTTTTTTCTTTTTTTATGAATGCCTGTCATTGGGTTGAGAATATTCTCTTTTATTCCTAGTTTGTTGAGAGTTTTTTTTTTTTTTTCCCCAAATCAGGAAAGAGGTTGTATTTTGTCAGATAATTTACTGCTCCTTTTGAAATGATCATGTGCTTATTGTACTTTCTTTTATTAACTTGGTATATTACATTAATTGATTTGTGAATGTTAAACTAACCTTACTCTAAGATAAAGCCCACTTGGTCATGGTGGATAATTCTTTTCATACGTTTCTGAATTTCGTTTGTTAGTATTTTGTTAATGATTTTTGTGTCTATAGTCATAAGACGCATTGGCCTGTGGTTTTCTTGTGATGCTTTTGTCTGGTTTTGGTACCAGAGAAATTGTGGCCTCAGAATGATTTGAGAATTGTCTCTTCCTGTTATAATATTTATAAAAATTTGTGAAGGATTGGTATTAATTCTTCTTTGAATGTTTTACAAAATTAATCATTGAGGTCATCTTGGCCTTAGCTTTTCCTTGTAAGAAGCTTTTCAATTAATAATTTAATCTATTCAAGTTTTCTATTTACTGTTGAGTCAGTTTCTGTAATTTATGTCTATCTAGGATTTTTTCCATAATATCTACATTTTCTAAATTATTGGCAAGTGTTTACATTATTCCCTTATAATTCTTTTAATTTTTGTAAAGTCAATAGTGAAAGCTCCTCTTCTGTTCTCAGTCCTAGGAGGTGGAGCCTTCTCTCATTTTCTTGGTCAGTCTACCTAGTGGTTTGTAGATTTTGTTAATCTTTTCAAAGAATTAATTTTTGTTTTGTTGATTTTTCTCTATTATTTCTTTACTTTCTTTTCAATTTATTAACACTGTAGCCCAAATTATTTTCTTTCTTCTGTTCACTTTGGGCTTACTTGAAGTCTTCTTTTTCTAGTTTCATAAAGTGGAAAGTTGGGTTATTGACTTGATACATTTTATTTTTTAATATAGCCATTTCTTGCTATATTAGTAGTGGATTATATGCATTCCATAAGGTTTGGTATATTGTACTTTAATTTAACTAAGACATTTTGATTTCTTATGATTTATTCATTGGTTATAGAGAAATGCGTTATTTCCACATACTTGTGAATATGCCAAATTTTCTCTGATATTGATTTTTAATTTTATGTTATTATGGTTAGAGGATATACTTGGTATGTACTTGGTATGAGTTCAATCTTTTGGAATTTGTGGAAACTTGCTTTATGAAGTTGCCTGTGGTCCATCCTAGAAAATGTTTCATATGTGCTTGAGAAGAATACGTACTCTGCTGATCTAGGTAGAGTATTCTATAGATGTTTGTTAGGTCTATTTGGTTTTTAGTGCTATAGTATTGTTAAAAGTTCTGTTTCTTTGCTGATTTTCTGACTAGTTGTTCTATCCATTGTTGAAAGTGGAATATTGAACCTTACATTTTATATGTTATGGCCCCAACAATATAATTATATACATATTTTTCTATGCAGTTTGTTTTCAGATGACTCAAGGAGAGCATCATGAAAAGAAAATTAAGAAAACAAATTCATTTATAATAGCTTCAAAAAGAATCATATACTTAGAAATAAACTTAACCAAGGAACAGACTCGAACACTGAAAAGTACAAAACATCGCTGAAAAATTAAAGAAGACATAAATGGAAAGACGTGCTGTATTCATAAATTAGAACACCTAACACTATTAAGCTGCTGATACTACACAAACATAGAACAAAGTTTCATGACACTGAATTTGACAAATATTTCTTGACGACAATAAAAGCACAGACAACAAGCATAACAAAAATACATAAATTAGACTTTATCAAAATTAAAAACTTTTGTGCACAAAAGGACACTATTAATATAGAGAAAGGCAACTCAGTGAATGAGAGAAAATATTTGCAAGTCATATATTGGATAAGGGGGCTAATATTTGAATATATAAAGAGTTCTTGCCACTTAATGACAATCTAATTTTAAAATGAGCGAAGAACTTGAATAGGCCAGGCATGGTGGCACATGCCTGTAATCCCAACAATTTAGGAGGCTGAGGCAGGCAGATCATTTGAGGTCAGGAGTTCTGGCCAATATGGTGAAACCTCATCTCTACTAAAAATACAAACAAAAATTAGCCCGGCGTGGTGGTGGGCACCTGTAATCCCAGCTACTCCAGAGGCTGAGGCAAGAGGATCACTTGAACCCTGAAGCTGGAGGTTGCAGTGAGTTAAGATTACGCCACTGCACTCCAGCCTGGGTGACAGAGGGAGACTCTGTCTCAAAACAAAACAAAACAAACAAAAAAACTTGAATAGATTATTTCCCTGAACAAGATATACAAATGGCCAAAAGCACATGACAAGATACCTAATGTCACTAATCATTAGGGAAATGCAAATCAAAGTCACACTGAATTGTCACTTCAAACTCATTAGGATGGCTAGTATAAAAACAGAAAATAACAAGTATTCTGAAGATGTGAAGTTAGAACCTTGTGCATTGCTGGAGAGAAAGTAAAATGGTACAGCCACCATAAAAGACAGTGTAACAGCTTCTCAAAGCATTAAGCATATAATTACCATATGACAAAACTGCACTCCTGGATGTATACCAAAGCAGTTGAAATCAGGGATTCCAAGAGGTATTTGTACATGAATCTTTACAGCAATAGTATTCATAATCACAAAAAGATAGAAACAATTTAATGTTCATCAGGGGGTGAATCAATGAACAAATTGTGGTATATACACAAAAGGGACTATTACTCATTCCAAAAAAGGAAAGTAATTATGATATTGCTACAATATAGATGAACCTTGAAGACATTATGCTAAGGGAAACAACCTAGGCACAAAAAGACAGATATTATATGATTCTATTTACATGACTTACCTAGAATAACCAAGTTCATAGAGAAATACAGTAGAATAGTGGTTACTTGGGCCTAGGAAATAGGTAAATAGAGAATTAATGTTTAAAGAACACAGAAATTTAGTTTGAAATAATTAAATTTTTTTTTGGAGATGGAGAGTAGTAATGGTTGTACAACAATGTGAATGTACTTAATTCCTCTGTGAATTTAAAAATTGTTAAGGTAATACATTTTATGTTATGTGTATTTCACCACAGTTTAAAAAAGAAAGAAGTATGCCATTATAGTGTATTTTGTAACTGCCTACATAATTACCTTTACTAGTATCTTTCTTAAAAATGTTCATTTGAATTATTATCTGATTTACTTGCTTTCAGCTTCAAGAACATTCTTTTACTTTTTTTTCTGCAAAGTAGTAAATTCTATGAGATTTTATCTACCCGAGAATGCCTTTTTATTTAACCTTCATCTTTGAAAGACAGTTTTGCTGTATTTAAGATTTAGGTTGACAGATATTGTCTTTTGTATTTGTTTTCATTTCCAGCACTTTGAGTATGTCTTCTTACTGCTTTCTTTTTTTCTTTTAACATTGATTTTGAGTTAGGTTTGCAGGTTTGCTACAGAGGTAAACTTGTGTCGCAGGGGTTTGCCGTACAGATTATTTCATCACCCAGGTATTAAGCCTAGTACCCATTAGTTATTTTTCCTGATCCTCTCCCTCCTCCCACCCTCCACCCTCCACCCTCCAATAGGCGCCAGTGTGTGTTGCTCCCCTCTGTGTGTCCGAGTGTCCTCATAATTTAGCTCCCACTTATAAATGATAACATGCAGTATTTGGTTTTCTGTTCCTGTGCTAGTTTGCTAATGATAATGGCCTCCCACTCCATGCACATTCCTGCAAAGGACATTATCTTATTCTTTTTTTACGGCTGCTCGGTATTCCATGGTATATATGTACCACATTTGCTTTATTCAGTTTATCATTGATGGGCACTTAGGTTGATTCCATATTTTTGCTATTGTATCACTGCTTTCTGATTTCAGTTGCTTTTTTTTTTTTTCTGAGACGGAGTCTTGCTCTGTTGTCCAGGCTGGAGTGCAGTGGTGCGATCTCGGCTCACTGCAAGCTCTGCCTCCCGGGTTCACGCCATTCTCTTGCCTCAGCCTCCCGAGTAGCTGGGACTACAGGCGCCCGCCACCACGCCCGGCTATTTTTTTTTTTTTTTTTTTTGTACTTTTAGTAGAGACAGAGTTTCACTGGGTTAACCAGGATGGTCTCGATCCCTGATCTCGTGATCCGCTCGTCTCGGCCTCCCAGAGTGCGGGGATTACAGGGTAAGCCCCCGTGCCCGGCCTCAGTTGCTTTCAATGGGAACTCAGCTGTCAATCCTATGGGCGTTTTCCTGTACGATGAGTCCTTTTATCCTGATGCTTTCAATACTTTCTTATTTCATTCAATATTTTTACTATGATGTGTCTGTGTATGAATCTCTTTGCATTTATCCTGCTTGGACTTTGTATAACTTCTTGGATGTGTACGTTAATTTTAAATCAAATTTGGGATGTTTTCAGCCATTATTTCTTCAAATATTTTCCCTAGAACTTATTTGTCTTCATATTTTTTCCTCTCCCTTCTTCAAATTGCATACTATTGCATTCATCTATCTTGCACTTTGCTGATTCTTCTGAGAATTTTTGTAGATTCTCCAATCTACTATTAGCCTCTCTAGTGAATTTTTCATTTTGGTTGCTATGCTTGCAATGTCACTACCTTCATTTAAAAAATAATTTCTATTTGATGAGATATTATTATCATACTTTCCTTCATTTTTACAAATCTATAAATCATGGTCCTCTTTTGTTCTTTGGACAAATGTATAATGGTTGCTTGGGCTGTTTGCCAGCTAAGTCCACCCTCTCAGCCACTTCTAAGTCATGGGTTTGGGTCACATTTTTTTTTTTCCTGTATGTGGGTGACACTTTTCTTTTTCTTGCATGTATTATAATATTTTTGTTGTACACTGCCTATTTTAGATAATCTATTGTAGCAACTCTGAATACTGATTCTCCCTCTCCCTCAGGAGTGGTTGCTTTGTTGTCTATTGTTTTGTGACTTGGCTAAACTAATTCTACAATATTCATTTCCCCCAGAGTGCGCAGCCTCAGATGACCCTCCTCAGCGTTTTTTTCCCTTGGCTTTATCTTTAAGCAAGGTTTTATCTTTTTGTCTAGAGATGTCCCCTGGGATGCCATAAGCCACTTATTTATCAAAGGTTCTGCTTCAATCTCGTTAGCCAGTAAGACCTTTATCCTACAGCATTGGATATATGTGTGGCCTTGAGGCTGCTATTACAGTTCACAGAGTTTACATTTCCTTGCTCCACATTTTCTCAGGGACTAGTTGCTTGAAGGTTTTTTCTCTGATTGCTCCTAGGGGACACATTATTAAGCATGCACATGGTCTTATAGATCTCCAGGGATGAGCAGGATTTTATTTTTAAGCTTGGCTTCCTGCCAGTCAGTGTTTGGTCAGAGGTTGCGTTTAAGATCTATGTGCTACTGACACCTCCGCCCTGTGTTGATGGGTCTGTGTGCACCTTCGGAAATGCTTTCAAATCTGCCCTGCTCTGATTATTCCCTTGTAGATGCAGCCTAGAGCTTGCACTCAGCCATTAAGACCCTAGTGCTGATGGTGACTTCAGGAAAGATCTTCCTGGCTGTCTCTATTAAACTTATGGCTGCTCTGCTATTTTGCTTGTATTATGAAGCTGCCAGCCTCCTCTTAATTGGTCTCCATGAATATTTCCATGATTTGCAACAATGCACTTAGTATGGAATTCTCCACACTCAGTTCCCAATCAAGTCTGTCCCTCTCCACCCTGCCAAACCTCCGCCACCCAAGCAGATCTCTTTCTCCACTACTCTGGAGCTGTGGGAGGGAACTGCTTTTCTTGGGAATAAAATCCCCTTTCTTTGAGTGGGCATCGGGGGTGGCTAACAGCCTCTTTTCTTTTCAGCTTTCTTCTCCTGGCATTAAGCTTTCATCCCACAAGCAAGCTGCAGGGGAAAGCAACTAGGACCTCAGTATTCTTAGCTTGAAATGCCTGAAGTAGATTTTCCACTCTAAGAGTACGGGCTGAGTGGGGAAAAGGAGAAATGTCCTCTCAGCCATGACTGCCTGGAACAGGGAGTCCGGAACATATCTGGAAAATCTGTATTCCCAGACTATAATCTGAGGGAAGAGGGAGTTTCTGTCTTGTTGGCATCACCTGCCCAGAGTAGAGTGCCCAAGTTAAAGCTTCTATAACACAAAAAGGGGTGTGAGGGGTAGGGGAGAAGGATGCAGCTCAAATACCATAGACTCTCATTATTCTAATAAACACTAAGTAGATTTTCTTAAATAATTATTTTTCCGTTTGCTGTATGCCCTTAGACGATTTCCAGATATTTAAATTTTTTTATTTTTGTTTATTTTTATTTTTTGAGATGGAGTTTCGCTCCTGTTGCCCAGGCAGGAGTGCAATGGCACGATCTCAGCTCACTGCAACCTCTGCTTCCTGGGTTCAAGTGATTCTCCTGCCTCAGCCTCCCAAGTAGCTGGGACTACAGGCATGCACCACCACACCCAGCTAATTTTGTATTTTTAGTAGAGATGGGGTTTCACCATGTTGGTCAGGCTGGTCTTGAACTCCTGACCTCAGGTGATCCACCTGCCTTGGCTTCCAAAAGTGCTGGGATTACACGCATGAGCCACCGTGCATGGCCGATTTTTATTTTTTTATTTTTTAAGATTTTTTAGTTTTTATTTTGTAGGTGTGTATATTTCTCTGGTGTTACCTCAATTACCCATCTTTGCAGAAATCATTTACTGAAACATAAGGGCTCAAAATAAAGGGATGAAGGAATATTTACCAAGCAAATGGTAAGCAAAAGAAAATGCAGTGGTTGTAATCCCAGTCTCTAATAAAATATATTTTAAACCAGCAAAGATAAAAAAAATAAAGACAAAGAAAGGCATTACATAATGGTAAAGGGATCAAAGCAACAAGAAGAGCGAACTGTCCTAAATATATATGCACTCAATACAGGAGCACCTAGATTCATAAAGCAAGTTCTTAGGGACCTACAAAGAGACTTAGACTCCCACACAATAATAGTGGGAGACTTTAACTCCAGATACAGAAATGATTTTTTTAAAAATTTCCAGTTAAATTGTTTTGCTTGGAGAGTGTCTGTAGCGCTCTTTATTCTGCCATTCCTGAAATCCTGCCCACTCCCTTTAGTTTATTTTTAGCTTTATTCATCATTGTCTTGATTTATATGCTATTGTAATATATTTAAATTCCATTTTAAAAAATCCCAAAGACATCATATTTCTAATTGATTTGTCATTATATTTATCCACGTATTTATCATTTTTTTCTTTTGCTGTGCTTTCCTTCTTATACCTCAAACTCTTCATCTGAGACACTTTACTTCTACCTGAAATGTGTCTTTTAGAATTATCTTTAGTTGTGTCTGTTGATGTGGTGACAGGGTGAGACTCTATCTCAAAAAAAATAAAAAATAAAAATAAATAAATAAATAAATAAATGAGTTAGGCTGAAAATGAAGCACACTGATGAATGAAACTGAGAGAGAAAAAGAAATTATCCAAAATCCTCTAATGGTAAACAGAGAAATGGAAGTAAACAGAATGAATAAGACCTTGTAATTAGTCTGAGAAAGTCTAATCAAACACAAAGAATGAGAAGAAGAAAACAAAATGGTTTGGAGACAATATGCTGATAATTTGGAGACAAGAGCTGAGAATTTTCCAAAACCAATGAATGGCACAAAACAATAGTTTCAGGATGCCAAATGAGCTCAAATCAGGATAAATAGAAAGAAATACAAAACTAGACATTTTATAGTAAAATCACAGCACTCTGAAGACAAAGAAAAACAGAAAAGTAGCCAGAGAGAAAAGACAGTTGAAAGTGGATTCCTCAGCGGCAACAATGAAAGCCAGAAAATGGGAATAATATTTTCAACGTGAAAAGAGATAGTAACGACCATCCTATAATCTGGACCTAGTGAAAATATATTTCAAGAAAAATAGAGTGAGTAAAATCTGAAAGTGTTTGCACGGTGGCTCACGCCTGTAATCCCAGCACTTTGGGAGGCCAAGGCGGGTGGATCACCTGAGGTCAGGAGTTCGAGACCAACCTGGCCTACAGAGTGACACCCTGTCTCTATTAAAAATACAAAAAATTAGCCGGGCATGGTAGTGGGCGCCTGTAATCCCAGAAACTTGGGAAGCTGAGGCAGGAGAATTGCTTGAACCCAGAAGGCAGAGGTTGCAGTGAGCCAACGTCGTGCCATTGCATTCCAGCCTGGGCAACAAGAGTAAAACTCCATCTCAAAAAAAAAAAAAAAAAAATTCTTTCCAAAATTTCAGTAGGTTTCTTTAATTCTTTCTCAGTCATTTATATATTTATTCTTACCTGCATATATTGTAAACCACATATTTTTATGTCTTTGAACATATTAAACATAGTCTTTGTCTCTCTCAGTCTCTGTCTCTTTCTCTTCCTCTTCTGTATGATTTCAAGATTTTTCATTACTGTTCTTCCAATTTACTAAACTATGCCTATAAGTAGATATCCCTCTTTTTAAAAATTTATTGACTATATGAATCTTACATTTTTGTACACATATTTTGAAAATTCTCAGCTGTTATCTCCTCAAATGATGACTTTCATTCTTTCTTTGCCCCATTCTAGGACATAGTTTAAATTTGCTGATATCCTCTACATGTTCTTACTTCTTTCTCATTTTCTATGTATTTTATTTTTCTGTATTCATTGTAATCATTTATCTGGATCTATATTGTAGTTTACTAACTCTTTTTAACTGTTTCTTTTATTTAATCCTTCTATTTTTTCCTAAGTTAATATATTTGTTATATAAACAGAATAAATATAAATCAATACAGATATAATTCTAATGTAAACTTAATAATTCTATTGGTTGTTTTTTTCAAATCTAAGGATTTTTAAAATTATACTTTAAGTTCTAGGATACATGTGCACAACGTGCAGGTTTGGTGCATAGGTACACATGTGCCATGTTGGTTTGCTGCACCCATCAACTCATCATTTACATTAGGTATTTCTCCTAATGCTATCCCTCACCCAGCCCCCCACCTGCTGACAGTTTCTTCATAGCATTGATGGTCTTTACAATTTGGCATGTTTTTGCAGTGGCTGTTACCAGTTGTTCCTTTCCATGTTTAGTGTTTCCTTCAGGAGTTCTTGTAAGGCAGACCTGGTGGTAACAAAATCTCTCCACATTTGCTTGTCTGTAAAGGATTTTATTTCTCCTTCACTTATGAAGCTTAGTTTGGCTGGATATGAAATTGTGGTTGAAAATTTTTTTCTTTAAAAATGTTGAATATTGGCCCCCAGTCTCTTCTGGCTTGTAGGGTTTCTGCTGAGAGATTCGCTGTTAGTCTGATGGACTTCCCTTTGTGGGTAACCCAACCTTTCTCTCTAACTGCCCTTAACATTTTTTTCCTTCATTTCAACCTTGGTGAATCTGACAATTACGTGTCTTGGGGTTGCTCTTCTTGAGGAGTATCTTTGTGGTGTTCTCTGTATTTCCTGAATTTGAATGTTGGCCTGCCTTGCTAGGATGGGGAAGTTCTCCTGGATAATATCCTGAAGAGTGTTTTCCAACTTGGTTCCATTCTCTCCTTCACTTTCAGGTACACCAATCAAATGTAGATTTGGTCTTTTCATGTAGTCTCATATTTCTTGGAGGCTTTGTTTGTTTCTTTTACTCTTTTTATCTCTAATCTTGTCTTCTAGTTTATTTCATTAATTTGATCTTTAATCACTGATCTGATAGCCTTTCTTCCACTTGATCAAATCAGCTATTAAAGCTTGTGCATGTGTCACGAAGTTCTCATGCTGTGGTTTTCAGCTCCATCAGGTCATTTAAGGTCTTCTCTACACTGTTTGTTCTAGTTAGCCATTCATCTAACCTTTTTTCCAAGGCTTTTAACTTCCTTGCAATGGGTTAGAACATGCTCCTTTACCTCGGAGAAGTGTGTTATTACCGACCTTCTGAAGCCTACTTCTGTCAACTTATCAAAGTCATTCTCCATCCAGTTTTGTTCTGTTGCTAAGAGGAGTTGCAATCCTTTGGAGGCGAAGAGGTGCTCTAGTTTTTGGAATTTTCAGCTTTTCTTCTCTGGTTTCTCCTCATCTTTGTTGTTTTATCTACCTTTGGTCTTTGATGTTGGTGACCTACAGCTGAGGTGTTGGTGTGGACGTCCTTTTTGTTGATGTTGATACTATTCCTTTCTATTTGTTAGTTTTCCTTCTAACAGTCAGGCCCATCAACTACAGGTCTGTTGGAGTTTGCTGGAAGTCCACTGCAGACCCTGTTTGTCTGGGTATCACCAGCAGAAGCTGTAGTATAGCAAATATTGCAGAACAGCAAATTTTTTTTCTAAGTTAATATATTTGTTATATAAGCAGAATAAATATAAATTAATACAGATAAAATTTTAATGTAAACCTAAAAATTCTATTGGGTTTTTTTCAAACCTAAGGATTTTTAAAATTTGATTATCATTTCATTTTGTATTGAATTTATTTAGACATGTTATGCCTTTTAGATTCTATATCTGATAATTCAAAATCTTAAGTTCCTGAGAGTCTAACTTGACTATTTTATTTGAATTGGCTATTTTTTTCATCCAACTATTCATGTTGTTTTGTTTCCTTGTATACATAATAATTGATGAGTAGTAACTCAAAATTTGGCATCCTGAGAGCTCAAATTTTGAACAGTTTACTCTAGAGACAGTTATCTGCATCAAGCAAGGGCTGAGGAATGCTATCTACTTGGACCTACTTTGGTTTATATATTATTGTATACAGAACTAATACAAAAATATTATGACCCCCCGTTCCCCTCTCTTAGAGAGACAAGAAGAACTATTCTTTTCCTTTTGGTGTGAATATTGATGTTTACTCATAAGTCATTTTTTGACTTTGAATTTGCTTATTAGTTTCAATATTTATTGTGGTGGTAGTGATGGTGGTAGTTGGTTGGTTATTGTTTTGTTGCCTTTGGATATTTCCCTTATAGGTTTGAGAGACCAACATTTTATTTGAAAAGTTTGTTTATGATAATTTATCTAGGTTCTAGTGTTATTTTTATAGAAAGATTCCTTTGAGTTTCTAATCTGTATACATTAATTTAAATATCTATATTAACATACACTTGTTCAAGATGCTCAGCTTTCACAATCTTATTATTTTATAACTTGATTAAATATTATTTGATAAATTTTTTTTTCTATAATTTGTATCTGTACTTCTAAACTTATCTTTGTTGAGACAAAACTGTTAAGCAATATATAACATAAAACCAAATTGCATAAAACCAGAAATTTCTACTCATTATAGCCTGTATAATTACCTTGTGAAATAGATTGGCTAAAAAGACCTATTTACATTTAGTAATGAGTAGACACTATCCATCTTTTTATGCTTAAATATTTTTGTACAATATCTGTTACTAATACTTGAGCTTGAATAAGCTAATGAAAATCAGCAGAGTGTTCTATAATTAGACAGTATTATATATTCCAGTAAGGCAGATCAGGGTCAAAATATTTTCTGGTGTTGACTAGGTGTATTATCTTGGGCTTTAGTTATTTTCATTTGTAAAATGGAAATAACAATGAGACTTATCTTGCATAATTAATGTCAGGATCAAATGATAGAATACGTGTAATAATGCAAAATGTCTATCAAAATACTTGACATATAGTATTCGTTGTGTGGTTGTATCTCTGATTATCAACAGTCCAGGAATGGGAAACAGTATAAGCAAGTTTTGAAGGAAATGGGGTTTGGAAAGTTAAGTCTAGAAGCCTTCAGGGAGAAATGGTCGCCTGCTGGAGAGTCAGACCACACTGATGAGGGCACCAGCTGCCAAAGCGAGGGGCTGAGGACGTGGGTGGCACAGAGAGGGTAACTTCACCAATTCCACAATTTCTCCATGTCTAATCTAGAAAAAAATGAATCCCTTAAGGCCTAGAGTTCCTTGAGAAGTGTCTTCATGCAGAAACAGAACTTAGATAACCTTCTTCAAGTGTGAGGTTAGATAATATGATTGGGTTAGGTTCACATCTCAACATTACCTGGTTGATACTGCCTCATACTCATTTCTGCCACTCCAGTTTCCTGAAACATGACCCTAAGAAGGAGTCACCACAAACTGTCATTTCAAGACAGAATGGTAGGTGGCCATATATGGGAAAATATGTTTTCAGAAGGGGGAAACAGTAACAAAAAGAAACCATGCAGAAAGACTCAGAACTACCTTGGAGTATGTGAATGTGATTATGTGTGTGTGTGCTGACAAACTTTCTTTGCTTGGCCAATCTTTAATGATGCTCCTGAACCTTGTTCTAGGCCCATCTGTACACTTCCTTATAAAACCCAGTTTTAGCAAAGAACTTTGCTGAGTCAGTTTAGCAAGAATCCTCTACCTTTAATATTTACCACTCTTGATACCTGATTAGCGGGTTCTCATCCTCCCCCATCCCCCAGGTGATGTCTGATCACTCTGGCCTGCCTTCAGCAAGAATTCTGTTAGGTTGGTTTAGCCAGAATCTCCCCTACCCCTGATGTTTCCTGTTAGTTTTTTTGTTATCTAATGACCCTCACCCTGTTCCTTGGCTATACATTCCCAAGCCTAATCTTTCTACCCCATGGCAAAATCGCATTGCCAGGGTCTCTGTGCCTATTATGTTGGTCCTGAATAAAGTCTTCCTTCCTGTGCTCTAACAAGTATAATTGAAAAGCTTTAATAGTGTGTGTGTGTGTATGTGAGGAAAGGAATCAGAGATGCTTCTACATATGACCAAATTACCAAGAAAGGCATGCAAATGATCATCACCATAAACAAAAGAAAATGACCGAGGTGAATCTCAAATCAATTTAGAGGTTTATTTTGCCCAGGTTGAGGACATGCCTGGGGGAGAAAAACACAAATCACAGGGAGCATCTGTGATCCACGTCTTTTGAAAACAGCATTTTGAGGACTTCACTATTTAAAGGGTAAAGAGTAGGCAGAAGGGGAAGGAGGGAAGGGAAAAAAAAGGGAGTGTAGGTAGTGATATAAGTAGTCACATCCTTGTGAGACTTTGATTAGCACTCACTGAATCCACATTACATGTAAAAGGAGCAGGTAGAGGAACAGTCAATTATGGACTAATGCATGCTCCATAAATCTACATTTTATATAAGATAAAGTCAACAGAGTACAGGAAGAAGTCAAACATGTATTTATCTTGGGGTGGGCAGAGGAATAATTTCTAGTCTTGTCTATGTCCAGTGCCTGTGAAGATAAGCTGTTAATTTACATTGTCAGAGTGAAGGAGGAGAGATATGCATGTGTCCTTCTATCTTGTTTAGGAACAAAAGGAAAGGCAATTTTTTTGTGTGACTCAGTGTCCAAGCTGAACTTTTGGCTTTGGCATAGTTAGTTTGGGGTCCTGAGATTTTATGTGCTTTCATTTTTCAAAGTCAGAATAGTGGCTATTTCTAGGGGAAAGGGAGGAGAAAGGATGATAGGGCAGGAGAATGGAGTTATTTTAGTTGCATTATTTTTATCTTTGTTGAGTTATAAGGTTATTCACTTATAAGACTTGGTAGAACAGTATGTAAATGTTTTAGTGACATTTCTGTACTGCCTAATATTTCTCAGTTTTAGAAGTGTAAAACAATAAATAAAATGCTACAGTTTAAAAATATGTAACAGCTGCCTTTATTTTGTAAAACCGTATTACATAGATAGCAGTTCCTAGCTGTTCTCATTGTGATTACACTCCTTAGGATGATCTGTGAGGTTTCTGATCCCCAGTGGGTTTATCCTTGTTAACTTTTATACTTTGAGGTTGGTTCCTCCTGCTTTCAGATGCTGGCAGCAACGCCCGACTTTAACCCATTAGGTTATTAAGAGGATGGTATTTACAATCTTTCTTATACCCATCAACAAACTAATCAATGCAAGCTAATTATTCATTAGTGTAAATACAAACACTGTATTGATAATCACTTCTGCTGGAACTACCTCTGTCAGCTTGCGCCAAAGTACTGCAGTGGGAAAGCTCGGTTGTCTTAAGTCTGCTTCAAAGGGAGCTTGACCTAACTAATGAATCTAGAAATGATCTATCGTTGAAATAGGGAATCACTACATTCACTAAGTACAGTTTGCTTATCCCTCACACACACGAAGACTGTCCTCTCTGTTCCCATTTTGCTCTAGTTTCTGGAGTCTGTTTATCTTTGCTGTTTACCTCAAGGATCAAAGCCTAGTGCTGGGGTTTTGATAAACTGACCCTCTTATGGAGTGCTTTCTGTGCATATGGAGTGGTCTCTGACACCTTCTTTTTTTTTTTTCCCCCCGTTTCAGGACTTAGTCCCTTCTCTCTGTCACTCTCTCCATTTATGCATAAGATACCATCCATTCTTCCCTCCTGAAAAAAATTTTCATCCCAAGTTAAAAGTATACTTTTTCCTTTCCCTTGGATAATTCCACCAGCACACAGGTATGCTGTAATAGTTTCCATCTTAAAAACAAAAAGATCCCCTCTTAATCCCTGTACAGCTTCACAACCTCTCACTTCCACCTCATTTCTCTTCCCACTTCATACCAAACAAACTTCGAATGATTTGTCCATAGTCATTGTCATTACCTTGAAATGCTTTCCCTTCCAACCCATCTGAATCAAGATTTCTTCCAACCACTGCATTGAAACCATTTTTGTCAAAGTCATGAAAGACATTCATCTCACTAAATCCAGTCAACCATTCTCTCTTCATCTTACTCAGTTTTCATACAGCATTTGACATGAGACTGCCCCATCCTTCAAGCACCCTCTTCATTTGACTTCAGAACCACCCACTCCCCGGTTTTTTCTCTTACCTGGTTGCTTATTTCTTCCAGTTCTTCTTTGCTGAATCAATCCCCTTCTCTCTCCGATTTCTAAATGCTGGCGTCCCCTGAGATCAGTCCTTACCCCGCTGCTCTTTAGCTGCATTTTTGCTTTTACCCAGCAACCTGATTTTAAATACTATCTATGTGGTGATGTCTCCCAGAAATACAGTTTTATCCCTAAACTCTTATAAATTCAAATTTAAAATTTACTTGCCTACTTGACATTTTTACTTGACTGTCAAATAAGTACATTAAACTCATGTAACAAAAACAAAACTTTCATTTTTCTCTTTCTAAACTTGCTTCTTTCTCTATTGTTTCTAAACGAATAAATACTATCATCATTCACCCAATGATTCAGGCCAAAACCTTTCATTCTCTAAATCCAATCCATCAGAAAGTTCTGTCAGCTCTCTCTTCAGAACGTATTCCAAATCCAGGACCTTCTTTGCAACTGCACAGCCCAGCCTGCTGCAGTCTCTCACCTGGTCTCTGGCCAGGCTACACCTATCTCACTCAGTCCTCTCTGGTCTACCTGACACTGCTTTTGACTTCCCACAGACCCTTTTTCACACAGCAGATATAATGATCCTTTATAAATAAACATGATATCAAGTTTCCTGCATAACATTCTCCAAATGACTTTTCTTTGCATCTTAAATACAAACTCCTGACTGAGGGCCTAGAAGAGACTATGTGACCTGTCCCTCACCTATATGCCCAATCACTCTCTCAGTTTATTATATTCCAGCTGTATTAGCTCATTTGCTTCTTCTTGCATGCCCCAAACCTACTCCCATTCCACAGGCTTTACACTTGCTGTCCCTTGCCTGGTATACTCAACCCAAATTGCTCGGTGACTAGATTTTTTATCTTTCAGAATTATCTCCAGATTCTTTCTCCCATCTTATTTAACTCTAGTTCCTCATGCTATGGTTTTCTGTATTACCTTGCTTTGTACTGTAATTCATCTCTATCACCATCTCAAATTATATAAAATCAAACTATTTTTAATGGACTGTCATCTTCTTTAGAATACAAGCTTCAAGAGCATTATACAACATGTAGAAGTAAAATGATTTCTTCTCACAGGACTCCTGATAACTTTAAAGTGGTCATTTAAATCTTTAAGATGTGAGGCCCAAAACCCTCTTGCTCTGGGGAGAACCGTTTCATTCACCTTAGTACTCTTCAGATACAAATTGGCCACGATATTAACCTCTGACTATCATCTTTGAATAGGACAATGGAGTGAGATGAGCTGGGTCTAAACTCTCTCCAGGAAAAATATTTTTCAACCCAATGAAAGAGTTATATTTTTATTTATTTTGATGTGCAGTGAAATATCTGTCTCCCTTACCTTACTTCTTGAAAAAGAATGAAGCACTGTTGCTTTGAAAAGTTGACAGACGATTCTAATCAGTCATCCTCAGGTTTAGATTTGAAGGTAAATTGGTCAAGAGTAAAGGTCAGAGAATGTTTCCTGAAGCTACTATAAGTCAAACTCTAATCCTAACCACGGATAAATAAATGGTTTAAACCAAATAGCTGAGAGGTTAAATTGTACCCTGAAAAATATGCTTTGAGCTTCCAGGAGACTCAAAAAATATGAACCTTTTTCCAAGTTACTAAATCAAACACTTGGCCCACTGATTTTTAAAAAAGTAAAACCAACATAAACTAAACTATGTTACCCTTGTAATGGGACTGTGATAGGAAAAATTATAAGTGTCTTCAAGAAAACTCTAGAACTTTGGATGCTACAGATAGTGTTGATAAGCAAATAATACTTATTTCACAAGGCAAAAACCTTTCAAATTACATTCTATTAAAATTCATAATTTTAATTGTTCTACTAAACTTTGCAGTGTTGGCTCTGGCTTAAATATTAAGAATTAGAAAAGGAAGTAACAGGAGAAGAAGCTAAAAGCCAAAGACATCCCGTTCTCATAATATGTTGCTGGAAATGGCATTGCTTTTAGTTTTACCTTGGGTTATATGGGGAAGTCCTTGTTATTACTTATCTCCACTTCATTTCAAATAGGGCAGTTTTCAAATGGACTCTAGGTGTAGGTTTTCTGAAGTGATCCTTTGGTAACACTTTTATTTCTGGAGACACTCTGCAAAAGATACGAAAGAATTTTGAAAATCATTTCCTGCAAAAACTTTGAAAACAAAATCTACTTTTTTTCTTTTTGCCCTATAGCATATATCCAACAACTAAAATACATTTCTTTAAACCAAATAATGATTAGGAAATACATGACAAATTGGTAGATAGGGCATATTGTCCACTATTATCCCCAGACATTATTATGTTCCTGTCATGTAAGGCACTTAATAATGTTTTGTTGAGTAAAACATGAATACTTACACATATGCTCCCCAAGAATAAGTGACATAATTCGTAAAAAAGGCAGGGATAAGTCGGTAGTTAAGTGATTTTTATTTCCAGTTCTGTCATACATTTACATTAAAGCCTTGATCAAAGTACACATTTTTAAAATGTTAAATTACTCCTTTAGAAAACTGTATACATTCATATAATTATTAATTTAATAAATTGTCTAGCATACCTTACATGACATATACAAAGGATATAAAGATGGAACATGCCTTTCTTCCCTCAAGGAGCTCACATCTAGAAAGAAAAAGAAAGAAACAATCAAGTATAGAATGGTAAGAGAGTATGATGGCTGCTGGAAGAGGTCTAAAAGTACCCTAGTCGAATGTCAGAGCCATTCTGGAAAATCACGGTGGAGTTCCTAGACAAAATGATGTCCAGGTAAAGTGTGAAAGACAAATAGGTGCTATGAGGCAGAGAATGTATGAGAAAGGGAAGGGTCTTCCCAACAGAGAAAGGAGTGAGGCACAAAAAACACAAATGAGAGAAATTACAGCATAGGGAAGTGAGAATAGCTCTACAGTGAATGAAATACTGGAAATAGAAAAATGGAAAGATAAAGAATAAGAAGAGAAATGGCAAACTCAAAAGTCATCGGTGCTCAGACAGAAAACTTAAAAATAGGAAGGACATGGTATGAAAAAATGGGGAGTAAAGAGAAGGGCAATTGAAGATTGCATGCCAAGCTAAAGACATTTGTGGTCAAATGATTAGACAAGATACTGGAAAAATATAAACAAAGTACTCTGCAGGCTGGAGTTTAAAGTCATGGATCAGCAACATGAGATTCCATGTAGCAGAAATGCTTAATGATTTGATTTTAAAAGGCCGTTAAGTGCTCTCCTAAATAATTTTAATTTAACTTCTAGATATTGGAAAAATTCTGAAGAATTTTAAGTAGGGCAGCAACATAATATTTCTAATAAAACAAACACACTGTAGGATATAGAGAAGATGGAAACTTGAGCACATACATCTGAAGGTCCAGTTCCATCATTCTCATGAAAGTAACCAAAAAAGATATAAAAAGGGAAATTCTGGACTCTCTTCTGAAAACTAGAAAAAGATAGCACCTTAATGTTAGAAATTTTAAAAAATGTGTAACTTACACTGTAGTGGAAGAGGTAGCCTGATCATTGGCTGTCCACTTAAGTAGGAATATTTGCCTTGGACATACACATGACAGATCACATCAGTATGTTAATATCAATGTTAATTCAGAGCAGCAAGAAGTGGAGTAAGGAATAGACTAATGCTACATTTGAACCTCAAAGCCACTTCTGGAAAAGGCACAGTTTCATAGGCCAGTCCAGCCAGATTTCACACAGCAGTACTTATACCCCACTTCACATACATGACAGTGGGAGATAAAAAATGAGACATTTCCAGGGCTGGCTACTAACAGGAGGTCAGACCTCAACTGGCTTCAGAATACTACTGTAACTAGAAAACAGTTATTTGTCATCTAATCCCACCGTCCCTACTTCAAGTCTCTATTTTTCTTGCATATCTGCCCATGACCTTTGTTCTTAAATTGTTAAGTATCATCTAAGCATGTATCATCTGAACATGACACTGCCTACTAGAGATGTTCACCTCAATTTTAACTATAAATCCTATTTAAATATAGTCAATCCTTTATAAGAATTAGGAGAGAAAAAAATTCTATTTTATGAAAACACAATGCAATTAAAAAGAATGATATCTGTCTGTGAAGTCAGAACAACTATTTTCCATGAAACAACTCTTCAATAATAGGAAAAATTTATGTTCCTACCCATTGATATGGCTAGGTTTAGCTTCTCCACCCAAATCTCATCTTGAATTATAATCCGCATAATCTCCATAATCCCCATGTGTCCAGGAGGAGACCAGGTGAAGGTAATTGAATCACGGGGTTGGTTTTCCCCACGCTGTTCTCATGATAGTGAGTTCTCACGAGAACTGGTTTAATAAGGGGCTCTTCTTCCTTCACTAGACACTTCTTCCTGCTGCCTTGTGAAAGAGGTGCCTTGCTTCCCCTTCCCTTTCCACACGATTCTAAGTTTCCTAAGGTCTCCCTAACCATGCTGAACTGTGAGTCAATTAAACTCCTTTGTAAATTACCCAGTCTCAGGAAGTTATTTAAAATGGACTAATAGGCCGGGCGCGGTGGCTCAGGCCTGTAATCCCAGCACTTTGGGAGGCCGAGATGGGCAGATCACGAGGTCAGGAGATCGAGACCATCCTGGCTAACACGGTGAAATCCCGTCTCTACTTAAAAAAATACAAAAAACTAGCCGGGCGAGGTGGCGGGCGCCTGTAGTCCCAGCTACTCGGGAGGCTGAGGCAGGAGAATGGCGTGAACCTGGGAGGTGGAGCTTGCAGTGAGCCGAGATCGCGCCAGTGCACTCCAACCTGGGCGACAGAGTGAGACTCCATCTCAAAAAAAAAAAAAAAAAAAAAAAAAAAAAAAAGGACTAATACAGCCATATTAAAAAATGTTTTTAATTTGTTAATTTAACTGTAGTTATAAAGGAGGAATAATCTAACATCAGGAGAGACAAAAATATATGATTTTCTGTTAACTAAAACTGTAATTGAGGCAATGAGTAGGAGTTTATACTTGGATTAAAACTGAATACATGATATAAGCATAAAGAAAAAATTCTCACAAACCTCAGGAAAAAAAGAAAAATAATGAGAAAATATAAAACGTATATTTGCTTTCAAATATTTTATATAAAATTGGAAATTCAAAAGAGGTGAGTATAGGAGATATAGGATATGAAATAATAAAATAAGTAATTTAAAATGTTTCTAATTTAAATAAAAATTTAAGTTTTCATAATGAAATAGATAACTAAAAGTCAAATTTAAAGAAACAGAAATTTGTTAGTGCATTTATGTTAATTTTTAACAGGAATAACATCTTTTAAGAATCCAGGTAGAAAAAATATATGTTCATAAAGGTAAAAATTTCAGCTGACATCACATTTTCAACATTTTCTTTCAGAAAATGGTGATGTAATTATACTCATAACTCTTTGGGTATAAAGAGAAAACACAAAAATGCTAGGTGAATTGAATGCCCATGTGTAACTGAGAACATGGAAAAAAAGAACTCTATATTCTTTTCTACCAACTCTATGTTTCTTTGATTCACCCTGTAAACTTGGCATATATATCTCCTTAAATCCTACTTGATCTCCAGATAAAGACAGCAACAACATCATAATTCCACATTACATGATACAACTATTGCCATACAACCAAATGTTCAGTGATCCCTTCCTCCTAAAGGGAAGACAAGTTCGTTTGTAATAATTTTTATAAAGTACTCTACTCAATGCCCTTTCAAAGTAAAAATTCCTCAGAGAACTGTTTCCATTGACTAAGAGAAGAAAACAAATAACTCAACAATGGAGAGATGATGCTACTAGAATACTCATGGTAAAAATGGTATAGGCAAATAATAAATAATTGTTGTTAATATGGTCACAAATGGAATTTGTGTCTAAAATTATTTTTGAAATAAAATTATTAAATATTCTTAGGAAAAAATAATATGCAAGATGTAAAATCAGAGATTAAAGTAACTAAAATTGAAAAAGATATTCAGGAAAATTGAATGTATACTGAGTTCAAAGACCCAAGAACCATGAACATCAAAGTCCAAGGGCAGGAGAAAATGGATGTCTCAGCTCAAGAAGAGAAAGAAACTTCCCCCCTTTTGTTCTATTCAGTCCCTCTGAATATGGGTGCCCACCCTTACTGGTGAAGGCAGATGATCTTAACATAGTTTACTCATTCAAGTGCTAATCTCTTCCAGAAACACCCTCACATACATATCCAGAATAAAATTTTGCTAGTTATCTGGGGATCCCTTAGCCCAGTCAAGTTGACATTATTAATAATTACAGATCTACCTCTTATCAATTTGGCTTACATATCTCCTTAAATCATGCCTAATCTCCAGATAAAGATAACAATAACATTGTAATTTCACCTAACATGATACAACAATTTTCATACTACCAAATGCACACTAATGTCTTCCTCAGAAAAGAGATGAAGTCCTTGAGTGACATTTTTCTCCTCATGTTCCATAACTTAAATACTATGATGTAAAATGAACAATACTTAAATCCTTATACAAGAGTCAATATAGCTTATGTTACCTGATATGGAAAAACAAAAGAGGATAAATAACAAAGATAGTGTTTAACATATGTATATATACATACATACAGGCATATTCATAACACAATTAGGAGATAATTCTCATGACAATTATAGTCCGCATTTCTGGAACTGGCCACATGGTTGTAGCTAGTATTTATAACTACCTTCTACTGCTATCCTGTACAACCCTTGCCTTCAGCAAGTCCCTCAGCTGGTCCTGGTTCCTTACCTGGTAGAAAGACTCAAATCTTCATTCCTTGAAGATTCTGCCCCATGAGTTGTTCCACCTGAACTGAGTTATCGTAGTTTTCCACTGGCCTTAATCGCAAAGTGTGGGAACACTAAGAGTGCCCTAAGGGAACTTCTGTATTCCAGATATGCTCTCCCTCACCCCCATGATGGAGCAATTTCCCCCTTGTTAGTCAGATCAATTACTATAGCCCACACCATGACTTCCTTATTTGCCTGTTGAATCAGGAGCATGGAGAGCACAAGGTGGCTGGGTGGCAGTCTTAACTCCCAGGTCAGGGAAATTATTCTCGTGTCTCCCGGTGAAGGATTCCATTCTCTGGAACTAAGACATCTAGGTCAGGAGAGCATAATGTTATGGAAACAGGAAGTAAACATTTTGTTTGTGAGTCACTAGGTGCAGTAGTGAATGATGCCACTCCCACTTCCACTCTTTGATTCCTGGACCCATGAATTCTGGCTACTACATAAATAGTATCATATATTTGATCCCTGATTGAGAGCATATACAGCCTTCTGGAGAACTTCATCCCATTCCCGCAAGGTATTGCCATCTAGCTGGCACTGTAACTGAGTCTGCAAAAGACAATTCCATCATTTTATCAGGCCAGAAGCTTCAGGATAGTGGAAAACAGAGTAAGACCAATGATTTTTGTGTTCCTGGCCCTATTGCTGCACTTCCCTTGCTGTGAAGTGAGTTCCTTCATCAAAAGCAATGTGATCTGCAATACAATGAAAATGGACAAGCCAGTGAGTTAAGTTCACAGATGGTAGTTGTGGTGTGCAGGAAAGGCAAATCCATATTCAGAGTATCTATTCCAGGAAGGACAATATACTGCCCCTTTCATGATGGATGTTTTCTCAGCTAATCAACCTGCTACCAGGTGTTGACTAATCACCCCAGGGAATGGTGTCATATCAGGAGCTCGGTATTGTTCTCTGCCGTTGGGAGATTAGACACTCAGTTCTTTGCAGTCCGGTTAGCCTTGTTGAGTGGAAGTCCACGTTTCTGAGCCCATGTGTAACTTCCATCCTTGCTACCATGGCCTCTTTGTTCATGAGCCCAGAGGGAAATGATAAAGTTGGCTGGAGAAAGAGACTGACATGTATTTATCCACACAATGGGTCATTCCATCCACTTTAATGGTAAAATCCTTCTCTGCCAAGCTCACTCTTTGGTGAGCATTCACATGAAATACAATATATTCATTATATTCTGCTTATTCATAGAGGTGTGCCCACATCTCTCTTCCCCAATTTTTTTGTCACCAATTTTCCCATGTGTCCTTTCTACATTTCTGATCATCCAGAAAAAAAAAACACTCACTACAGACCATGAATTGGCAGATAATCACCTCTCTAGCCATTTCTCTTTCTAAGAAAAGTGTATCATCAGGTGGAATGGTTGAAGTTCTGTCCACTGGGAGGATCTTCATTCACCACTGTTCTTCAGGGATATCCCTGAGAGAGGCTATAGGGGTGCAATTGTCCATTTTTGTGTTATGCCTGCATATTTTGCAGAACCCTCTGTAAGCCAGGCTGAGTCTTCTCCTCCTCTGTCGACTGCTTCTAGGGAACTTTTTAATGACTTCATAGCTGTAGGCTGGCAGAGAGCAGGAAGTATAGCAGGAGTGGGTATCATGGGCATTTGGGCCACTTCTTAATGTCACTTACCTGTGCCTTCAGGACCTGCTTAGCCCCAGTCACATCCATTTGATGAACGAGTGTTGCTATGTACACCCAACTTTATGGCTTTGTGGGTCAGTAGCCACCAATTCATGATGAGCAGCTCAGGTCATATGATAACATGGTGGTTCATGGTCAGTCATTCAGTCTCTATGAAGGCTCAATAGCTGGCCAAGAGCTGACTCTCAGAGGGAGAGTAGTTATCTCTGAATGACAGCATAACCTTGCTCCAAAATCCTCAAGTCTTGCACTATGGTTTCTTTACAGGGGCCTGCCAACGTCTCCAAACGACATCCCTATCTGCCGTTGATACTTTAACACCATAGGATGTGCTGAATTATATAGCCCAAGTGGCAGAATAGCTCTCACAGCAGGCTGGACTTGTTGCAGGACCTTCTCTTGTTCTGGACACCACCTAAAACTAGAAGTTTTGGTATGGTTTGGCTGTGTCCTCACCCACATCTCACTTTGAAGTGTAATAATATCCAAGTGTCAAGGGTGGGGCCAGGTGGAGATAATTGATTCATGGGGGCGGTTTCCCCTGTACTGTTCTTGTGGTAGTGGATAAGTCTCAAGAGATCTGATGGTTTTATAAATGGGAGTTCCCCCGCACAAGCTCTCTTTCCTGCCAAGATGTAAGATCCGCCTTTGCTTCTCTTTCACCTTCCGCCATGATTGTGAGGCCTCCTCAGCCATGTGGAACTGTGAGTTCATTAAACCATTTTTTTTAAAAATAAAATTACCTCCATATTGTTCTAATATACATTTCTACCAACAGTGTATGAGTGTTCCTCTTTCATCTCAGTCTCACCAGCATGTGTTATTTTTCATCTTATTGATAAAACCATTTTAATTTGGGTAAGAGAGTATCTTATTGTGATTTTTGATTACATTTCTCTGATGATTAGTGATCTTGAGTACATTTTCATT
Organism: Macaca fascicularis; assembly: GCF_037993035.2. NCBI lineage: Eukaryota > Metazoa > Chordata > Mammalia > Primates > Cercopithecidae > Macaca > Macaca fascicularis. The sequence goes on along the minus strand of NC_088388.1, from coordinate 126,614,315 downwards.
TACCTGTCAGTCCTTCACATCTCTTCCTTTGATAAATATCTATTCAGATCTTCTGCATATTTTAAATCAGATCATTTATTATTATTATTGCTGAGTTGTCTGAGTTTCTTATATATTCTGATTATTAATCTCATTAATTGAATAGTTTGCAAGTATTTTCTCTCATTATGTGGGTTGTCTAATCCTTTTGTTGATTACTTTCTTTACTGTGCAGAAGCTTTTCAGTTTGATGGGATCCCATTTGTGCATTTTTGTTTTAGTTGCCTGAGCTCTTGTGGTCTTACTCACGAAATCTTTAAAAGTACCATCTATAGAATCACCTAGCTCTTTTTATCTTAGAACTGGTTAAGGGTACTTAACACAAACATATTCAAACATATTGTTTCTCTGTAAATAGCTTATTCAATGGACTATTAGTCTTCCTTTTACTACTGGAAATAGAGTAATATTTAATTATGCATTAAATATTATATATGTATTTAAATATATGGAACATATTTAAGTCTAATCAGATTAGAGAACAAATTCAGAGAAACCCCAGAACCAACTCAGAAAATGTATCCTTAAACTTTTGTTTCTCTAGAACCATTTTCTATAATTCATTTTGTATTAAATATTATAATATACTTTTAAGATACAGTAAAATATAGTGAGAACCTATATGTTCTCAATGACAGCTAACATATATAATGAAAAAATATAGATATAAAAATTGGTTAAATTATAATTGTACCAGAGCGCACACATTACTTTCATTCCTTGTCACATCAGGTATGTAAAGTACTGATAGAAATGGTTTGAGATAAACTCTTAGATTTAGTCATTTGAATTATGAGTTTTTTGTGTATGAGGAGGTTTATTTAATATCCTTATTTTAACTTTGTGTGGTCTACAGAGGCTCTCAAAATTCAGAGAGAAAAACCAGAACTATGCAATTATAGTGGTAGTTTTATACTGCAACATGTTACATCAACTTTTTCTCTCAAAAGTGCCCACGATGTGTTAGTTGATAGCACTAATAATTAAATATATTATGTCCTTAAAATGCAATATTTTTATTGATTTTACTTCTTTCTTTTTAAGTTTTTTCTCTCTTTTTGTATTAAAGGTTTAGGAATTACATAAATTATGGATACCATGCATTATATTTTATTTGTATGCATAATCTCAGTCTTTTGGTAAGTAATAGCTATCAATAAACAAAAAACAATCATATTATAGAATAATGAATTAGGTGAAAACATGTTTTAAAATAGTGTTTTACTTCTCTATGGATTGTATTATGTCTATTTACTAATATTTGATAATAATTTAACAAAAAATGGAATCAATGTAGAAATAAGGAGCATAGTTTTTTTTTTCATTAAAATTAGTACTATTGACCTAAGATACGTAAGCCACTATAGGGTTCTCATAAATTTAATATACTTGAAAGACAGATATGAACATATCATACCTAAAATAAATATTCACATTTTCTCAAGACTTCATAGAACATTTACAAAATGTGGATAGTCAATTTAAAAATATATATATTTCCCAAAGTAAGTAATATTGTTACCTTCTCTGTCCACAATAAACTCAAGCCAAAAGGAAACAATGAACAACAAAATCCAAGACCAAACTGAAATCCTGCTCTCCTAGTAACTGTTAGATTATAAAGAAAACAGCACTAGAAATGCAGGCTAATGAGAAAACAGTAAAAATTATAGAAGGTGCATAAGAAAACATATATAATGCAGATGCAGAACTATAAAAAGAAAATTTTATATTTCAAAATACAATACGAGGGAGGAATTATGCTGATGCAAGATTTTTGTGAAGTAATATAACATGTGAAGATATATATTGATAATGTAAAGATGCATAATGACTCTATTGAGAAATCACTAAAAATAACATCAGGAACAGAAAGAAAAATTCAGTAGAAGAAATAAATACCCAAAAAGCCACAATAAACGAAAGAATCACAAAAGGAATAAGAGAGAAACAAGAAACTGATGATACTAACAAAAGTCACATCAATAGTTAAATTAAAAGAAATTTTTTAAATAAAATTACTTCCATATTGTTCTAATTTGCATTCCAATGAAAGAACACAATGTATCCAACTGGATACAAAAGCAGGATCTAGCTTGTTAACTGTTTATAACATCCACACTTTAAATATAATAGTCTGTAGTCAGACTAAAAATATAAGGGTGGAAACAGATATACTATATATACTAAACGAAAAAAAAAAGTAGTTATAGCTATATTCACATTAGGAAGTGTAAATTTTAAGACAAAGAACATTACCAAAATTTAAAACAGAACATGTCATTAAGAACTATAACATTCCTAAGTATATATAAAATAAAATAATGATTTAAATATATAAACAAATGAAAAGAATTAAAAGGACACATCAAATATATACAATCATGTATGAAGATTTTAACAACTACTTGTTATAAAGGTAGAAAAATATCAGGAATTATACAGAAGAGTTGAAAAAATATTATCAATCAATTCAAATTGAAATGGGTAAAACATTACAGAAAACTGCAAAATACACATTATTTGAAAGTTTTCATGCAGTGTTCACCATGATAGGCCATGTACTAGGTCATAAGATACATATCAATACATTTCAAAGGACTTAAATGATTGATTATGTTCTCTGACTGTGATAGTATTAAAGAGAAAACCAATAACAAGATTTAAAAAAATAATTAAATCCTTAAAAATCAAGCAGCATATTATTAAAATAATTCATCAGTCCAAAATAAATCTTTCTTTTGAATCGAATGATAACAAAAACACAAAGTGTCAAAATTTTTGAGATGCAGGTAAAACATTGTAAACAAAAAATTATAGGCTTAAGTGCTTATATTTGGTTCAAAAATAAATATTTAAAATCCCTTTTCAGAGCCTTCATGTTAAGAAGATTAGACAAAATGAAAAAAAAAAGAAGGGGAAGGAGGTGCAGGACAAGGAGAAGGAAAAAGATGAGGAGGAAGAGAAGAAACAGCAAATAAAGCCAAAAGAAATAGTTGCGATAAAAAAATAATAAAAGGGTGAAAAAATTCAACAAAACAGAAAATAATGAAGAAAGTCAACAGTCAAAAGTTGGTTCATCAACAAAACTGATAAATCCCTCAAACTGAAAAAGAGAAAAGATGGACCACAAATATTAGTAATTGAGAGGGATATCTCCCTAAATCCTACTGACTTGAAGGCAGAAAGAATAGCCCTTGCCAGACATGGAACCTATCACTTTGATCTTGGACTTTCCAGCCTCCAGATCTACGAGAAAATAAATTCCTAGTTGTATTAATGGTTTAGTCTTAGGTACTCTGTTTTATTATCACAAAACATAGAAAGAACTTGGTTCCAGGAGTGGGGTGTTGCTATAGCAAATACCTAAAAATATAAACACCGCTTTGGAAATAGTTAATGGGTAGAAGGTGGAACTGTTTTGAAATTCATGCAGAAAAAAAGCTTGTATTACCATGAACAGAGCATTAAGAACAATTCTAGCAAGGGCTCAGAAGAAGAGGAGAGCTGTAGGGAAAGCCTCGTCTTCTTAAACATTATTTAAGTGGTCATGAACAGACTATTGATAGAAATATGGAGAGTAAAGGCTATTCTGATGAGATCTTAGGTGGAAATGAGGAACAAGGTATTGGAAACTGGATGAAAAACCATCCTTGTTAAAAAGGGGCAATGAGCTTGGTTGAATTCTATGTGTCCTAGGATCCTGTGAAAGGAAGAACTGAAGAGTGATTAACTAATGTATTTGTCAGAAAATAATATCTAAACAACAAGCATTTAAGATGCTGCATGGCTTCTTTCAACTGCTTATAGTAAAAGGGAAGAAAGAATAAATAATTTAAAGATAAAATTTATAATTAAAAGAGAAGCAGATTGTAAAGATTTGGAAAATTCTCAGCCTGGCCAAGTAAAGAAAAAAAAAAAGTACACTTAGGAAAGAAAACCAAGGATGTAGACATGAGATCATTTTATAAAAAGATTAGTATAAATAGAAGAAAGCCATGTACTATTCATAAAGTAGTAGAAAGAACTTAAAGGCAATTGAAAGATCTTCCAGGCTGCCATGCCCATCGCAGGCCCAGAGTTCCCTCACCTTGGGGTCAGAATAGTTTTGAGGGAGGTTCCTAGGGTGCTTGTGATACCTTAGCTCTCTGTTCTTTGTATTCCAGTGTATTACTTCTTGGCTACCCTAGCTGTGGTGCAGGTGGGCCTAGGTGTGATTTGGGATGCCACTTTGAAGGGCTCATGCCTTAAACTTTGGCATCATCTATGTGGCATGCAGAGCACACAAGCTGTGGAAGTATGGCTGCCTCTACTTACATTTCAAAGAATATTTCAGACAGCCTTCCCGAGGCAGAGAACTATATAGCAGAGGTGGGAGCTCCAAATACAGCCCATGCTAGGACAATGTCCGGAAGAACTGTGAGGTCAGAACTACCCCCAAGGCCTGTTAACTGTAGTGCCACCAATGTGCAACTCCTGCCTGGGAGGACTGTAGACACTTAACTATCTCTAAGAGCTGTGGCATGGGCTGCACTCAGTGAAGCTGTAGGGGAGGGGGACATCCCCACTCCTGTGTGTCCTCTTGGTGGGACATGGAGTTCAAAAAGACTATTCTTCAGCCTTATCATTTAATGTTGCTTGCCCTGTTAGGTTTTAACCTTAGTTGGGACCTGTTACCTCTTCCTTCTTGCCTGTTTATTCCTTTTGCAACAGAAATGTCTATTCTATGCCTGTATCACTATTGTGTTTTAGAAGTACATAACTTGCTTATTTCACAGGCCCACAGCTTAAGAGAAATTTGCCTCTGGATGAATTGTGCCTTGAGTGTCACCCATTTCTGACTTAGACGGAACTCTGGATTTTAGACTTTTGAGATGATGTTGGAACGAGTACAGACTTTTGAGACTGTCTGGATAAAGTGAAGGTACACTGCATGTGAGAAGGACATTAGCGGGGGAGGGCAGGGAAAGAATGCTACAGTATGAATGTGTCCCTTACAATTCAAAATTCATCTCTTGAAAAAACTCTCCAATGTAACAGTATTAAATAGTACGGCCTTTTGGGAGTTAGTTAAGTCATGAGTGCCGCACCTTCATGAATAAATTAAAACTGTTACAAGAGGGCTTGATGGAGGGAGTTCACTCCTCTTTGTCCCTCTGCTATTTAAAGACACAGTTTTTCTCACCTCCCGAGGACACTGTAACAAGGTACCGTCCTGAAAGCAGAGAGAACAGCCCTCACTAGACACTAAACATACTGGCATCTTGATTATGGACTTCCCAGGCTTCAGAACTATATTTAAAATTGTGTTTTTATAAATTATCCAGCCTCAGGCATTCCACTGTAGTGGCGCAAGAAACCCCTAAGACACCCAACAACCAACAATTGGCAAATGAATTTTTAAACAGCAATTCCATTTACATCAGCATAAAAATCAAATACCAAAAAATGTGATTAAAACATGTGTAAGATGTGAAAAATAAAATAGTGCTGAGAGAAATTAAAGGAGACATACATACGTGGATTGATACATCATGTTCATAGGTCAGAAGACAATATTATCAAGATGTACATAATGTTGAATGCACATCTTGATTGATTTAACACCATTCTAATAAAAAAATACTACCCTTTTTTTTTAGATGCAGTGTTACCCAGGCTGGAGTGCAGTGGTGTGATCTTGGCTCACTGCAACCTCTGCCTCCCGAGTTCAAGTGATTCTAGCGCCTCAGCCTTCCAAGTAACAGGCACCGGCCACCACACCCAGCTAATTTTTGTAGTTTTTAGTAGAGCCAATGAGGTTTCATCATGTTGGCCAGGCTGGTCTCAAACTCCTGACCTCAAATGATCTGCCCCCTTAGGCCTCCCAAAGTGCTGGAATTACAGCCATGAAGCTCTGGACCCAGCCAATACTAGCATTTTGATAAGAAAACTTAAATTTATTTAGGAATTCAAAGCATATGTAAGAACAGAATAATCTTGAAAGTCAAAAGAACAACTTTGAAGAACTTTATCTTATTTCCAATTCAATATAACGCCATAGTAACCAAGACACAGTAGTATTGGTGCAATATTATGTAAATGGATCACTGGAATTGAATAAAGAGTCCAGAAATAAAGCTTCATATTTATATATAATTGATTTTTGACAAAGTTGTCAGCTCAATAAAGAAAGAAAATTATTTTTACCATATTTTACTGGAAGACTGTATTTTCATTTGTAAAATAAAAATTGTAATCCTGAACTCACTCCATATACAAAAGTCAATTTGAAATATAGTTCTAAATGTAAATTCCATAGATGACAGAAATAACATTAATCATAAAAGAAAATACTTGAGGGACGGGCCAAGACAGCAGACTAGAAGCAGCTCATGTGAGCCAATTTCATGGAGAGAAAACAAAATGGGTAGTGAACCTTGACCTTGCAGACTGATCATCTGAGAAATCATCTTAGGATTCATCAAGGCAGCAGGGAGAAGAGAGCAGAGAAAAGTAGAACTAGGCATCAGCCTGTCTGGGTTCAGCATGAAGTCAGGAGAACTCCTACAACATGGGAAAGGGTGAGTGAGTGAGAGCCTCCTGGAGGATTAACACTCTTCATAGGGACCTGTGCAAGACTGGGAATGGGAGAATCCTCTTGGCCCCCTTACACTCACCCACCATGTTTCTGGACTGAGACAGAGAGCCACCTGGATGTTTTGCGGGAGAAACTCTCCAATCCAAAAGAACCTCTACAAGACTTGAGCCCCAAAGCAGACCAATACCAGTGCCATAGCCCCAACAGAGGCCACAGTCACAATGGCCCTTTCCTGGCCAGGGCTCACCAAGAGATTCCAGTCCGGTTGTCCCACTTCTCCCTGGACTTGGCTGGCAGCCACAGCCTCCAGTTGTCTTGGCAAACACCCAGACAGTAGGGCAGACAACCTCATAACCGGATATGGATAGCTAGGGAGGCAATTCCTGCTGGAGCTGCCAGTTCAGTAGTCCTACTACTATGTGAATTCAGACAGAGGGCACAACCTCCTGTTTCCTGTTGTCCCAGGAAACATCATCTGGACAGCAGGGTGGGCAACCCCACCCACCCCTGCAACTAGTAGACAGGCAGGCAACCTTCTAGAGCTTCCAGCTCAGTGATCCCTCTTCTGCCTTAATGCAGCCAGTGGGGAAAGCCTCCCATTGTCCCGGGAAGCACCTAGACAGCAGACTGAGTTACCCCACACATTCTTACTGCTAGTAGCCAGGCAGGCAATTCTGGCTAAAGTTTCTAGTCCAGCAGTCCCATTTCTGTGTGAACTCAGCCAGTGAATACAGTCTCTTGTTGTCCTGGAGAGCATGGGATGGCAGAGCAGATGACTAGATCTACCCCTGCTACTGGTTACATGTGGGAAATACCTGCTAGAGCTTTCAGGCCAGTGGTCCGTCCCACTTCTGTTTAAACTTAGTCAGTGGGCTCAACCTCCTGTTGTCCTGGGAAACTCCCAATGGCAGAGTAGGTGACTCTACCCAATCTTACTTCTCATAGCCAGCCAGCCACATCTTCTAGATCTTCCAGTCCAGTGGTCTGACTTCTGCGTGGATGTGCTGAGGGGTGCAGCCTCATGTTGCCTGGGAAATACCCAGATGGCTGGGCAGGCAACTCCACTCACCTAGTCTCTCATAGCCAGACTAGCTACACCCACTAGTGTTTCCAGCTCAGCAGTCCTACTTCTGCCTGAACTCTGTGGGAAGCTGCAACCCCTCTTTTCCCTGAGGAAGCACTCAGGCAGCAGATTAGGCCTGACCCAACAAGGATACACCCTTGGACCAGAGCACCCAAAAAAGGAATGCAGTCTTGGAGACAGTAATCAGAGGAGGGTTTCACAATACCCAAGAGCAGACAAAAATCAAAGCCAGTTGATTAAACCCCCCTTATATCACAATCAAACCCTCAAGGGCATCAAAGAAGATAAAATTAAAAAAAAAAACTACTGAAACCACAGCAACTTCAAAGATTGAAGGAATATCAGCCCACACAGATGAGAAAACAACAGTGCAAGAACTCTGGCGAATCAAAAATCCAGAGTGTCTTCTTACCTCTAAATGTCTGCACTAGTTTTCCAACAATGGTTTTTAATCATGCTGAAATAGGTGAAATGTCAGAAATAGAATGCAGAATATGGATAGGAAGAAAAATCATTGACATCTAGGAGAAAGTTGAATCATAATCCAAGGAATCTAATAAAAACAATAAAATGATACAGGAGATGAAAAACGAAATGACCACTATAAGAAAGATCCAAACTGAGCTGATAAAGTTTAAAAGGTCACTTCAGGAATTTCATGATACAATAACAATTATTAACAGTGGAACTGACCAAGTTGAGAAAAGAATCTCAGAGCTCAAAGAACAGTTCTCCAAAATAACTCAGTTAAATAAAAATAGAGAAAAAAATAATAAAGAAGAATGAATAAAACTTAGAGAAATGTGGGATTATGTAAATAAACCAAATTTACGATTTTTTGGTGTTCCTGTAGGAGAAAGGGGAGAAAGTAAGCAGTTTGGAAAACATATTTTCCAAAATTTCCCCAATCTCATTAGATAGTTCAATATTTAAATCCAGAGAATCCCTGCAAGATACTATACAGGACAATTATTTCCAAGACACACAGTCATTAGATTCTCCAAGGTTGAAATGAAAGTAAACTGTTAAAGGCAACTAGACAGTAGGGGCAGGTCACCTACACAGGAAACTCTATCAGGCTAATAGCTGATCTAAGAGCAGAAATCCTACAAGCCAGAAGACATTGGGTGGGGTGGCGGGGGTGGGGGGGGGGGTGCTATATATTCAGCATTCTTAAGGAAAGGAGATTCCAATGAAGAATTTTATATCCAGCCAAACTAAGTTTCATAAGTGAAAGAGAAATAAGGTCCTTTTCAGACAAGCAAATGCTAAGATAATTTGTTACCATCAGATCTGCCTTATAAAAGGTCCTTCAGGGAGTGCTAAATATGGAGAAAAAAAAAAGACCTTTACCAGCCACCATAAAAATACACTTAAGTGCATAGATCACTGACACTATAAGGCAGTCACACAGTTAATTCTGCATAATAACCAGCTAGCAACACAATGACAGGTTCCAACTTCTAAAGTAAGGAGGCTAAATGCCCCATTTAAAAGGCACAGAATGGCACGTTGGATAAAGATGCAAGACCCAACTATATGCTGTCCACAAGAGACTCATCTCACATGCAATGACACCCATAGGTTCAAAGTAAAATAATCGAAAAACATCTACAAAGCAAATGAAAAGCAAAAAAAAGCAGGGTTGCAATCCTAATTTCAGATGAAACAGATTTTCAACCAACAAAGATTAAAAAAAAGACAAAGAAGGGTAATGGTAAAGAGTTCAAATTAACAAGAAGACCTAACTACACTAAATATATATGCACCCAATCGCAGGAGCACCCAGATTCATAAAGCAACTTCAAGAGACATTCAAGGACACTTAGACTCCCACACAATAATAGTGGGAGACTTCAACACCCCACTGACAGTATTAGACAGATCATCAAGCAGAAAACTAACAAAGATATTAAGGACTTGAACACAACACTGGACCAAATAAATCTCATAGACATCTACAGAACTCTTCAACCCTCCAACACCAGAATATACATTCTTCTCATCTGCACACAGACATGCTTTAAAACAGACCACATAATTGACCATAAAAAAATCCTTAGAAAATTCAAAAAAAGTAAAATCATACCAAGCACTCTCAGACCACAGCACCATAAAAATAGAAATTAATACTAAGACCATACAGTTACATGGAAATTAAAAAACCTGCACCTAAATGACTATTAAGTAAACAATGAAATCAAGGCAGAAATCAAGAAATTTTTTGAAACCAATGAGAAAAAAGATACAATATACCAGAATCTCTGGGATACACCTAAAGCAGTGTTAAGAGGAAAGTTTATAATGCTAAGCACTTATTCAAACAAGCAGAAAGATCTCAAATTAACAATCTAACATCACACCTGGAGGAACTAGAGGAACAAGAGCAAACCAACCCCAGAGTGAGCAGAAGACAAAAAATAAACAAAATCAGAGCTGAATTGAAGGAATTTGAGACTCAAGAAGCATAAAAAGATCAGTGAATACAGTATTTGCTTATTTATTGAATACAGAATTCAGTTTTATTAGTCTAGTAGTGTACTAGATACTAGTCCAGTAGCTTTATTAGTCTAACAGTCTACTAGCTACACTAATAAAGAGAAAAAGAGAGAAGATCTAAATAAACTCAATCAGAAATGACAAAGGGGACATTACCACCAACCCCATAGAAATACAAAAAAATTCAAAAGACTACTATGAACACCTTGATGCACACAAACTAGAAAACCCAGATGAAATAAATAAATTCCTGAGAATATATAACATCTCAAGATTGGACCAAGCAGAAATGGAATTCCTGAACAGATCAATAACAACTTCTAAAATTGATTTAGTAATAAAAACCTACCATCAAGAAAAAGCCCAGGACCATATAGGTTCACAGCAAAATCCTACCAGATATATAAAGAAGAGCTGGTAGTATTCCAGTTGAAACTGTTCCAAAAAATTGAGAAACAGTGACTTCTCCCTAGTTTGTCCTACGAGGTCAACATCATCCTGATACCAAAACCTGGCAGAGACGCAACATAAAAATAAAACTTCTGGCCAATATCCTTGATAAACATGATCAATTCTAGCAAATCGAATCTAGAAGCACAAGAAAAAGCTAATCCACCACAATCAAGTAGGCTTTATCCCTGAGATGCAAGGTTGCTCAATGTATGCAAATCAATAAATGTGATTCACCACATAAAGAGAACTAAAAACAAAAAAAACTTATAATTTTTTTCAGTAAAAGAAGAAAAGGCTTTTGATAAAATTCAACAGCTTTTCATGTTAAAAACCTTAAAAAAAACTAGTCATTGAAGAAACATACCTCGAAATAATAAGAGCTATTTATGACAAACCCACAGCCAGCATCAAACTTAATGGACAAAAGCTATAAGCTTTCTTCTTGAGAACTAGAACAAGATAAGGATGCACACTCTCACCCCTTCTATTCAACATGGTATTGGTAGTCCTGGCCAGAGCAATCAGGCAAGACAAATAAATAAAAGACATCCAAATAGGAAGAGAGGCATCAAATATCTGTTTGCAGACAAGATTCTATACTAGAAAACTCCATAGTCTCTGCCCAAAAGTTTACAGATCTGATAAACAGTTTCAGTAAAGTATCAGGCTACAAGTCTATGCACAAAAATCAGTAGCATTTCTTCTTTCTTTTCCTTCTTTCCTTCTTTCCTTCCTTCCTGCCTTCCTTCCTTCCTTCCTTCCTTCCTTCCTTCCTTCCTTCCTTTCTTTCTTTCCTTCCTTCTTTTTTTGATGGAGTCCCCACTCTGTCACCCAAGCTGGAGTGCAGTAGTGCAATCTTGGCTCACTGCAACCTCCACCTCCCAGGATTAAGCGATTCTCCTGCCTCAGCCTCTCGAGTAGCTGGGACTACAGGCACCTGCCACCACACCTGGCTAATTTTTGTATTTTTAGTAGAGACGGGGTTTCACTATATTGGCCAGGGTTGTCTTGAACTCCTGACCTTGTGATCTGCCCACCTTGGCCTCCCAAATTGCTGGAATTACAGGCTTGAGCCACCATGCCTGGCCAATCAGTAGCATTTCTATACACTAACAATGTCCAAGCTGAAAGCCAAATCAAGAATGCAATCACATAAACAGTAGCAAAAAAGAATAAAATATCTAGGAATATGGCTAAATGAGGAGGTAAACAATCTCTACAAAGAGAACTACAAAACTACTAAAAGAAATGACACAAATAAATGAAAAAATATTCCATCTTATAGATAGGAAGAATCATTATCTTTAAAATGGCCATACTGCCCAAAGCAATTTATAGATTTAATACTATTCCTATCAAACTACCAATGACATTCTTCACTGAATTAGAAATAACTATTTGAAAATTCACATAGAACCAAAAAATTTTAAAAGATCTCACATAGCCTAGACCATTCTCAGCAACAAGAATAAAGCTGAAGCCATCACGCTATCCAACTTCTAACTATTCTACAGGGCTACAGTAATGAAAACAGCATGGTGCTTGTACAAAAACAGACATGTAGACCAATGGAACAGAATAGAGAGCCCAGAAATAATGCCACACACATACAACCATCTGATCATTGACAAAGTTGACAAAAACAAGCAATGGGGAAATGCTTCCTATTCTATAAATGGTGCTGAGATAACTGGCTAGCCATATTCAGAAGATTGAAGTTGGACCCCTTTCTTACACCATATACAAAAATCAACTCAAGGCTGATTAAAGACTTAAATGCAAACTCTAAAATTTAAAAGCTCTGGAAGATAACCTAGGAAATACCATTCTGAACATAGGCCCTGGCAAAGATTTCATGATAAAGATGCTGAAAGTAATGGCAACAGAAACAAAAATGGACAACTCAGGCCTAATTAAAATAAAGAACTTCCACAAAGCAAAAGAAGCCATCAACAGAGTAAACAAACAATCCACAGAATGGGAGAAAGTATTTGCAAACTATGCATTCAACAAAAGTCTAATAGCCAGGATCTAAAAGAAACTTAAACAAATTAACCAGAAAAAAAACAAACAACCCCCTTAAAAAGTGGACAAAGGACATGAACAGGTATTTTTCACAAGAAGGCATACCTGTGGCCAATAAGCATAAAAAAATCATATCATCAGTGAAGAGAGATAGTTTGACTTCTTATATTCCTATATGATTGCCTTTTATTTCTTTCGTTTGCCTGATTGCTCTGGCTATCACTTTCAGTACCATTTTGAATAGGAATGGTGAGAGAGAGCATGTTTGTCTTGTTCCAGTTCTCGAAGGTAAAGCTTTCAGTTTTTACCCACTCAGTATGATGTTGGCTGTGAGTTTACCATAGATGATGCTTATTATTTGGAGGTATGTTTCTTTGATACCTAGTTTGTTGATGGTTTTATCATGAAAAGGGATGTTGGATTTTATTGGAAGCTTTCTGTGTGGTTTTTTTTTTTTTTTTTTTTTTTTTTTTTTTTTTTTTTTTGAGACGGCGTCTCACTCTGTCGCCCAGGCTGGAGTGCAGTGGTGCGATCTTGGCTCACTGCAAGCTTCGCCTCCCGGGTTCACGCCATTCTCCTGCCTCAGGCTCCCGAGTAGCTGGGACTACAGGCGCTGCCACCACGCCAGGATAATTTTTTTTGTGTGTATTTTTTAGTAGAGACGGGGTTTCACGGTGTTAGCCAGGATGGTCTCGATCTCCTGACTTCGTGATCTGCCCGTTTCGGCCTCCCAAAGTGCTGGGATTACAGGCGTGAGCTACCACACCCGGCCACTTTCTGTGTATTTTGAGATTATCATATGGTTTTAGTTTTTAATTCTGTTTTTGTGGTGAATTGCATTTATTTGTTTGCATATGTTGAACCACCTTTGCATCCCAGGGATAAAGCCTACTTGATTGTGATGGATTAGCTCTTTGAAGTGCTGCTAGATTCGGCTTACTAATATTTAGAGGTTTTTTGGTTTGTTTTGTTTTGTTTTGAGACAGAGTCTCACTCTGTTGCTGGAGTGCAGTGGTGTGATCTCAGCTCACTGCAACCTCTGCCTCCTAGGTTCAAACTATCCTCCTACTTCAGCCTCCTGAGTACCTGGGACTACCAGTGTGTGCTACCACACCTGGCTGGTTTGCAAATATCTTGTTGAGAATTTTTGCATCCATGTTCATCAAGGATATTGACCTGAAGTTTTCTTTTTTATGTTATGTCTCTGCCAGGTTTTAGTTTCAGGATGATGCTGGCTTCATAGAATGAGTTAGGGAGAAGTCCCTCTTCCTCAGTGTTTTTTTTTTTTTTAATAGTTTTAGTAGAAATTTTTTTGAATAGTTTTTATACATCTGGTTGAATTTCGCTGTGAATCCATCGGGTCCTGGGCTTTTTCTTGGTAGGTGTTTTTTATTACTGAAACAATTTTGGAACTTGTTACTGGTTTGTTCACAGATACCATTTCTTCTTGGTTCAATCTTGGGAGGTTTTACTTTTCCTGGAGTTTATTCATTTTATCTAGACTTTCTAGTTTGTGGGCATAGAGGTATTCATCATAGTCTCTGAAGATCTTTTGTATTTCTGTGGGATCAGTTGTTACACAACATTTATCATTTCTGGTTGTGCTTATTTGGATCTTCTCTCTTTTTTTCTTTGTCAATATAGCTTGTGGTCTATCAATTTTGTTTCTGCTTTCAAAAAGCTGAGTTTTGGTTTCATTTACTTTTTGTATGATTGCTGAGTCTCAATTTTATTCAGTTTTGCTCTGATTTAGATATTTCATGTCTTTTGCTAGCTTTGGAGTTAATTTTTCCTCATTTTTCTGACAACTCTAGGCATGACATTAGTTAATTAACTTGGGACTTTTTAACTTTTTGAGCTTATCTCTATAAAATTCCCTCTTAGTACTGCATTTTCTGTATCCTAGAGATTTTAGTATGTTGTCTTTCTGTTTTTTATTTATTTGAAATTTTTTTTTTTTGATTTCTGCCTTGGTTTCACTTTTTATTCCAAAATCATTCAGGAGCAAGTTGTTTTAATAGCCATGTAACTTTATTGTTTTGAGAATTCTTCTTGGTGTTGATTTCTATTTTTATTCCACTGTGGTCAAATACTGTGGTTGGTATAATTTTAATTTTTTGAATATATTGACACTTGCTTTATGGCCAAGCATGTAGTTAACCCTGAGTTATGTTCTGTGTGCCAATGAGAAGAAAGTATATTCTGTGGTTGATGGGTGGAGTATTCTGTAGATGTCTCTTAGCTTTAACTGATCAAGTGTTGAGTTCAAGTCTGGAATTTGTCAGTTTTCTGCCTTAATGATCCCTGTAATGCTGTCAGTGGGGTGTTGAAATACCACATCAATATTGTGTGGCTTTCTAAGGCTTTTTATAGGTTTAGAGGTATTTATTTTATGAATCTTAATTGCTCCAATATTGGGTGTGTGTATATTTAGAATATACGAATTGAACCCTTTACCATTATGTAATTCTTTCCTTTTTTTACTGATGTTGATTTAAAGTCTATTTTATATAATGTAAGAATAGCAACCCCTGCTCTTTTTTATTTTGTTTGCATGGTAGATCTTTTCCAACACTTCACTTTGAGCCTATGTGTGTTATTACATGTGAGATCAATCTCTTGAAGATAGAAGACGGATAGATCTTGTTTTTTTTTTTTAATTCAAGTTTCCATTATATGCCTTTTATGTGAAGCATTTAGACTATTTATATTCAAGGTTAATATTGATATGTGAAGTAGATTGTAAATTTGTTAGCTGGTTGATTTTTAGTTTCTATTGTGTGTTTGTTGTATAGGTTATATGTGGTCTATGTACTTAAGTGTGTTTTTGTGATAGGAGGTATCATTCTTTTGTTTCTATGTTTAGAACTCCCTTAAGGATCTCTTGTAAGTTTGATCTAATGGTAACAAATACCCTTAGTGTTTGCTTTACTAGAAAATATTTTATTTCTCCTTTGCTTATGAATCTTTATTTGGTGGATATGAAACTCTTGGTTGGAATTTCTTTTCTTTAAGAATACTGAAGATAGATCCTTAATATTCTCACTTATATTATCTTATTAGTCAATTAATTATTAAGAGACATGTTAAAATATTTACCCTGTTTGCAAGCTTGTAAATTTCTTCTAAAAAATGCCTTTTTACTTTACACATTTTGAGGCTCTTTTATTATATGCACACAAAAATTAGGTACTAGTGAATATACTGGTAAATCAAACTCTTAAAAAAATTTGTTAGAGGTTGTCTTTAGATCACTAAATTATTGGCTTAAAGTAAGACTATTATTAAATTCTATTATTAAACAGTATTGCATTATATTTTTAAAGTAAAATGTATCTGATATTTATTTTTCTATTCTCTTCTTTACAACCTTTATGTGTTCTTATATTTTAGAATAATTTGTTTTAGGCAGCACATAGTTAGATTGGTTTAAACAAGTTTGATATTCTGTCTTTTAACTAGAAAGTTTAATCTGTTCATAATTGCTATGATTGTATGTTTTATGTGTGTATATTTGTGTATGTGTGAAATATTTCTAAATATTTTTTGTTTTCTCTACAGCCCTTATTTCATATTTCTTTTCTGTCTTTGTGTTTATTGAATTTTTATATTCCGTTTTGCCCCTCTACTGTTTGATAAGCCACAAACTAGTTCCATTCTTTAAGTAATTTCTACATATATGTGTTTATAATATGCCAATTTATTATTTTTTCTTATATCTCAAAACTTGCTTTAAGATCATTTTCTTCTATCTGAAGCATATCTTGCAAAAGTTACTTAGATGTAAGTCATTTGTGTCAACTCTGTTGTTTTTTGTTGTGATATGAATGTCTTTATTCTACTCTCTTTATTCAATGATTAACTGGGATTCTCTCAGAACACTGAAAGCATAATTTTCCTGCTTTTATCACAATTGTTATTAAGAAGTCAGGGCTGAGTCAGTTCTTTGTTTATAGACTATCTTTTTATGCTGGGAGATTTTAATATCTTCTTTTCACTTTTTGTGTTTTGCAATTTTACCAGATATATTGTCTTTTTTATCCTTCTTAGGATTCATTAAGCATCTCAAAGCTCAGGGCTTGTTTTTGTCTTTATTTTCCATCTTTTCTAGACATTTTTAATCCTTTTTTCATTAAATTTTTTTTTGTCGTAGAAAAACTTTGGCTTTAATCAACTATTTGATAGTGCTTCCAATTATTTCCTCCATCTCCTTATTTAATCTTTCCCATCTCATATCTCTTAATCTCTGCAAAAATTGCGATACTTTCTCTAGATCTATTTTATACTTCACCCACTATTTCAGAATTACCATAGAATCTACTATTTAAATAATCCATTGATTTACAAAACTTTAATAATAAAATGTTTCTTTTCTATAATCTTTTTTAGAGTGATTTTCAAAGCTATCATTCCTTATTCATGTTTTCAATGCCCAGTTTAACTATTTAAACTATTTATTATTTACATGTTTTATATGTATATTCTAATAAGCAAGACTCTTGGAGGTAAAATTATGCTGTTTATTATTTTTGCTATCAAGTATGGTGGTTTGTTTCCGTTGGTTTTGAGATTTGGGACTGGGAAGCCTTTCTTTGATTTAATGTCCCCTGTGAGTTATAATTCAAGTTCAGCCTCACCGCTAATGAGAGCTCAGCCTGGCTGGTTTCCTTTATTAGTCACTTGTGAAATAAGGACATAAAGAAGATCAAGCTTTATTTATTTTATTTCAGAGACAACGGTAGAGTTTGTTCCTCTATTGTTTCATAAGCCATGCACTAGTTCCATTCTTTGGGTTGTTTCTAAATATATGCATATTTTACTAAAAGTGTAAGGTCAATTAATGTCTCTGAACTGTAAGTTAACATATTAACTATTCTTAATCTTCTAACTTAGCAATTATTCCTTTTCTAATCTTTTAGAGCTATTATGTTTTATAACCCAAATTAGACATCATTGTTACTATTTTGTAATCCAGTTGATTATTCATATCTCAAAACCTTAAGATTGTTTTCTATTATCTGAAACATATCTTTCAGTATTTAGTTTAAACTTCCAGTCCTATAATACCAAAAGTATATTTCCCCCTTGAGCATGCTTTTAAGATTATAAATTTATATTGCTACTGGGACCAGAAGGCTGCCTCATGATTCAAATGTGGTGCATTTGTCTTTTTTTCTGACCTTCCAGATGCAGCTGCACGAAGAGTGTCAGTACCATTGCTTTTGGCTATGAGTAGAAATGACACTAGCTGTAATTAAATCCCTATCATTTTAGAAATGGACAATCCTAAATTGCCACTTTTGTTTTCCCAAGCAAGAGTTTCCTCCTATGAGTGCCTTGCTTCACTAACATATCTAAATGTCTCTGTGTTTTCTAGTGCCCATTTGCTCAAGCCACTATCTGCTCTTCCTTGGATTATGACAGAAGCCCCTTAACTGATGTCTTCAATCCTCTCAGACCTTTTCAGATCTGTTCTTATTACAACAACTTCAAAAACTCAGGTACCAAACCAGTTCTTCAAGAATTCTGATTTTATTTAAAAGAAAACTAAAACGAAGGAGAGTCTGAAGGATTGACAAGTTATTTATTTAGCCATACAGTATTCTCAGTCTAAAAGGAAGGTACTGGGATAGGAAAAAGGGAAAAAAAAAAAGAAAGAAAAAACAAGATTGACGTGAATGAGACAGAAAGAGAAGAAGACTATGGGTTGCAGGATGGAGGAGTGAGAAGATCATAGGGCAGCTGAGGGTGCTGTGGAGATAACACTGTCCGTTTTTACCAATTTTTCTTTTGAGCAGGCCACAGGAACTGCCCTCAGTAATAGAGTGGAAATCACAGGGTGAAAGAGAGGAAAAGAGGAATGCCTTTCTTGCTTTTAAAAAGCTCAGGTATAATAAATCATATGCAACGTGACAGTGGATCCCATTAGACCTTCTTGGGCACAGGCTAATGGGGTTTGGACAGGGTCCAGTGGCAATCCACAAACCCACAAACCTCCCAGGCTGTGCTGTTTGCTTGAGTGTGAGCTGTTTGCAAGAGGGCAGGGGTATGTCTGGAATAGTTGAGCTGTTGTTTGGGGGCTGAACTGGCTTCTACTCAGGAAATGTTGGGAGAAAAACAGGTGAGAAAAAGTAAGAAGAGGAAATATACATGTATTGCCTAAAAGAAGAAACAGGACTAAGGGCCTGACTCAATCTTACTCCCCCTATGTCAAAGTCCATTTCCAAGAAATATATGACTATCAGAACCTACTAAACAGGTGTAAAATAAAATATTCTGCCACACCTAGCTGCCATTCCCAACAGTCTAGACTAGGAGAGTGTCCAGATGAGTGATAAGAACATAGATGTGAAGGAAAGAAAGAATAAAGTAGAAAGATAAATGCATTATTTTGTATCTCCAAGTTGCTCTCTTCTAACTGGGAGTGGTGCAATAAAGACTTTCAATGCACCTCAGCCCAATGCAGTACATATTTATCAAACTCAGCATTATTCCTAATATTACCTAAAAGTAAATCAACAGAAGCATAGCGAATTCCCTGAACAAAATGGGTGTGTGTTCGTGTGTGTGTGTGTGCGTGTGTGTATTTGGGGGGAGAGCTAATCCAACATTCGTCACCCTTCCTTTTTCTTAAGCTTGCAATTAATGTAAATCATGCCTTACCTAAATGAGAGACATTTTGTAGCTGCATTACTTGGGTTCCAAATTCTGACTCAGAGGCACTGAGAGGTTAACTAGCACAACTGGCAAGTACATTTTCCTCTACGTGAAACGTGAGAATTTAGTTTGTAAATATAAGTGCTTAGAACAATTACTGGCACTTTTTAAATGTTTGCTATAATGATCATATCCCCACTAAATCAAGTAAATCTACTTCCAAGTTCTCATTCACCAAAGTTCTTAAGATGTGTAATACAAATGTTTTGGTAGCTCCTTCTTCCTCCCACAGTAGAACAAAGACTCTGAGATTATGCAGTCCAGGTGAGAATGAGCAAGGAGGCCCATGACCGTAATTACTAAGCACACAGAGATGCTGGCTCTAATACAAATTTACTACGTGGATCCTTCCTACAGCTTTCAAGAATATAGGCAGGGCGCGGTGGCTCATGCCTGTAATCCTAGCACTTTGGGAGGCCGAGGCGGGCGGATCACAAGGTCAGGAGATCGAGACCACGGTGAAACCCCGTCTCTACTAAAAATACAAAAAATTAGCCGGGCGTGGTGGCGGGCACCTGTAGTCCCAGCTACTCAGGAGGCTGAGGCAGGAGAATGGCGGCAACCTGGGAGGCGGAGCTTGCAGTGAGCCGAGATCGCGCCACTGCACTCCAGCCTGAGTGACAGAGCAAGACTCCACCTTAAAAAAAAAAAAAAAAAAAAAAAAAAAAAAAAAAAAGAATGTGATCCCTAGTGCCCATCCTCCACAAGCTCCAGAGAACCATACACAATCTGAGGTCCAGGTACTGCCTGGCACAGTGTGCAAAGGAAGTACATATCTTTTCCACATTACAGTTCTCCCTTCATCTCACAGTACAAGTTTCTATCCCTTTGCCTTCCGGAAGCACCCATCTTAATCCTCTTCATAGCCCTAGGATTAAATCAACAAGGTTCTGTTAACATCCCCATGAGTTTATGAAAAGCACAGTCCTCAACAGCCCACAGTTATTCTGTTGAGATATTTATGTGTATATCTTCAGTCCATAGCAGCAAAATGTCACTAGTTAATTAATCTTAATGCCACTAAAAGTGGGAAAACTAAATAATATTTTACTCCAGATGACATCGCAAAGAGTAAACGGAAATATGGTTGCCAAAATATCATTTGGGTGTTTGAGGACTGATGTGACACAAAGGTAATGGGAACCCAAGTGTTGCCCTTACAGAAAGGGGAGTCCAACTTGGACATGATGAGTTTTAACACAGGAGGCCTGCCTTAGTACAATGGCATGCAAATCTACAGCAGTGGAGAAAGACCCGTGGTGACCCATGTTACTTTTATCAATCATGTATGTATTCAATCCCTGTTCTGCTTTCCTTTCCAAATTGCGTTTCGATCAGATGTGTGGGCAAAACTCAATACTTGAGGGGTATTTTCCTTCTTAGTGTTTGTCTCCAAAGTCTCTATCAATAGAAAATGAAGCAACAGACAACAATGCGTGGAAATGCAGGTGTCTCCATTTTAATAGAAGAATCACTTAGCTGCAGCCAAGAGAGTTATTCGAAAACCCAGGTGAGAATGCAGCTGTCAGAGCTGGGAACACAAATCTATCTCGAGAAGACTTTTATTTGCATCTGAGCAAAATCTCTATCTGTGAAAGAGCTGCCTGACTTGCTTCCAGGCCATTGTGAATATTTTGGTGGGAAAGCCTGCTTTCAATTCGGGATTGAAACATGCCTATTCTTATATCCCCTCTCCTGACACCTGCCTAGGATTCACTGAGAGAGAATTACTAAAAAAAGAGTGATGGCCAAAGACCATGCAGGCTTTGTTGCTATGGTAAAGTGGTCTTTGCTTTCTGCTCCAGATGTGGGCAAGAAAATACAAAGAAGTTTAAGAAGATTTAGTTTAAATAGAACTGGATTGATTCCAAATGGCTTAATGTTTGCACAAGAGAATCCCAATTCAGACCTAAAACATAATCACTGCTTGAGTTCTTTGCCTTCCTATTAGCTATTAGATTCTGCTAATTATACTCTGAAGTGTGAGGAGTGTTTGCTTGTTTCTTGAATCAAAGCACCAGTCTTTCCTAAAATGCATTGCCAACTTATAGCCATTTTCAAACTATTCAAGTGAGTCAATGGAATCTCTCTCCAGAGACAGTATTGCTAAGTGGTTGTGAACATAACCTTTGGGCTAGAAAGAGCTGAATTTGACTAAAAAATCTCTACTGACTTTGTGTAAATTATTTAACTCCCCATTGCCTCAAAAGTGAGGATGAGAAGTGAATCTTAAGAACTAAATGTTATAATGGATAAAAAGTGCCTAGTATACAGCCTGGTACATGTTGAAGAACTGCAGGATGATCATCATTATCTATGTGTTGTTGCTTAATTCTAGTAAATATGTGATAAGTATTTGACATAGTACATATATGATCCATTCTGAATTGCTAGACTGATCCCCCAGCCAGGAAATGAAGGCATGAAGTCTTTATTTATGTCTACTATAGTCAGTTACATGGCTAGAATTTGTATCACAAACCCCTTTGAAAAGAAAATATAATTAAAATCATTGATTTCCTTCCCCCAAAGAAAAAACACAAATTATAAAAATAGTACCAAGGTACAACAATCCCCTTAGCAGTATTATTCACAATAACCAAAGGGTGGAAACAACCCAAATGTTCATTGCCAGATGCATGGATAAACAAAATGTAAATACATACAATGGAATCAAAAATCATTCCATAAAAGGAAGGAAATTCTGACACATACCACAACATTGATGAACCCAGAAGGCATTATGCTGCATGAAACAACCAGACACCAGAAGACAAATACTGTATGGCTCTACTTAGAGTAGTCAAAACTCTACCTAGAGTAGTCAAATTCTTAGAGATAGAAGTAGAATAGTGCCAAGAGCTGGGGCAGTGGGAAATTTTGGATTATTGTCTAATAAGTTCAGAATTTCAGTTTGAAATGCTAAAAATATCCTGGAGATGGATAATCATCATGATTCCATAATAATATGAATATGCTAAATGCTACTGAGTTGTATACTTAAAATGATAAAAATGGAAAATTTTATGTTAGGTATATTTTTCCACATTAAAAAAATAGTGCCAGAGATTTCTGGTTTAGTAAGTTTAGAAGAAGGCTTATGTTTTTTGATTTTGTTTTTTTATTTACATACCATAAGATTTACCCATTTTGAGAGAAGGATTAGTTCAGTTTTAGTGAATTTATAGTTATACAATTATCCCATGATATGGTTTGGCTCTGTCCCCACCCAAATCTCATCTTGAATTCCCAAGTGTTGTGGGAGGGACCTGGTGGGAGGTAATTCAGTTGTGGGGTCAGATCTTTCCTGTGCTGTTAGTGAATAAGTCTCATGAGACCTGATGATTATATAAGGGGGAGTTTCCCTGCACAAGCTCTCTTCTTTTGTCTGTCACCATGTGAGAAGTGTCTTTCACCTTCTGCCATGATGGTGAGGCTTCCCCAGCCACGTGGAACTGTAAGTCCAATTAAACCTCTTTCTTTTGTAAATTGCCCAATCTTGGGTATGTCTTTATCAGCAGCATGAAAATGGACTAATATAGCAAATTGGTACCAGTAGAGTGGGGTGCTGCTGAAAAGATACCCAAAAATGTGGAAGCAACTTTGGAACTGGGTAACAGGCAGAGGTTGGAACAGTCTGGAGGGTTCGGAAGACAGGAAAATATGGGAAAGTTTGTAACTACCTAGAGACTTGTTGAATGGCTTTGACCAAAATGCTGATAATGATATGGACAATGAAATCTAGGCTGAGGTGGTCTCAGATGGAGATGAAGAACTTTTTGGGAACTGGAGCAAAGGTGACTTATGTTTTAGCAAAGAGACTGATGGCATTTTGCTCCTGCTCTAGAGATTTGTGGAACTTTGAACTTGAGAGAGATGATTTAGAGTATGTGGTGGAAGAAATTTCTAAACAACAAAGTATTCAAGAGGTGACTTGGGTGCTATTAAAGGTCTTCAGTTTTATAAGGGAAGCAGAGCATAAAAGTTAAAAAAATTGCATCTTGACAATGTGATAGAAAAGAAAATCCCATTTTATGAGGAGAAATTCAAGCCAGTTGCAGAAATTTCCATAAGTGACGAGAAGCTGAATGTTAATCACCAAGACAATGGGGAAAGTGTCTCCAGGGCATGTAGAGGTCTTCACAGCAGCCCCTCCCATCACAGGCTCAGTAGCCTAAGAGAAAATGGCTTCATGGGCGAGGCCCAGAGTCCCTGTGCTGTGTGCAGCCCATTGTCTTAGTGCCCTATGTCTCAGTCACTCTAGCTATGGCTGAAATGGCCCAATGTAGAGCTCAGGTTGTGGCTTCACAAGGTGCAAGCCCCAAGCCTTGGCAGCTTCCACATGGTGTTGAGCCTGCGAGTGTGCAGAAGTCAATAATTGGGGTTTAAGAACCTTCACTTAGATTTCAGAACATGTATGGAAATGCCTGGAAGCCCAGGCAAGTTTGCTGCAGGGGTGGAGTTCTCATGGAGAACCTGTGCTAGGGCAGTGTGGAAGGGAAATGTGGGACTGGAGCCTCCTCACAGATTCCCTACTGGGGCACTGCCTAGTGGAGCTGTGAGAAGAGGGCCACTGTACTCCAGATCCTAGAATGGTAGATCCACTGACATCTTGCACCATGTACCTGGAAAAGCCGCAGACATGCAACACTAGCTTTTGAAAGCAGCCAGGAGGGGGGCTATATCCTGCAAACCCACAGGGGCAGAGCTGCCGAAGGCCATGGGAGCCCACCTCATATCAGCGTGACCTGGATGTGAGACATGGAGTCAAAGGAGATCATTTTGGAGTTTTAAGATTTGACTGCCCTGCTGGGTTCCAGACTTGCAGGAATTTGACTGTAACCCCTTTGTTTTGGCCAGTTTCTCCCATTTGGAATGGGTGTATTTACCCAATGCCTGTACTCCCATTGCATCTAGGAAGTAACTAACTTGCTTTTGATTTTACAGGCTCATAGGCAGAAGGGACTTGCCTTGTCTTGGAAGAGACCTTAGACTGTGGACTTTTGAGCTCATGCTGAAATGAGTTAAGATTTTGGGGGACTGTTGGGAAGTCATGATTGGTTTTGAAATGTGAGGACATGAGATTTGGGAGGGGCCAGGGGCAGAATGATATGGTTTAGCTGTGTTGCCACTTAAATCTCATCTTGAATTCCCACATGTCGTGGGAGGCACCTGGTGGGAGGTAATTGAATCATTGGGTCAGATCTCTCCTGTGCTATTCTCATGATAGTGAGTAAGTCTCATGAGATCTGATGGTTATTATAAGGCGGAATTTTCCTGCACAAGCTCTCTTCTCTTATCTGCTGCCATGTGAGATGAGCATTTCACCTTCTGCCATGATCGTGAGGGTTCCCCAGTCACATGGAACTGTAAGTCCAATTAAACCTCTTTCTTTTGTAAATTGCCCAGTCTCAGGTATGCCTTTATCAGCGGGATGAAAATGGTCTAATACATCCCATAATCTAATTTTATAATATTTTCATCACCACAAAAGAGTTACCTGTGTTCACTTGCAGTTAATTAATGTCCTTACTCCTGACTCCCACCCTTCTAGTTCTGTATTTGCTACAAATTTCATAAAAATAAAATCATGCAACATACAGTACATTGTGTCTGGTTTCTTTAATTTAGGATTTTTAAAAAGTATTTATCAATGTTGTTGCATATATCAGGGTTTTATTTCTTTATGTTTCTCAATAGCATTCCATTGTATGCATATACTGCAAATCGTTTATGCATTCACCAGTTTGACACTGGGGTTGTTTCCAGGGTTTGGCTATTACGAATAAAGTTTCTGTGAACATTCATGAATAAGCATATGTGTAGACATAAAATTTAAAATTTAATTTCTCTTGCATGATCCAGGAGTGCAATGGCTGGGTTATATGAGAAGTGTGTGTTTAACTGTGTAAGAAACTGCCAATTGTTTTCCAAATTCTCTGTACCATTTTACATCTACAGTGTAAGCAAGATCTTGCTTTTGAGGTTATTCTGTTTTGTTTGTTTTCATTTGAAGCTCCACAGGCATCTGATGAACAGCTGTGTATGTCAGTTTGAAGCCAGTTGATTAGGGTATTTAACTGTTAACTAAAATTTTGTGGGATAAGTGTAACCACTGATATAGAAATTCTTGTTCCTCTTTCTGTCTTTTTTACAAAAAGTAACTGAGAAATTTTACAATCAATTCTACCAGTCTTTCTTTTTAAAAAATCTTTTAAGTTCAAGGGTACATGTGCAGGTTTGTTGTATAGGTAAGCCTATATCACGGAGGTTTGATGTATAGATTTTTTTCATCACCTGGGTGTTAAGACTAGTACCCATTAGTTATTTTTCTTGATTTTCTCCCTCCTCCCACCCTCCACTTTCAGGTAGGCTCCAGTGTCTGTTTTTCCCTTCTATGTGTCCATGAGTTCTTATCATTTAGTTCCCACTTCCAAGGGAGAACATATGGTATTTGGTTTTCTGTTCTTGCATTAGTTTGCTAAGGATAATGGCCTCCAGCTCCATCCATGTTCCTGCAAAGGGCATAATTCTGTTCTTTTTTATGGCTGCATAGTGTTCCATGGTGTATATATACCACATTTTCTTTATCCAATCTACCATTGATAGGCATTTAGGTTAATTCCATGTCTTGGCTATTGTGAACAGTATTGCAATGAACATATGCATGCATGTGTCTTTATGGTAGAATAGTTTATATTCCTTTGGGCATATACCCAGTTATGTGATTGCTGGGTTGAATGGCAGTTCTGCTTTGTAGCTCTTTGAGGAATTACCACACTGCTTTCCTCAATGGTTGAACTAATTTACACTCCCACCAACAGTGTATAAGTATTTTTTTTCTACAACCTCCCTAGCATCTGTTACTTTTTGACTTTTTAATAACAGCCATTCTGACTGGTGTGAGATATTATTTCATTTTGGTTTTGGTTTGCATTTCTCTAATGATCAGTGATGTTGAGCTCTTTTTCGTATGTTGCTTGGCCACATGTATATCTTCTTTTGAAAAGTTTCTGTTCATGTCTTTTGCCAACCTTTTAATGGGGTTGTTTTCTTGTAAATTTGCTTAAGTTCATTATAGATGCTGGATGTTAGATCTTTGTTGGATGCATAGTTTGCAAAATGTTTCTCCCATTCTGTAGGTTGTCTGTTTACTCTTCTTTTGCTGTGTGGAAGCTCTTTAGTTTAATGAGAGCCCCTTTGCCAATTTTGCTTTTGTTGTAATTGCTTTTGGCACCTTTGTCATGAAATCTTTGCCAGTTTCTATGTCTAGAATGGTACTGTCTAGGTTGTCTCTCAAAGTTTTTATAGCTTTGGGTTTTATATTCAAGTCTTTAATTCATCTTGTTTATGTTTGTACATGCTGTAAAGAAGGGGTCAAGTTTCAGTCTTCTGAATATGTCTAGCCAGTTATTCCG
Organism: Macaca fascicularis; assembly: GCF_037993035.2. NCBI lineage: Eukaryota > Metazoa > Chordata > Mammalia > Primates > Cercopithecidae > Macaca > Macaca fascicularis. The sequence continues at coordinate 126,587,500 of NC_088388.1, read as the reverse complement.
GCACCATTTATTAAATAGGAAGCCTTTCCCCGTTGCTTGCTTTTGTCAACTTTGCTGAAGATTGGATGGTTGTAGATGTGCAGCCTTATTTCTGAGTTATCTACTCTGTTCCATTGGTCTATATGTCTGTTTTCGTACCAGTACGTTGCTGTTTTGGTTACTGTAGTCCTGTAGAATAGTTTGAAATCAGAAAATGTGATGCCTCCAGCTTTGTTCTTTTTGCTGAGAATTGCCTTGGCTATGTAGGTTCTTTTTTGGTTCCATATGAATTTTAAAACATTGTTTTTCTAATTAAGTGAAGAATGCCATTGGTAGTTTGATAAGGATAGTATTAAATTTATAAATTGCTTTGGGCAGTATGGCCATTTAAAATATATTGATTCTTCCTATCCATGAGCATAAAATATTTTCCCATTTGTTTATGTCATTTATTTTAGGACTTTCATAGTTCCCATTGTAGAGATATTTCACCTCCTTGTTTAGTTATATTCCGAGATATTTTATTCTCTTTGTGGCTACAGTTTATGTGATCGTGTTCTTGATTTGTCTTTCAGCTTGGACATTACTGGTGTATAGAAATGCTACTGATTTTTGTACATTGATTTTGTATCCTGAGACTTTGCTTGTTAAGTTGTTTATCAGGTTAAGGAGTTTCTGGATCAACACTATGGCGTTTTGTAGATATGGAATCATGTCATCTTCAAATAGGGTTAATTTGACTTTCTCTCTCCCTATTTGGATGCCCTTTATTTCTTTCTCTTGCCTAATTGCTCTGGCCAGGACTTCCAATACTATGTTGAATATGAGTGGTAAGAGTGGGCAGCCTTATCTTGTTTTGGTTTTCGAGGGGAATACTTCAAGTTTTTTCCCATTCCCATTCAGAATGATGTTGGCTATGGGTTTGTCATAGATGGCTCTTATTATTTTGATGTATGTTCCTTCAATACGCAGTTTATTGAGAGTTTTTAACATGAAAGGGTATTGAATTTTATCAAAAGTCTTTTCTGCATCTATTGAGATAATCATGTAGCTTTTGTCTTTAGTTCCTTTAATGTGACAAATCACATTTATTGATTTGCGTATGTTGAACCAACCTTGGATTCCAGGGATAAAACCAACTTGATCATGGTGGAGTAGTTTTTTCATTTTCTGCTGGATTCAGTTTGCTAGTATATTGTAGAGGATTTTTGTGTCAATGTTCATCAAGGATATTGGCTTGATGTTTTCTTTTTTATGTTGTGTCTCTGCCAGATTTTGGTATCTGGCCTTATAGAATAAGTTAGGGAGAGTCCCTCCTTCTCAATTTTTTGAAATAGTTTCATTAGGAAACTACCAGATCTTCTTTGTACCTCTGGTAGAATTTGGCTGTGAATTCATCTGATCCTGGGCTTTTCTTGATTGGTAGAATGTTTATTACTGATAAACATTGCTAACTGTTCAGAGCTCATTATTTGTCTATTCAGGGATTCAATTTCTTCCTGCTTCAGTTTGGGGAGGGTGTATAAGTTCAGGAATATATCTGTTATTTCTAAATTTTCTAGTTTGCATGCATATAGGTATTCACAGTATTCTCTGATAGTTATTTGTATTTCTGTGTGCTTGGTAATATCCCACTTTTTCATTTCTAATGGATCTTCTGTCTTTTCTTTTTAGTCTAGCTAGTGGTCTATCTATTTCTGTCTTTCTTTATCCTCACATTTTAAGCCCTCTGTTATGCCAGATCTTTGGGATCTACAAGTGTGGAGTACACCAGCTCATAACAAGATGTTTAATAGCTAATGCACTGCTTTTTTCAGGATCATCTCTACATCCACAGGTAGAATTGTAGAAGAGGTAGGAACATTAGGTCTCCAGTCAATCTGTCTGGTTTTTGATTCCTGGCTCTACTACTAACCATCTGTGTACCTTAGGATATATTATTTAACTTCTCTGTGTAACATCTTTTTTAAAATCTTAAAATAGATATGATGATAGTACTTATCTCATAAAATTGTCATGTAATTAAAAGAGAGAACACATATAAAGTACTTAGAAAAGTGCCTCACATATCACATATACTATATTAAAAATAAGAGTGGAAAACTTTTAATAATGCTTCTAGTTTTTGTATAGACAGTCTCTCTCTCTTGCCTAGACTGGGGTGCAGTGGCATGATCATGGCTCACTGCAGCCTCAAACTCCTGGGCTCAAGTGGTCATCCTGCCTCAGCCTTCCAAAGTGCTGAGATTACAGGTATGAGCCACCACACCTGGCCTAATGATAATGCTTAATCCAAATGAATGATTGCTAAAATTCCTGGATGTAGTTGGAGAGATCCAACTTAGTTAATCTCCTACATGTGAGCCCCTTTAGGGAATACGAAAGTGATTAAAATGTAGTTCTAGAACCAAAGAAACAAACTCGTATGTGTGTGGATAATGTGAAGGGTAGAAGGAAACTTAAATACACAAATACTAGGATGAAGATCAGAATGCAAGCTTCTTTGGTTCTCTAATTCATTTCTTCTCTCACCTTATCAGTACCCATAATATCAGTCCTTCATCCTTCTTTGTTCCTGCCACCCTGTCCCCAATACACACACACACACACACACACACACACAACCCCCACAATATGGGATTTAACAATCTAACACCTACACATTGAGAAGATTGCAGTAGAATGAATTCAGCATAAGTAAAGCAAGATTTGAATGATGAACATTTAAAATAACATTTAAATGAGAATGTTAACTTAGATAAGGGCACTTTGAGCTTCATTTCACAGAATAAGACCTGCTGCACGTGAATGTTCATGTAGAATGATGGGGAAAGCTGGGGATGGCCATTGCTCTCCCCCACCCCATCTGCAAATGTTCACTGCAATGCATGTAGGAAGGACTCCAGAGAGCAGAGCAGACCGGTGTGTTATGGAAACAGTTTTCGTTGCTTTACTCCAAGCAGAAGTCACAAAAATTTAGGGATTTTAGACATTGGAAAGTGGAACCCTCTTCCTTTACAAATGAAAAAACTAAGTCTAGGGAAGTAAAATGGCAATATCAAAGAGTTATATTCAGGGAACTAGGACTGGAACCCTGAAAAGTTCTCTTCCCGCAAACCTGTGCCGGGTCCACTGATCTTAGCCTCTTTAAACCAGAAGGAATGACCATGTGAAAGGAAACAAGCAGCTGCTATTTTCTTAAATGCCACAGGGACCTTCATACATCAACCTGACACTTGTATTACATCAGCTTGCAAGCGCGCTAAGAGTAAAAGCCGCACTTTCTAGACGCACTTTCATTTACGGACAAGCTCTCTTCTCCACTGAAACCTGATGCTGAGATTGCATCCTGATAGGACTGTGGAGCCCTCTTCAGCACACACTGCAACAGTTAAGCCGGTGTTGACTTCTGACCTGCCTTCAATCCACCCTCCTTTGAGGGAGACCTGGCAAAACGCCCCTTCCCCCTCACTGTTCCATCCTCTTTCTCCCCACCTCCAGTGCCGGAGACTCCTGGCATGGAGAAGTTTATGACTAGGTCAACAGCAGTAAATATGTCAGCTTCTCTCAGGCCCAGCCTCATTCAGGTTCTTCTGGGATTTGTACCTGAGTGTTTCTTGGTTAATGGCTTCTGTGAGAAGCCAAGTGTGACCCAGTGACAGGGAGAGAAAAAAGACTCAAGGCTTGCCTTGAAACTTTTCTCCAAATTAGGCATTACATGGACATAAAAATACAAGGATGCATGGCCTGAAAAGATAAACATATTTGTCCAAACACTGAGGCAGAATATTTGACAGTAGGAATGTCAAGGAATGTCTAGACTTCCAGTGGCTCTACAATGATATCTTAGATCTATCTTTCTCCCACATGACGATCAATTTGGAGGTACATTCTTTCTAGACCAGAACTGGGCCCACAACACTATACAGCTCTTTGTCAACAACATTTAATACATATGAAGGGGCTATATTTAGTTACCATTTATGAAGTGTATAAAATGTGCCAGACACTCTTCCAAATCCTGTACCTGGAGTCCCATGTATTCTTTACAATAGCCTAGGATACAGGCAGCATTGCTATCACCTCTATTCCACAGATGAGGTTCTGATGCTAGATAGTAAGTGATAGGGAGGAGTGTGGGCCCAGGAAACCTGGTTCCTGATCTGTGCTCTTGACCACAGCAGTGTCTCACTGCTGTCTGGGAGAAGCCTTGGATGCTACTAGTGCCCCTTCATTTTCTGTAACGAGTGCATCTTATTTTGTTGGCTTTCTCTCTTTCTCTTTCTTTTTGCTAAACTATCTCTAACATAATTTTTCCATTCATCTTTATTTTATGTTTTCTTGTTTCTACCTTATCACTACCAGTGATATCAATAAGGATAGGTTAATCTTGGACTTATAGGTGACTGATCCCTGACTGGGTGCAATTTTTGGATCTTTTAAAAATACCATATTGTTGGCCAGGCGTGGTGGCTCACGCCTGTAATCCCAGCACTTTGGGAGGCTGAGGCGGGCGGATCACAAGGTCAGGAGATCGAGACCACGGTGAAACCCTGTCTCTACTAAAAATACAAAAAATTAGCCGGGCGCGGTTGTGGGCGCCTGTAGTCCCAGCTACTCGGGAGGCTGAGGCAGGAGAATGGCGTGAACCCGGGAGGCGGAGCTTGCAGTGAGCTGAGATCGCGCCACTGCACTCCAGCCTGGGCGACAGAGCCAGACTCCGTCTCAAAAAAAAAAAAAAAAAAAAAAAAAAAACAACCATATTGTTATATGCTTCTATATCCTACTTTTCATATGTTTCTTCATTTATTTCTGTCCTTCCTTCTTTTCTTCCTTCCCTCCCTCCTTTCCTTTTTCCTTTCATTCATCAAACGATCAAGTTAGACAATATACCAAACTATAAATTTGATTAGTGGTTCTTACCTGGGGTCAATTTTATCATTCCCTACCCTTGCAGGGAATGTTTGGAAATACCTGAAGACATTTTTGATTGTCACTACTGGGGAAAGTTAAGAATATCCTGCTAACATCTAGGGGGTAGAGGTCAGAGGGGCTTCGAAGCATCATGTAATGTGCAGAATACCCCTCCAAAAACAAAGAATTATTGGCCCAAAATGCCAATATCATCATTGCTGAGAAATCCTTAATTAGATGTAGAATAATCAAAGATGCCAAAAAGAGTTCCTTGTCTAGTGGAGGGGGGAACTAAACAAAAACTGAAAATAACATGTAAAGTTGGGTGCCTTGAATGTAGTATGTGTAAGTTACAGGGATGGCACAAGGGACACATATAGGAAACTTGTATGAAAGTATAAAGGAGATTTCCAAAGAAGGCTTCACAGGGGACATAACTGTAAAATTGGGTACTAAAAGCTTAACAGAATTTTTCTGTGGTGACAGAAACAAGAGCTCTGGCAATGAAAAGAATGGTGAGAAAAGTACAGTTTATTTTGGGAAACACTCAATAATTTGCATTGCTGGAGAAGAGATTATGAGACATTAGGTACCACACTAGGAATTTGCCCTTTATTTTACAGACAGCAGAGTCATTGAAAAGATGAAGGTAGCAAAACGGCAGCATCAGAATGGTTTCTTTGTGGAACCATTACATTCCATAGTACAGACTTCAGCTTATGAGAAGAAGAGACAGTGCAACAGTAGAGAGAAAGCTATGGTTAGACTCCAGAAAAATGGTACTGGTGACATGAACAATGGCAGGAGGATTTGGGATGGAGGAAGGGAGTGAAAATCAGAAACATTTGATGGGTAGACTCAACAAGACTGAATCACTAACTTGTAGGTGGTGAGAGAGAATAGTCGAGAAAAGTTCCTAGGTTCTGGCTTGGGCAATTGTACAGAAACCATGAAATGCAATACAAGAGAGAATCTGGGTCTTATTGGGGTGTTGGTTGAGGACACCATCGAGGTTTTTAAACAAGCATGTTGAGTCTGTGGAAACTATAAGTCTAAGAAATGGAGACATCCATAAAGTTGTTGGACGAATCTGGAGCTCAAGGGAAAGGTCTGGGTTGCATAGGCAGCTGGAGAACAGGTAGAAATGGGCTTTGTAGGGAAAGTTGGCAATTCACTATACAATGTTGAAGGAAGGAAGACAAAAGGAGATCACGCTAGGTGGCATTGATAGCAAAGGCTGTCCATTCTGATGGGCACGCCCTAATTGCTGGGGTTTTCAGAAAGTAAAGGATACTTCATGCAGGCTGGGAGAGAGAATGAAGGGTCTGATTATGGATGACAGTCAAATGACAAGTGCTAGACTCATAACTCAAGCCTAGGCAAGCAGATTAGTTTGAGTTAGAACTCTGGGCTGAGCAGGAAACAGAGCAGATCAACAATGACCCGAAATAGAAGTTCAGGCTAGACCAAAGTGCTAGGGGTTCACTGTCCACATAGAGAGTGGGTCTCCAGCAATGATACCACACCTGCAGCCACCAGCTGGGAGGGGAGAGGGTATTTCCTGCTTTCTTGTTGAGTGGCTCAGATACTGCTTAGGGCTACATCTCTAAGTACAGGGCTCAGGGAGAGCAATTAAGTGGTTCTGGAAAGATAGAGCTGGCACGTGCCACCTAGCTAAGTCACGTGGAACCTGAGTTGAAACCTGTACCAGATTTGTCCTTTTAAGAAAGTGTCTCATCCGACGACTGCTCATGACTCTCAGATTTTGTAATTCAGTAACATTGGTACCTCCATGTCTTTTGATCTATCTGGTAGATAAAGCACAAGATTCGTCTAGAATGAACCTATTTCTGACGACTCTGGGAGGATTCAATCACTTTTTTCTTGTTTTCGGTACAAATAACATGTTTCAATTACAAATAACATGTTTCCATTACTTCATTATAACCTATGTCATCCTGCATTACAAGTATTAGTTTACCCAGCATGTTATATTTTCCTTGATATCTCTGATGCCTAGGTTTGGTAAGAAGTCAATAAATTTTAATTGGTTAAAAAATAAAAACAATAATGACCCCTTAATCTATGTTTTGATTTGGACATCTTTGCCACTGTGCTTCTCTTAATTACTGATCTGTTGATTTTTCATTTCATCTCTTAAATTTCAAATTCTATTAGTCTTATGCGCAATACACACTCATTTTTGTTTGTTTAACACTAGAACACATTCCATGTCTGTGTGAAGTTGGCATGTTCTTGTTTTAATATGCTGCCTCATAGCCATCATCCTAATCTGAGTTGATGGGGTGCATTTTGGCGATGCAGAAAAACATGTAAGTTGCAATTCTCAAATTATATTTGGCAGAATATGACGTTTCCTCCCTCTCAGTACCAAACCTGACAAAAATATCTGATCAAATTTCCAAAATAATTAAGGGTTTAAAAAGTCATACAGACATGGTCCCAGCTTGAGCCTAAGCTGCACTCACCCCTGGGACTCAGACATGTCTGGATTTGACCGGTTAGCAAGTAGAGCAAGCAGCTCTCTGGCATCCAGTGAATGAATTCAGTTGCATGTGGGACAGAAGCCTTGGTAAAGGAGGATGGGTGAGAAGCACTGGGAGGACATCTGAGATCTTTTAAGTTCTCTGGGCCAGCATTAGCTGCTTCTGTTTGAGTCCTATAGAAAGCAAAGTGCAGCCATAAGACAAACTGTTTGAACAATTTCATTGTTTCCTGGGAGACTCTGAAACACAACCAGTTCTACATTGGTTCTCTGGTGACAAACTGAGGAAGAGGAGCCTTTTGTCTACATCTGCACTAAACCCAGCATAGCCTTGGTGTATTGAGAGCTCCACTCTGTATGGAGCAGGCGTGCAGACTTTGTGATGTGAACATGGATACTCCATGGTGGACACTGTCAGAGAGCAAGAGGGTGATACTCTGAACTGGCTTACCAGGAAGCAGGTACTGACAAGGAGACTGGAGCAGGAGAGGAAGAACCTTGCTGATGCCATGTGGCTACTGGAGCCCTAGGAATTGTTTGCAAGCTCAGGTGATGCATCTCCAAGTCACTCCAAGGAACAACTGGATTAGACTACAGGATTAGACTTTGAAGCATTAAAGAGGTTTTTGTGGAAGCAGGGGGAATGGCACTTGTGGAATTATTACTGTTAATTTTGTACTCATTGTGGTCACTCGTAGTCAAAGCCTGTAGAAATGTACCTTAAATTATTTGATGTAGATGTGTATAGATTTTAAACTATCAATGAAAAAGTGGCAGGTTAGATTTTTCTGTCATCTCCAAGTCCTTTTGTTCACTTATACTCTCTTCCAAAAACATTATTTTCCCTTTCCTAGATGTCTCAAAACTGGTATTTGCAAATATTCATCCGTTTATTCACTAAATATCTTTTTGCAAGAGTCTGTGAGATCTAATGGGCATGCTATAAGATTCCAGATAAGACAGGTTGGGGCTTGAACCCTGTCCTTGCTATTACTAACTGGGAGCTATTGTCAAGTTTCTTAATCTATCTGTCCCTCAGTTTTCTCATATGTAAAATGGGAATCACACACACACATTCACATACACATATGCCCTTATTGAGTTGCTGCGAAAGTATAGGTAATGTACTTATTTCAATGTCTGAATATAGTCAGTGCTCATTCATGATAGCTTAAGTAACCAACAGCAACATTATTATTTATTATGAACATGCAGGGCCCTGTGAGAAAACAGAGGAAAAAATGTCTCAGGGTCATTATCAAGGCGTCCTTTTCATGCTCCGATAAGAAAGGTAAGTCTTATATTTTTGGAACAGTCATGTTATCATTGAAAGATGAGTTTTCTCTCTAGTATTCCTGCCCTAGTGTCAGTCTCTGTTTTGGCATTTGGGTGTGAAGAGTGGTTTGTCTTTTTTGCTAGTATCTTTTGTTCAGTGAAATAGTGAATATATACCATTGTTCTGTTTATGTCACACGGTTTTATTTTTCTCATTAATGTTTTTCCTAAATTCCACTGCAAAAAAAAATGGCTGATAAAGATGGAGAAAAAAAAGTCTAGAAAGAGGGATTGGTTTGTGTCTTCTCCTAGTAAAATTTTCAGCCCTTGGCGGTGGTGAACATTTTTCTCTTATATCACATTCTCTGCAGTTGGGCTATTCCCACCACAGACATACTCAGGACTGGACATTATTTTGAGAACATTTTTCTCTCATATCACATTCTCTGCAGTTGGGCTATTCCCACCAGAGACATACTCAGGACTGGACATTATTTTGATTTTAGAGAAGGGGTAATCATGAATTAATTATTAATTTCAATCATGAAGAAATGATGGTCAAAGAAGAAGTAATAAAAAAAAGGAACAGGAAATAAATAGAGGCTTCACACCCAGATTGTAGGATGACTACAATCACAAGGACAGAAAATAACATGTGCTGGTGAAGATATGGAGAAAGGAGAACCTTCATACCCTGCTGTTGGGGATGCTGAATGGGGAAGCCCCTTTGAAAGACAGCCAGAAAGTTCTTCAAAAGGTTAAATGCAGAGTGACCACATGACTCAGAAGTCACATTTCTAGATATATACCCAGGTGAAATGAAAATAGTCTCCACCCAAAAAATTATGGCAACATTATTAATTATAGACAAAAAGTGGAAATAGCTCAAATCTCCTTCAGGTGACAAATGGATAAATAAAATGTGGGGTTTCATATAATAGTATTCGATTCATCAATAAAAATAAACGGGGGAACCGAGGCTGCTATGGTGTGGATGTATGGCATGGATTAACATGAAAAAAACTTTGCTCAGTGAAAGAAGGACATCATACTGTATGATTCCATTTAAATAAAATGTCCAGAATAGGCAAATCAACTGGGACAGAAAGTAGATTTGTAGTTGCCAGGGCTGGAGTGGAAGGGACTGGGGAAGCTAGGGAGGGACTGACATTGGGTGTGGGGTTTCTTTCTGGTGTCATGAAATGATCCAAAATTCACTGTGGTGATGAGTAACTCTGTGAATATACTTAAATCATTGACTTGTACACTTTAAGTGGGTGAATTGTATGGTATGTGAATTATATTTTAGTAACACTGAACTGAAAAAAATAGACTGATACAATGTAGATAACTACCCCACCTGCATTCCACCCCCAACTATAGTGAACTTTTATAAATAACCATGAGATATCAAAACTTTGCCCCGGAAGAAAGGGGATATCTGTGTTACAAATGCAAACATGGACAATTTCTTCAAGAAATAAAGGGAAATTAGAATTTTTTTAAAAACCTGCAACTCCAAGCTACATTTTTAAGAGTTGCTATGCACTTTGACATGTGCAGGACAGTTCCTCATCAACTATGCTGTGATCGTACAGTTTGCTGAAATATTTTCATTTCTAGCATATTACTGTATTGAGAAAGGAAAGTGCTTTGTGAAATTGTTGAGACCAAGAAAAGCAGCCCTAGAGTGGCCCGGAGGGAAAACATTGGGTCTCTTTATCATATTACTCAAAGGCCTTTTCGATCCTGGAGAGGTGACAGAGTCATCCAGGAGAGTGAAGGATAACAGCGTAAAAAGTCTCATGTAAAACTGAGACAGGGCTTTTCCTCTGGAAGAATCTTCAACTTCTGGCACTAATTCATCTTCCTCTAGCTTCCCTGAGGCAGGAATTAGTATTGTAAGCTCTTTCTAGACTGTAGGGTGAGCAAACTAGCCCCACACAGTGGAGCTCTTGTGGAGTGAAGAGTAGAGGGCAGACATTGAAGCGGCAAGCCCTGGCTCCATCCACCTGTGCCTTCGGTGGCAGCAGCTCTGGTCAGGGAGCACTCAAGAGGCTGCTGAAAGACGCAAGAGAAATAGGACATGTCCAACGAATCATCCTGGCACAACTATGAATGCTTTTTAGCTGTGAATCTGCTTATTTCCACACAAATAGTATAGGAACTGAGGGAATCAAATGAGAGCCACTGTCGCTCTGACAAAAGGAAAGAGAAAGGAAGAGAAACAGAGGAAGTAAGCATTGATACTGCATTTGTTTCATATTGACTTCTTGAAATCGTCCCTCGTGCAAAGCACATTCAGGCACTGTCGTGTATGTGATCTTGCTCTATGCTCATGAAATCCATGTATCATCTCTTATGTTAATCTTACAGATGTGGAAACTCAAATAAAGAGAGGTGAAAGAGTCCCCAGGACAACACAAAAAGGTGACAGAGCCACTGAATTTAAATCCACACCCTCTAATTCAAGGTTAGTTCTCTTCATGGTAACTGCTGTTTCCAATAGTTTCATGGAAACCACAAAATATTTTCTAATTTATCCTAAATATTTTAAATATTTTCATGACATTCTTTACTCCAATGTATAATTACCCTCTTTCCTGAATTCTTAAACTCTCTTCACATTTACTTAAGTAGCTTGATATTTAAATTATTTTTGTTTTTGTTTTTTTCAGTGAGACTGTAAGTTCCCAGGGTGAGAGCTGTGTCGAAGGTTCTGTTTTTTTCTTTCAAAATATCATGTGCACTTACTGATTCATAATAGGCATTCAATAAAAATTTGCTGAATCAAGAAATCCAGATATTCTATTTTATTTCCCATTGTCCTTCTCCTTCTCATTTTGAGCTGTCTTCATGTGTCAGGCACTATACTTAGCACAATTCATACCTTATCGCATTTAAACACAATTATTATCTACTTTTCTTACTTAAGAAAACTGAGACACAAAGACATTGGGTTTATTTTCACAAGGCCACAGAGCTTGAGCCTTCATCAACCTGATGCCAGAGCCCAACCTCTTAACCATTACAGGATTTTGTCTCAAGACCACCCATCAATGCGGTAATGGGATCTACAGTTGAACCCAAGAGCTCTGGGTTTTTGGCTGCCAACCTCATCATAAGCCTCTCCACCAGGGGAAATCAACCAGCCAAAAAGCTGTGCATTCTCTCCCCAGTATTTCCTTCCACCTAAGTTAGCATTGTATTCCCCAGAGTCACTTTCCACCCTGGCACACAAACCACAAGTAAAAAAAACTGGAGCATCAAACACCAACATTAGCAGGATAAAGATTCCATCTAATCATCCTACTATATCATCAGACTGAGTCCCCAGAATTCTAACTCTCTTTCACTCCATTCCCTCTGCCTCTCTTGAGGCTTTCATTTGAGCCTTTTCCTCCCAACTAAAACCAGATATGTAAAGATGGTATTATATTTCTTCACAGCTAATAGCCAGACTATGAAATCATCCAGCAAGCAACTCCCAAGCCATGTGAATCAGTCGTAACACATTTCCCTCATTTTTATAACCCTGGAGATGGAAGAAGGGCCAGGAGGTAGATGAAGGGGAGGGTTATTGCCAGGTATTGTTAACGTTTTCCCTGGGTAATTGAAGTAGGAGCAGTCCAGGTCAGATTAGAAGCAAGATCTTCTTGGAAAAGCTAGGACATAACAGGGACCTGGTAGACCCATATTGGATTGATTATGAAGCAGGAAGTGAAATCTGACATGCCTGACACTTAACACCCTAACCACATCCTGTCTCCTAGACGATGAGAATAAAGATATTGTATATTCAGTGGCACTGACATTTTTATGCCTCTTAATGAAAAGGGAAACAACTTTCTGGGACTGGTTGAAAGGATAAGGAAGCAGAGAACACCTTCACGGCCTTTAAGGAAGATAGGGGATTTGAGTAGGAAGTTGTATAAGGAAGGAAACATCAAGTCCTATATTTTGGGTGAATAAAGCAAACTAAGTTGCGTCAGCCTGGGCAAAGAATGCTTTGAGTGAGGAAAAAAAATGAAACAGCAATTGAAAACAGAAAAATCCAATAATGATTTCTTTATTACCTGAAATACTTGGGATTTTTCAATGTTTTCACTCTCAAGGTTTTCAACAATTTTCAGAACTAAAGGTATTTTAAAACTTGTATTAAGTGTTGATGGCTACTTGAGGATGCATGGGATTGAAGCACTGCTGTAGGTGTCTAGCTTAATAGCACATCTTGATCAATAGATGACATTTTATAAATGCAGCTTGAGGATTTTGACAGGTCCCTCTAAATGACCCCCTTCAACAGCCCAGTCCACCTCCAAGTGCCCTCTTCTAAACAACTGAAAATAAGAAAACAATTTCTTGTTATCGCTAGGAAAGAGATAGCTCTATTTCCCAAGTAATCGGTTTCCACGCATAAGCAGCAAGAAAATATTCTTCTTGCCATTCTGAACCTAAATCATTCTTGCTGTAATTTATGATCATTTTCTCATATTCCATATTAAATAAAAGTGGAAAACAGCTCAGCATTTCTTTCATTATAAGGTTGTAGTTGACATCAGTAGATAATATCCATTCTACTGTCTTCAGAGGAGCGGAAAGACAGGTGATTTTATCCAACATGGAACCACAGCCCCCAAACATGATGGAGCTGAGTAAATCACTGGGTGGCCTGCCAGGAATGACACCACAGGACATGTCATCAATGGTGACAGCAACAATAATATCTAGCACCTCAACAGCATTGCGTAATTTTGGAGAATATTTTTACATAAATCATCATATTTGATAGCCTTTTAAATTTTTATTTTAAAATGTATTTAACTTATTTACAATTCTTACCTCACCATCATGCAAGCCCCTTAAAATTTCCAGAAAGGAAATAGAAATTTCCTATGAACTCAGCACTCTTCCCTGTTTGTCACGTTTGCTTTTGTTTTTCATGGATTTCAGTCGTCTCTTCTCCAAAGTATTTCTTTCTTATTTTGGTTCTTTCTTGTTCTCTTTTGCACACTCATCCATGTGATTTCCAAGAACGTGATTCTCTTCTTTCTTTTATGTTTCCCCTCAAGGAAATGAAAGAAGCCTTTTGAAAAGACAGTTGCCTACCATGCTCATGCCAGCATCATTCAAAACAGCAAAGATGAAGAAACAACCTAAAAGTCTGTTGAGAGATGAGTAAAGAAATACAATGATTTCTTTTTTTCTTCTTCCCACTTTCAACTTGTGAGATCCCATCGCTGCCTTTTGGGCTCTTGCTTCTTTTCTGCTTCATGTTCCTGCTCACCATCACCTGCCCTACAGCATCCTCACAGAAAAAGAAAAAAAAAAAGCCAAAACAAAACCAATCTCTTTCTTCACTGGATCAAGTCTTTTATTATAGTGCATTCAGACATTCAGAATACATATATGAGGCCTGCTATTGTTCACATGTTCGAGTGGAAGCAAGTAGTGTTTTTTAATTTTATTTTCTTTTGCCCTTGTGCATGAACCTGCAGAAACTATTTTGTAAGTTCCTTTTACTATTCTACTGAGACATAGCATTAGTCTCACTTGTTGGTGGAAAATATTTGTATTTATCAAGGAACCTGACAACAGAAACCAGCTCGTCAATCTTGCTTGCTTTCTAGTGGAGTCAACTCTATGTTGTTGAAAGGTCATAGGATTTGGGGAAAAAAAAAGACAAAGATTTAGGTCAAAAAGACCTGTCACTCACTGGGACATGGATAAGACACTAAGTCCTCTCTGGGCATCAGTCAGCTCTTCTGTGGAAGGGAAACCCTACTTTCTGCACTGCGTCTCTCATGGTGATAAAAGGAATAATGGGATTGCAAATATAAATGCTTCATAAACTCTGAAGTTCTATATGTTAAATCAAATAAGCTGGAGACCACTAGCCTGAGTCTGTCTCCATACTTTGAGTTCCTACATAACTAAGTACAACCTAACTTAGCACTTAAACCTAACTTAGGAGTATAATAAACAGAAGAGTTTCAGCCCGTCACAGGGAGTCCACTCACCATACCATACTCAAATAAGGCAGACATCTTAGCTGTGGCCAATAAAATGATTTGTCTACTTTACTTCTGTGTCTGCCGATAAAAGCTCGCTGCTCACTCTCCTAAAAAAAAAAGCTCTCTGAACCTCTTCTGATTCTCAGAGTTGCCTGATGCCTGAATCATTTTTTCACTCAGGTAAATTCTTTTAAATTTAATTTGCCTGAAGTTTTTCTTATATGCCTGAATATGATTATTGATCATTTTTAAAACCCTAAGTTTTAATTTGCAATAAAACCCTAAGTTTAATATCACAATGGTCAGGAGTACAGACTTTGAAGGTAAAACTTCTGAGTTTATATCCAGGTTTTGCTGTTATAGTAGTGTGACCTTGCACGAGTTATTAACTTCTCTATGCCTCAGTTTTCTCATAATAATGGCATCTACATTAAAAGGTCATTATAATCCCATTACTAGTGAATATATGCAAAGTAGTTAGAAAAATAGTAGGTACTTTATAAAGTCACCTGCTATTTTATTGTTATTGTCAGTTTTTGTTATTTATTTTCATAATTTCATTTTTGACTTCTTTCTCTCCAAAGCACGAGCTAAAGATATTTGTTGGTCTATTTTCAATGCCACGTCTTCAGGACAGTTGGAGCTTCGTCTTTATGGCTTATGTTTTATATTACTGATTCACACTTTCACTTCTGGGTGATTTTTCCTTGTTGGTGTTCCTAGTGCCTTTGTTCTATTATTGTGAATGTGGTGTCATCTCCAGAAAACCAGATTGAGTTCAGCCTGCACACTGTTTATGTCTTTGGCTTCTTTACTTCCCTCTTCTTCAGAATCTGACAGGTAAAGTCTAATAGGAAAGCTTCAAACCCATAGAGATGGCTCTACGTGAAGTGTTACTCATCAGTCCCTCTGGTATTTTTTTGCTTAGGCTTTGCTCATGGACATCTCCTAGTTTACAACACCTTCCTGTATTTCAGAAGTCTCTATGGCACACCAGAGCTACGCATTGTCTTAGACAGAACATAATTGTTGGATCAATCACATCTTTGTGGATGAGCAACCTTTGATTTTTTCCCTTGTACCTATTTTCCATTTTCCCTGAAGTTCACGGAAAACCAATCACCTTCTCTTTGCTCTTGTATACCCTGGTTGCATTGTTTATCATTCCTGTTCTTCCTGTCAGACTTCACGGCAAGCTTAGTCTTCAATTTACAATGTTATCCTTCTGTTTCTCTCAAAAAATTTTCCTAATGCCTCCTATCCTTTCTTCTAACTTTTTCTACTTTCTCCCATTTGCCATTAGCAGCCAGAGGTAAACCCAGTCACCCTGTAACAGAGCAAACTCTGCAGTGAAAGGGGCTCACCCTGGATGCGTCTCTTCTCCAGGAATTTCACCTTGTGTCTTAATTTGTAAATTGTCATGGTGGTTGCTCCTTTACTTTGTTTTTCATTTTTGAATAGTCACGCTGTGTTTAGCCGTTCCTTACCTCTATCCCTGCCACCCCATCTCTTAGAGGAGTACTGCGCAAGCTCTCTGTGCTATTTTCCTCAGTGTCACTGCCTGTGGCTGCAGTGTCTTGAAAGCCCATGGCTACTTCCCTTTCCCATCCTGCTCACACTCAGAAGACTGGGATTGGAGCTTTGATTCTTGCTTAAACTCTTCATCACTCTTCTCTTTGATCCTGCCTTTGCGAATTTCTTCTTTTTGGTTTTTGATTTTGCTATTTCTGCTCAAATTTCTGTTTTTTTTTTTTTTTTTTTTTTTTTTCTATTTAAGAACTCCATTAAATGATTCCACAGCTGGAAATATCTATTTACTTTCCCAAAGATGGTGGCTTTATACTTTCCCTTGAAAACCCCCACCTCTCTCTTCCAAGTGTTCATTATTCTCTGAAATTTTTGAAAGTGAGACTGGGCCATCTTCACTTTTCTTACCATAGTTTAAATTTGTTCTTGTATTTATTTATTTATTTATTGAGAAGGAGTTTCACTCTTGTTGCCCAGATTGGTGCGCAGTGGTGCGATCTCAGCTCATTGCAACCTCCGTCCCCTGGGTTCAAGTGATTCTCCTGCCTCAGCCTCCCAAGTAGCTGGGATTACAGACATGCACCACCACACCCGGCTAATTTTGTATTTTTAGTACAGATGGGATTTCTCCATGTTGGTCAATCTGGTCTTGAACTCCCGACCTCAAGTGATGTGCCCACCTCAGCCTCCCAAAATGCTAGGATTGCAGGCATGAGTCACCGCACCTGGCCTTGTTCTTGTTTTAACAGGAATCTGTTCTCCCTCCATGTACTTCTGTCAATTTTGTGTCTGGGAAATTTAATTTCGCCTTTACTGAAGCATGACTAAAATAGGTACTATTATTCACTAACTCCACCATTCTGACCATAAATCCAGTCTAGTCTATTTCTCCACTTTTCTTGGTCAGCGAATGTTGCTATAAGGTCACACCTCTAGTAGCTCATTCTCACAAGGCATATTAGAAATCCACTGGCAACACCAGTATTCTTGATGCTTCTGAGCATCATATAAACTATTATTAAAATGATTTTTCAAGCAAAAATAATATTTAGTAGAATTTTCTGTGTTAGGCACTGTGCTAAGTCTTTTCTAACATCAGCTTTTTTAATACTTATAAAATACCTTATGAGGCAGGTAAAAACTAGTAGAACAATTTTATGGCTTTCTTTTTTTATAGGTAGAGATTTTATAGGTAGAAACTAAGGGTTGACAAGAGTAATGATTCATTCAGTGGGAGAACCAGAATTCCAGTGCGTGTCTTCCAGTTTCCATGGTGCCACATGACACATCGTTTACCTTAACCTTTTTCATCATTAAAAAAGTCATGAAATATTTTAAGTATGATGAAAAATAAAGAAAATAACATAATCAGCATAATTGATTAAATTTCAACATACTACCATATTTCTTGCAGAATTGTTATTCTTATTATTAATAGTAGCAGTACATTACACAAGTTAAATATTATCATAGATGCAGTTGAAGAGCTACGTGGACTCCAATTCAGTTTCATTATACTGAATTTGGTGAGTTATCATTCTCAGCTAATGTTTAGTGTCGTGCTGGAGAAAGTGTTGATGTTTATTGGTTGATTTTGTTTGTGTTTTTTTCTGTTTGTTTTGCTTTATGTTATTAAGAATTGTTTTTCTTTAATTAGTGCACTATTTCTTTCTGTGGTATTAGTGATGGTTGAGCTCAGGGAGTACATGTAGAGATAAAGCACCTGTCTATTCAATAGAGAATTAGATATGAGAGCTGGTTCTGAAGTTCCCAGAAGCTGAAGAGGAGTTTGTATTTAACAATTGCTGCTCAAGTCATTCTTCACTTAACTTTGGTGATTCGATTATTTTGAACAATGGAATAAACTGAGCAATTCATTTTTGTTCAGTATGAGTAACCCTTTCTCATCTATGTAACCTTCTTTCACAAACAAAATGTCATTGTTATTTTGGCTTTTGCTTTTCTGACTTGTGAGTAAACTACAAAGTGGCATTAACAGAGAAGTTGATACTGTATTTCCAGCAGTAAAATTGGGTTTTAGGAGAAATGGAGTAAACAATGTGTATTATTAGAATGCCAAAGGCAACAGTTAACCAGGACTATCCCTAGATGCCTTAGTAATTAAGTACTAGATATTTGTATTTCTAAAAGCAAAATTCGGATGGAAAGCTCTACCAAGTTAGGGATTGCCTAACTTATGAGGAATATTGGGAATTTCAATAAAAGGAAGAAAAGTTCACAAACTAGCATTGTAATGAAGAGTCGACAAATAGTATCTTTTAAAATAATAACTCTATAATTATTATATGTTTACTTGGATTAGGCACAATGGAAACTACTTTAAATATATTTCCTTGTATAATACTCATAATTGCCCTATTACATATTCTTAGTCTCATTTTTTAAATAAGGAAACTGGGGCTTAGAGAGCTTAAGCAATTTATGTGAAGTTACCCAGTTATTAAGTGAACAGGCAAAATCTGTTTAAATTCTCTTAAATATCATCCTGGAGATTGACCCTTCTTCCAGTAAAGTCTGTCAGATCCTAGTATTAATGTACTAAAGTAATCAGGCAAAGTAGGAAAAAATTAAATTGGAAAAGGAAAGATTTGTCCATTCCTTGTGTTCTTGCAGTAAACTCTACATATTAGCCATCATATCCAGCTTATATTGGATTTTCAATTATTTGACCTTTTGTCTGTTTCATTATTGCATCACTGATTATTTTTGTCTTGTACAGCACCCAGTGTATATAGCATCAAGTACTAATAAAAGGAAGTTCCAAATACAATACTTTTCCCTCTGGCTTAGTGGTGTCCAAGATTTATGAAGCTACAATAACTTTATTTATTGCACAACATAACTCTTCCCAAAGGAGTTGTGCAATTTTCATTTTGTTTTTCCTATTACAGATAAGAATTATTGGAAAATTAGCACTGTTTCAAAGATTGTCATGGTCTTAGGATATAGAAGACAACAAATGTAGTTAGATTCCTTGTTAACATAGTTTCTGCTACATAATAAGTCATCAATACATGTTATAGAATATTATTATTTGTTTTTAGTAAAATAAATCATAACAAACATACACATACAAAAACATAAGAAAGAGATATATGGAATGAAAAATGCACAATGATAACTTTTCATAGGCAGCTACTCTATCATGACACAAAAAATACACAGGAAAGACTTGAACTAGCTTTTGAGTTTATGATAAAAAATTTAGGCTAAAAAGTTGTTTAATGTTTGGAAAATGAAATTTCTAATAGAAATTTTATTAGCCAGGCTCTTATTTATTTCTGTTCTGAAAGATAACCATGTACTAAATGAAATGAGTCTCTGTTTTCCTAAGAACTTACATTACATGAAAACATTGCCTCAGTTTCAGTCCCTGCTAACAGTAATTTTCATAGTACTTCCCAATAAGTTTTACATAGACTATTTTAGCCTTTAGAAAAATGCTCCAATAAAATAGCTGCAGCAATTTGCAGACAGGGAAGCTGAGAAGAAGAGGTCATGTAAGTTACACAAGCATGTGGAACAAACAGCCCACATTTTCCATCTCCAAATCAGGATATTTCCAAAACTCAACTTCACATCTGTGGTGTGTAGCACATTCCTAGCACTAATTATCATAATAAACAGAGGGAAATTCACTTTAAAATAATAAATTATTATACTTGGATAATGGCAAACAATGGGTCATTACTCAATTAACAAATTTGTAAATTTGTGTCTTAAAATTGTTTGATTAGATTTTGGCTTGTGTGTTTGGCGAAGAGGTTGTGAAGTTCAGATTTCCTGCTGTGGAGAGCCTAATTTACTCACCATCCCATATGGACCTCCTACTGTGTTTCTTCCTGCTACTCTCAACCAATGACTGAGTGCATAGGGCAGGCTCAGTCCTGTGGGAGGTAGGACTTTTCACAGGTGTTAGCCTCTGACAGCTCTCCCTACATTCTCCTGTTCCCTCCGTCAATAAATATCTCACACATTTAATCTCAATTTGGAATCTGCTTCTTAGTGAACCTGAACTAATGAAACTTGTATCACTGCCCTTCCTCATGTTCCCCTTTTCAATTAATTAATGTGTCCATTTTGCATGCCTACATGGATTTTCTCCTTTCTATGTGGAATCTCCAAAATGTAAGTGCAGATCCATATAGCTAGATCTGATAACTAACTGGTTGGGAAAGAAATATAAATGCAGACTTTCCCAAGCTTGTTTAAATCTTCCAGGGTCTATTAATGTAAAATCAAAAGTCAGGGAGATATGTGGTCAAATCAGGATAAAGAAGGGCATAGTGAATCTCCTCTGCAGGTTTGCAGTCCACTTTCACATTTTAAAGAGTGAGAAAACCTATCATTGAACAAAACAGAAAGTTTAATTTTGTTTCTCTGTTTAACTTTATCTGTTTACACCATATTTATTTATTATTTTCTCAAGAAAGGAATAGTTTCCCCTAGCCATAATTGATAATATTCTGTATTCCTCTCCACCACTTCCACTTCTGTTTCTGAGAATTCTAACCATCTTTAGCTGCAATAGGCATCACTTATAATCTCCCTCTAACTCTGTGTGACTGTGGAGCTTAAAGTTGGAAAGCGTCTGCTCAGAGAGAAAGACTATTGGTGGACCCTTTTTTTTTTTTTTTTTAATATTCACAATAAAATTACAACTTACAGACTGCAAACTAAATAGTATCATAATACATGTTATTTTTCCAAAAATTGACATACCATAACTTAGTGAGTTTGTATTTGTGTGTGTGTAGGATGCGCTTAGTATTATATGTTATGTTTTACTGCAAATCGCTGCTACGGATCATCAGCTGAAACTTATGTTCATCCATAAAAATATTAGGTCTCACAAAGGTGAATTTTATCTAAGACATTTTCTCCTCCTTCTAAATTAAAATCATCAAAAGATAATAATAACCAAGACATAGACTAATTCTGAACAGAATTTTATCACACCCTATTTTACAGAGAAGGGAAGAGGTACACAGGGAGTTTATGTAACTTGTCAAATGCCACTTGGCTAAATTGGTGGGTTAAATAGGGATATGAACCCAGCTGGTTTCATTCTTAACCATTCCAGACTATTACCTCTCAAAGTCTTGGGAATTAGTTCAGCAACAAGATTCTAAGCAATAAGATTGGAAGTTAGAAGGCAAGGGAGCTTCAGTTTTGAAATTCGGACTGAAAAGACTCTCAGCATTAAATTTTATACCCAGATAAACTATCAGATGTGGTGATAAAATATTTCTGATATATTGGAGCTGAAAAACTAACTTACTACCACTTTATTTCAGGATATTAGAATTTTTTTGAACAAAAAATTAAAGAAAAAAGAGATCAAGAGGAAAATTTTACATCTAGCAAAAATAATAACCAATATAAGTGAGCATCAAAAGAAATATTCAGGTTTATACCTGGAAAGAAGACCTTCACAGAAAACAGTATGAATTAGAACAGAGGGAAAATTTGAATATATGAAAAATAATGCTTATGGGCCTATGGTAGAGATTAGAATTCTTGAAAAAATATCAATTACTTTATGGAAAACTAGGCAAATGAAAAACTGAGGAAATAACTCCAAAAAGAGCAGCAACAGCATCAGAGGGCTTATAAGAAAGACGGAAGTAGAATAGTGAACAATATTTGTATAATCATAAGAATGTGAACTATTGATTTCACTAAAAGCTGTGATATAACTATGTTAGGAAGCTGGGAGTAGATAAATCTGGGATGGTAGTGGGTGTAGAAAAGCGAATCCCCATTTCCAATGGTAGGTTATAAGTATATAATGTGTAAAACTTAAATTACAGATAGATAGATAGATAGATGATATACACACACATATAGAGACATATGAAATATAAATATATATATGTGTGTGTGTGTGTGTGTGTATCCATTCTCTTAGATGGGTGAGCTTCAATTTGATCTTTCTATTTGTGGTTTTGTTGACATTCTTTCCTTTTGCTAGGCATATATATATACACATACACACAAATATATATACACACACATACATATATAACATAGATATAATATATTTATAAGTCTAGCAAAATCAACATACTATTTAGATATCTGGAAGCTAAAATCATGTGAAATAACGAGAAAAAATAAGAAGTGTTAGCTGTGGAATAAAATGCCTGAGGAATGGGATGGGGTGGAACAGGGTACTTTCACTTTAAGACTTTGAGAATTATTTGACATTAGAAATCATTTACAGTTTTTACTGATATAACATTAAAATTTAGAAATTAAAAATTAAAAAAAATTTTACTATGTCTTTCCCTAGGAGGACTTTGGAGCAGGAACAGAACTTGGGGGAATAGAGAGAGCTGTTGTTTCCTTTGAGCACAAAAGTAGCCCCTGAATATCTTTGCACGAGGTATTAGGGCAGGAGTGGACAGACGCGGGCAGGAATGTGACACATGGATTTGAAACATTAGTTCTCAGTCCTCAGATCATGAGCCATGAAGAGAAGGTCACCAAAGGTTGTAACTATTTTTTTTTTCTTTGTTGCCTGCTTCCGTCAGGGCAAGCCCAGGTCCTGGTTCATTCTGCTCTACCCCTGCTGTGGAAATGGGTAGGACTGCCTGCCTTTCTGTCCATCCCACCCTGACTCCCCTCAACAAAAGTGGTGGGGGTGGGGGATTGCTGATCGGGCTGGACTGTGAGCACTGACAGGGCCCATTAATCATGCATGTGGCAGGCATGCTATCTCTTTCATCTCTCCTGGGCTTGATTATTGAGGGCAGCCATGGTGTCCTCTCACTCTCTCTCTCACCCTATGCAAATATTTACTCCATTGATTTGTGTGCCACATCCTTTGGTTTCCTTCCTGATCATGAAGCTGATCATATGAGCGAGATCTAAGGTTTAGGTGTGGGCTTTGGGGTGGGTGGATGCCAGACTCAGCCCAATTTGGACATCAGTTCAAGCCAAGATACGCCAATCCAGCCATTTCGGAGAGCCCTCTTTTGAGACTTGGGTTTTCACCTAGCCTACAATAAAATGCTACTTTATTTGTTAATTGTCTACTGATCCGTTCACATGGATCACTTGGGAATCCTGTTGGGGGCTGGGAAGGTAGATGGTTTGCAGGGCAAGATTCTGGTATTCCTGGGTCCCAGCTTCTCATCACCATTTAAAAAAAGAGATCCACTGTCACATTTATCTTCACTTCTAATAGACACCATGAAGAACAAATAATCCTACTTACTTCATGGAAAGACTTTGTTATGTACAAATGTAAAGACCTAAGAATACATTGTTTATAGTTTTGTTTTCTCACAAATCCTTATACAATAGACCTTGATTATTCGTGAGAGACCTAGGGATATTCATAAAGTCCTCTCCAATCTACTCTAGAAGTCTAGACTGCCTATCAAAATTTCCATTCTTTCATGTGCTTTTATAATAATAATTATTATTATCATTTTATTTCTAACAAAGAATCAGAAACAAAAACATTCCACGTTATATACATCTATCCAAATATCACATTGTACTCTGTAAATGTATATAGTTATATTTTGTCAATCAAAAATAATATAAACAATACATTAAAAAATAATTTTAAAAGGAACAAAAGGTTGTTCAAACAAAAGCCAAAATAATAAGAATATAAGTCTTACAGTAAGTAAAGAATTAATAAATATTGGGAAAAAACCCAACATTCCAGTTATGGGCATTGATCTAATAAGTGTAGTTCCCCCACCAAGCAATTTCATTATAAAAATGAAGATTATATTCTCTCTACTTAAATTAGAGTATTTCTAATTTTATGCAACTGATTCATCACTTAAATTCAGTAGATGAAACTCTAGCACAAGACTTATTTCATACAGGTACTCACTAAATCACTGTACAATCAATGTATGGATTTGTGTAGGCATTGGATAGAAGTATTTATCTTTATTTCCCTAATTGTCAGAAAATCAAATTTTGTCACTTAAACATCAATTTCCTCAGTCATTCCCTCATGACAAACTAGGAATCTGAAATTTGTCTCTCACTCTCCTAACAGTTTTATTTGAAAAGTAGGTCCAATCCAAAGTCATCCTCTTTGAGAACAGACAACATGAGGTAGGCTTGGTGGAAACGTTTCTAACTACAGACCCTGAATTTCTTGGCCATGGAATATATCTAAGTTGAGTGATTTTTCTCTTGGAAGCTCCTGTTACTTATCCAGCTTCATGTTTTAAGCCTAAGCATTTTTCTGCAAGGAAGTCATTCAAATGTGTTGAAATATTAGTCTCCCAGTGAAGAACTGTAAAACAACATGTTATTTCAACACTCCCTGCTTCAACAACCAGTTGTTTCCAGGCTCCCTGAGCCACAACTCATATCACAGCTAAACCTTTCTTCTGCATATTATCTGAATATTTACCTTCCTGTCCATGTGGAAAGTAAAGACCGATTTCCCTCTGGCCGTGGGAGAAGCCAGGTTGATGCTGGCATGGGAACATCTGTTAGATGGGCGAGCTCCAGCTTGGTCTTCCTATTTGTGGTTTTATGACTTTTGTCTCTTTCTTTCCTTGTACTGTTAATATTTTAGAAAAAAAAAGATTTGACATTTATTAAAATGAAAATCTACATGGAAGTTCTAATTAAACTGAATGACATAAAAATCTCAACTATCATCCAAAACGTGTTCATCAAATGACACACAAATGTCACCATGAGTCAGAATGTATTCTTCAAAACCACTGGAATTTATTACTTTTGCCCATTGACTTCTTAGAATAAGTGTCACGTTGTTTTGTGCTTTACCTTTATTTTAATAATGAAGTTAAGTAAGTTAAACACATATTAATTAAGCATGGAAAATGTCACTCATGTTAAAAAAGCACTTCAAAATCAGTCACTATTACAGACACTGTGGAAGTGATACAAATAGATGAATGGTAATGCCTGCCCTATTGGGCCTACCAGGAAAAACTGGCATGTACATTACTAATTCATGAAATATTTTAATACATAATGTAAAATACATAAAGTGCTATGCAAATATGGAGGGAGAAGGGATGGCTTCAACAATTTCTAATATACGTGTGCAAAAGATAATAAAGTATTACATAAAAATTACCCCCTAAAATCCTCACACGTTTCCCCAACTTGTTCTTACAAAGACCATCCATTTCTGACCCATTTTAAACCTGTCATTGTGCTCTGTCACATTTCACACTCCACAAAAGCTCTACAAATTATTGCCCACACACTGAAATTGGTTTCATACGTCTCCTGTCCCCAGCTGCCTGCACCCTGGCAATGACTGCGTTGCAACACAGTCGTGAAGGGCGTCGCCTGTGTGGTTAGCAGAGTGTAGGTCAGGCCAGGAAGCCTTGTGTGAAAGAGTAGCTGTTGGTGGTTTGGCTTAGAGAGCAGGAATCTTGCCAAGGATGGCTTTGCTGCTAGCTTTAGAAATGATGGATGGTGGCCGCAAGGCTGTTTCTTCCTCAGGACTCAGAGAAAGTTGATGAAAAATGACACGATTGTACATAGAGATGACCTTGGTGAGCCCCTCCAAGCTTACACACAGAGCTTACAGTCTCCTTTGGCCAGAGGATATTTAACACGGTGGTACTGCCTGGGAATTTTGAAGCTCTACATGCACTTGTAATTGGCTATAAAGGGCGTCCCTGAGCAGAACAGTCAGAGATATTAAAAGTTCTCCACACACAAGCCACATACACTACACCTTCAATATACACCACATATATACACCACACAAGTCATATACACCACACTTTCCACTGTATACCACGGACGTGGCCTCGGTATTTGTTCACTCATTATTTTGTATTTTGAAGTCCTTGCTCATCCTGGGGGTCAAGATGAGGAAAGACAATATTTTGAGTTAAATTCCCAGAATGCCTTTGACATTTCTTTTACTTATTTCTTTATCGCTAACCCTCTGTAAGAGGAATAATATCTTACCACATGATCATGAAAGTTTTGTGTAATAAAAGGAAGTAAACCAAGATGAATAAGATAAGATGCAGAACAAAATTTCCACAACACTTTACTCTGTTCACACAACCAAAAAAAAAAAAAAATAGAGAGAGAGAGACACATAGCTGACTTTGCATTAAGAATTAAAAAAAGCAGGGCACTTAGGATAAAAAGGTACATTCGTGACCTCTTGGACCAATGTTGGTTCAGTGCATTGACACTTCTGAAACAGGATGTGGACATCAGGCATTTAACCAGATCATTGGGATTTAAAGACATGTAAGACGAGGTTCCTGAATCCAAGGAACTCACTGATCAAGAGAGGACACAGGCCAGCAATCTCTTTCAGTGCCCTGTGGTGAGGGCTGAGACAGCCACCATACCCGGTTGTGCTGGGAACACAGAAGCAGCTCTCAGGGTAGACCCATAAGGACGATGAAATAGGCTAAGGGAAGAGAAAATATTTGAGGTGGATATTTAAAGATGAGCACAAAAATCTCCTCAATCTGTACATGGGAAAAACAGTGAGGCCCGGAACGATGTAGAAACTTACCTGGGGGTCCAAAGATAACAAGCCAGTGTCCCTCTCCGACTTGGAGGAAGGAGCAGGGAAGAATCAGAGGGTAAAGAGCTGGGCAGCTGGACCGGTCTGGGAATATCCGAGGCAGCCGGACACGCTGCATCGCGGGAGGGAAGAGTTCAATGCTTTCTGACAGCAACATCAGCGGACACCCCAGGAATCCAAGAGAAAAGGAGATGCCACCAGGTGGCAGAGGGGTGTGTAAGGAGGCTTCCAGATGGGCTCTGCAGGAGAATATACATTTATTTTACTCCTTTTATTTGTAAGAAAATGTACTGAATTGTTAAGCATATTTTTTCCTGGTTTTAGCTGTTAAAAAATTCTAGTCAGTAAAATAACATCTGAGGATGGACAGAATGAGAGGGGCATTCGGGATCTTTCCTTCCATGGCGCCCCTCTGCTGGCTCACCACCCCGCCAACCTCGCTCAGCTCAGGCCGCCATTCGCAGACAGCCCGCGGTCTCCGCCCCTATGCAAGAGCCTAGGGTGGGAGTTAAGACCGCTGCACAAATACGTGAAATAAAAGGGCTATGGCAAATGGGTCATTTAAGGTATAAGGAATTGGGCTGGGCAAGGTGGCTCACTCCTGTAAATCCAGTGCTTTGGGAGGCCAAGGTAGATGGATTACTTGAGGTCAGGAGCTCCCAGCCTGGTCAACATGGTAAAACCCCCTCTCTACTAACAATACAAAAAAAATAAATAAATAAATAAATAAAGGCTGGGTGTAGTGGCCTGCACCTGTAATTCCAGCTACTCGGGGGACTGAGGCAAAAGAATCACTTTAACCTGAGAGGTGGAGGCCGCAGTGAGCCAAGATCATGCCACCGCACCCCAGCATGGGCGACAGAGCAAGACTCCATCCCAAAAAGGAAGAAGGAAGGAAGGAAGGAAGGAAGGAAGGAAGGAAGGAAGGAAGGAAGGAAGGAAGGAAGGAAGGGAGGGAGGGAGGGAGGGAGGGAGGGAGGGAGGAAGGAAGGAAGGAAGGGAGGAAGGAAAAAAGGAAGAAAGGAAGGAAAAATTGGAATTTTTTCCCCCTGGAAATGCTTTCCTTTCATGTTGTCTATTGGTTTCCTTCTCCCTTGTTTGTCTTAGTTCATTCCTGGCTGTTCTTTGTTCCTGGCTTCTCTTCTTTTGCCTGCAGCTGAAACATTCTTTGGGGCTCCATGCTTAACTTTTCTTCTCCCTGCAGGTCCCCCAGCTTCACTAGCAATGCTTACTGGAGCCTTCCAGAACTCATTCCCACACCCAGGGCCCCTCAGCTCGAGGCGTGCCATCTGCACCCTGGAGGCTGCTCAAACTTATTACACCTGAGAGCACACTCGATAGCTTCTTCCTGAATATTACTTCTGACAAATGATGTTGCTGTCACACCTGGGCCAGAAATCTGGACACCAGCCCTGCTTTCACCCCATCCTAACCCTGCATATGCCCTGGCCAGCATCAGGCTGTTGATTCTGCATTCGTATCTTCTCTGTGTCACAGACCAGAGTCATTGGCTGCAAGGAACAGAAACTTTCTCAAGGCAGATGAGGTAAGGGGAGCTTGTTGTAAAACCATGGCAGACAATTCCATGGGTACCCAAGGGAATGACAGACTCGGCAAGCCATAATGAGGGCTGTGACTGGAACTGGAAATTCAAGAGCCAAAGATGTTCTCTCTATCACTCAAGAGCCCCAGAATCTCTTCCTTGTTTGCTCCCGATTCCTTTCTATTTCAAGAGAAATCACGTCCTCTCTGAAGCTGTCTCTGAGTCCAGGGATCCACCAACATGGAGCACTGGATGTGAGCACATGGCTCAGTCTGCTCCTGACTTGCCTCAGGGCCTATCAGGTTACACTGTCATCCTCCTGCATGTCTGCCTTGCCCTCCACATTCTCCAGACTGTGAGCTCTGTGAGGGCTGTGATTGTGTCTCACTCATCTCTGTATTCCCCAGAAGTCATCACATTCCCTGGCATGTAGTGACATGCAATAACGCTTGCTGACTGGACATCTGTCTCTACACAGACAGTGCACACATTTGCCATAACCTCAGTACAGAACACGTCATCTCTGAATGACTGCGAGAGTCTCACGTTCACCTCTGGTTTCTATCAGTCGCCCCCTGTTTGGACTCACCTGTTCCCCTTTGTCCATGTAGAGTATATTCTCTGCAGAGTCGTTGGAGTGACTTTTGTGAAACCCAGGTCAGACAATGGCATGTCTCTGCCCAAATCTTCCAGTGGCTTCCCATCTTGCACTGAAGCCGGATTCTTACAGATGTGAAAAGCCCTGTAGGATCCGACCCTGCACCGCCTCCTGCAACTCCGCCTACCACTGCCCAGTCACTGGGCTCCAGCCACAGCAGCCCCTCACTGTCGCCCATCACAGCCTTCTAGGATGCACTTGACCCACCCTTTGCTTGGAACTCTGGCCTCAGGCAGAGATCTTCATGGCTGCTCTTTCACATCCTCCAGGTCTCGGGTCACATATCAGCTTATCAGAAAGGTCTGCACCCCAAACCCTCTATATAAGGAAACACCCCCATTGAGGTGCCTCTATGCCCCTTTTTTTTGCTTTCATCTTTCATATAGCATTTTCAAAACGATCACCTATTATACATTTCATACAAATGTTATGCTGTGTGTCTCACATCTCTTGAATAAAGTGAGAGATTTTTAATTTGTTCACTAATGTATCTCAATACCTAAAATAGTGCTTGACACAGTAGATTCTGAAAAAAATGTTTTTTGAAATGAGTGCATAAGTCATTGGAAAGATATTTATAATGATATTTTTATTTGCTTCTCTCCAGTTTTAACCCATTTTGTGACTTTATCTTTCTGCTACTGTAAATCTATTATTTGTTGCTAAATTGGCCACACATCCTCTGGTTTTATTGTTGGGGGGGGGCAATCTTTGTTTTAATGTTTAAATTAAAGTGTAGTGCACTTCTATCCCAAGGAGAAGAAAAAGATCATATAGAGATGAATGGAAAGTAAAGGTATGAGTGGTATATTAGTCAGGGTTCTCTAGCGGGACAGAATTAATAGGACAGATGTATATATAAAGGGGAGTTTATTAAGGAGTATTAACTCACACGATCACAAGGTGAGGTCCCACAATAGGTCATCTGCAAGCTGTGGAGCAAGGACACCTGTCAGAGTCTCAAAGCTGAACTTGGAGTTCAATGTGTGAGGGCAGGAAGCATCCAGCACGGGAGAAAGATGTAGGCTGGGAGGCTAAGCCAGTCTAATCTTTTCACATTCTTCTGCCTGCTTTATTTTAGCTGTGCTGGCAGCTGATTAGAAGGTGCCCACCTAGATTGAGGGTGGGTCTGCCTCTCCCAGTGCACTGACTCAAATGCTCATCTCCTGCGGCAGCACCCTCACAGACACACCCAGAAACAATGCTTTGCACCCTTCAATCCAATCAAGTTGACATTCAATATTCACCATCACAAGTGGTGAATCATGCTGTCTAAACTCTGTATATGTATGTGTGCATGCTCCCATGTACGTACCCACATGTATGTGTACATAGACGCTTCTGTAGCACTGTCTCTGCATGTGCAGGTGCATATGCAATTATTTCCAACACTGTCCATTGAGAGGGCTGAGAAGGAGAGACAACCTAGGAGCAATGAGGGTGCTTAGCATTCAAATCTGTCTCTGTATGGAAAGGAAGCAAGGATCTTCAGGGGGATGGCAGAGAAAGTAGGAACAAGATGTGCCTGGAATATCCTGTTGTGTGGGAAGGTAAGGAAGTGCTTAAAAACATAATGGGGGCATGTCGCAGAGACACAGGAGCCAGCCCAGAAGGGCTCCCATTGGCCAAATCTGAGACATTTTGAGCACCATAATTAAAAAATTCAGTAATTGATGATAAACCTTTGAAAACATAGGAAAATCTAAGCCCATACAGCTAATAAATAGATAAACAAAGGGTAGCAGGAGTACTCTTGATTGCAGTAGAATGCTGGGTGCTGCTTAATAAATATGGAGGGAAGGCTGAGGACAGAAAACCATCATGTGCAACTTTCACAGTAAAGACTGGGTCAGAAATGAACAGATAATGGGTGCTCGATTTGGGGGACGTTTTAAAGAAGAGCAGGACATCCTTGTGATTTTAAATATCTCCTTACAGATTGCTTATTGTTGCAAGGGGAAAAAAAGCAGTGATTCCACAGTGGTGAAATCAAGCACCACGAGCAGGTGATCAAAATTAACATCACCAGTGAGGGACAATTGAGCTAATATGTCTCCAGGTGTAATACTTCGAAAAGTACTCACTATAGTCCATGAGCTATGTGGGGTGAAAATGCACAATCTGAACATGTTTACAAGTTAGCAAATAAATAACTGAGCCTAGCCTAGATTCTCTTCTAGAAAAGAAAAAGTGATATTCAGGACATCATTGAGCCACGTGTCAGACTTGGAATGTGGATGGCAGACTAAAGTTACTGCATCAACGTTAAATTTACCAAGGTTGATACATATACTGTTACTACTAAATGAATATTCCTATTCATAGGAAATGCATGCATAAGTATTTAAGGGTAAAGATTCAGAACGTATGTAATTTACTCTCAAATGTTTAATGAAAAAAGCTATGGAGAGTATTTAGTCATATAGAGCAGATGACAGCAAAAAGGGTCCATACTCTAACGAGATGGGAGTCTGAGCAAAAGGTATATGAGTCTTTCTGCACCTTTTTTTTTTTTTTTTTTTTTTTTTTTTTTTTTTTTTTTGAGACAGAGTCTTACCCTGTTACCCAGGCTTGAGTACACTAGTGTGACCTTGGCTCACTACAACCTCTGCCTCCTGGGTTAAAGTGATTCTCCTGCCTCAGCCTCCTGAGTAGCTGGAATTACAGGCATGCTCCACCACACCTGGCTAATTTTTGTATTTTTAGTAGAGACAGGGTTTTGCCATGTTGGCCAGGCTGGTCCCGCCCTGACCTCAGGTGATCTGCCCACCTTGGCTTTCCAAAGTGCTGGGATTACAGCTGCACTAATCTTATTCTTCGATTTTCAGTAAGCTTGAAATCATTTCCAAATGTGTTTTATTTATTTATTTATTTTTTATTTTTGAGACAGAGTCTCTCTCTGTTGCCTAGGCTGGAGGGCAATGGCATGATCTCAGCTCACTAAAACCTCTGCTTCCTGGATTCAAGTGATTCTCTTGCCTCAGCTCCCTGAGTAGCTGGGATTACAGGTATGAGCCACCACACCCAGCTAATGTTTGTATTTTCCGTAGGGATGGGGTTTCACCATGTTGACCAGGTTGGTCTCAAACTCTTGACCTCAAGAGACCCAACCATCTGGGCCTCCTAAAGTGCTGGGATTACAGGTGTGAGCCACCATGCTTGGCCTGTTTAATTTATTTTAAATGCACCTCACCATATTAGGTAAAGATAATATGAGCCCCATATGAAGTCCCAGAATTTCTGCAGACCCCTGGAAAAGTCCATCTGCTCTACTGCCTGCCTCTACTATTAACTCTCCCCCATTGATGCCCGTGGCCGTCACCTCTTTGTGCCCCATGCTGTGTGGGATGCAAAGCACTAGCGATGCTGGTGGGTGTGCAAGACACCTCCATTTAAGTTTCAGAGATAGGAAGAGTGTGATATAATAGTACAACAAACAACTGAAACTTACTTATAAGATACGCCTGTTCTTCAATTTTCCCAGCCATCTGAGTCAATGGGGATGGTTCTCTCTCTGGGTCTGTTCTTAGGTGCTGGCCTGTCACTTTGGGGCCCTAGACCTTCTCTCATCTTCCAGCTCTTTCCAGCTCATGATCCTCCTCCACTCTTTCTCTAGGCCGTGATCACGCTGAGCCATCCAGTGTCTCTTCCTCACCCATGCGCAGCACCCAGGTTCCTAGAAGAGAAGCCTCATCAGTGTTCTCTTAACAAAAGGACCCAAAGAAGAGAAAGGTGAGAAGAAATTATCAACATCCTGTCTGCTTTATCCCCAAAGCTGCGCAAAGTGCTTTACAGACATGATTTTATTTAAATGTCACAACTCCCCAAGACATAGGTATTCATACTATTGTGATTCCCGTTTTCCAGGTAATGAAACTGCCATGTATCAGTGACTGGCTAAGGTTTTATGCCTAAGCTCCTAAATTTCCCTAATTAAGCCTCAAATGCAAGTTTCTACTGAGATGGCTGACTTTCACCTCCAGAGAAGACAAACAGAACAAGAGTGTGAGATGTCTGCAAAGAGAAATAAGTATAGCATAGGTGCGGCATACCTATTTTATTTTATTTTATTTTTATTTACTTATTTTATTTATTTGTTTATTTTTGAGACGGAGTCTTGCTCTATCGCCCAGGCTGCAGTGCAGTGGTGCGATCTCAGCTCACTGCAACTTCTGCCTCCCGGGTTCAAGTGATTCTCTTGCCTCAGCCTCCCAAATAGCTGGAACTACAGGTA
Organism: Macaca fascicularis; assembly: GCF_037993035.2. NCBI lineage: Eukaryota > Metazoa > Chordata > Mammalia > Primates > Cercopithecidae > Macaca > Macaca fascicularis. The sequence continues at coordinate 126,554,307 of NC_088388.1, read as the reverse complement.
CACGTTACCACGTCCAGCTAATTTTTGTATTTTTAGTGGAGACGGGGTTTTCACTATGTTGGCCAGGCTTGTCTCGAACTCCTGACCTCGTGATCTGCCCGTCTTGGCCTCTCAAAGTGCTGGGAATACAGGCGTGAGCCACCACGCCTGGCCTATTTTATCAAGTACTTAGTTTACTATACTTTGATTAGCAGCCCCTGGGAAATCCCAACATAGAACTTTGCTGCCATCTAGTGCCCCTTCTGCACCATTACCCTCATCAAGATGTCTGCAATTCAGTTCTGCCTGTGTAAAATCAATACCTAAAAATATAGAGGGGTATAGCGTATATTTCACTTGTATGTCACATCTTGGGGCAGAGGTTTTTCAAGCCCAAGCCACACTGAAATTGCTCCTGAAAATTAACCTGAAGTGCCCAGTGACTGTCACCTGTCATCATGCAATCAATGTTTTTGTTTAGGTGATTACCCTACAGGACAGTTTACAACATTTCTTTACATCCTCTAAATATTTAACCTGCATAAAATACCTGTGGATTAAATATAAGTATCTCCACTTTATGAATGGAAAAGAATGTGGCCCAAAGAATTTAACTTTCTCAAGTCCCCGTGGTTGGTTAACAATAGGTCTGAAACTTCAATTCATTTCTTTTTAATTAAAGCCCAGAAACCTTCCCTTCCCTTCTTTCCTGCCCCCACACCACCTTTCTTTCCTCTCCTTCCCTCCTTTCCTTCCTTCCTGCCTGCATTCCTTCCTTCTTTCCTCCCTTTCCTCTTCCCTCCCTCCCTCCCTTCCTTCCTTTCCTCTTCCCTCCCTCCCCCTCCCTTCCTCCCTCCCTCCCTCCCTCCCTCCCTCCCTTCCTTCCTTCCTTCCTTCCTTCCTTCCTTCCTTCCTTCCTTCCTTCCTTCCCTCCCTCCTTTCTCTCTCACTCTTCCTCTCCTCTTCTTCTCCTCCCTCTCTTGATCCCCCTTTCCACTCTTTCTTTTCCAGTCTCTCCCCAGGTATTTATTGTGCTCTGGGGCTGACTTCATTGAGTGGCTCAAGTCACCTGCAGCTCCTCTGCCCTCTTCAGGCATGTGGCATAGTCTGGCCAGTGAGACATAAGCAGATGCCTGCTGTGGGGTTCTGAGAAAGCCTTTATTATCCAGATATAGGAGCTGCCCTTTTCTCTTGCCCTCTTTCTCCCGGAGTAAGGGCATGTGGCTCAAAGCATAAAATGGGGAAAACGAAACAGAGAGACTTGAAAGGCTTGGGTGCTTATGTAGTTGAGCCTGTGGACATCCACCCATTCACTTGGGAGTGCACATTATAGAAGAAAGGTGTTTTTTCCATTTGCTTAAGCCACTGTAGTCAGGGTCTTTGAACATTCATTGGGAGCATTCCCAACTGAAACTGACGCAACAAGTCAGAGCACTGGGCTAGAACCAAGTCAGCACCTGGTGAAGCTCACAGCCCCACCACTCTGCCCTGCAGAGGGCCCACGGTTGTAAGAGGCTGTCCCCATTCGGAAGGACACCCTTTCCCCAACCTTTCCCTTCTGTAACTCTGCTTTGTTTTAAATAGTTTTCTATCAAGAATATTTCTCTCAAGAATATCAACTAGATTTGAAAGAGAATAAAAATTCAAGAGATAGAAACCATTAGAGGAAAAGAAACCACATTTTGCCTCAAATAAGAGCTGAGAATAACAGGGTCAAAGTGTGTTAGTTTTGTGAATCATTTTCTGGAACTCCCAGGCCACAGACATTCTATTCTGGCCAGAAAATTATAGCTTGACCCTGGCCCCATTTCTTCCTTGCTACCCCTTTGTATTGATTCTTTCTTCTTTATCCATTTCCTGATGCTGAGAACAGATACAAATAGCTGTGTGTAGCAAACCCATCGCACGTTTTCATCCCAGCTTCCCTTGGAAGCTTTCACGCCGAAATAAAAACTAGGAGGAATGCATTGCAAAGAAAGCTCTGAGCAAATCACCCCTCTCCTCGTGCTATCTCCCTTTCTGTTGAACCTGTCATGTCTCCGCCAGCTCAGTGACCTTGAACTGCTGCTGCCACCCTCCTCAGGCAAGGTGCAGCCTCTCTATAGAAGGCCCCTGAAGTTCCCTTAAGCAGCTCAGGGTCTCCTTCCAGGACTTGCCTCCTCCCTTTTGTTCCAAGACCTGTTTGGAGGTTTCCATCCTGCACCTTGTACTTCTAATTTTTTTACTTCTCTTTCCAGGCCCGTGGACAGAATTGTTAATGGGACAGCTCAGTTGCTTCCATCCTTACCCTGGAAGCCCTTTCACTCTCCCTTGGCTTCATGCCACTTGGCTTTGGGCTCCGTCTTTGTGGCCACGTGGTCTTATGTAACTCCAGACCCAGATCCAGCCAGGAGTTCAGATACTTAACATGTGGGTTGGTGACTTGTTACAGATTAGTTTGCCTGCATTAAAATGGCATGTCAGTCCCCCTAAATTAACTTTTTATAATTCTTCTAAACATCAGGATGCTGCCACGGGGACAAACCAGGAGTGTCCCCCTGTGGCCACCCCTAGAGAACTCCCCCACTCCCTTTATCAACATGGCAGGGTCATGCATCCATTGGTCAGTGATAAAAGCTACAAAATAATGAGTCAATAGTCCCAGCTGCCAACAGATTTGGTTCAGGGGCTGCCAGATGGGCAAATAGAGTGGTAATTCCTACAGTGGCTTTTGGGTATAGGGTTAAGTCCCTCTTGGAGAACCAAAGTCAAGCAACTTTTGGCTGGCAGGAAAAAAATGCAAAAGAACTATGCAAGGGAGCAGATGGCAAGGACGTCTTCCCATCTACCGGGAGGTTCCATACTTTTCCAAGGGCCAAGTCTAACAAGCATTGATAAACTGCATCATTTTCTTCTTTGCCCCTGATATCTATGCAGCTGAGCCTCTTTAACCACATCTTTTCTTTCTCAGAAACTTCCACGGAAGACCCAGTAGAGATGAGGGTGATGGAATATTTGCCACATTTCTTTGGCTTCTGCGGCTGAAGAGCGGATTCTGGTCTAGATGGGATGACAGCTTGGAACACCAACTGTTATCTTTATCTGTTCCAAGGGTATAGATTAAGCCCGTGTAGCTTACAGAAAGAAATTTTGCTTTCAGGTGGCGACCTGAATACCTATGTCGGAGCAGCCATCTTGCCATTGGCCACCTGAGTAGGGGATAGGACTGGATTTGCCCAGATTTTATTGGTGATCATAGGATTTTGGAACTAGAAGGATCATCAAGCTCGATGGATTTTCAAACTGGGCTCCACAGAATACTGTCGGGCCACAGAGTTCACTCAGGAGATGCAGAATCAGGGGGCAGTTGTGAGGGCAGTGATCAGGCCACTTCAACCAGGCAGCTCTACTTTTATTTACTGTATATTTTGAACTGGAGCAAAGTGGATAAGATCCCAGAGTTTTAAGACAGATAACTGGGATGGATTTATTATTCAGCATTCATATGCTTCAGTTTGTAAAATGGGGATAACAATAATCATTACTAAATTTCTTATAGCAATGACCATGTGCTTGGCATCATTTTAAGTGCTTTATATTAATTTAATATTAATAAATCAATTATTTACATTTATCATGACAAGTACTGTTTTATAGCAGAAATATTGTTTACAAGAGCGTTAAATTCTAGGGTCAGCTCATGAATAAAGGAAGTATATATACATTTAAAATGATCCCGATATAGTTTGAATGTTTGTCCCCTCCAAATCTCAGGTTGAAATGTGATCCCCAGATTTGGAAGTGGAGCCTGATCACACTTTTTTTAGTGTCTGGGTCCTGGGGGCAGATCCCTCATGATGGCTTCCTGCTGTCCTTGCAGCAATGTGAGTTCTCACTCTGTTGGTTCATGTGAGATCTGGTTGTTTAAAAGAGTCTGGGACCTCCCCGCTTCCTCTTTCTCCCTCTTTCCTGCTTCAGCTCTCACCATGTCATGTGCCTGCTCCTTGGCCTTCTGCCATGACTGGAAGCTTCCTGAGGCCTCCCTGGAAGCTGAACAGATACTGGCGCTATGCTTATGCAGCCTGCGGAACCATGAGTCAAATAAACCTCTTTTCTTTATAAATTACCTGGTGTGAGGTATTCCTTTATAGCAATGCAAAACAGACAAACGCAGCCCTGAAAATGCCAAGTTCTTGGAAAAGATACTACTTTTTACAGGGCTTGGGAATTTAGACCTGTATGAGCTCTCCTATCTCTTTTCAAGTCAGTACTTCTCAGGGAGTCTCAGCTGGTGTTTTATGTTTGCTCTCCAATGTGTTGGTGAAACAACTTCAACTGTCTTTCCTGTCCATCTGAATACTTATGGTACCTCTACATCAATGGTCACAAGCCCTTACAATTCATTCTTTACCTTTAAACAAAAGCTGTATCCTTATCCAACATGCAGTGATGTTTTAGTAACTTTACTATGTGTCAGGTTCTATTCTGAGAGCTTCACATATATTAAATTATTCAATCTTCAAAACATGCCATGGTAGTTTCTATTATTATCTTCCTTTCATAGGTGGAAAATCTGGTACGATGTGACAGTGGACATGGGCCCAAGCAGGCAGATCATAGAGCTCCTTTTCTTACTATTATACTCTGCTGATTATTTAGGCAGGATTATTTCCACTGCCTACATCATATAAATGGTATAAAAAATTAACCAGATAGGCAGAGTTGAATTCATGTAAAACTACTGCAATTGGGATGCTTCTCCCTGAAAATATGTTATCTCATTTAATATTTCCAAGAGGCATCAAAGCTTAATTCTATTAATAAGGCCTGTTTTACTCATGAGAAAACAGGATTAGAAAAAATAAAATATTGCCCAAGATTCTAGACTAAGTTCCAATGCAGTAGGACGATCGGGTCTAGCTGATGCCAAGACAATAATGCTCTTTAGCTGTGGTTTTGCTTTCTGCTGTTCCAGTGACCCAGGGTCAATCAAGATCCAAAAATATTAAATGGAAAATTCCATAAATAAATAATTGATATGTTTTAAACTGCACACCGTTCTGAGTAGCATGATGAAATCTTGTGCTGTCCCTCTCCTTCCTGGGACAAGAATCATGCCTTTGTCCAACATGTCCACGCTGTCTGCAATGCCCTCCCATGAGTCACTTAGTAGCTGTCTTCATTATCAGATGCACTGTTGCAACATTACAGTGTTTGTATTCAAGTCAACCTTATTTTACTTCAGAATGGCCCCAAAATGCAAGAGTAGTCATGTTGGCAATTCAGGTATGCCAAAGAGCAGTCCTAAAAGACTTCCTTCAACTGGAAAGGTGAACTTAATAAGGAAAGAAAAAAAATGTATGCTGAGGTTACTGAGATTTCTGGTAGGAACGAATCTTGTATCCATTGCATTGTGAAGAAGGGGGAAAAATGATGCTAGTTTTACTGTCACTTCTCATGCTGCAAAAATTTTGGCTATGGTACATAAGTCCTTAGTTAAGATAGAAAAGGCACTACATTTCTGCATGGAAGACATGAACACAAATATGTTTTAATTGATGGCAGTCAAGTTTCATACTGGGGGTCTTGAAACATATTTCCCACTGGGCTTCCACTGGGGGTCTTGAAACTTATTCCCCACAGATAAGGGGGAGTACTGTACCTACAATATTATCCTCTACCCCATTCTGCCTTCCTGTGCAAGACCGTTGAAGGGGTTAAATGAGATGATGCATGCGGAAAGCATATCACAGATCCTGAAGCAATAGGTTGCAATGAATGTTAGTTAAAATCACAAGTAGGTTCCCAGGAAGCAGACCCTGAGGCAGAGATAAGACAGCAGAATGTGTATCAGAGAGTGTTGGATCAACACATGTGTGAAAGAGGGATAGGAAGCAAGACTGGACGGAAAGATGAGTTGATTTGCAAGGAAGCCTCTCAGTCAATGCCATAGAAGCTGGAGAGCTAGGCTGGTTCACTGGAGTTGTCCTGAATTAGAACAAGGGAGCCACATCTTTATACCCCCGCATCGATCAAACTTTAGATGAAGGCTGCTCTGAGAAGCAGATGTGACTTTGGGTGAAACAGTTTTCTTCAGTCAAGGCAGTCCTCAAAGAGGTCTGAGAGCTGAGGCACTCAGCTGCGAGCAGCTACGGGAAACACCCTTCACTCCTGAAACTGTCACACTGAGGTATCCATCTGTTGTATTAATACTTGCAGTATTTATTGCTTTTATTATTATTATTATTATTGGCTTCATTACAAGATTTTGCTAAAATGTTTTCATGTTTAGACATGTTTGAAAATTTATGATTTAAATAATTCAGACCTACTAGAGAAGCAGAAATTGGGTCCTAGAGTGAGCCGGGTGGAAACCCCAGTGTGCGTCCTGTCCCGGCTAGGACCCTGGTGAGCCGGGTGGAAACCCCAGTGTGCGTCCTGTCCGGGCTAGGACCCTGGTGAGCCGGGTGGAAACCCCAGTGTGCGTCCTGTCCGGGCTAGGACCCTGGCCCAGCCCTCTAGCATCCTGTCTGCCTTCAGTCTCTAGTCTCCAGTTCTTTCCTCCCTTAACTACTGGGTGAACGAAGCCCTCGTCATAGTCTGAGCCATCTATAAGTAAGAGAAACAACCCCCAGACCTACATGGATTTGTTTTACTGGAGAACCAGTGTGTTTCAAAATGAAACCTTCACCTAGCTAGGTATTTCGGGACGAGGGATGCCATTAGAAGAAACAGGATTCACTCTATGACTCTGGGTTATATGCGAACAGGATTCGTGAGATTTACGGCCATGAAAGCCGTTGGGGAGAACCTTTATGGTTATACATTAGGTACAGGAGTATAATGTGCATCCCCCTGGAAAAAGCTAAGAGTAGAGAAATAGAAAGGGAAAGTGATAATCTTACTTAAATCCTAATCCTAAGACAGCTGCTGCAGTTGAGCACAAAACCTGGCTGTGAGTATCCTGGTAGTCAAATGGCTTCACAACCCTCTTAAAACTTCTTCTTTAAGGGGAGACCAGGGCTTAGAGAGAGCTAACTGCTGAGCTCAGGAGAGTCCCACATGAGATAGGTTCATCTGTGGACTCCTTTTACAGATGGTAGACAGGAAAGCCCTAGATGTCATATGACACTGGGGGATGTGGTGTGGTATTTAAGTGTGGGTGTATGTATGTGTAAATGTGTGTCTACTTATTTGAATCACTGTATTTATTTACACCTGTGCAAATTTGTGGTGGTTTAAAATATCTCCGCTGATCATCAGTTTCTACAGTGCCTATCTGGAGATGCCCCAGGAATATTCAACCAGCATTAACCCTGTAGGAGAAAATACTTTCCTAATGCCAACTTCTAGAAAGATGACGAGTATAATTTCCAGTCTCCATTCTTGCCCTAGGGGCTTGACCAGAATATATTAATGAGGGCCAGGCTGCCTCAGGCTCTTCATGAGGCTACTTCTTAATCATCTAGCCATCCGATCACACCACCTCACAGCCTTGATCCACAGCAGAGATTTAGAGCTCTTAGGAAAAAGGCAGGCAGTATGGGATGGTGAAGAGTGTATGGCATGTGTCTTCCTTTCAAACATGACATTAGAATGAGATATCCTGACTGCCCTTTAACGAGTTTCACAATGGCCCACTGGGAGCCCCAAGGATCTGACTGTAAGGTAAACACCAGAAAGTGGTGTGTACATAAGCAATGTGTTCTCTAAACTTCTCTGTACCTAAAATTATTGGTCGACACTATTAGAATTAGTAGTGTCTTTTCTTCTTCCCTTTGGTAAAACAAGAACACAATTGTAACCCGAACAGGCCATCTTTGAAGAACAGAAGCTTACGTTTCTGATCAATATACCAGCAAACCCACTTGACAAAAGGGTTAGGATGGTATTAGAAATCTTTTTTAAAATTTCCATCCTTATGTTAAACAGTATTAGCATCTTGCTCTAGTATCCTTTTCGCATTAAAAAATAATGCTTAGTGAGCTTTTCCAAGGTGCTCAGTGCTAGGCCAAGCACCCCCATGGCTGATCTCATTTAATCCTCTCAACAGCCCTATGAGGCAGGTACTATTATTAGATCTGGTTTATAAGTTAAGAAAATGGGGTTTGGAGAATAATTTGTTCAAGGTGACTTAACCAGTAGTGGAGAGATACTGAGTGAGTGTGGTCTGATGGCAGAACCAAGCTTCTCAACCATCCTGCTGTACTCACTCTTATTAAGATATCAGAGGATAGCAGAGAGAAGACTGATTCTATTTCTTTGTCTCTGTGCTCTGTGACCCATCGCTAGTCTTCACACCTACAGATAATTCTTATTAGAATTTGAACTAAAAATTGTAGCAGCCTTTTAAAGTTTACCTGTCTATTCCAAGCAGCTTTCAAAGGAACTCAAACTTGTCACTTGCCTCCACTTCACACTATGCATTCATGCCTAGGACATCAGAGATCTTAGTGTCTCTGAGGAAGGACAAACCCTGAGCAATCAAGGTCCTTTACAACAGGTGCTCAGTAACTTTGTCTCATTCTCTCTCAGCTTTCATTCAGCATGTGCCATCCCAGGCACCATGGACTAGAGTTACTGAGGGTCACTCCATTTGCATAGTGTCTCTAATCAGATCATATCTGCTTATTCCCTTTGCCTGAAAAAAAATTATTTTCCTTCCTCATCTGTGGAACTTCAATTTGTCTGTCCTTGAAAGAGTATCCTAAGTGCTACCTCTGATGTAAATTCATCCTGATCCCTCAGGCAGAATGAATCTCTTCTCTGTGATGCTAGAATGCTTTGAAATGCTCTCCATTATGAATCTATATTAGTCAGGGTCCTCCAGAGAATCACAACCAATAGAATGTGCATATCTGTAGAGATCTGTGGATCTATATACACATCCGTTTGTCTGTCTATCTATCTATCTATCTATCTATCTATCTATCTATCTATCTATCTATCTATCTACCTACCTACCTATCATCCGTCTAGATCTGTCATCTATCAATCATCTACCTATAATATCTATCATCTGCCTATATTTGTCACCTATCAATCATCTATCTATTACTATCTATCATATATCTTCCTCTATATCTATCACCTATCTATCATCTGTCTATATCTGTCATCTATCTATCTATCTATCTATCTATCTATCTACCTACCTACCTACCTACCTATCATCCGTCTATATCTGTCATCTATCAATCATCTACCTATAATATCTATCATCTGCCTATATTTGTCACCTATCAATCATCTATCTATTACTATCTATCATATATCTTTCTCTATATCTATCACCTATCTATCTATCATCTGTCTATATCTGTCATCTATCTATCTATCTATCTATCTATCTATCTATCTATCTATCTATCTATCTCTATCATCATGTATTGAGAGATTTATTTTAAGGAGTTCTCTCATGCAATTGTAGGGGCTGGCAAGGCTAAATTCTGAAGGACAGGCCTGCAGACTGGAGACCCTGGAAAGAGTCAGTGTTGTACCTTGAATCTAAATGCAGTCTGGAGGCACAATTCCTTCTACTCAAAGGACCTTTTGAGGTCTTTTAAGGTCAACAACTGATTGGACAAGGCACATTCACATTATGGAGGATCGCCTGCTTCACTCAAAAGCTACTAATTTAAATGTTAACAATATCTAAATAATACATTTACAGCAATATTTAGACTGGTGTTTAACCAAAAATGATACCATAGCCTAGCCAAGTGGACACATGAAATTAACCAGTACACACTGTTAGATTTTTCTGCAACTACTTGTTTGTGTCTCCCGGCTCCTCTAGAATGTGAACTGCCTGTGGGCAGTGATCCTCACGTTTTAGTCTCATTGTGATCATGACAAACGTCAGCATCACCTCTTTTCACATATAAAACTGTGAGCACTGCATCTACTGTCAAAAAAAAATACATCTGTTTCAAGAGTAACATGCTCAGTGCATAAGGCCGGCAGCAGGGAGGAAACTAGAACTGACTCAGCTACAGTCTTTGACAGCAGTGAACTGATTTTGCAGTGGATGAACAAGCCCCTGGCTTCAAATATGAAAAAAGGTTTCCTCGAATCAGGTCTCATAACTCTCTTTGGCCATTTGACTGCCCCGAAGCAGGCTGGGTGCATCCTGTCATTCCAGGGCCCAGGAACCAAATTCTGAGGGAGGGTAGCAGCTCTCCAACCTGCTGTCAGCCCCTGATGGGGTGCTCAGAATGCACCCCATCAGGTGGCTGATGGAAGCACTACAAGGTGGTCTAATTCTACCTAGAACTTACATTAACTTCCGTTTTGACTGTCCCTCCCAGTTCCCTCGATGTTCCTTGGAGCCATGAGGGGCAAAGAGGCGGCCCCTTGCTGCCCACTAGGTGGTAGTGGAATCCCACCTCTGTTGCACTCAGCACTTTCTGCTCTCTCAGCCACCAAAGTCTGATGAGAAAACTTCTAATCTGCTGCTGGAAATTTCAGGTTAACTGACTAAGTCACTTTAATTTTCTTGGGAAAATAGTTGCAGTCACACAAAAGATAAGAAGAGGCTCCTGAGCCCCCGACACCTGCAGTGTGAGAGCAGCCCAGCCTTTCACAGCCCTAGGACAGAGAGAAACTTCTTCTCCTGCCACCCAGCAGCCCCACATGTCCCCACCCGCAGCCCCACAGCCAGGTCACAGCTTGCTCCTGTCACAATCCCACGCAAGTCCTGTTTACTTCCACGTCTCCAAACCTGGAAGGATGGCATGCTTAGTACCTGCTGATGTCAGCCAATGGCCTCTCAGCCTCTCTGCCTTCCTCGCCTGCTGCTCCAGGGGAGGCAGGTTGCAAGGGCAGAGCTGACCATAAATTCTAGTGATCTTCTCTAAGATCATTTGTAGCATCAGACTCCTTAATGGACTTTGCTTATTCCTGGGGTGTAGGCACAGAAAAAATTAACTAGTAAAAATAAATAAAAATCTCATGTCAGCCACACACAGAAATATGGGCATTAAAAAAAATCTTTCCCCTCCTCCTTTATAACATTTTTTTCTCCTATGAGTGTATTTATATAACCTCTGCAGCTGAGATTTTTGAAGGGCAAACTTGCCCTAGACAGGGACAATTTGTAGTTTTAGTTAATTCAGTGTACGGGGTATGAAATGGTGCCCTGTGCAGAGCTAGTGCCCATAAATGTTAGTTGATGCTGACACTACCCTCTGGAAGTTTTATGGAAGTGCTCCTTTCTCTTTGTGACTTCAATGTCCTTCACCTACTACCTTCATCTCATTTTCCACTTACTGTGATAACGAAGGGCCACGGATTATTATCTTCAATTTACAGGTAGGAACAATGCGCCAGGGAAAGATGATCTGCCCAAGAACAGAGAGCAAGTCAGTGATCAGCTGACTATTTCTCTGTTCTTGCAGCAGCCCTCAATGTCTCTCTCAGTGAAGTGCTAACCTGTCACCCCTAAACACTAAACTCACAGAAAGTAGAATCAGGATCTCTTGAAACAGACTGGAGTCCTGGACTGTGCACCACCTGCTCTCTGCATGACCATTGCTCTCTCCTCTTGTCTCTTTTCACTGCTTCCTAGTCACCAACAGGGCAGATCATCAATTCAGTCTTTCGGTAGATCAATAGCCAACAATATTTCATTACTGCAGGAATCAGGTTGTTCCAGCAGTCTATTTCCGATTTCCCTCAAGTTAGAACATTTACAGGATGGAACATGGTTCGTATCCAAGCTCTCCACACAATTGACCTGAAACTCCAACCCTTTGGGCCTGGGAGTTATAAAGCTGGCCTGTAGAGTAATAGTGGCAAATATCTCAACATTGTGCATTTGCAGTAACTTCCACTAGCTGATATTCTATCCTCCTTCAAGGCTCCACTTATGTCACCTACGAGAGACCTTCTGTTAATCTTCCACTTCAGTTGATTACTCCTTGAAGCTTACATAAAATTTAGTGACTATTTCTGTTTTGAAACATTTCTTATAATGCCTTATAGTAGAGGTATTTACCCAAAGTTCTTCCCCATTACTCCCAATATTAGACTTCTGATGTCCTAAGGAATATGTACATATCATATTTACTTTGTGTTATCTCTGGAGTCATCACTTTGCTTCTCCCTAGGACAATGTTATAGGACAATGGACGGCACATATCCATATGAAAGCTTCATAAATGCTTGTTGGATGGAATTTAATTCTCTGAACTAGATGCATAGCCTTTAGCCATGTCTAATTCATTCTGAATTTGACCAGATTAATCTTCCTAAAACAACACTGCTTTCATGTCATTTCCCTACTAAAAAAGTTCTGAATATTCCTCACTGCCTAATAGGACTAAGTTTAAACAAGGGGACCTAGTATGTAAGTCAACTTAGCTCATCCCTGTTCTATTTTCCAATTGTCCTATTTTACAGTTTTCCAGTTGCATCTCCTGCTATCTCTGACATTCATCCTTTACTGTCCACAGGCTCTGCATGGTCCCTTGAAGGTTCTTTTCATAGCTCTGCTTACGTTTCTTTATGCTAAAGCTATATTTCCACCTGAAATTCCCTCTCTACTTCTTTGATTCTCAAAGTCCTCACTTTTCTTCAGGGAAGATGATGAATAGAAAAGTACCACTGGATTTTGTAGAAAAGAGATCATTAGTAACACTGAAGATAGAACACGGCATTTCTGTGAGGTTGGAGGCAGAAATAAGGTTTCTGAAGTGAAGAAAGGAAAGAAAAATGGGAGCAGGGTGTGTGATGCATTTAAGTAGTGGTTTGACAGTAAGAAAAAAGGTGATCAGTAATATGTCTGGTTGAGCTCAGTGGTTACAAAGGCATTTTGTTTGGTTTGGTCATTGATATAGGGATATCCCCATTGTGGGTGGGAACGATGGAGCAGGAACCTTGAGAGGTAAGAAGATGAAAGCTGTTGGAGAAAGACCCTGAGCATGGTGGTCCTCTCTCCAAAAGTTTAAACCTGAGCATCCCGCTCTTCCACTGTCGACTCTCCTCTTCCAGCTCTCTGTTCAGCCCCACGATGTCAACACTGGGGACTCATCAGACCCCCTCTCTTTGCTCTTACTCATTTCCTTCAACAGTTCCCTCCATCATCCATCATTTCAGTAGTACCAACAATCCCTTTTCCTTCTCTTAAATATTATCCCCACATGTTCAAGCATCAACCCTGGTGAATCCAAACAACTATCTTTGTAAATGTACCATGAACAAGATGGGATGAAAAAAAGTACAAAATAAAACACGTTGGTTCTAATTTCAATTAATTGTCAACAACCTCAAATAGTCCCTCAGGACTGCCAAAGATCATCTAACATTTTGTCAAGTTAGCTTACCTTTCTACGCACTGCAGGATGTTGCAAACTTTCTCCAAATTTTTAAATCGCCTGGCCACTCACTCCCTATCTCCTTCTCTTTCTATACACCCTATGCTCTCATAAGTAATTTTCTTTCTTTAAGATGGAGTCTCACATTTTTTTTTTTTAAATAAAAGACATCAATGGGAGTTCCCTCAGCCCCCGACAATCAAACCACTGTCTGTGACCTTCCTATTCTCTTTCCATCTTGCTATCAGGAACTGTAACACCTTCTACCTAAGACCATTGACATGACCTGAGCTTTGGAGCCCAGTCACTGCCATTCTCTTAGAAGACATCATTCCTTCTTCATCTTCTCTCTTTGGCTCTGTTTCTCAATTTGATCATTTCCATCTAATGTTACCCATGTTTATGCTTGGAACTCTCAAAAAAGTTTCTAAGGCTACTAATAACCTGCATGTCTGTAAATACAATAGGCATTTTCCAGTTTTCATCTTACCCGACCTCTTATTAGAATTCAGTATGGTTGGCCACAGCTTCTTTCTGAGCTCATTCCTCTTTGGCCTCTAAGACATCATGCTCTCCTGATTCTCTCTCTGGATGTTCCTTTTCTGTCTACTTTGCATAATCACCTTCTAATGCCTAATATTGATAATGATGATGAAAATAATAATTAACAAGAAGCAGCCAAAGAAACAACTTATATATGCTAAGTATTATGTGCTAGACACTCTTCTTAGAGCTTTTCATGTGTTTGTTCATTTAATACTCCCAAAGCCCTGGGGTATATGTTATTAGCTCCATTTTTACTGATGAAGGAATGGCAGCACTAACAGGTTAAGTAAATTGCTTGAGGCCACACAGCTACTATAATGAAGGAACTGGAATTCAGAGAAAGGCAATCTGGCTTCAGAGTCTTAGCTCTTTATCATGAAATTGCACTGTTTTATATTTTTGGAGTTACTCAGTGTTGAATTTCATAGCACATTCACCTTTATGCCTACAACTTCCCTTCCACCTACATACTGATAACTTACAAATTTGTATCTCCAGGCTTGACTTCTCCTCCAAGTTCTAGGCTTTACCAACTAATTGCCCATTAGATGTATGCACTTGGGAGACTTAAAAGCTGTCCATGGTAATTGTGATACAACACTGATGATCTCACTCCAGATAATGGTCTTCCTTCAGTGTCTTCCCTATCAGCTAATGGTACTGTCATTCATTCAGGTGCTAATGTCAAAAACCTAGTAACCCTCATCCCTCTTATCTCCATGTCTCATATCAGATACCAATTTGATTGTTTTCTCCTTGATCAAAATTCTTCAATAATTTTGTATTAATTAAAATAATAAAGTAGAAGAAACAATATTTGATGAACCCCATCTGACAGCATTCACTGTACGTTAGAAAACTGGCCTTATTTTAACAGGCGAAGTGTTTTAACAAGTGAAACGCTCTGCCCTGAACCAGGCCATGTCCCCTCCTCCGTCTGGAACACTCAGTATTTCTTCTAGGTAACTCCTGTTCGACCTTCAGTTCTCAGCTCAAACTCTTCCTTAGAGAAGCCTTTCCCATTTCTCCAAACTAAGGCAGGTCTCTTTATTATACACTAAATTCATCTCCTTCTCCTTTAGGGCAGAACACATTTCTTTATTGTAATATTATTTTGTTTTAGTTAATTATTTTATTGAAATCTATTTCCTAAATAGACTGTAAGCTCCATAAAGTAAGTGACTTTATCATGACAAAAATGAGAGTAATAATTAAGCCCAGATTTACAAGAACGCAGGGAATTGGGTGAGGAAAGTTAGACAATGTGCTCAATACAAAATGTTTTTGCTTCTTTGTCTCCTATATTGTTCATTTATAAGGAATTCTGCTAGTGGAAAGATATTGAGTATGTTGATAATGAAAAGATAGCTTGATTTTCTTAGTCTCCTTATGACAGAAAATAGTAGAAGGCAAAAGTGTGTGTATCTCTGTGTGTGTGTGTATGTGTATGTGTGTGTGTGTGTGTGTCTGTTATGTGTGTAAGGGGAAAAAGACAGTTGCCATCAATAATGTGTAAGTTTACTTGTAAATCTGGACTCTTTGAATCAGTCCACGTAAGGTGCTAATAAATTGGCAGGCAGGTGTAAACTTTGCTTCAGCTACCATACCTTGTGACATGAGGCATTAGCTCTCTTGGATGAGGCAGCCTAGAAAGGCCCCAAGTCTAAATCCATCCATGTCTACTGGGCTAAGGGAGATGGTAGTGAGATGGAAATGTGCAAACAGCTTACAGTGGAGGAGAAGGTTGAACTCTAGTTATGCAATCCACAGATAATACGCAAGAACTCAGCTTTAGCAAAGCATACTCAGGAGTGTGGTGTGTCCCCACATATGATTAGAACAAGGTCAACCCTTCTCAACAACTTGCGAGACCATACAGAGAAAGCAGAGACAATTTCAAGGTTTGCTGGACTGTTAGATTCCATAGCAGAGTATTTGGGACTTGAGGGGTAGGAAAATCCCCTTGGAATTAAACATAAGTGATGGGAAAGGCAGTACATCTGAAGAACACACTTCCTCAGGTACTTTAGCTAAGGAAGGGACGTGAAAGCAAGGTCATGGCTTAGACAGGCAAGCGGTAGAGTCCTGTCACACCGTATCACATGGTGGTTGCTTTTTGGACTTTAGACAGAAGAGATGGCCCAGGGTCTCGGCTTCTTTCTGCTTCCTAAGCCCCAGCCGCCAGTGATCTTTGTGTCCTTCTCTTTCTGCTCTGCCTGTGCCTACTTATGTTTCCCCTTTGCTTGTTCTTACTCCATTTATGTTGCTCAGGGATTGCTATTGTCAGTTTCAGGATGCTCAGCATCCACACACATGGGGCCATTGGGAGGATGGAATGTCAGCAAAAGCAAAAACATCCAGGGACCCACCTCTGTGTGGCTCATGGGGCCCTGACTTGCCAGAAGACATTATTCCTAGGTGAGGGCAGTGCATTCTGTCATTATTATATAGAACTCCCAACAGGAGTCCTATAAAATGATGCTAGACAGACCTTTTACCCTCTCCACAGTGGAAGCAGCTTAGCAGGTCAAATGCCTTGCTACCAGTAACTATGTTGACCCTCCACCCCACAGAGCATTGCTTAGCTTGGGATAACCCCTGAACTAAAAGTAGAGTCATTCTTTTGAACCAAATCTAAGAACTTGGAACTGGAAACTAAAATAGATTCCCCTACTGTCAGATACCTCTTTGCTGCTGAATCTTCCTCATGCCTTCTGCAACCTCCCAATTCCTTATTTTGCTTGTCTCCCTGGTCCTTTTATTACTGGCAACCAGACCTATCTCCTTTCCAGTGCCTACCCCAGTCCTAAAGCGCACAGCTAATTCCGATCCCATCCTCTCCCTATTTGCCTTATCTTACTAGGTTTTACTCGTACATCTTCACCTCTGTGGCTGAAACCTTATAGATGGTGAACTTCAAGGCAAAAACAGATTTTTCAGAGAAGTTCCCTCTTACGGTAGTGCCAGTACCAGAGCATGGAATGAGGCTGGGCATGCTGGTGGGAACATGTAGCCCTGGGGCTTATAATAAGGACATGGAGAATTAGGTGGAAGGTATATGGTAGGTGCTCAGTAAAATTTGCTGACGCATAAATCATTGGGAATAAAACTGATCAGTTTCCATGGAGAGCTGTTTTTGATCTTTAATTTTATTTTTGTATCAATGAAAAAATATTTTATGGTTTTTTTTGTGTGTGTGTGTGTCAGGGCCCTGATTACTGGGACATAGAGTAAAACATGTCAAAGCCCTTTGGAGCTTAATATTTAGGACAGTGAGTTATACCTCTCCTGGTTTAATAATCTGTATTAAATGAGAGCAAATTCTCATGATGCCCAGATTCTGGAAAGTATCTTGAGGGCTGGGAGAATACTGCTTCCTGATACCTCCATCCCCATCAAAGTTCAAAAGCACGAGTCATAAAAATATCCTTCTTAGGACCTTTGGGATGGTTGTTTCAGTGACTTTGGAAAGTAACATTCTCTCTCTCTCTCTCTTTCTCCCTCATTACAGTTTCTTAAATTACATTGGTGTTACTTGCTTCAAGGAGAATTTATTCAACTAATTGACAGCTGACTGGAGCCACACTATGGCCTTTTCTTTGGAATGAAGATTTTGGTAGCAGCTGATGCTAGAGACCAAGTCCCATGCTTAAGGTGTGAGCTCCCTTTTGGGCAGCTCCTGACTACACTGGCATGTTAATTCAGCCTCCTAAATCCTCAGCTCTAACGGTGTGCTTTTGCTCTGCGTGCTTGGTCTAGTGAAAATACTTCTAAAAGCGAATACATGATTTCTAAATGAAACAAACAAAATAACTGACCTCAGCCAGAGCAAAACTGCTTTTCAAAATCTTTGTATCACACTTTCATGAAGAAGAATTTGTTCCTGCAAACATACTACCCTTTCTGAGGACCAAACCCATGCCTGGAAGCTCATTTCAATGCAAAAATGAATTCTGGAAGCATTCAAAATGCCCAAGCGGGGTATCTCATTCCTGACCGAGACAGGGCAATTTGGGGTTGGGGGAACAGGTTATAGAATAATGACTAAATGGGCACAAATACCAGTTCAACCACTTACTACTTACGGGACTTTGAACTGCAGTTAAACTTCCTGGTGTGCCAGTTTTCTCATCCATACAGAGGGAATCACGATACTACCTTATAAGGGCCTGGTGAAAACTGGCATAATTCATATAAAATGTGTGTTCCAGTGAACAGCATGAAGTGGTTAGTTTTGTTGTTGTTTTTATTGTATAAACCCTACTCTTACTAGCTACCTTACTTACATGTATTCAATCCAAACTGGCAATTATGCATCTGCAAATGAATGTGAATTATCATATCGAATAGCAGAGATTCTTTCTACTGTGTGTGTGTTTGTTTTTAATAAGGACAATAACATTTTAGAAAAAGCTCTAGCTCTTTCTAATCTCTATAGCAGTTGTAATTCTTTAGATGGTTTCAGTTTTTCTGTTTCTAAAATGTAGAGACAATTCTCCATTTCTATTGATCTCACAGAGATGATGTGAGCACTGCTGAGATGGATGAATTTTGAGTTATTTGTATACCTTTTTAATAGTCCCACCTACTATTTTGTTTAGACTCAGTCATTTCTGAGGGTATTATTTTAGAACAGTAATCTTCGAGTATTATTTTGTCTCCAAAGGATGCTACACTTTCTTTCTTTTGAAATGCTCTGTTTATAAAATTCACCAAATATTAATTCATGTTATTATCAATAGTCATTTTACTAATTACCACATGGCTTGGTATTTATTTTGTCAATGATCTACTATGTCATTAGTTCTTCTCCTAAATAAAGATTTGTTCTATTACATTATAAAGAGGATTTAACTCAGCAGCAAGTGGTCTGCAATCCCAGCTGTGGCAAAAAGAAGGCTGGAACCAGAATCCTTCAGTCTTGTTTTTCTATAAGCTTCAATAGATAATGTGAAGAATGAATAACAGTGAGATGAAGGATATTTCTGACCTTTATTTCATGCTTTATAAAAATAAAATTTATCTCTGTCATTTATGCTTTCTTTTTTGTTCTTCCTGAGATTTCATTAATTTACACAACTCGTCATATACAATTTTTTGTCCAATGACCTTATTTTAGAATTCTCCTATTTGTATTCTCTGGGATAAAAATTAAATGGCAAATTACTTTTTGTGTTGTCAAGAAGGGCTCATTTTCTCTGTAATTTTTTTTTTTCATTTTGCTGACATTTTGTCCTCTGATTCTGATTCTATTAATTTTTTTTCTCTTCAATTTTTATTTTTAGTTCAGGGGTACATGTGCAGAATGTGCAGGGCTGTTAACGCAGGTAAACGTGTGCTGTGGTGGTTTGCTGCACAGATCATCCTATCACCTAGGTATTAAGTCCAGTATCCATTAGCTATTTTTCCTGATGCTCTCCCTCCCCCAATCCCTCAACAGGCCCCAGTGTATGTTGCTCCCTACAACGCGTCAATGTGTCCTCATCATTCAACTCCCACTTATAAGTGAGAACATGTAGTGTTTTGTTTTCTGTTCCTGTATTAGTTTGTTGGGAATAACAGCTTCCAACTACATCCATGTCCCCACAAAGGATATCATCCTGTTCTTTTTTATGGCTGTATAGTATTCCACTGTGTATATGTACATTCAAATGTGTATATGTACCACATTTTCTGTATCCAGTCTATCATTGATGGGCATTTAGGTTGATTCCATGTCTTTGCTATTGCAAATAGTGTTGCAATAAACATACACGTGCATGTATCTTTATAATAGAATGATTTATACTCCTTTGGGTAGATACCCAATAATGAGATTACTGGGTCAAATGGTATTTCTGCCTCTAGGTCTTTGAGGAATTGCCACACTGTCTTCCACAATGGTTGAACTAATTTATACTCCCACCAACAGTGTAAAAGTATTTATTTTTTTCGATACCTTCACCAGCATCTGTTGCTTCCTGACTTTGTAATAGCCATTCTGACTGGTGTGAGATGGTATCTCATTGTGGTTTTTATTTGCATTTCTCTAATGATCAATGATGTTGAGCTTTTTTTCATGTTTGTTGGTCACATGTATGTCTTCTTTTGAGAAGTGTCTGTTTAGAACCTTTGCCCACTTTTTAATGTGGTTGTTTTTTTCTTGTGAATTTGTTTAAATTTCTTATAGACCAGATATTAGACCTTTGTCAGATGGACAGATGGCAAAAATTTTCTCTTATTCTGTAGGTTGTCTGTTCACTCTGATGGAGTTTCTTTTGCTGTGCAGAAACTCTTTAGTTTATTTATATCCCATTTTCCAATGTTTGCTTTTGTTGCAGTTGCTTTTGTCATTTTCATAATGAAATATTTGCCCTTTCCTATGTCTAGAATGGCATTGCCTAGGTTATTTTCCTGGTTTTTATAGCTTTGACTTTTACATGTAGGTCTTTAATCTATCTTGAGTTATTTTTTGTATATGTGTAAGAAACGGGTTTACTTTTAATTTTCTGTATGTGGCTAGCCAGCACTCCCAGCACCATTTATTAAAAATGGAGTCTTTTCCTCATTGCTTTTTGTTGTCAGGTTTGTCAAAGATAAGATGGTTGCAGGTGTGTGGTCTTATTTCTGAGCTCTTTATTCTGTTCCATTGGTCTGTGGGTCTGTTCTTGTGTAGGTACCATGCTGTTTTTGTTACTGTAACTTTGTAGTATAGTTTGAAGTCAGCTAGTGTGATGCCTCCAGCTTTGTTCTTTTTCCTTAGGATTAAAGAAGCAGTCTGACCATGATGTGACAAGGCAGCTGGACTGCATTGTTGGTGGTTCTTCCTCATCCAGACCACCTGCATTCTCCACAGCTGGCAGGCTGGAATGGCAGATTCAACTGAACTGTAGAGATGGGGGCCACTTCTCCCCCTTGAACTCACTCCCATCTCAGGTGGACTCCAGCCTGCTGCCATTGGCTGGCTGGGGTTCAAGTCAGTGGGTCTTAACTTGTGAGGTGTCATGGAAGTGGGGCCTGCAGAAGGGTGTTATTCAGCTCCCTGAATTCAGCCTTCTTCCTAGGAATATGTACAGATGAATTTTCCACTTTGCAAGATCCTGGGACTGGAGTTAGTGAGCAGCTGCTCTGCTGAAACTCCATACAGCCCTGTGTATTGGACCCAAGGGTCTGGTGGCATGGGCTCACAAGAAGATCTCCTGATTTGCAGGTTGCAAAGATCCATGAGAGAAGCATGGTTCCCCAGGTGAGATCGCACAATCACTCACCGTTTTTCTTGGCTCGGGGGTGAAGGTTTCTTTGGCTCCGTGTTGCTTCTGGATGGACTATTGCCCCATCCCACTCCCTGTTTTTCTTTGTTCTCTGTGGGTCAAGTTGTTTGCCTAGTCAGTCCCAATGCAGGAATCTGGATATTTCAGTTGAAAGTGCTGAAACCATTTGCCCCTTTTCATTCCTCCTCGTGAGTGCTGTGGACTGTAGCCGCTTCTAATCAGCCATCTTGCCTCCCTTCGTTAATTTTTAATGACATTTAGAAACATGCTATTCTGGGGTTCTACTGCAATGAGGGAAACTGTAACGAAAAGACAGCAGAATATGTCAATAGGCTCCTAGACATTGGACCAATGTTTTTTCTTAAAGTTAAGTTCTCTGTGCACTACTCCATTTAGCTTCTGCTGAGGAAACTCGCTGTGAATAATGCTGGGATTCTGGAGGAAAGAGAAAGTTGACGTATCTGTTACGATAAACCAACACACCTTGCAGCTATTCATTTGCTGTGCTTAGAACTAAATTTATTTCTCAATCATTTGGTGAGTATAAAATGCAGAGTCTCCAGTTTTTATCTGCTCTGAGTAGCACAGCATACTGCTCCAGTAAGCATAATGGGTGGAAATTAGGCTCGGAATTCTGGCTGGAGAGTTTTTTCCACGTGAGGAAAGCAGACACAAATAAATCACCCTTTCTGCATAATGCCTTCACAGTAAACCAAAGGATGCCATGAGAGAAGATGATGGCCACAGCTCAGTAGCCTCTACGAATAGCTTTGGTAAGTAGAAAAAGTATGATCTAAGACCTGATGTTGCTGCTATTAATTGTAGACCTAAAAGGTCTGGACTTTTGTATAGGAAGGTGACTGCAGGGAGTGAAGTATATTGTCACTTCTTCTGTGCCCTGCCCTTGACTGACTCAGTCACTTTCTTTGGCTCAACTTTTCCATTTGAACCACAAATTGGGAGTAAATTTTGTCTTCCCAAAAATGTTAGGCCCTAGTAAGAAATCTACTTTTGTAAAAATCAAGGCAGGAGTTCTAAGTGGATGAATCTCAAAACAGAGCCAGTAAAACTGGGCATTTTCCTATAAAGCTAATGTAAGAAAACTTGGAATGCGGTACTATGCAAAAAAGTGAAATAAGTAAGACCAATGAAAAATTACAATCCTTGTGAAGCTTCTGAAATTTACTTCAAATAGCTCTTTTATATATAAATACAATATATGTAAACATTATATAAATAAAACTTAATGTTGTGATGTACTTTTCAAAGTATATCCACAGTCACTGTCTCATTTGAACTTCACAGTAAGCACTGTGGGCAGATATAATTCTCTTGGTTTTGCTTTTATGAAAACTGAAACTCAGGAAGATAAAATGATTGGTACAATGTCACAGGATGTATTAGTAGTACCACCTGGCACGATGACTGACAGATAGAAAGCACTGGGTAAACATTTGTTGGGTGAATGAACACATGAATGAAGGGGCCTGATTCCTAGTTTACTGTTTATTTCTAATACAATGTGTCATGAACTCCTGATACCTTCTGCTATATTATTGGTATTAATAGGGGACATCATTCCTAAAGAAAGTTATAAACTTCCAGAGACTTATCTCTTTCTATTTTTCTTTGCCAGAGACACTTTTCAATAATTCCGCCCTTGTACATCTCTATATCCTCCTTTCTTCACTCATGATCAGAATAAGCTTTTATAAGGTTCTAGGAGTGAGGATATAAGTGAAAGTAATCAGTTAAATCTGCTTTTTCCTATAGTTAGATATTGAGAAAAGAAAACAAAGATTAAAATTTTCAGGACTAAGTGGTCTGTTAAGTTGCTTCTAATTCATATCCTTTGACCACTAAACCAACTTTCATTATCTGGGTTCCTGAAAGGTTGAATCCTGCAGTGAATTCCGTATACAGGCTCTTTCTCAGCAGGAGTTCATGGGGAAACCGAAAGTCATGAAGAAAGATAAAAACCAGGGCATTAGAAGAATTTGAATCCTGTGGTACATATAACTACAGCAAATATTAAGCACAGCCTTACTTTTAGCCCTATTACCATAAATCATCACTTCAGGGCCTACTTATTTCAATTCTCAGTAATTCTCAGTATCTCAGACATGCCTAGTTTTTAACAATGAAAAAGAAAAAAGAAATACAAAGCATGTCAGATGGCAGGAAGAAACAAAGTCTGAGAGACAAAGCAAGCATTAGAACCAGACTCAGATACAATAAAGAGTCAGAATTATCACATTGGGTATTTAAGATAACTGTAATTAATATATTAAGAGCTATAATGGAAAAAGTAGGCAATATGCAAGAAAAGATGAGTTTTGTGAGCGAAGAGATGAATATGCTAAAGAAAGAATTTAAAAATTAATATTAAAATTCAGACACACTAAAACATAAAAGAACAATGTCTTTGATGGGCTCACTAATAGACTGGTCAAAGCTGAGGAAAGAAAATCAGTGAACTTGAAGATAGGTCAATACAACTTCCCAAACTGATTTGCAAAGGGAAAACATAATGAAAAAATAAAAAAGAACAATGGTATTAAACAACTGTGGGAAAATGTCAAAGATGTAACTAACATACAAATATATAGAAAACCAGAAGGAGAAGAGAGAAGGAACAATGAAGCAGGAGAGATAATTTAAACAATGTCTGAAAAATTTCCAAGCTTAGATGCTAACAATAAACCACAGATTTAGGAAGCTCAGGGAACAAGCAGAAAAAAACAAACAAACAAAAAAAACAACCAACAACAGCAACAGCCAAAAAGCCCACCACAAAACTCTAGACATATCATTTTAAACTGCAGAAAGCCAAAGGCAGAAAAACATCTTGAAGGAAACGAGGAGTAGGAGTGGAAAGATGGGGTTGGAAAACACTCCCTACCTATAGAGGAACAAGGAAATACAGAGAGATTCTCAGAAGAAACTATACTAGCAGTAAGAGTGACATGAAATCTTCAATGTGTTGAAAGGAAAAAAAATGCCAACATAGAATACTATACCTAGTAAAATGATTCTTCAAAAGAGACAAAGAAATTAAGACTTGCAAAGATAAAAAAAAAAAAAAAAAAAAAAAAAAAAAACTGTAGAAATTTTATTGTTAGCAGAATTTCCCTGCAATAAATGTTAAAAATAAAAAAGTTCTCCAGGGAGAATAAAAATGAAACCCAGAATGAAAACTCACATCTACATAAAGAAAGCAAGATTTTCAGAGAAAGAATAAATGAAGGTAAAATAAATTAGTTTGTTCCTTATCCTAAATTTAAAGACAATTGTTTGTTTAAAGGGATACTAGTAAGAATTTACTGGAAGATTACAGCATATGGACAATATAAAGACTAAGGTTAAAAGTGAAGAGATGGAGAAAAACACATAATGGTAACACTAATCAAAAGAAATATGAAATAGTTATATTAATTTCAGATGAAGCCAACTTCATAACAAGAAAAACTATCAAGAATGAGAGGCATTTTATACTGATAAAGGGTCAATTCTCCAAGAAGACAAACTTAAAGTTTTAAGATGTTTGCATTTAAAAACAAAGCATTAACATATTTGAGGCAAAAAAAAAACCCCATGAAAAAACAAATATAATTGACAGGAGAAATAGACAAATCCACTATTATAGTTGAAGATTTTAACATTTCTTATTCCATTAATTGATAGATAAGTAAGTAGAAAACCAGTAAGAATATGGTTGGCCTAAATAGCACTGTCAATCAACTTGGTCTAATTGACATTTATAGAAATCTCCATAAATAATAGCTAACTCCACCTTCTCAAGTGTACATAGAACATTAATCTAGATAGACTGTGTTCTGGGCTAAATCATAAAATATGATGCGACATATTAAAAAAATAGAAATCATACGAAATATGCAATTAGACCACAATGTAATTAAACTAGAAATTGTTAGCTGCGAGATAGCTGGGAAATCTACAAATATTTGGAAATTTAACAAAAATACCTTAAAATTATACATGGGTCAAAGAAGTCTCAAGAGCAACTTAAAGATATTTTGTACTAAATGAAAATGCAACATACTAAAATCTGTGGAATGCAGAAAAAACAGCATTTAGAGGAAAATATATAGTATTAAATGCATATTAGAAGAAATCCAAATAGTGTGAAACTAGAGAAGGGAGAAGGAGCAAGCCAAAGAATAGGTATAATAACAACTAAAGTAAAAATAATGAAATTGCAAACAGGAAATCAATATAGAAAATCAATGAATCCCAAAGCTGGTTCTTTCAACACATCAATAACATTGATCAACCTCTACCTGAAATGAAAGATGGGACATCACTACTAATCCTGTAAGTATTACGAGGGTAATAATGAAATGTTAGAAACAACTCTATGCACACCAATTAGATTAAATGGACCAATTTCTTGAATGACACTATGTACCAAAATTCACACAAGAAGAAATAGGTAATGTAAATAGGTTCGTAGCCACTAGAAATATTGAGTCAATAACTAATAACTCTCTGAAAGAGAAAAAAACAAAATTACTCTAAAAAATAAAGCACTGGTAATTCTACCAATGTTTCAGCAAAAAATGACATCAATTCTCAACAATCTCTGCCACAAATTAGAGGCAGAGAAAATACTTCCTAACTTATTATATGAGGTCAGTATTACCCTAATATGAAAACGAATACATTACCAGAAAAGAAAACCACATGCCAATGTCATTTAATATACATGCAAAGATTCTCAACAAAATATTAGCAAATTAAATCCAACAATGTGTAAAAAGAATTATATATAGGCCATGACAAATTGAACCCATTCAAAGTGTACAAGACTGGTTCAGCATTTGAAAAAGAACAAATTAAAGTCACGCATCAACTGGCTAAAGAAGAAAAATGATAGCATCATATCAAATGAACACCTTTCCCTAAGACAAGGATCAAAGTAAAGATGTACACCTCTCCACCTACATTCATTATCATACTAAAACTCATAGTTAATACAGTAAAACAAAAAAAAAAAAAAAAAAAAAAAAGAAAGAAAGAAAAGAAAGATCTACCAATTGGGAAAAAAGAACCAAAATTATCCTAATTCACATTTTGTATGGTTGCCTATGAAGAAAATAACAAAGTAGTCACACTCCTGGAACAAATAAATATGCATAGTAAGGTTGCAGAATACAAGGTTAATGTACAAAAGTCAATCAATTTCCTATATACCTGCAATGAACAGTAGGAATTTGATTTTTTTCTAAAAGTACCATTTATAATAAAATAAAAATCATAAAACACTTAGGTATAAATCTAACAATATATTTATAGAGTTTATATATAGAAAATTATAAAATTCTCTTGAAACAAATCAATGAAGTTCTAAATAAATGGAGAGACAGCTTACACTCACAAATTGGAAGACGCCGTGTTAAGATGTCGATATTTTCCAACTTTATCTTAATATTTAACAAAATCCCAGTTAAAATTTCAGCAGTCTATTTGTAGATATCAATAGATTTAAGTATAAAATTTATGTACAAAGTCACAAGATGAAGAATAGCCAACATGGTACTAAAGAAGAACAAAGTTAAATGATTCACATTAACCATTTACAAGACTTACTATAAAGCTACACTAATCAAGACAGTGTGGTATTTACTAGAGAAACAACGACATGCAGATTAATGGGACAGAATAGAAGGCCCATAAAAAGACTCACATAAATACAGTCAACTGATCTTCTAGAAAGACACAAGGGCGATTCAAGGCAGAAAGGATAGTTTTTCATCAAAGTGTTCTGGGACAATCGGGCATTCACATGTTAAAAAAAAATTTAACCTAGGCACAGATTTTACCCGTTTTGTAAAAAATGAACTCAAAATAAATCTTAGACCTAAAGGTGAAATAAAAATTATAAAACTTCTAGAAAAAAAAAAAAAACAGAAGAAAATTTAGGTGACCTTAATTTTGACGATGAGTTTTTAGATATAAGACTAAAACCACAATCCGTGCAAGAATAAAACTGATAGTTGGCTTTTATCAAAATTAAAAACTTCTACTCGAGAAAAGATGCTATTAAAAAAATGAAAAGAAAACCACAGACTGGAGGACAATATTAACCAAACACATATTTGTTAAAAGACTTGTATTTAAAATATACTAATAACTCTCTTTAAAACTCAATAAAAACAAACCAATTAAAAATTCCAGAAAGGTCTCACTAACACTTCCCGAAGAAAATATACAGGTGACAATTACATACATATAAAAAGAAGCACAACATTATTTGCCATTAGGGAATTGCAAATTAAAAGAATGAGATGCCAGCATATGCTATTAAAATGGCTAAAATTCAGGGCAAAAAACCCTGATAATACCAATTACTGGCAAGAATATAGAGAAACAGGAACTCTCATTTATTAATGGTGGGAATGCAAATGGCACAACTTTAGAATCTGGTATGGCAGTTTATTTCAAAAATAAACATCGTCTTACCACGATATCCACCAATCACACCCCTAGAAATTTACACAACTGACTTGAAAACTTATATGTACACAAAAACCTGCAAGGGAATGTTTATAGCAGCTTTATTCACAATCTGCAAGAAGACAGGGCAACCAAGTTACTTTTCGATAGGTGAATGAATAAACAAACTATGGTATATCTACACAATGGGATATTATTATTCCGTGTAAAAAGAGATGAGCTAACAAGTCATGAAAATAAATGCATGAATCTTAAATGGACATTTAAGAGTAAAAGAAGCCAGTCTGAAAAAACTACCTACTCTGTAACTGTAATTCTATGACATTTTGGAAAAGGTAAAACTAAAGAAACAGTAAAATAAATAAGTAAATAAAGAAAAATATGGTACCAGGAGAGTGGAGCCACACAGTTGAATAGATTAAGCATCGGGAATTATTTTTAGGGAGGTGAAACTATTCTGTAGTTACTGGAATAGTGACTGTGTGACTCTATGCATTTGTCAGCATCATAGAACTTTGCAGCACAGGGCTCGCTGACGGTATGCACGTTTAAAAAAATTGATTCAAAAGGTTGGAAGTTTCAGGATAGAATGCTAAATTTGACAAAACAATCTAATTGTATTACAAATATACAGAACAACTCATTGAAGGAGATGAAGGGTAAAAATACTGACTTATGTGACTAAAAATAAATGGTATTTGTATGACAAAAGACAATAGAGATTATATGTAAGACTGTACTCTAGTTGATAAATCGTTAACCTGAGCCCACAGGAGTACAGGTTCACAATTATAATAGTGCTATACTTGCGTATTTGTATTGAACAATTAAACAGATAGCAGATGGTGGGAGCCTAGTTTCTCACTGTTGCAGTGGGAGGTTACATACAAGCAAGTGCGGGTGGCCTGAATGATACATGCGGCAGAAATTAGATCTGGAGACATCTCTATGAACTTGTCAAGTTCGGTAGAGGTACAGATGGTTGCAGATGTGTGTCTATATACATATGAGAGTCAGTATGCCCACAGATATTTCCTTGTTCTGTCTGCTGAGAGGGACTAGAAGCAAGAACAACATTCCATAGCCTGTCTGTAGCTATGACTTATCACTTAATAAACACATGAAACCTTCAATGTGTTATAGAATGGAGCTCTGCTGGTATCACAGAGCTTCACTGTTTTCTTCAAATTTTGTGATAGTTTAAGATTAAAGTGGGAATTTTGCAAAAGTTTGCTTAGAAATGACAATGGGGTTATTATCCTCTTTTGCTGTAAAATATCAGACTCCAGCAGTTTTTTATGCCATGAATAGGGATATATATATAGTATTATAACTGATAATAAAATTAGTAGTAAAGCTATAATACCAGCCATGGCTGAAAGCTTGATAGGCATCATCTCATTATCTCATTGAAAACTCACAACAACATGTTACGGTAAGAACTGTTACTATTTCCATTTCACTACTGGGGAAGCTGAGAATAGAGATTTAATAACTTACTCAAGGTTACACAACAAGTAAATGAAGGAGCTGGAATTCTAACCTATGCAATTTGACTTCTGAGCACACATTCTTTACTGACATGGAAATTGCTTTGCAAAGGTAAGGCACTATTAAGCCATCCTCACTCATTGTAGGAAGGACACTATATCACTGACAGCACCATCTGCTATGAAGCACCCACATTTAGAAAGAATGGAGACTCTTTAATGACTGGCCTAGTCTCCGAAGCATGAGATTTGATTGCCCATCATTTAGAGCATAAGTGCTTTAATGGCACAAAAGAATTTGGATCACATGGAATCTGCCCCCCCAACCCCCCACAATTTAGTATATAAAGAGCACGTCTGTGATGGCAGTGTTGCCAGAAAAGCAGAAGAAATGTTAGTGCTGGAAAATGGAAATGAATTGATTGACTCCTGTACGTCTCCATAAGTGAGCACAATATGAATAATAATAAAAGCTTCAGTTTAATGTGTGCCTAGGATGTGCTAAACACTGTTCTAAGCTCTTAAGATATATTATTTCATCTAATCCTCACAAGAACACCCTGAGACAGGAATAATCGTACACATTATACGGAGGGAGAAACTGATATACATAGGGAGTGATTTCACAGTCCTAAGATCCCAAGGTGAGAAAATGGCAGAGTTGGGAGGTCTGATTACAAATCAGGTGCAATTAATGACGATGCTAAACAATCTACTTGCAGCCCACAACAAATGAGGATTAAGGAGTGACAGATTTCAAGTTGATAGATTCAGGTTTTACAGAGACAGAGTTTTGTGTTTGCTTGTAGATAACCATGTTTTTTTTTTTCCTTCACTATAAAAAATTCACTGCAATATATATTCTACTAATGTAGTTACAAAATTAAGACATTCAGAGCAAGTGAGATCCTTGCATGTCCCATAGAAATGAGGCATGCATTCCAGAATATCTGTGTAATTCAGTTAGGTTTTAAATTGTGAAAATCAGTTCACACTTTAGGACTTGCTTTCTTTGTGGGCCAGTTAGTTGTGTGTGTGTGGGTTTTTCTTTTTTTTTCCCACTGCCACAGAAAACATCCTCGCACCAGCCTCCAGCCATCAAATTACCAGCTGTCATAAGGATCGGCAGATCAACATTGTCCTGAAAAAACAGGGCAGAGTGCCAGTCGCACAGTTGATGGGTCAGTGATGATCTTTTAATTCAAAAGTCGCTTATAATTCTAGCAAGACATTCCTTCATCTGCCTGTGTAGTAAACCAACAGATCTCTTAAGGCAAAACAATGAACCGAAAGTGTGCCCCTCTCCTGGGCCCCACGCAATGTGGAGAGAGCCATGGTAATTTACTTTTGTACAACACTTCACCATGACAAGGGACTCTCAGATCTCTATTGGTCCTCATGCTTGCAGAGAAGGCCACACACACATCTACAAGGATAAAATTGAGACTATTAGGTGCTGGATGACTTGACAAGTTCGTCTTGAATTAGTCTTAAATTTGTGCCAACTCCAAATCCAGTATTTACTCAAGAATAACTTTTTGCTCTAGTTTGTGAAAGATACAAAATAGGTTATTCCTTCGTGTTTTTGTCGGATCAGAATAGGCATACCTTACTCATATTGCAGTGTTGCCGTGTTTCTGACGGCTTGTCCTAGTGTACGGGAGAAAGAATTTGGGGGAACTTCTTCACCTATCGGAATCACTAACTTTTTTCTAACCACAGCACTTTTTATTAATACCACCTCTGACTGAGAAATGTTTTGAACATATTATTCATGCATGTGGATTGTTGTATGTGAAAATTATAAAGTGAATCTTATTTATATTATTCAAAAGACATAGCCAATGTAACTCCCTCTCTGTCTTGTGGACAGCATGGAGCATAGTTCACCTTTGCAAACTGCCTGAGACATGCACAGAGAATGGCATTATCTACAAATGTTAGACTTTTTTTTTTTTTTTTTTGATGGAGTCTCGCTCTGTCACCAGGCTGGAGTGCAGTGGTGGAGGGATCTCGGCTCACTGCAACCTCTACCTCCTGGGTTCAAGAGATTCTTGTGCCTCAGCCTCCCAAGTAGCTGGGATTACAGCCATGCGCCACTACACCCAGGTAATTTTTGCATTTTTGTAGAGATGGGATTTCACCATGTTGGACAGGGTGGTCTCGATCTCCTGACCTGGTGATCCACCTGCCTTGGCCTCCCAAAGTGCTGGGATTACAGGCATGAATCACCGCACCCGGCCAAATGCTAGGTATTTTAAAGTCTGCAGGTGAAATAATACCCAAAGAGAAAATTATCCACAGTATTAGAGAAACATCATATATTAAGACAGAGGAGCTCAGAGAACAGAGATGATGAGTGGGAAAGTCCTAAAGAAATATTTCAGGAAAAAACAACCCCCGCCCCCAACCCCAATTAAGGATTCAACAGCTGAGAATGACCTTGTGTTTATCGTTACCATTTCAAATGCTTGTCTCAAACCAGCTGAGGGTGGAAAATAGCAAGTCACCTCCACAGTGCAGAGCTCTATAGGCTGATTTCACCTCAAAATTCCACGAGGAACACACCTGCTCAGCCCATTGGGTCAGGAGCCCCAGAGAGCTGCTCTCGCGTGCTACACTGTCCACCGGAGAGTCTGTCCACACAGCCAGGCTCGAGAGAGAACGTATGATGTCTTTTCCTTGCTTCCTCAGCTGCCATTTCTGTTGTTTATCTCAAGGCACATAGAAGTGTGGAGGCCCAGTTGATCTTGTTTAAGAGGCTGATCTCAGCCTACTGTGAGTGGAGAGAGGAAGAAGATAAACAGGATAATGAAGGGGCTTCCAGGTATGGGTGATGGTTTGATTCTTGAGCTGGGTGTTGAATGCACATGGGTTCCATTTGTAAACATTCCATTGGCAGGAATATTTTCTGAATATGTATTATATTATAATAAAATGGAGGGGAAAAAAGTCTGGCTGTATTTTGTCATTCCTGGTGCATGAGTAGTAGTTTTAGGGTAAAAGTCTCTAGTACAAAACCTTTGAGTTAGGACTTGGAATTTCAAACCCAACATACTCAGATATTTCAAATGCCTGAAGCAGTATGTGTTGGTTCATAGTCTTAACACTCTGAGTCCTACATTGTTTTTCTTCCCCTAAGGTTACTTTATTTCAGAGAAGTGTGAGAAAGTCTCTCCCTAAATAGATCTTAAGCCATGTTAGTCAGAATAGAACCATATCTAACTACCTCTCCTCTACCTTCTCCAATTTTTTTTGAGAGCAAATCTAATTGGTTAAAATTTCTTCAAGTGATTTATAATTAAAGAAAATAGTTACCTTATTTAACATTAATGGTCACTTCAAAAGCTATAGATAAGTCACAGAAAAACTTATTTATTTCTTAATAATACCTCAT
This sequence comes from Macaca fascicularis, assembly GCF_037993035.2. Taxonomy (NCBI): domain Eukaryota; kingdom Metazoa; phylum Chordata; class Mammalia; order Primates; family Cercopithecidae; genus Macaca; species Macaca fascicularis. The sequence continues at coordinate 126,521,873 of NC_088388.1, read as the reverse complement.
TTTCCTATAAAATGAAAAGGACTGTGTGGCCAGGTATGAGAGAGAAGTGTGCTGACTTTTTAACTTTTGCCTACAGAAATGTCAGTGCTGGCTTTAAGGTTAAAACTGTCACAAGAGACATGCTGGAGGGTGCCTAATCTAGAAAATAATAAAATAACCTTTATCTCTATCAATTAAACTATGTACACACCACACACACACACACACACACACACACACACACACACACACACACACACATTTCCATCCTGCAATTTATGCACCATTCCCTGGAGCTGTTTGAAAAGTGCTGAAAGTTCCATCACCAAACCACTCAGGAAAAGCAGAAGTTAACTAACAAATCTTATTCCCTAAACTGTACTTATGTAACTAATGATCCTTTTCCACTCCAGTGAAGTCCGACAGATTATAGTTTGTAGGAGAAAAAAAGAGGCTGGGGTGGTGGGGAGAAATAAGAATTTCAGAAGTTGAAGGAAGAGAGAAAATTTTTCAAACAAGAGCCATCTTCGCCAAGGCTGTCCAAAGGGGGCACACTGGAGCAGAAATCGGATCTAAGTTTTAAAGTATATTGGGGTTGAGGTGATAAGAGAAGAGACGGAGATTCTTTCCTCCAAAATAAGAGTACCCATGTCCTCCACTAGTGTGTGCCATGCCGCCCAGCTGAATCCCACAGAAGGTGCCATAGGAGTATGCTTAGCTCAGCTAAGCTCAGCAGAGGTCAGCTGTCCGGTGCCTGGCATGCACCATGTTTGCCAGTTGGACGGTGCAGATGGAACAGTCTGATGATGCATTCCTTCACAGAGATAGACCAGTGTGAGGCCTGAGGGAGGAAAGAGAACAAGCCTTGGCTCCAATGGCAGTAACATGGCCAAAGACTAAAACTGGGGTTCCAACCTGGGTTCTGTCACTCACTGATGCTGGAAAGATAGGTAATCACTCTGAGCCTCATTCTCTCATCTGCTTTCTCGTAAGTCTGTTAAGAACCCTAGGACGTGTTAACTCAAGGTAATGCCTTAACATATTACCTGATACACAGTAAGAGCCCAATACTTGGCAGCTATTTTTGTGAAAAAATCCCAGGCTCAGAAACTCCCTGGGGTTATAGCCAACAGCCCCTCCAGACAATGACCCAGTTACACAGGCACTGCACACTCACATTGTGGGTTGGGCTGCCAGGTTCATTTAGCCTTGAAGAAACAAGCCTTGAAATCTCTGCCCACCCTTTCATCCTTTTCAGCATCTCTCACTGAAGAGGTCGCGCCCACCAGCTGTCCTCTCTGCATGTGCATAGAACTTCCTTTCATCAGCCAACCTTTCTTTCTCTTGTTGACTCCTCATTCAAACAGGAGTATCCCATTTACCTGGGCTAATAACGTATTTGGAAAGTTGTTCATATGGTGCAAAGAAATAAAACCATATATGCATATTATTAACATTAAAGTTGCTGGGGAAAATGTTTTTTCGAGAGAAAATCTAATCGGTTACAATGTCTTCTCTAGGGATAAATGAGAGTGTGCATGCTGCACACTCGGCTGAGACTGTCGTGAGTTGGATTGTTTCCTCACACTCCCAAAGATATGTTTAAGCCCTAACTCCCAGTACCTCCAAATATACCTTTCTTTAGAGATAGGGCTTTTGTAGAAAGTAATCAGGTGGAAAGGAGGGTGTTAAAGGCTGGGTGTGGTGGCTCATGCCCTGTAATCTCAGCACTTTGGGAGGCTAAGGCGGGTGGATCACTTGAGGCCAGGAGTTTGAGACCAGCATGGCCAACATGGTGAAACCCCATCTCTACTAAAAATGCAAAGTTAGCCAGGCATGGTGGTGCGTGCCTATAATCCAGCTATTTGGGAGGCTGAGGCAGGAGAATTGCTTGAACTCGGGAGGTGGAGGTTGCAGTGACCCGAGATCACACCATTGCACTCCAGCCTGGACAACAGAGTAAGACTCTGTCTCAAAAAAAAAAAAAAAAAAAAAAAGGGAGAGAGATTATTAGGATGGACCCTAAGATAACCAGTATCATTGCGAAAAAGGAAAATTTTTGGAACCAGAGCCAGACAGGCACAGAGTGAGAATGCCAAGTGAGGATGAAGGCAGAGATCAGGATAATGTATCTGTAAGCAAAGGAACACCAAAGATTGCCAGCAACCGACACAAGCTAGGAGAAAGGCCTGGAGCATTCTCCCTCTTAACCCTATAATGGACCCAAGACAGCTAACACCTTAATCTAGGACTTCCAGCCTACAGAACTGTGAGACAATACATTTCAGTTATTTAAGCCACCTGGTTTTTGGTACGTTTTGCAGCAACCTTAGGAAGCTAATTCAGAGACCTGTGCACTATCTTAGTGGTTTTCTTCCCCTGGCTTTATACCCAGGGGAGAATTAATGTGTTTCTGACTGAGCTTTTTAATCTGCCCCTTACTAAATCACAAAGCAAATTAGATAGTTTCCCATCCTAGGTAAAACAAAGGCATTGATTAAAGATAACATATAAAGATTTAAAAATATATTTTCTAGATCCCACATTTGCAGATAGAGCAGGTAATTGCTTCTTGATCTGAGAGTGGATCTTCACATCTTGCACGTAGCTCTAAGTACTATTTCAAAGATTGGCTGGGTAGTCACCTGAAGGCATAGTGGCTGATGGTTAGAAAGATACTCAGCCAGAACTGGGGTGCTACGTATATACATTTTATCCAGGCTCTCCGGTCAGGTTAATGTAATATAACTGCCATCACCCTCTTCCACTTCAGATAATTGTCTGAGCAAGAACCTACTCTGCTCAGGGTACTTTGCTGAGTGTGGGTGCTTAGGACCTGTGCTATGTAAAACATTGTTTCAATCCAGTCAAGATAATTCATTGGTGGGCTTGATAAAACAACACAGAGCAGGCATGACTAGGGAGGGAATTATAAGATTTCAGCTCTATTAGGAGTTGTTTTTAAACTTGAAATTCATGAAGCTACTGAAGAAAAGATTAGAGTGTTTAGAAAGAAACAAAATAAGGAAATTTTGATGATGCACAAAGAAAAATGGTTTGTTTGTTTTCCTATCAAGAGTATATGTGCTAAGAATGATGGTTTCCAGCTGCATCCATGTCCCTACAAAGGACACAAACTCATCCTTTTTTATGGCTGCATAGTATTCCATGGTGTATATGTGCCACATTTTCTTAATCCAGTCTGTCACTGATGGACATTTGGGTTGATTCCAAGTCTTTGCTATTGTGAATAGTGCCGCAATAAACATACCTGTGCATGAGTATCACAAGAACAGAAAACCAAACACCGCATGGTCTCACTCATAGGTGGGAACTGAACAATGAGATCACTTGGACTCGGGAAGGGGAACATCACACACTGGGGCCTATCATGGCGGGGGGGAGGGGGGAGGGATTGCATTGGGAGTTATACCTGATGTAAATGACGAGTTGATGGGTGCTGACGAGTTGATGGGTGCAGCACACCAACATGGCACAAGTATACATATGTAACAAACCTGCATGTTATGCACATGTACCCTAGAACTTAAAGTATAATAATAAAAAATAAATAAATTAATAAATTAAAAAAAAAGAGTATATGTGCAAGATGATAGTATAAAAAAAAAAAGGTCCCTGATTTAACTAACATTGGCTCAACTTACGATTTTTTTACTGTACAGTCGTGTGAAAGCAATACACATTCATTAGAAACCATATTTTGGGTACCCATACAACTATGCTGTTCTTCACTTTCAGTACAGTATTCAATAAATTACACGAGATATTTAACACTTTACTATAAAATAGGTTCTGTTTTAGATGATTTTGTCCAAATGTAGGCTAATATAAGTGTTCTGAGCATGTTTAAGTTATACTAGGCTAAGCTATGATGCCTGTTAAGTTAGGGGTATTCAATGCATTTTTGATTTAAGATATTTTCAATGTACTATGGGTTTATTGGGCCACAACCTCATTGTAAGTTGAGTAGCATCCATAGTAGTGTGTATGTGGTTCTTCACCATATTCTTGTGTAAATATTTTGGCCCTTTCGTTCCTATGATCATTGGAGCCCTGTCCTAAGGAAGAACCAAATACAATATTTTGGAAGATGGGAATTGAAGACAGACATATATTCAGTATTTAGTAAAATGACAATGATGGTAATGCTGTTTTGGAGCTTAAACATGATGAATTAGAACACTATTCTTTTAGGAAGCAAACTGGAGTTGATGGAAATCCATATGTGGTCATGATATAGCAGCACACCTTCTCTGTGAAGGGCCCAGTGAACCTTCAGCTTTGTTGCAGGACAATGTCTCATAGTTTCTAGGTGTCTAACATTTATCTCTATGCTAGCTGTATTGAAGATATGTTCATTGTACCAGAAGACTGATTATTATTATTATTTTTATTTTTTGAGACAGAATCTCGCTCTGTTACCAGGCTGGAGTGCAGTAGTGTGATCTCAGCTCACTGCAACCTCTGCCTCCCGGGTTCAAGTGATTCTCCTGCCTCAGCCTCCTGAGTAGCTGGGATTACAGGCACCTGACACAACGCCCTGCTAATTTTTGTATTTTTAGTAGAGACGGGGTTTCACCATGTTAGCCAGGCTGGTCTCGATCTCTTGACCTAGTGATCTGCCTGCCTCCGCCTCCCAAAGTGCTGGGATTAGAGGCATGAGCCACTACATCCCACTAACAAAATCTTAAAAACTGTGCTATAGCTTAACCTCCATCAATGGAGGCATTCTCTGCTGTCGAAAGGTTTGTGTGTCTTCATGCATGTCATATAAGGGGTAGTGTGTCACATAAGGGGTAGAGAGTAGAGAGGAGGGAAGTAGGTAGGTACAGTCCTCCTTCTTACTCAACCTCTCATAAAACATTAGTAACAGACAACTATGCCCCAAAGGGAGACAAAACACCCTCAACACACTCTAGCTCTAATACTCCACATTCAAAATTCCTCATCCAAACTTAACCTAATTATAAAATAATTGGATGAAAAAACTTCTCTTTCAAATTGTAAAAGTGCTCTTGGAAGAAAGTCAAGCCTTTATCTCTTGCATCTTTAAGCATGGGTTAGTTATCTCAGTTGGCTAAACACCTTCTGGAATGCAAATTTTGTTTGAGAAGACTCTGGTAGAGGGAGGTATAATTTTAGAACTTGGGTTACTTCACTGTTTTGGGTATCCCAGTAAAAGCTGTGGGGTAGCCAGAGACCAAAAGGAAGGCTGAGGAGGAGTGAACATTGGCCTCATATGGTAGAAGGCAGGACCAAATTGCTATCCATGATATGCAACTTTTCTGAGGTTGCTGACGGTGGTAACTTCCAGGAGATGTGTATTGAGTATGGGGCATAGGATCTCCAGGCTGACTCCCTAGCCATATTTTCCTGATTCCTCTTCCTTACTACAAAGTGGTCTCCCATAACAGAGCCAACAATGCCAGATATCTGATTTCTCAGCCTCCATTTTAGCAAAAATGTCATCCAACTCTGGCCACTGGGACATCTGGGAAAGTCTACTAGAGTCTAGGGAAGATTTTTGTTCCTCAGAAAGAAATGGTGGGAGATAGAAACCTTGACTTGTTTTTGGACATGGTTATCTTAGTACATGGTGCTTTGAGCTGTACAATTTATCTTGCTACCATAAAGCAACAAGTCAGAGAATAGAAAGCCACTGAGCTTAGGATGATGCAGGAGCAGAGGAATGAGCCTGAATCTGTAGATCTTCTAAACACCAACTTTGACATAATTTATCTCCAGACATGTTATCATGTGATATACATATCCTTACTTTTAAAATCATGGTTGCCTCAATATTCTGTTACTTGATGCTGAAAATATCCTGCATGGTACTCAATGTGCTAACATTGATCACAAGTTCAAATTATGTAATTGTGAATTAATATAATGTAAATGCATACATTATCATGTATGTAAAAAGTACTGAACATTCACAAGTATCTTCTCAAGTATAGGACATGAAAATAAGCATGTACTGAAACGATTTATTAGGGGTTTGTGGCGAAAATAAGGACTGGAATGAGTATAATTGAGTGACCCAAAAGGCCATGCCTTCCTTTTTTTTTTTTTTCTTTTATTCCTCAAATCTACAAGGCTTTATGCTAGTTGATAGGTATACAAATGCAAAATATAACATATACTGCCTCTGCCTTCATTAAACTGTCAGTACATTATAGATTGCAGGGAGGGGTATGGGGATCAATATTTCACTACTGTCTTAGTTTGTTTTCCATTGCTTATAACAAAACACCTGAAACTGGGTAATTTATAAAGAAAATAAGTTTAGTTTTACAATTATGAAGGCTGAGAAGTCCAAGGTCAAAGGGCAACATCTAGTGAGAGGCTTCTTGCTGGTGGGACCCCTCTGTAGAATCCCAAGGTGGCACAAGACATCACATGGTGAGGGGGCTGAACATGCTAGCTCAGGTCTCTCTTCTCTTTATAAAGCCATCAGTGACATTCCCATGATAACTCACATTCCCATGATAATTCATCTATGAACCATTAATCCATCAATTCATGAATGGATTAATCCATACATATGGGCAGATCCCTCATGATCCAATCTCTTCTTAAAGGCCCCACCTGTCAATATTGACATTGGGGATTCAGTTTCAATATGAGTTTTGGAGAGGACAAATATTCAAACCATAGCACCTATATAGTCAGAATTTGAAATTGACCCTGAGTATATCTAACTCTTTCTTCCTTTGTCTTAGGTTGCTGAACATCTCCAGAGAGAAATATTCAAATGTAGAATGTTTATGATTATTTGGTCTCTCTACTAAACAGACCTTTAACACAGCCTTCATATGCAGTTCTCTCCATTCTCCACAATGACTACACCCCACCTTCATTATAATAACAAAGCCACCAATGTCAACACCTCTTTCCTTACTCTTGACAAGTGTCCTGATTTTCTACTTCACAGACAACATAGAAACCAACAGGGATCTAATACTCATACCCTATCCACCAAAGCAGCCATATCTACAAGAAATGTTTCCTCATTCTCTTTCCTCATATCTAATTATAAATCTCTATCTGAGGCTAATCTATCCCTATTCTCTTGGATCCATCCCTTCTTAGTTCTTCAAGAAAATTGCTTATGTAATTGTCCACATTTTTCAAATGCACTTTAAAACTCATGGTAGTGTATTCTATCTTCAAATTAACAAAAAACTTTATTTGTTCTGAATTTCCTTCTTCTGATATAAATTTTACCCCTTTCTTTTTATGTTTTCACTCACTATTCTAGTTTCTCTTCCCACAACTTCTTTGAAGCAACTTTTTAAAAGCCACCAATTACATTTTCATTGTCGAGGAAGTGAGGATTTTTTAGTCTTTAAGATGTTTGAGGTCTATGGAGTAATTGACAGTTGACCACCATTTCCTTAAAATTATCCAGTTTCTTGGCTTTTCTGACATCAGTTCTCCTGTTGTTTTTCCTCTGTACTCCCCAGGTTTCTGTCCCCTGACTACCCCTCAATCCCACCATTTAACTATATGCATTCTTCCCGGTTGATTATATTCAGTGCCATGACTTTGGCTGTTATCTTCAGTCCAACGAACCTCCAAACTCCAAATTCATCATGACCTTACCCTCCCAAGATACATTTCCATGTAGTTATCATACATAGAGCTCAAATTCAATATTTCCAAACTTCAGCCTACTGCCTTTCACATGTCACCAGATATGCTGCTTCTCCCATGTTCTCCAGGTTAGAAAATAACATCACTGTTCACCAAGTCGCCTAATACACTGCACAGAGAGTCTTCTCCCTTCATCTACTTTATCTAACAAATTATCAGCTCTTCTCAGTTATATCACTTATAAGCTCTCAAATTCATTTTTTCAAGTTCTATCACTGCCAACCTAGTAAGGTCTTTAACGTTTATTTCCTTTATTGACTGCAACAACATGATTTGCTGCAACAATGTCTTAACTCATATTCCTGTCTCACGTATGCATCTAGTATGTTCTTCTTACAATAAACAGTGAGATTCTTTTTAACAAAGAATAAACATCTGATTTTTAATCATTCTTTTAATCACTTTAATGAGTTCTCAGCCTTTAGGATAAAGTTCAAACATTTATTATTGTATTAAGACTCATTATGTGTGACTCCTCCTTTACTCTCTTGATTCATCTTATGCTGCTCCTATCTTCAATCTTTGGTTCTAACTACATTAAGCATTTTCCCAAATCTACTTAGGTTTTTCCACATCTTAGGACCTTCTCATCTGCTATTCTAATGTCAGGAAGGCTTTTTGTCCGTGAAATAGCACAAAGGATTGAACTGCCAAATCAGATTCACAAAAATGAGAGATCTTATCCAGTATTTAGCTTTGCTGATAATTTCAGGGACAAAAGTAATCATAAGGTCACTGATTCTCTGTAAGCTTTATTGTTATTTTATTTATTTTTTGTTTTGTTTTTATTTTTAAGTCTGGCCTCTGAGGACTCATACCTAGGTCAACCAAACGATGATTGTTCGTAAGACTTCCTTGAAGTCTTGTCTATATGTCTTCTTCCTTTTTTCAAATGGATCTGTATGCAAAGACACAATTTGAAACTTCCAAGAGAAGTTTGCTCTCACTTAGCTTTCGCTTTTTTCTTGCACATGAATTCAAGGTAAGTGAGAGGTGAGTGACTGTTGTTTTCTCCTTTCCCAGGTCTTCTCTGTTTCCTGGGCATGCAAAAAGTCTTGGGCAGACATTTGTATTTCTAGGAATACACTGGAGCTTTAACATTGTTAGATCTCTAGAAATATGCTATAATTTTTAAAGTCCCCTATGCATATTTATGTCTCCAGGATTTCTATTCGAAGTTTCCAGACAAGCTCTCAGTTGCCCCAACTGAAATCACAACTGTAAAGAGTGGAGATGTTGTCAGTACTCTGCCATGCCGTGAGGATAAACTCTGTGCCACCACCTGAGCTGTGCTTTGAGTCAAATGAGATAACCACCACACTCATTTCCCAGGGATCTTCAAGTCTGACAACATACTGGCTGTTTTCTGAGGACTATGCTTTAAAAGAAACTCCAAAAGCAATCAGCTTTCTCTATTGTCCACAATGCTGCTGGCCTTTGGTTGGTTCCCAAACCACAGAGCTGGGAAGAGATGGGGGATGCGTACAGCTCCAACTTCAAACTTCACACACCCCACTGTCTCATCAAGTTTTGGTAGTTTCTTTTAGATAGATGATTTTCAGTTCTTTCAGCGGCCTTTGTTTTTTTGTCAAAGTTCTGAAATTATACAATTTTAGTAGTTTGGTCTGCATTTTCATTGCTTTAGAGGGAGAGCAATTTTACAGAGGTCCTCATCTTTCCAGAGGTCGATCTCTGTACCTCTATGTGGTAGGCAGTATAATGTTCCTACAGGGCATTGCACTATAAATGCGTCATGTAAATTCTTGCCACGTAATATGATTTATGTACAGGTTCTGGGGATGAGGGCAAGAACATCCGAGGTGTAAGAGGACAGACTCCTAGGGAGAAGATACATACAAAGAAGTGATCCTAGCACTACGGGCATGTTTTTCCCTTGATATATTGCTATTCTTGAAATGAAAGTTTAAGCAAGTCACTGAGGAGTTGAGAGACTTTTTATAGTTTTTCAGAACTATAAAGATAAAAATTAGAGGAAGAGAGGCACTGGTAAATATTCTGGGTTTTAAGGTAGAACCTCTAGGGTCTACACCTTAAGCTTGGGAGTAAAACAAAAGTAGATAAAAAGTTACAAAGACCATAGTCTGGTTTAGTCAGCTCAATCCGTGGTTGCATTGAGATGATTTGCTCCCAATTAATGTGTTTGCCAGAGGATAGAGGACACACTGTGGAGAACAGCATCACCCAAAGCCTCTTAAATCCATCCAAACATAATATGTAGTCTTCAAGAAAAAATTACCGGTTGTAACAAAAAAACGGTATTAAGATAAAACACGCCATGGTAGCAAGCCACATATAATTCAGGTGTTGGAATTATGAAGATGTAAACCTAAGAAGAAAAAAAATTACCATGAATTTGCTCAAGAAAATTAGATGGATAATTTTAAATTATGTAACTAGAATTGATTCAATGGACAGATTAAAACAGATTAAATGGACAGTCTATATCTGAAAATATGACTGATTGGATTAAGAACTCACAAATAAATTTAATTACAAATTGGACCCAGCTGAAGAGAAAATTAATGAACCAGAAGCCACAGAAAATATTCAGGCTAAAGCATGAATACAAAAGTGATGAATAATGGAGAAAAAAGAAAATTGTAAAAAAAAGAGAAAAAGAAATAAAAAAATGTAAGATATAGTATAATTTTCCAATATATATAATTACAGCTCCAGAATATAAGGCAGTATAATGTTCCTACAGGGCATTAAAATGCAACATATACATTTTTGCCATGTAATGTGATTTACTTACAGGAACTCAAGATTAGGGCAGGGACATCTAGGATATAAGAGCGCAGACTCCCAGGGAGAGGATATATGCAAAGTAGTGATCCTAGGACTATGTGCAGTTTTTCCCTGCTAAATGCTAAAGAGGAAAGCATTATTTGAAGAGACAATGATTAAAAATTTTAAAATGCTGGTGAAAGGAATCAAGCCATAGGATTAAGTTTTATGACTTCTCCATTAGTTAAGGTTCTTCTAAGAAAATATCTTAGACTGGGTTATTTATAATCAACAAAAAAAGTGTTTCTCAAAGTTCTGGAGGCAGGGAAGTCAAAGATGAAAGCCCCGGCAAATTTAGAATCTGGTGAGGGTGCTGTGCTTCATAGATGGTGTTTTACTGTCATGTCATCATGTGGAAAAAAGGCAAAGATTTAACAAATTCCCTAAAATTTCCCTTATAAAGACACTGATACCATGCGTAAGGACAGAGCCCTTATTTCCTAATCACCTTCCAAAGGCCTTACCTCTTAATACCAGCATCCTGGGGGTTAGGTTTCAACATACAAATTTTGTGGGGATACCAACATTCAGATCATAGTAACCTTTAAACAGAGTCAATATTAATAAAACCTCACCTGAGCATGTATAATTAAAACTGCCAAAAACCTCAAAGCAGAAATAAAAATGTGTTACAAGAGGCTGAGGGTAGTTATGGTGGTAAGCATACTACATTTAAAGGGTAATCGTATGACTGACAGTTGTCCACTTCTTAGTAGAAACAAAGGGTGCAGGAATGATATTATTAATATACTGAAGAAAAATAACTGTCAACCTAGAGTTCCATACCCAGTAAATTTATCGTTTAAAATTGAAGTAAAATAAAGATGCTTCTAGGTAAATAAACATTTATGAATCGCTAGTATATCTTTCATAAGATAAACACTATACAAAATCATCAGGAAGGAGGAAAATGATACAGCAGAAAGCATGTAAATAAAATAAGAAAAATGAGTATGAAAGAATGAAAATAGGTGAATGAATCTAATGAAAATTTCACTGAACGAAACAATAACAGTGATACTCTGTGTATTCTAAAATATATGGATAATTAAATAAAGCAAAAATGAAGGCAAAAGAGGGATAAGTAGTGTTAAAGCTTTTTAAGATATTTGAATTGTCCAATAATCGGTTATGGCACTAATATATATTAAATACTAATGAATAAGTGATTCATATGATAAGCCCTAGAATAAACACTCATGAAATAATATTAAATATGTCTAGCTAGCTCACTGGGGAGAAAGTAGAGTAATAGTAAATACTTTTTAATCCAAAAGAAAGCATCAAAGAAGAGAAAAAGGAAATATAAAATATGTAGGTCAAATAACAAATGATAAATGGTAGGCATAAATCCAACTGAAGGTCATAATTAAAATGTAAAATGGTCTGAATTAAAGAACAGCAATTACTACTACTATATGCTACTTTCAAGAGATACAACTTCTTTTTATAGATAAGCTGAAAATTATGGTATATCTACTACTTGTCCATAGTATATCTACTATGTCCATAGTAGAAAAATATATACCAAGCAAATATTGAACAAAATGAATTTGGTATAGCTATATTAGTAAGATGAAATATACTTTATTGTGGAATGCATAGAGTTTAGAGGGTCACTACATAATTAAATAAATAAAATTTAATAGAAAGATATAACAATCCTATATATGTACACATCTAGTAGCACAGCTTAAAATGTGAGCAGAATTTAGCAACACAATTTTTTAAAAGCGAACTAGAAAATGTTCAAATATTTAAAAATTAATATACTGCTACATAACTCACAATTTAAACATCACAATAGAAAAAAGAACATATATTAAACTAAGTAACAAACAAGATATAACATATAAGACATGTAAATGCAGCTAACAGTGATTTTAGGAGAATTTACACTCACATATCAGAAAAAGAAGAAACAATGAAATTGAATGTTTTAACATCTCAGGTAGGTAGAAGAGGAACTATAAAACAAACTAAAAGAAAGTAAAAGGAAGGATGTTGTCTTAGACAGGGTTCTTCAGGTAAGCAGAGCTGGGAGAGAGGCATAGAGGGAGGTTACGGGTTGTGGAGTCCAAGTGTAAAATCTGCAGGGTCGCTTGCAGGCTGGAACCCTTGGAAAGAGTCCAAAGCCACTCTGCTGGCAAAATTTCTCCTTGCTCATGGGAAGTCAACCTAGGCCTTCTGTTGATTGAATAAGGTCTATTCACATTATGGAAAGTAATTGGCTTTACTCAAAGTCCACCAATTTAAATGTTAATCGCATTCAAAGCATAGCTTCACAGAAGCATACGAAATAATGTTTTACAAAAATATCTGGGCACCGTGGCACAGCCATGTTGACACAAACAAACAATCATCACAGACATCATAAAAGTAAAAGCAGATATCAATAAAATAAAAAGCAGACAATAAAGTCTAAAACTGGTTAATCTGTAAAGAGATTAATACAATTTGTAAAACCTTAGTGATACTGATTAAGTAATGGAAAACAGAAAGATAAATTTCCCAGCTCAAGAATGAAAAAATCATTACTTTATATCCTAAAGTGAAAATTGTCAAAATAATATTATAAACAAAAATATGTTAGTAAACTTAAAATTTTTAATAAATTTAAAAAAAACTTTCTTTAAAAGCATAATTTATAAAAATGAGTACAATAAGTAAAAATCTGACTGGCCTGGTGCAGTGGTTCATGCCTATATCTTAGCACTTTTAGAGGCTGAGGTGGGCTGATGGCCTGAGTCCAGGAGTTTGAGCCCAGCGTGGGCAACATGGTGAAACCCCGTCTCTACTAAAAATACAAAAATTAGCCAGGGCATGGTGACTCATGTCGGTAGTCCCGGCTACTCGGGAGACTGAGATGGGAGAATCACCTGAGCCTGGGAATTCAAGGCTGCAGTGACCTGTGATTACGCCACTGCACCCAGGCCTGGGCAATGGAGTGAGACCCTGTCTCAATAATAAGATTGATAATAAATCTGAGTATTCCTTTATCTTTTAAAGAAATGGAATCTTTCATTAGAACCATTTTTTTGAAGAAACTTCCATGCCAAGATGAATTATTCTAAACAATTTAGTTAGAAATAACAGCAATTTTACCCATTTTTTTTTTCAGGGAATAGAAAAAGAAATAAGTCACAAAATATTATACGAAACCATGATATACCATTATATCATAAGTACATTAAAAGAAAGGAAATAAGAGGCTTATCTCTCTCAGAAATATAAATGGAAAAATCTAAATAAACTGTTAGAAAATCTGGCTTAGCATGTAGAAAACAAGCCAACATTACATTATTACTAGGAGAGGTTCATTCTACTGACTCAAGGTTTAATATTTTTAAAATAAATCAATAATTCCCTTCATTAAGAGAATAATGATCATCTTCATAGATGCAGAAAAGGTTTTTGGAAACAAATTAATTTCTGGAAAAACACTGCTCTGAAAAAAGCAATTTAAGGACTTACAGTTTCAGCTCCAACTTGTTAAGAGCTTGGAAATCATTACTCTCATCCTCAGAAGGAAAATGCTGAACAAACTGAAAATCAATGACTTTTCTTAAATACGTAAGAGAATTGAGGTCACAGGGCAAACTGCTTCTCTAAAATAGAGAAGGAGAGGCAAACACAGAGAATTGCAGCTGAGATCAGTTTACCTGAAGCAGAGCCTTCTGGAGCAGGTTAAGTGGTAAGAACACTAAAATGGTGAATTTGGATGAATTTCTGTCTGCTGAGTATGGACAGCTTGAGATTTAAAAACTCCTGGGGGCATAGTATGAGGCAGGGCCTCACTCCAGAAGCCCTACCAGGTACTCAAGGTGAATATCACTGAAAAATATTCCAATAGGTCAGGCAAGGTAGAAGAAAGTAACCATCTGGAAATAAACCCAAAGCATATTAAAAGGCTGTTGTCTAAGGTAAACTACTAAACTACTACTTGTTTGACCTAAGAGAAGGACAATTAGACAACTCTAGTCTCCTCTATACTCCTAGTCTCACATGAGAGGATTAAAAAAATATAGTAAATGCTTTTGGGAATCACAGGCTAGGGGCTCAGACCCACTGAAACTGAGATATAATCATAAGTTTATGGAACATTTTATCTTCCCAACACCTACCCAACATATAAAACAGGTCTCTGGTATAAAAACAGCTTGTAACTGAGAAGCCATAAGAAATATTTTATTAAGAAGGAGTTCTTACAGAAAGGAAAACCAAACAGTAAACACAATCTAATTCTAATTCCTACAATGTTTAACATAAAACTTTACACTAAAAGCCTAACAATCTTAGTTTCTTTTTCTTTAAACATCATGTCCAGCTTTCAATATTATAATCTATGTTAAAGACAAGAAAAACAGGATGAAGAGACAAAGCAAAAATCAGAACCAAACCCAGATATGACAAGGAGTTTGGAATGATCAAATAGGGAATTTAAACAAACAAAAAATTACAATGTTCAGGGCACTAATGTAAAAAATGGGCAACATACAAGAATAAATGGGTAATATAAAAAGAAATTTGAAAATTATAAGGGGATATCAAAAGCAATACTGACAATTTAAACCTCCTGTAACACAAATGAAGAATGCCTTTGATAGGTTCATCAGTAGACTGGACATGACAGAGGAAAGAATCACTGAACCTGAAAATATACTAGTAGAATTTTTAAAACTAAAAAGCAAAGAGAAAAAAATTAAGAAACAGAAGACAATATCCAAGAAGAGTGGGATAACTAAAAAGATGTAACATAAGCATAATGCAATTATCAAGAGAATAGAACAGCTGAGAGGTTTACAAAATTAATGACAGACACTAAACCACAGAATCAGGAAGCTTAAGGACAAGTAGGATAAATATCAAAACATCTACATTGAAACATATCATATTTAAATTGCAGGAAATGAAAGGCAAACTGAAATCCTGAAAGAATCTGTGTAGGGGGAGGGGAGATGCCTTATCTATAAAAGAGGAAAAACATGAATTGCTTTGGACTTCTTTCTGGAAACAATACTAGCAAAGAGAGACTGGAGAAAAATATTTAAAGAGTTGAAGGGGAAAACAAACAAATAAACAAAGAACCCAATCTGAACTTCTGTAACATAAATTTTTTCTTCAAAAGTGAATGACAAATAAATATTTATTGGACAAAAAAAATGAGAATTTGTTGCCAGTAGATCTGCCTTTCAAGAAAGATAAAAAGAGTCTTTCAAGGACAAAAAATGATACATAGATGAGATATACACCTACATAAGGAAAGGAATAATATTAAAGAAAAAAATAAGGTAAAATAAAATAAAATCTACCTTTCCTATTCTTATTTATCCAATTTGTTTGAATTAATAATAACAATAATGTACCAGGTGATTATAGTATATGGATAAATGAAATGAATGACAACAATGTTATAAGGGATTGGACGAAAGAACAGGAATACTGTGGTATAAGGCACCTGAAAAATACTATATCTGAAGTGCCAAAGTTTTATTAGAGAAGTAGACTTAGGTTAATTTTAAATGTACATCAAAAACTCTAGGACACTATAGGTTTGTTTTTTAAAATAAATATATGCTAAGAGAGGAAAGAAATGGAATTATGAAATACTCAAAACAAGAGAAATCAGAAAAAGGGGAAGTTTTAAATAAAACGTATAAAAAGTATAACAAACAATATTAACAACGTTCAATTTGATAACAGATGAAATAAATGATTTCCTTGAAAGACACAAACTATCAAAACTCACAGAGAAATAGATAATCTAACAGTCCTCTATCTATTAAAGAAAATAAACCAATAATTAATAATCTTGCAATAAGGAACGAATAGGCTCAGATAGTTTCACTAATGAATTCTACCAAATAATTAAGGTAGAAATGATATCAAGTCTCTTCTTCTCTCCTACCTCTTCCAGAAAAATAAAAACAGAGGATATATTTTTTTAACTCATTCCAGGATTAACATTACCTTAATACCAAAACCAGATAAGGTCATTATAAAAGACATACTACAGACAAATATATCCCATGAATACACAGGCAAAATTCCTCAATGAAATACAAACAAGTCAAATGCACAATGTATAAAGACAATTATTTACAATGACCAAAAAGGATTTATTCCAGTTGTGCAAGGTGAGCTCAAATTTAAAAATTAATTAATGTGGCTGGTCGCAGTGCCTCACGCTTGTAATCCTAGGACTGTGGGAGGCCAAGGTGGGCTCATCACGAAGTCAAGAAATCTAGACCATCCTGGCCAAAATGGTGAAACGCCATCTCTACTAAAAATACAAAAGTCAGCTGGGTGTGGTGGCACACGCCTGAAGTCACAGCTACTAGGGAGGCTGAGCCAGGAGAATCGCTTGAACTTAGGAGGTGGAGGTTGCAGTGAACTGAGACCATGCCAGTGCACTCCAGCCTGGTGACAGAGTGAGACTCCATCAAAATAATAATAATAATAATAATAATAAATGTAATTCATCTAGTCAACCAATTAAAAAAGAAAAATGTGATGAGACAAAGCATTTGACAAAATTAAACATGAATTCATGATAAAAACTAATCTTCCTCAATATGAAAAAGAACATACACAAAAAACCTATAGCTAACATCATACTTAATAGTGAGAAACTAGAAGCTTTCCTCCCAAGATTAGGAACAAGGCAAGGATGCCATCCTCACTACTCCTGTTCAACAATGTCTTAGAAGTGCTAGTTAATGCAATAAGGCAAGAAAATGATATAAAATGCATACAGATTGGGAAGGATGAAATGTAATTTGTTCACAGACAACATGATTGTTTATATAGAAAAGATTAAATAATTGACCAAAACCAAACCAAACAAGCAGAAACCCTTCTGGAACTAATAAGCAATTATAACTTAATACTAGCTCCAGAATACAATGCTAATATAAAAAATTACTTGTTTTTCTATATACCAGAAATGAAAAATTGGAATTTGAAATATAGTAAAACACCATTTACATTAGTACCCCTCCAAATTAAATCATTGGGTATAAGTCTAGCAAAATATGCACAAGATCTAAATGAGAGAGCCTACAAAACTGATGAAAGAAATTAAAGAATATCTAAATAAATGAAGAAATATGCCATGTTATGAATAGAAATCCTCAATATTGCTGGATTTCAATTCTTTTCTACTTGATCTACAGATTCAATGCTATCAAAAGCAAAAATCCCAGAAAGTTATATTGAGGATATTAACAACCAGATGCTAACATTGCATGGAAAGGCA
The DNA here is from genome assembly GCF_037993035.2 of Macaca fascicularis. Classification (NCBI taxonomy): domain Eukaryota; kingdom Metazoa; phylum Chordata; class Mammalia; order Primates; family Cercopithecidae; genus Macaca; species Macaca fascicularis. Next base: position 126,504,148 of record NC_088388.1, on the reverse strand, counting down.
AAGACCCAGGATAGCCAACATAATAATGAAAAAGACAAAGAGAGAAGTTGGAGAACTGACACATCCATGTTCAAGCCTTACTATAAAGTGACACCAAGCAAGACAGCAAGGTTTTGGTGAAAGAATAGAAAAATAGATCAATGGGACAGAATAGAGAGCCCAGAAATAGGCCCAAACAAACAAAGTTGCATGGTATGATAAATGAACAAATGCAATTCAATTGTTAAAAGATATTTTTTCAACAAATGTTGCTGGAACCATTGGATGTTCATATGCAAACAAAAACTAAATCTAAACACAGACCTTATTATACTTTTTGCAGTCATTAAGTCATAATGGATTATAAATAGAAATGTAAAATGCAAAACTCTACAACTTTTGGCAGATAACACAGGAGAAAGTCTAGGTGTGCTTAAGCTATTGATAAGTTTTTAGAAGTAATACCAAAAGCATAATCCATGAAATAAAAAAACCCTGATGTTTTGAGCATTTTTAAAATTAGAAACTCTGCTCTGTGAAAGACACTTTCATACACTGGAGAATATATTTGCAAACAAATATCTATAAAGGACTTGTATCATATGCAAACATCCCTTAACATTTTAACCATAAGAAAACAAGCAACCCAATGAAAAATGTGCACCTCACCCAAATGTATAATGTTTTACCTGTAGTTCAATAACCATTCTGAATTAATTTGTGTATAATATATGAGACCTAGAGCAACATTATTACTATTATGCTAATCAAAAAGTCTTTTTTTCAGTGTTTTCTTGTCAAAACAGAAAAACAATAGAGAAATCAATGAAAAAAGATTTAGTTATTTAAAAAGATCAATAATATTGACAAAACTTTAGCAAGAGTGGCAAAAAAAGAAGAAGTAAGACACAAATTACTTATAATATGAATACAAAAGAGATATCAGTACAAAAGCTCCAGGATAGTGAGGGAATACAATACATACTACATTTCTCCTTTTATCTTTATTATTTCCTTTATTCTGCTTACTTTGGGTTTAATTTACCCCTTTCTTTTTTATATTCTTCAGGTGAGATCTTAGATTATTGATTTGATACTTTTCATTTTTTTCCACTGCAGGATTCAGTCTTACAAATTTCTCACTCAACTCTGTTGTTCCTGTGTTCCACAAATTTTAATAAGCTATATTTTCATTTTCATTCAGTTAAATGTATATATATTTATATTTTTTATATATATATAAATTTGTGCCACTGCACTCCAGCCTGGGTGCCATCACGAGACTCTCTTTCCAAAAAAAAAATATAAATACAAATATATATTGTGGATTTATATATACATAGAGCAAACGTTAAAAATAAGTGTTTTTGTGTTTTATATATGATCAAAAACATTACATATAAATAAAAATAGAACTCTGAAAATATTCAAGTAACCCTTTAAACCTCAGAAAGGCATATAGTTAGGCATATTACATAGTTAGGCATATTACCGCATATAGTTAGGTAATATTCTTAAATCCATTCTGCCAATCTCAATATTTTAATTGGAGTATTTAAAACACTTGTGCATAATGTAGTTGTTGATATATTTGAGCTAAATCTGCCATTTTATTTTGTTTTTTTGCTTGTTCTCTGTTCTTTGTTTCTGTATTTTATTTTGCTTGCCTTTCTGATATTTAAAGGGTTACTAGAATGTTTTTTAGAGTTCTGTTTGTATTTATATGTAATGTTTTTGAGCATATATAAAACACAAAAACACTTATTTTAATGTTTACTCTATGTATATATAAATCTACAATATATAAATAATTTTACATTCCACTGTCATTAGTTTATCAGTTCAAGTGACATAGAAAGCATATTTTCTTTTATGACTTCTAACATTATATCATTTATATTATTTGAATATTTTATATTTATATTATACTGTTATATTAATTTATAATGATTTATATTATTTTAAATATGCACATACATTTAGAACCACATCAGACTGTGCTATAATATTTGCACCAACCATCAAACATAATTTAGAAAACTTAAGAAAAAAGAAAATCTATATATTTGCTTGCTGAATTATGTCTTTTTTGTTGATCTTTCAAGATTTCTTCCTTTATTCATTTTGTTTTTATTTAGAGAATTTCTTTTAGCCATTATTTCAGGGTGGAGCTTCTGAGAACACTTTTTCATTTTCTTTCTTCTGAAAATGTCTTGATTTTATCTTCATTTTTGAAGGATTTTTTTCTCTTAGTTTAGAATTCTACATTTTTTTTTCTTTCAGCACTTGAAAATTATTGTACCACTTACTCCTGATCTCCATAGATTTTGATGTGAAATTCACATTCATTTGAATCATTTCCTCCCTACAGATAAGATAAAGTATCATTTTTCTCTGGTTGTTTACAAAAATTTTCTTAGTCTTAATTATCAGAAGTATAATTTATGATTCATCTTAATTGCATAATTGAGAGACAGGACTAGCTGGATTTCCTAGGCCGACTAACAATCCCTAAGCCTAGCTGGGAAGGTTACCGCATCCACCTTTAAACACTGGGCTTGCAACTTAGCCCACACCCGACCAATCAGAGAGCTCACTAAAACGCTAATTAGGCAAAAACAGGAGGTAAAGAAACAGCCAATCATCTATTGCCTGACAGCATAGTGGGAGGGACAAGGATCAGGATATAAACCCAGGCATTAGACCTGGCAATGGAAACCTCCTTTGGGTCCCCTCCGTTTATATGGGAGTTCTGTTTTCACTCTATTTCACTCTATTAAACCTTGCAAGTGCACTCTTCTGGTCTGTGTTTTGTTACAGCTGGAGCTGAGCTTTCACTTGCTGTCCACCACTGCTGTTTGCTGCCCTGGCAGACCCGCCGCTGACTTCCATCCCTCTGGATCCAGCAGGGTGTCAGCTGTGCTCCTGATCCAGGGAGGCGCCCACTGCCACTCCTGATCGGGCTAAAGGCTTGCCATTGCTCCTGCACGGCTAAGTGCCTGGGTTCGTCCTAATCGAGCTGAACACTAGTCACTGGGTTCCACGGTTCTCTTCTGTGACCTACTGCTTCTAACAGAGCTATCACACTCACCGCATGGCCCAAGGTTCCATTCCTTGGAATCTGTGAGGCCAACAACCCCAGGTCAGAGAACACGAGGCTTGCCACCATCTTGGAAGTGGCCCCCCACCATCTTGGGAGCTCTGGGAGCAAGGACCCCCTCCTCCTGTCATAACATAATTATGATGTGCCTGCATTCCTTTGGTTTTATCATGCTTGGAAATTGTTCAGCTTTCTAAATCTCTAGGTTTATGTTTCTTGCCAAATTTGGGAAGTTTTCAGCCATTATTTCCTCAGGTACTTTTTCAGCTCTGCTTTCTTTGTCCTCTCTTTCCTGGACTTGATGACACAAATGTTGTCTTTCATTATAGTTCCACAAGTCTCTAAGACTCTGGTTTTTGTTTGTTTTGTTGTCTGTTTTCCTTATATTTTCTATTTTTCTATCTTCCAGTTCTTTTATTTTTTTCATGAATGCCCATTTATTGAACTTTTTCTTCAATAATTGTGTTTATAAACTCTAAAATTTCCATCTGGTGCTTCTTTTCATCTTTTTTATTTTCTTTTTTTTTTTTTTTGGCTGAGGCTTTTTAATTATTTTTGTTTTTTTCCAAATGTGGTGTAGTCACCTATTCTGGCATTTTAATGATGATTTCTTTAAAGTCTTTGTCAGATAATTCTAACATCTCTATCATTTTGATGTTAGCCATTTGTGATGTTAATTTTACGCCAACTTGTAGATGTCATTGTGTGTGTTGGTAAGAATGTGCCTGGAAGAGATTAGCATTTGAATTACTATACTACTAAAGAGGATCTGTCCTCTTTACTAAAGATTACTAAAGAGGATCTGTCCTCACCAATATGGTTGGGGGGTGAGGGCAATATCTAATTTACTGAGGTTCCAGATAGAACAAAAAGGTGTAAAAAGAGCAAATTCTCTCTTTCTCTTCTTTAACTGAGAAATTTGTCTTCTCCTTTCCTTGGACATTAGAGCTCCTGGTTCTCAGATCTTTAGACTCTGAGACATACAACAGTCAACCTCTCTCCCTAGTCCTTAGGCCTTTGGCCTCAGACTTTGAGTTAAACCATTGGCTCCCCTGGTTCTCAGGCTTTAGGACTCAGACCAAATTACACCTCCAACTTTACTGGCTCTCCATCCTGCAGGCAGTATATCTTGTGATGTCTTGTCCTCTATAAAAACTTGAGTTAATTCCAAAAGTTAATCTCCACTTATGTGTCTCTATCTATATCTACATCTTATTGGTGATGTTTCTTTGGAGAACTCTGACTAATACAGAATCTATTGATTGTCTTTTACTATCCATTTTACCATCTTTCTGGTTCTTGCTAGGGTGAGTAATTTTTATTAAAATCTGAGCATTTTCATATTATGTTATGAGATTCTATATAAATCTTTCAGATTTAAAGAAGGTTTAACCTTTTTTTGTATTTAAACCTTTTGTTTTAGTTGACTCTTTTGGACATCACTACAGCAGGGGAAAGGAACGTGCTACAATTTTATTGCAAGGTGAAAGTAGAAGTCCAAGTTCGGCATTCAGTTTCTATTGACACTTGAAGAGGGAACAACTTTTTACTGCTGAATGGGCGCTCAATTTTCCCATGTTGTCTCCACTGACACTGCAGCAGAGGTGGCCTTCTTACTGCTGATATTGCACAAGTCCTGACTTTTTACTAGGACCCCACTGACCACTGCAAGATTCCACTGACCACTGGGAGAGAGAAAGTGGTATCTCATCTCTGTTGGGTACAGGTAGAAATCCAGGCTTCTGTGGTGTCTCTACTGCCCTTGTGAGGGTGAGGGTACCTCATTACCAGCCAACAAGGATGAAAGCCCTATCTCCCACTTGGCCTCCGCTAGCATGGATGGTGGTAAGACTACAGCTTTCAGTTTTCCCATGATACTTGCCTGGAGCACTGCGGCTATTGTCTAAAAGGTTTCTGTCTTACTAGGCTTCCTCTCTTCTGTTTCTCTGGCTAAAGAAAATCGGCCTTTGGTGCTTGTTGTTTTTGGTGGTGGTGGTTGGTTGGTTTTCTCTGTGCCAGTTGGCACTTCTGGGTTGCAGTTTCTTTAACTCCATATCTGGATATATGAGGCCAAAAGAAAACACCAGCAATTCACCACTATGTTATTTCTCAGGTCTCAAGGTCCCTAAGCAGTCTGTCTTTTAGAGTCTCTTTATGTTTGTTTTATATATTAAGTGCAGTGATTTTACCGTACTCAATGAGAGAAACAGGGAAAAATATGTTTATCCTATTTTCCCAGAACTGAAGTGTTCATAAGAAGTTTTTAAATAAACTTCATGAATATAATAATTGTTACTGTGAAATGAACACTCAACGTTTGTCTTTAGTATTTACCTCACCTTCATCTGTTTGTCTTTCTTGTGCTCTTTCCCTAGATAACACTGCATTTTTTTTCCTACCTTCTCCCATGGCTTTAATGTTTCCTAATTTCTAAGAATCAAAGTGAGGTGTGTTATGGACAGACTGTTCCTGTGCTGCTATAAAGAAATACCTGAGGCTGGGTAAATTATAAAGAAAAGAGGTTTAATTGACTCACAGTTCCTAGGCTATACAGGAAGAATGATGCTGATGTCTGCTCAGCTTCTGGGGAAGCCTCAGGAAGCTTACAATCATGGCAAAAGGCAAAGGGGGAGTGAGCACTTCCCATGGCCAGAGCGAGAGGAAGAGAGACATGGGGCGAGGTGCCACACACTTTTATACAACCAGATCTCATGAGAACTCTATCGCTGTAAAGTACCAAGAGGGAGATGGTGCTAACCCATTCATAAAAGCCCCACACCACGATCCAGTTCCCTTCTACCCCTTCTCTGACACTGGGGATTACAATTTGACATGAGGTTTGGGCAGGGACACAGAACTCAAACCATATCAGGAGGTAAAGGAAGCCCAGCTTGACAATTCATTCTTTTTATGCTTTTTCCCTAGAAAATAAATTACCATTATAATTTTTCAACATTTGGGCTCCATCCCATTTATTTTTAAAAATTCAAATAAAATTGAATGTAAAATACTTTGTTAATCATTAAAAACTTCATGAGTTATCCACTACGTTACTGGTTTTTCAAATTTTTTAGCACTATTGTTTCAAGTTTTAAAGTTTTACTATAAAGTCACCCAAAGAGAGTAAGGAAGCTATTATATTATATACAAAATTTTAACTCTGCCATTTTATAATTAAAGAATACAATTTAATCTACATTTTGTTTTGTGTATCCATAATTGAGAATTATGTAGTATATACTGATAAAAAGTTACAAATGAGATTTGTTTTCTTGATAACTCTCCTTGCAATGTCAGAATATTCCTTAATAAAACTTATCTAGATGTCTGAAAGATAAATATTGGAAACTGTGTTTCAGACTTGAATTACTAATGATACCTAATGAATGCTGGAATTCTTTAATTTAGAGAGTGCCAATGATTATATTATATAATCATTTAAAAGCACCATCATTAGGTAAAATATACTTAATAACTTACAACTTTATGAACTGTTTATCATCATAGAAAACACTTAAATATATTAGGCATTCATGTCAAATATTAGCCCAAAGTATAAAAATATTCTAGTTATTGTAATTATTTGTGAAAACCAAAATTAAAATATCTGGGTATTTTTCCTGAAATTTTTCCTACAGTTGTAAGCACAAAAATATCAAGACTTTAAGTTTATAGAAGGTTAAAAAAAAAGAACACAATTTATGATGAATACTAAATTTTACAATATGAAATTATGATAAACAACATATCATATCTTAAGTCCATTATCCTGGCAGACGCTAGACTTGTCTGGCACTTGTAGGAGTGTAGTATAATTGCTTATGCAATTCTATCTTCATAGACATTTGGAGGTCTAATTAAAAAGATCAATGTGGAACCACATTTTTCTAAGCAATGACACATTTATAAAAATTTCAATTATTTGGCCTAAGATAGCAGACAAAGTTTTATGCCAAGGTCTGCTCCAAACCAAGTTAATCTGGCAGGACAATTTAATGAACTCTCACCAGGGTGGGAAAAATTGGAATATAATACATTTGAATGTGTTAGTTTTATCAGTTTTTAAAAACAGTTTAAGTAAAATTAAAAATGAAGCAAATGCTTTAAAGTAACTCTCAAACATGAAACTCAGTTTCGAAAATTGCTGATCTACATACAGTATTAACCTCCTAGAAAAAGAGACTATCATACATTTTGATACTTCTAATAATCTGCAGTGTTTTCTGCACAATGTGAGCATGCAATAAGTGGTAATGATTTGTAAGTGATCATTTAAGTGTTGAAAGAACTTGGAAATTATATGCAACCGATGGGGGGTTGTTTCTGAGTATTTCTTCCCCAACATCTCTCTTTGAATTTGAGTCTTAGAAATAAGGAGAACTCAACCCTTCTAGATATATGCATACCTTGGTTTAAATAAAATTCTAGGTGACTTTTGGGATAAAAGAGATTCGGGCGCCACTCCCTTCCTCTCCCTCCATACAAATACGTCTGATAAGTTCAAACAATTATGAACAGTCCAACCGATACATGATCACAGGAAGCAATGAAATCTAGTAAAAAGAAATGTACCATAAGAGAAAAGAACATGACCTGAGACCTTGACTCATTAATGCCCTAGATAGGTAAAGGAGAGTGTCATTCAAGAGAGAGGATAGAATGAACCTGATTCTGGAAGGTTTCCTAGAATTTTGATTCTGCCTTGAGTAAAATGGCTATCTATGTTATCAAAGGTCATAAAAAAGGGGTACAGTTAATTATTCTACCAGAGAACTTCCATTGACTGGTTATTTTTTTCTGAGAAATGAAAGGAAGGTAAACTAGGACCAGAAAAGTAGTAACTCGATGGCATTAATGGGAGTGGAAAGCAAAGCACTGGGGGTAGCCACTCCACCAGAGTCAAGTATCTGTAGGACCATGGGGCCTCCAGCACAGCTCTTCTTCCATAGGGCACTAGAATACCCTCAATGGCAGCTGTTTGTGTGCGTGTCTGACTTCCTGCTCCCCGGAAGTTAGTGATGGCTGAGTGATGACCACATGCCATTCTCTGGGGGATTCTAGGATATATTTGGAGATGGACCTGTAGAAAAGACTGAAATCACTGTTCACTAAGTGGGTGAAAACTCAAAAATATTAAAATTTGATTATTAAAGGACATGTAGTCTTATTTTATACTCAATGCTGTTTAAGCTTAAATTTACTCATATACTGGTTACAATTATGCCAGTGGCTAAGAATATTTAAATTCAGCTCTTGAAAGAAAAGTGGTATTTTTTTCCTAGACATTTAGAACACACATGGTTAGAACTGTCATTTTAAACAAGGCACAGGACCACATGGTCTTTCTGAGCACATACAGAGATGCACTTGCAGAAGGTCTTCAACGATGGTCTCTGAACATTGGCAATAAGTAAACAAAAAAAAATAATAAAAACTATTGGCTTTGTTTTCTCAGCTCACATTTTGTTGACCATGCATTTAAAAAAAAAATGTATCATGGTAAAAACAACTGAAACTTTTAAAATAAATTACAAAAAGTAACAGTCTATATTTACTCTGCTGCCTTCAGAAGTTTCCTGGAAAGCTTAATTAAATAGCTATTCATCTGTGCATTGTGTTCGGTCTTCTAAAGACTGATAAGCTTGTAGTCTTAATTTAAAAAAAAAGAACTAGCGCAGCTTTTAGTTTTTATTTTGTTAGATCAAGAGGAAAAAGCACTCAGCACCTCTGTCAACATCAGTTAGAGTTGTTCAATTATAGGTTGATTTTATTCAGTGAAATATCAGTCAGGGCAGAAATTCATATTAAAGTACATGTTGTATATTTACTCATGTTTTTGCTTCAAGGTTAAAATATGAATGTTGAACTTGCTGACGCTCAATCTAAGTGCATAAGCAGCCGAATTCTCAACCTGTAGCAGTTCAACTAATCAGCCATCAGATTCAACAGTAGACTTAGCTATTTTGCCTGAACTTTCTCTAAATCTGAGGCACACTTTATGCGATCTACTTTCCCATTATTGTCTTTTGAGAAGCCGGAGTCTCGGCCAATATTTGCCTCTCCCACTCTGAAACTGAGCTGCAATAAAAGTCAATTAGGGTACCTCAGTTGATGTCCTTGTCACACTGGATTGTGGATTCATCAATAAAGAGTACACTCTTTTGACCATGTCCTTATTAAGACAACTCACATGCTTTTCTTGAAACTAGGAAATAGCACTGATTCATAGATTCACATAGCTCCAGAGCTGCGAGAGATCTCAGGAGATCAGCCCATGCAGTCTTCAAGCACATCAAAGTCTAAAAATAGTCTCTAGGCTATAATTGAAAAACAGTGTAATTTCTGTGTGTACAAATTGCAAATAGCAGGTTTCATCAAGAATTTGTATTTTTTAAAAAAATTGCAAGTCTAAGATGCAATAAAAACTAAATGCACAATGCATGTTTTTTATACAAGCACATGAACAAGCTATGTTCACTATTTTTGTTTTTTTCTTCATTGATCTCTGCATGAAAAGGAAAATGAAGAGATAATTATGTCACTTGTCGTTTTAATTAAGGGGAGTTTCTTGGGTAGTGGTGTGGGTTCAAGGGATATTTGAGGGAAAAGACTGGAAGTGATAAGTAGATTTAGGAGAAGAAATACAGAGTGAACTGACAAGTGTATAGACTTTAAAGAAGCCAAAAAAAGAGACTAAAAAAGATATTTATATGGACAAATTAGATGGAATGAGTAAGTATATAAAGAATCAATGATGTAATCATCCAGTTGCAAAATTTTGTTTTGGTTTTGTTTTTCCCTTTCAGGGAATAAGATTTTGAATCTTTTCTTGGGAATCCATGATGCAATCTTTGTCAGAAGTAAAACTTGAAATGTCAGCGTAAAGAAAAAGGAAGTTAATTATATTTAATGCAAGTCTAATAAGCTCTTGGCACTTTACTTATATTATCAAACTAAAGTTTCACCGTAATCCTATGAGGTGGAAATTGCTACCTCATTTTATCAAAGAGAAAACAGAAGATCAAACCACCGCATGCTCAATCGTACAGCAGGATCCAGATCTGTGAGTCTTCATTATGCATTCCACAGGCAGTTTCTTCTTGTCCCATTGTCTTCAGAGGAGAACAACCCACTGGCATTCCTTACTGCGTCCAACCCTGTCTCAGGGAAGTCTTGGGTAACTATGTCCGGAAGGCAGCCACTCCCTTCTCTGTCTTTTTAGGGACACGGAAGTAGTGGGATATTTTCTTGGTTTCACATTCAAAAACACATCTCTTCTTCTAGGAACAAGCAGTGATTTAAAGGCTTGTTTAATTCTAATTAATTTAATGACAAAATAAATTAATGTCTCTGAGAGGCAAGTTGTTAATTATATCCTAATAATAGGGATGTCTCTCGCAACCCCACATGCTGTCAGCAGCCTGCCTGCTCTTTTCTCCTTCTAAATCCCGTTAGCTCACATTACTACTGAGCTAAGGACATTTTTATTTGAATTACATAGGATGGATGCTAGGAGTTAGGACTTTGGGAATCAGTTTCTATTTTCTTAAGCTCAGGCCTTTCATGGGGAAAAAAATCCAGACTCTCCTTCTGGGGTTAAGATTTATTTATTCATTTATTAATTTAGTTTGTTTTTCTTGAGCTTATGCAGTTGCTTGACCATGTGCTGGGCACCAAGGATACATAGATGAATTAGTTCATGCAATTCAAGGTTTAGAATAACAAATCAACACTCCAGCCATTACCACGAAGTGGAAAATGCAAAGGCAGAAGTTCATGTCTTATAGGAGCACAGAGAAGGGGCACTCTGCACAGTGTAGGCAGAGGCTGAGGGCTGGAGAAAGGATATTGGAGTGCTTTTACCTTAATTATAAAAAAGCATTAGCTAATGTATTCAACAGAGTTCCCCAGATAAACAGAATCAATAGGATATTGGAGAAAGAATTTATTAAAGGAATTGGCTCACATGATTACAGAGGAAGAGAAGTCCCACAATAGACCATTTGCAAGCTGAAAAACCAGAGAAACCATTAGTGTGGCTCAGTCTGGAAACCTCAGAATGAGGGAAGCCAATGGTGCAACCCTCCAGTTAGAGGCAGAAGGCCTGAGAGCACCAAGGCCTCTGGTTCAAGTCCCAGAGTCCAAAAGTTGAAGAACCTGGAGTCTGGTGTCCAGGGGCAGTAGAAGAAAAGATGTCTCGCTCTGGAGAGGAGAGAGCAAAAAGGGACGATCCCTCTTTTTCCACCTATGTTTCCAGCCAGTACCCAGCCCATGGGAGGTGCTTTCCCACAGAGAGTGAGTCTTCCTCTCTCAGTCCACTGACTCAAGGTCATTCTCTCCTGGAAACACACTCACAGACACAACCAGAAATGATGCTTCACCAGCCATCTAGGCATCCCTCCAGCTAGTCAAGTTGACACCTAAAAGTAACCATGATAGGTGGGCAAGGACCAGAAGGCAATGGGTGGGGCCGGGGCGGGGGCAATAATTCCAGGCAAAGGGAAGGAAAGAATAAAAATGAGCAACAGAATGATGCATTTCAGAATTACAAGCTGTTCAATATGCAACCATGACTCAAAAAAAGCAAGAGCTGACACTGGAGAGGGGTGCATACTCAGCTAATAATTAAGAACTGAAACAGATACTGCTGTTTGCCTTTTCAGCAGTCATTCCAGTTTTTGTGCAGATATCCATTCATGGAGTAACCAGGGGAGGAAAACCCAGCCCCACTCCCATACAGGTAGCAAAACACTATTGGTCCAAACCAGTCACAGTCTCCATTCCTTTCTACAGTGACTCATGTGGTAGTGGGCAGGAGACACAACTCTGGTTGATGAGATGTGAGGGGGATACACCCAGATTTGCCCAGAATAGTTCTGATTTCTGCTTCTGGTCCTCAATAGATATTAATAGTCACTCCCTTTCACTCTCAGAAGGGTATTTGTGTCTTCATTCACAAATGTATGAATGAATGAATTCATAAACTATTTAGTCATTCTTTATGGTTCTACAAAATACTTTCCTTTTCAAAAATGTTCAAGGAAAACAGTTCCTCTTTTTCTCAGGATAGCAATGCACAAAATATGTTGCTTGGAATTTCCCCAATCATCTTGCTGAGGAAGGCAGAGTGGAAAGACAGAAGGAATCTGAACCCTTGAAAATCTCATGGAGACTCTGAACAACTCAACTATGAAATCATCCTCTGTTCAGTTTTCTTGTTATAGGAAGTAATACAATTCCTTATTATTTATATCAGTTAAGTTGGAGTTACCATTTCTAAAAATAAAAATGCATTAACTGTTTGTTAGGATTTGAAATTCTTGATGTGATGAATTACACACAAAGAATATGTATGTGTTAAAGAGAGAGAGCGAGCTTTGGTAACCCTTTCATCCCAACTCTCATTTTTTTTTTCCTAAATGAGTAAACTAAAATTTCAAAGGAATAAAGAGAATTACCTAAAGTCACGTATCTTGATCGTTGGAGAGTTGACACTAGCACCAGAGCTCCCAAGGGCATCCAAATGTTATTTTGAGCTGTACTCTGTGCAGTGGTAGGCTATCTGGGCTCAGATGTACTGTCATGGAGACCTCCGTCCCGTGAATGCTCATCATATCACTTAGGAGTCCAGTGTCTAAAAGAATAAACATGACTTAAGAATCTACAGTGTGCCAAACTCTAATCTAGGAAACTTGCATATATTTCACTGAACACTTTTATTTTCATAAAGAGATTGACACTCTTATTGTCTTCATATTGGTGAAAAAACTGAGATTCATAGCTGTTTAGGTGACTCTCTCAAGGTCACAAAGCCAGTGATAGGATGGGAAGTGGTTGTGGGACTTTGGAAAGTAAAGTGTGTGGCTAGAACAAATAGCAAGAAAGCAGAGAGAACTGAAGGCTTTCAAGAACCCTAAATAACTTTCTACTGCAGTTGGAGTTCTCAGTCAATGTTTTGACTGAGATACAGTTTTGCACATTTTGAAATGTATGCAACACTCGTGCAGGTTTTATTTTCTTCAATAGAAAACTCTTCCTGGGGAAAGGAGCTGTATCTCCCAGTGACATCATTACACTTCTCACAGTTTTGTCAACCTATGTAAGGCTAATGGTAAAAATGTTTCACAAAGACTTGCTGATGGATATTTTTTTTTCATCTGCAGAAAAGTGCCCGAAAATGAAGTCAATCCATAAGAAAACAAGGCCAAAAAAGGGGAAGGGGTAGATTCTCAATGACATTGTCTTTTTCACTTTTTGAGCGTCTGGATCCAAGTACTCTTTAATTTGGTTTACCCTTCTAACTTTTAGTTGCATAAACAAATAAATCTCCTTCCTCATGTAAGTCAATTTGCATTGGGTTTCTTTCACTGCAATTGAAAGTGACCTAACATATTTCCTTATTATGATGACTTACCTATAACCTTCATTTCTCTTACTTCTAGTCATTGATTCTTTCTATCTCATTGTAGGCCTCACATTGAAATTATGAAGAGTTATGGTTTGATGGGCTGGCAATTCAGCTTCCAGGATTGAGCTACTCTTGGGCAGAGTTCTCTCATCAAGCCCTTCTAGAAGAACTTGCTGCATGGGTCAAGTATTGATCTGAGTCCAATTAGCTGTGATAATTACCGCATGGGCACATGAGACATTGACAGCTCATGCATTTAAAAGTATCAGTTCTTCCTTCCCTTTAAAGGTGACCTGAGGGCATTGCATGTATTCAGAGCCATGAATCCAACTTTGGAACAATATTGTTGTCTGTACACTTCATGGCATGGCAATTAAAGAGTGGACAAAACTGATCTTAGTTTGTACAATAGGAAAGCTCACAAAAGTTGCAAGTAAATTGAATTCTATTTTAAATATGCTGGAGAGTTTTCTATTGACTTACGTCCTACTTTGAATCCTTTAAAAAGTGAAAAATTAGTTTCTAAATTTAGCCCTTATGTAAACCCAGATTTTCAAACACTGGGTTTGCCTAAAGTAAGATCCTCTACAGAAGAGAACAGAGTCCTCCTTCATTTGTGTTCTTCAACAGTCTGAAAGTTGCTAAATGTCCTTTCACAGACCTATTGCGAACATATTCCATTTTTAAATTTAATGAGTAATCAGTCCATTCTTGCTCATACCCTAAAAGTGGTTTCATTTTTAATTGCAAGAAAACATTTAGACTACTGCTTCATGATAAGTGTCTGTTCATGGAGAAAATACACGACAGACCCCCACCCTGAGCCCTCACCAAACACACAAACTAGCATGAATGCTACCTTCCAAATTATTTTTGTACAACTACATTTTTATACATTTTGAAAAACAGAAATGCATTTATGTGAAAAGAGTGGTTTTGTTTTTGTTTCTGGCATTGATATTGATTATTATACGTCTTAGAAGCATTCTTTAGCCCCTAGGCGTTTGCTTACCCTAGGTTAAGGGCTTCTAAGTTTAGATCACTGGAGACACTCTGATCATTTTACTCTGGCGTTGTTTTTTTTTTTTTAGGTGTTCATATTACTTCTGTTTTAAAGATACGAGCTATTACTCTGCAAATAAGGTCCATCATGAGTTCAGACCAGAAGCACCTTTGCAACCTGGCCTTAGCCTTACCTTTGATCATTAATGTTACATTTACATGTCTGCGGCTTTATACGTGTTATTTTCTTTGCCATCATGCAGAAGCCAAGTATCTCCTTTCCTGGTGGCCCCACTTTCCCCTTCCCGTCCCCAGGCACTTAATTGCCCATTTCTCTGTGCTACAGAGAATGTAATGTGTACTTCATGGCACTATGCAATTAGTTGTGCCTGTGTGAGCCTCACTCACTAGTGCAATCTGTCTCAAACTGGGGTTCCCTTACCTCTGGTACACACAAACACTTTTTAAAGGGTACATGGAATGAATAATGTTTAGGGAGTCAAGTTTCATGTCCTCAATATGGAAGTTGAGGAAGTTATATTCATTTCTGAAATTGACTTTCCTCTGAACTCAATTATACAGTTATGCTGGTTCTCTTTTATCACAGTTCTTTCATCATTGCTCTTATTACTCACAATTAACAAAAGCTCTTACCCCATCTTAATTTGAACATCACTCTGAGTAAGCAAGATATAATTTGAAGTACAGTTGTTGGCTAAATCTTCCTTTACTCAAAGCCTCATATGTCCCCATCTCTTTCTTTATGAGATAAATTGTCAAAAGAATCCTCTTGTATTTAATAATTACTTATCAAATTTTGTAATAAATAAATTCTGCTTGACCAATAGAATAAAGTTTCAAAAATTAGATGTATAGGTATTTTTATAGCAAAGATTTTGATTCAATGAAAAAATAAAAGATTATCCAGAATAAAACTATCAAATGAGGATAAAAGTTATTAGAAAATATAAATTAAAATATAATTTTAGAAATGCATAAAGGATGCAAATTTTTATTAAAGAAACATTTGTTTATATATCTTTATAAATGAATAAACATGGGTATCAAAGCACTATTGTGTTACGTTCCATCTGACAGATATACAAGAGTTTTAATTTAAAATAGCAACACTTAAAACACAAATATTGTTTCTTGCAACTATTTATAATTAATGATGAAAAATACTAATATCAATTTTAAATTGTGTGTCTACATTTTTTCCTCAAAATTCTTTCTGAGCATAGAAAATACCACACACTTAAAATAAGTCTAAGAATATTATTTCTCAAATTCAAATGTGTGTGAATTATTTGAGGGATCTTGTTAGAAGGCAGATTCTAATTCTATACATCTGGAGATGGTGGAGGCTGAAACTCTGCAATTCTAATGCACTCCTGTGTCCTTAGACTATACTAAAGGTAGCATGGTTCTAGAGAAATATTTTTCAAAGCACAGGTCACTCCTCATTATTGGATAATAAAATCTATTTAGTGACTCCTGACAGCATTTTTTTTTTAACAGCAGAAAATAATAGAGACAGATAGCAGCACAAAAAATAGAACCTTAAAGAGAAGATGAAATGTAAAAGCGCTCTTAACACAGTAAAGGTATTATTTCATGGATTTTATTCCTGCTTTATGAGAGTTTGTACATAGGTCTCACTGTAAAACACATTTCTTACTGTGGATCATGGGCAAAAAGTTGAAAATCATTTTAAAGGAAAGGGTTTGCCTTACTATTTTTACCCCCAGTATCTGCCATAGAAGTTAATAGATAGTAGACTGGGCATGGTGGCTCACGCCCATAATCCCAACACTTTAGGAAGCCAAGACGGGTGGATCACTGCAGGCCAAGAGTTTGAGACTAGCCTGACCAAAATGGCAAAACCCCATTTCTACTAATAATATACAAACTAGCCGGATGTAGTGGCCCACACCTGTAATCCCAGCTACTCGGCAGGCTGAGGCACGAGAGAATCACTTGAACCTGAGAAGTTGCTGTGAGTTGAGATCGCACCACCGCACTCTAACTTGGGTGAAGAGTGAAGAGTGAGACTCTGCTTAAAAAAAAAAAAAAAGAAAAAAAAGATGATAAGCAAGTTTGTTAAGCAAACAAATGCACATACAAATAAATGATATACCCATATAGCTAAAACCTCATGTTACTTTAGAATTGGGTAATCCTTTATTTATTTGTGGAACAAAATAAATGCTAAAATATCCTAGACTTTTACTAAAGGGGGCAGGCTGGCTATTGTCCTGTGTTAGTAAAGGTACTTTGCAGCATACAAGGAACATCAGAAAACCAAAGAAGAGGACACACACTTCTTGTTTGTGATTCTAACTAGAATATAAAGTCATAAGATAAACGCATATGAAATGCTGATCAAAATAATTCACACACCCCTGATCCTCTAGTGAACTTTAATGATCACCAGCTTTTGGTCTCCTCTATGAATTAAGATAGTAATCTAAACCCTGAATGCTTTGTGGGTGGTAAGACCATGTGGATAAAAGCATTAAAAACAATTTTAAGGTGAGATTTATTCTCTTTGTTTTCTTTTCTGCTAAAGTATTCTGCTAGACATAGTTACTGGATTATTTCTTGTTGTACCCTGTGGTAGGAAGATAATAACAACTCATATAAGAGGGGCTTGAGAATAATTCTGCCTGCAGGCTGGAGGCAAAACTATGTGACCTCTAGAGCTCCTTTCCCAAAATATGTTTCCATTTAATTCATTTTTTCAGAATTTAAAAATTACACTCTCTGCAGATGTGCCTCAAGGTGTGAACACAATAAATAGAGACACAATGAATTCAAATATTTTTAAAGAGTTTGTGGCAGCATTAAATACAGAGAAATAAAAGCAACTAAAGAACAAAGGATTTCAGCATTATCCATGCCCACCCAGAACATTCCCATCTCCCAAACACAAGACTGTTCAATTTTGCATGGGGCAAACTCTCTGGAAAATATAAATGACTAGGTCTCTTGGGAACCCGATTTCAACATGAGATATGTGGCAGAAAATCTAGGCAGAAATAAAAATATTGGGTTGCATTGGTATACAAACACCATCAAGAGCTGAAGATGTAGTATTTCTCCCCCTTGACTCATTGACTGACTATACGCATGTCTTCTAACCTTCCTGAGTGTCAGTCTTTCCAACTATGGTGACAGTGATGATGTTTATCCAATACACATCTCATGGAAATATGTAAACTAAAACCTGGAAGGTATTTTAGATATGTATGGATTCTGTAAAAATGCACACTTGTGTGGTATGGTAGGCAGAACAAAATCACTTCCAAAATATCCATATACTAATTCTGAAATCTGTGAATATGTAACCTTCCATGGCAAAAAGGACTTTACGTGTGTGGTAAAGTAAAGGATCTTGAAATGGGAAGATTATCTTTAATTGTCTTGGTGACTACAACGCAATCGCAAAGGTGTTTATAAGTGAAAGAAGGAGGCAGGCCATTCAGAGTGATTCAGTGTGAAAACTCAGCCCTCCATTGCTGACTTTGAAGACTGGGAAGGGAATGAGTCAAGGTAACTGGGTAACTTCTAGTACTAGGAATTGACAAAGGCAAGGAATGGATTATTTCTCAGAGGCTCCAGAAGAAATACAGCTCTGTTGACACCTTGATTTTAGCTCAGTGAGACTTCAGACCTCCAGGGTTACCAGATCATAAATTTGTATTAAGCCACTAAGTTTGTTTTTGTTTGTCACAGCAGCAGTAGGTAAGTAATGCCTACCTACCTAAGTGGTAAATCAAACAAATAAACCTATTTGAGATGTAAATATATGTATAAAGTTGCCATTATCAGATGGATGGTTTAGAATGTGGTGCTAATGAGAACAAGGTCTGGTTTTGTTCTCTTTATGGGCAAGTTTCACTAATGGGAAAAAAAAAGGAACAAAGTGCACATGCATGCAAAACTCTTAAGTTACATCTATATCCCTAACCCTGGCCAAATATGTCAAAAATGCATGCTAAGGTTTATATGTAATAAAGAATAAAAGACTGAATATTTTAACTTAACTAAATTTCTAAGATGATGTTTATAAATAAATGCAATTTCGTATTTTTAAAGACACTGAAATGTAAACATATATAAAAATAGGATTAAAAGTTTAAAAGTTTAAAAGGTACTGTCATAATACGACTTGTTTGATTCACATATTTTGATAATTATAATTATACACACTTTACAGAATTATATGCATTCAAATTGAGGCTGAGAGAAGTGAAGGATCCTGATAAAAGTTACAAACCTTGTTAATGAGAAAACCAGGATTCTATAACCCAGGATTCTATAACCCAGATATTTCAACGCTAAATTATTTCAACTCTATGCCACCCTCAGAGCTATGGACTATGTTGAAAATGAATCAAGATGCAGGGTGATATGTCAATTTATGAATGGGTCTCCTAGCTCAGTCACAAATGAGAAGACAAATGTATGTAGTTTTGAAACCATTAGCATTATTTGATCTGACTTTAAATAAAATCATTACTAGTTTTGCTGCCTATCTTTTTCTTTGCAAACCATGAAGGCTAAATTCTAATACCATAAGGGCAGCTGTCTGTGATGAGTACTATTGTTGTGTTAACTATATTTTCCACAAAAGCTGATTGACTGATTCTTGGTTTATATTGTCAAATGCTGCAGCATATATTGACATTTCAGGTTGTTTTGGGAAAATAAAAGCATGTGTGGGCATGTGTGTGCTTGTGTGTGTGAATCCTTGCATGTATGAGTATATATGTAAGTCTGTTCACAGAATTTGAACCAGACAGGTCAATTACATTTCATATCTCAGGGTTAGCTTATTTTGTTTATGAATTTCTTTAATGATTTAGTCAGTATGTTATAGCACTATTCTTTACATAAAAAGGTTGCCTCCACTTCACTTTTATTTTTCTTTATTATTATTATTTTTTTTTATGAGACGGAGTCTTGTTCTATTGCCTAGGCTGGAGTGCAGTGGCACAATCTCAGCTCACTGCAACCTCTGCCTCCCGGGTCAAGTGATTATCCTGCCTCAGCCTCCTGAGTAGCTGGGATTACAGGCATGCACCACCACACCTGGCTAATTTTGTATTTTTAGTACAGACGGGGTTTCTCCATGTTGGTCAATCTGATCTCGAACTCCCGACCTCAGGTGATGTGCCCACGTCAGCCTCCCAAAATGCTGGGATAGCTCGGCTAATTTTTGTATTTTTAGTAGAGATGGGGTTTCCCCATGTTGACCAGGCTGGTCTTTAACTCCTGACCTCAGTTGATCCACCCACCTCGGCCTCCCACAGTACTGGGACTACAGGCATGAGCCACAGCGCCCAGTCATCACTTCTATTTTTATTTTTGTTTTTATTTTGAAATTATTTTTTACTTATAAATGTTTGCAAAAATAGCTCAAGGAATTCCTGGACAGCTTTCACTTAGATTCTCCAGATGTTTTCCACTTCTCTTGCTTTATGAGTTATTCTCTCTCTTACCTTACACATATAAATACACATACACATATGTATATATGCACATACACATACATTTTATGTAATGTATGCAAATATATACATATTAACACATACACATTTAAATATATATATTTTGAAATATTTAAGATTAAGTTGTAGGTACGATAAACTTCTACTTCTAAATATTTCAGTTTGTGTTTCCTAAAAACAAGAACATTTTCTTATAAAACTCTGTTAAAGTAGTCAAAATCAGGAAATTAATACTGATAAAATGCTATTATCTAATCTATAGATCTTATTCAAATTTTACCCGTTGTCTCACTAAGGCAATGTACTTTTTCTAGCCCATGATCCAATCCAGGATCACACAATCACACATTGCACTTAGTTGTTGTATTAGTCTGTTTTCACACTGCTGATAAAGACAAACTGGAGACTGAGCAATGTACAAAACAAAGAGGTTTAATTGGACTTACAGTTACACATAGCTGGGGAAGCCTCACAATCATGGTGGAAGACAAGGACAAGCAAGTCACATCTTACATGGATGGCAGCAGGCAAAGAGAGAGATTGTGCAGGGAGACTCCTGTTTTTCAAAACCATCAGATCTCATGAGACTTATTCACTATCGGGAGAACAGCATGGGAAAGACCTGCCCCCATGATTCAATTATCTCCCACCAGGTTCTTCCCACAACATGTGGGAATTCAAGATAAGATTTTTGTGGGGACACAGTGAAACCATATCAGTTTTCATGTACTTATGTCTTCTCCAAAAAAAGATTTTTCAGACTTTCATTTTCTTTTATGATCTTGAGATTTTTTCAAGAGTACTGCCTAGGTATTTTAAAGACTATGTCTCAGATTTGTTTGTCTAATGTTTCTTCATGGTTAGCTTAATTTTATGGATTTTGGGCAGGAATACAACAAAAGCGATGTTGTCTTCCTGTTATTGCCTAATAGCTGAAGGCACATAAGTGTTGATTTGTCACATTCCTGGTAATGTTAGCTTAAATCACTTCATTAAAGCTGAGATCTGCAAGGTTTTTTCACTAAAATTTTTATTCTTCACTTTGTAATTAATAAGCATCCTGCAGATAATTCTTTGAGACTATATAAATATCCCATTTCTCATCATACTTTTACCCACCATTTAGTATTGATGTTTCTTACCTGAAACAATTTATTTCTGTGGTGGTTGCTTTTCTTTTTCTTTAATTTTAGAAATCTAATGCCGGTGTAATTAATTATTTTGCCTTACAAGTTACTATTTGATATTTTTGCTGGAAAGTATTTAGATTATTTTTCTTAATCTATGAAAAAAAGCTATGTTTTATAGAAAATGTCTCAGAGTAGATTTTTTCAGATAATTTTCTCCAGGTACTCTATTGACCCTTCCACTATACAGATTCAAGCCTTCTTTCATTTCTGCAATGTGTTTTCAGATTCTAATTTCAAGTATTAATTTAATTTTGTTACTGTTCTTTGGCTTAGGTTCTTCAGGGGATCCAACTATACTAATGTTATTCCTTCTTTGCCTATCTTCCTTTTCCACCATTTTATCTCTAACCCTTTTTACTTGTTTTTTTTTGTTGTTGTTGTTGTTGGTCTCATTTTACTTTTCTTAGCTGGTTCCTAACTTTCTTCAAAGCCTCTTGTTAAATTTTCATGTGGAATCTGTTCTTCTTATGTGAGATGACATTGTCTTTTTTTTTTTTTTATTATACTTTTAAGTTCTAGGGTACCTGTGGATAACGTGCAAGTTTGTTACATATGTATACCTGTGCCATGTTGGCGTGCTGCACCCATCAACTCGTCAGCAACCATCAACTCGTCATTTACATCAGGTATAACTCCCAATGCAATCCCTCCCCCCTCCCCCCTCCCCACAATAGGCCCCGGTGTGTGATGTTCCCCTTCCTGAGTCCAAGTGATCTCATTGTTCAGTTCCCACCTATGAGTGAGAACATGGAGTGTTTGGTTTTCTGTTCTTGCAATAGTTTGCTGAGAATGATGGTTTCCAGCTGCATCCATGTCCCTACAAAGGACACAAACTCATCCTTTTTTATGGCTGCATAGTATTCCATGGTGTATATGTGCCACATTTTCTTAATCCAGTCTGTCACTGATGGACATTTGGGTTGATTCCAAGTCTTTGCTATTGTGAACAGTGCCACAATAAACATACGTGTGCATGTGTCTTTATAGCAGCATGATTTATAATCCTTTGGGTATATACCCAGTAATGGGATGGCCGGGTCATATGGTACTTCTAGTTTTAGATCCTTGAGGAATCACCATACTGTTTTCCATAATGGTTGAACTAGTTTACAATCCCACCAACAGTGTAAAAGTGTTCCTATTTCTCCACATCCTCTCCAGCACCTGTTGTTTCCTGACTTTTTAATGATTGCCATTCTAACTGGTGTGAGATGGTATCTCATTGTGGTTTTGATTTGCATTTCTCTGATGGCCAGTGATGATGAGCATTTTTTCATGTGTCTGTTGGCTATATGAAAGTCTTCTTTTGAGAACTGTCTGTTCATATCCTTTGCCCACTTTTCGATGGGGTTGTTTGTTTTTTTCTTGTAAATTTGTTTGAGTTCTTTGTAGGTTCTGGATATTAGCCCTTTGTCAGATGAGTAGATTGCAAAAATTTTCTCCCATTCTGTAGGTTGCCTGTTCACTCTGATGGTAGTTTCTTTTGCTGTGCAGAAGCTCTTTAGTTTAATTAGATCCCATTTGTCAATTTTGGCTTTTGTCGCCATTGCTTTTGGTGTTTTAGACATGAAGTCCTTGCCCATGCCTATGTCCTGAATGGTATTACCTAGGTTTTCTTCTAGGGTTTTTATGGTATTAGGTCTAACATTTAAGTCTCTAATCCATCTTGAATTAATTTTCGTATAAGGAGTAAGGAAAGGATCCAGTTTCAGCTTTCTACTTATGGCTAGCCAATTTTCCCAGCACCATTTATTAAATAGGGAATCCTTTCCCCATTTCTTGTTTTTCTGAGGTTTGTCAAAGATCAGATGGCTGTAGATGTGTGGTATTATTTCTGAGGACTCTGTTCTGTTCCATTGGTCTATATCTCTGTTTTGGTACCAGTACCATGCTGTTTTGGTTACTGTAGCCTTGTAGTATAGGCCTTTGACAAAATTCAACAGCCCTTCATGCTAAAAACGCTCAATAAATTCGGTATTGATGGAACATATCTCAAAATCATAAGAGCTATTTATGACAAACCCACAGCCAATATCATACTGAATGGGCAAAAACTGGAAAAATTCCCTTTGAAAACTGGCACAAGACAGGGATGCCCTCTCTCACCACTCCTGTTCAACATAGTGTTGGAAGTTCTGGCTAGGGCAATCAGGCAAGAGAAAGAAATCAAGGGTATTCAGTTAGGAAAAGAAGAAGTCAAATTGTCCCTCTTTGCAGATGACATGATTGTATATTTAGAAAACCCCATTGTCTCAGCCCAAAATCTCCTTAAGCTGATAAGAAACTTCAGCAAAGTCTCAGGATACAAAATTAATGTGCAAAAATCACAAGCATTCTTATACACCAGTAACAGACAAACAGAGAGCCAAATCATGAACTTCCATTCACAATTGCTTCAAAGAGAATGAAATACCTAGGAATCCAACTTACTAGGGATGTAAAGGACCTCTTCAAGGAGAACTACAAACCACTGCTCAGTAAAATAAAAGAGGACACAAACAAATGGAAGAACGTACCATGCTCATGGATAGGAAGAATCAACATCATGAAAATGGCCATACTGCCCAAGGTAATTTATAGATTCAATGCCATCCCCATCAAGCTACCAATGAGTTTCTTCACAGAATTGGAAAAAACTGTGAAGTTCATATGGAACCAAAAAAGAGCCCACATTGCCAAGACAATCCTAAGTCAAAAGAACAAAGCTGGAGGCATCACGCTACCTGACTTCAAACTATACGACATTGTCTTTTAAAAAACATTTTTCTTGAATTTAATAAATTCACTTTCTTTCTGCATTTCTTTTGGTCCTTTTTTGCCTTTAATTTTTGAATTTCTGATTCAGAATGTTTTTCCGTATCTCCAAATGCTTGTTTGTGTATGTTTAACTTTGTTTGCAATGTTGTTACAATTCCTGTCTGCTTTTTTTTTTTTTTTTTTTTTTTTTTTTGACGGGAGGGAAGAGTGATAGAGAGAAATGATGTTTTAAGAGTTTGTTTCTTGTTTTCAATGTTTTTCTTTTGGTAAAGATCCTGGTTTATTGGTATTCACTGATACCAGTATAGCAAGTCTACCCTTTTTGCCAAGTCTTTGTGTGTGTGTGTGTCATAGAAGAGTTTGTGGGGCCTACAATATATTCTTTGTTTAGCAGGGCCGTGAAATTACCTCTTCCCTCACGTTTCCATAAGATATTTTTTTTTCCTTTTTGCTTTTGTCTCCCTTAGAAACTACATCATTTGAAACCTGCTATGTAAAATCACATATACCTAAAATTCCCAGCTGTGAATTCAGTGTCCTCAGCTACTAGTATTTTCACACTCAGTGTGAAGTTTTTCATTCTCACACAAGTTTCAGAAAAACTTTAGGCCTGGCACTATCTCCCATCTTCTCTTTTCCATGCGTAGTGGGATTTTCATATTTTTGTTATTTTTGAATTGTTTTATTCTCCCAGACTACACCTGTTTTGTGATAGCAGTACAAGTAATTGTTCACTGCAGTTTGGTAGGGTTTTTCCCTTTTATTTTGTTTATAGTTTATGAAGGCATGGACATTGTGTCTTATAATTTACCTAGTTTTGTCTTTTCCCATGGTTCTGTTATATTTGAGGGGCATAGACAAAGAGGCTTGCATTTAAGCAGTGATCATTGTCTTAGGTTGCTCATAAATTTTCTCCCATTTACCTTTAACCACTACCTATAATTAATCACATGACATTCACTTATTCTATTTTTTAATTATTGGTACTATGTGCATATATCAACATAGGTGTCATTAGATAACTGAAATATTCTTTTGTTTAATTTTTATTCACATCTTAGATTTGTTTAGACTCTTCCTTAAATACAGTGTTCCTGAGGTTTGAGAAAATTGATCTATTTCTTCTGTAACTTCCCATAGCCTGGCCTTAGGCACTAAGGGAACACTCTTTGCAAGGGAAGACTGACTTTTTCTTCTTGTCCTCTATTGCATGCTCAAAAATCACAGATGAGAAACATTGACAATATCATAAATATCAAAGGCCACCACTTTTCCTGTGTACAAACCAAATTTCTAGGGTATCCATAGCATTACCATACCACCCTGGCCCTGAAGAGTCAAGTGTCTGTTTTACCCTCTCATGTTGAGCTGAAACACAAAATGTTTCACTCATCAAGAAATAGAAGCCAGGTCAAACACACCCTTTTTGACTTTAAGAAGAGAAGAGATATCTAAATGTTTCACTCATCAAGAAATAGAAGCCAGGTCAAACACACCCTTTTTGACTTTAAGAAGAGAAGAGATATCTATGATCAATTTATTTTTTCAATCTTAGTGATGGCTTGATGTGAAAAAAATAAATTAGGAACAAATAGAATATAACTATCAGAGAAGCTGACTGACAAAACCTGTAAAATGGACATTTTTACAGAAATTGGAAATCTTCATGCAAATGTTTTTTTCCAGATCTCATCCACAGTACAAAATGAGAAAATTAGAATTATATGATGTTTGGGATGGAAGAAATCTTCAAAAGATGTATATATTACATCTACATTTCCATATTAAGGGAGTGGTGATTACAAGCATAAAAAGAGTAAGTACAGTGTACTGAGCACTTGTGTGATAGGTACTGTGTTAATTATTTTGCATACAATATGCTTTTTAGTCTTCAGAACAACCTGTTGAAATACCTTGCAGTGGACATTATCAGTTCCTTTTTTAAGTATCTATTTTATTCTACGTTTAAAAAACAGAAGTTTCCGTGTACTTTGGATGTACTAGCTTCTGAAAATATCCTTGGGCTCCTCTAATTTTTCTTCTCTGTTACAATTGGGTTGGCAATCTGATTAAATCTTGGCCAGTGCAATGTAAGTGTAAAATGTACTACTTCTAGGCTCAGGGAGGCATGTTGTTTAGCATCAGTGTGCTTCCTCTATTTCCATTATCTTGCCCCTCTCTGACAGCTGAATAATGTAAAGGTGACCTGGAATGTACAAGATAGTAGAGCCACAAGACTGAAGCATCTTGTGATACAAACTACTGCTTAGAGGACAGTTGCTAAACCTACACTGGACTGAGTAAGAAATAAACTTCTACTGTTTTAGGCCACTGAAAATTGAGGTATTATTGGTTACTATGGCACAGTCTGTTCTACTCTGAATAACTAAAAAATCAGCACTAGAGGTGATACACTGTTGTAACAACAACAACATAAAGCCTGAGCCATGTGGCCTTGGTTTATGTATCAGGAAGCACTGGGTAAGAAAACTCATGTTTGAGCCTGGAAAATTGAAGATCCATATTATGCAGATGCAAAAACATTTTATAAAAGGGACTTCTGCTATAATTAGAAAGATAGACCAAACCTATTGAATTTATAACTCTAGGGGAAGACATTGGAAAACAGACTATTAGTAGGGCATGCCAACTACTATTGGGCATATTAGGAAAGGTATTACAGAACCAAGATAAGACTAAGAAAAAATTGAATGGTTTGCAGGAAGAAATAAAATAAATAAATAAAGTACAGAAATTCAGATCTTTCCACGACTGACAATCTTTATGTGTCTAGTCCCAGATTATTAAGATTTAAGTTTTAAAAAGGCATTGATAAACCAAGGTCTAATAAAGCTTCTCAGTCAGTCAAAACAACTCAATGTTCAACTTATCAGTAGAAAAAAAATTACTGAAAGCAACAATCAGATTAAGAGTGTGGTCTTTTCAACTACTGTTCTAGATACCTTCAAAGGGGTAGCTCTTAAATTTAAAAGGAGAAGGGATGCAGCATTATGAAAAAAAATTAGTCAAGTTCTAGAGTTACATCCGAAAAATAACTTCATGGTTATTGGCCATGAAACTGAACAGAAGCAAATGGATAAGAAGTATCATCATTTTTGTAAGAAATTATAGTGAAAGCGTAACAAAAAATCTCACAAAGTATGGACAAAAAAGGCTTTGATGTTTGAGTCTTTAAAAAAACCCTGGGGTTCCCAAACCACTCCTAACTACAATGCAGGCTTAGATGTTTGCAGAATCCTCAAAGAGGGCATGCTTTACAAAGCCCAGTGTAGACTGCCTTACGGAGACCAAAGAGAATGACAGAATCTCCATGACAGCAGAGCTGGGAGATTTGGTGAACATGGATGGAAAATTTATCCCCTATCTATGACAGAGTAATGCAGAATCCAATCCAATAACTTCCTCCATCACTCAGGTATAGAAATTTTATGTTTCCAGAACCTCAAAATTCAGAATCCAGCTGATATCAGTGTCTCCTGTGTTTCTCAGTTTTCTCTTTTCCAAATGGGATACACAGTATGGTTCTTCCATCCAGATTGATTATATAATGAATGTATATGTGGGGAAATGGGTAATTCTGCCTTTTAATTTACAGGTTGACAGTCTAGCAGGAGACACATCCAGATTGGATAGAGATGCCCATACACCACTTGGATTTTGTGATGGATGCAGGAAGTGAATATTTTCGGGTCTGTCCTTTGAGGAACAGGTGAATGGGTTCTATATGTAGGTAGAAAAAAAGAAAGATTTTCTAAGACCAGATCAAAAACCACTAGTGCTCACCAATATCCATGTAGTCTTCTATGTTTTTCAGACTTCCTTGTATTTGTATCTGCCATTTCACTTGTCCTGGTAAATGGAGTGTGAATGGAAATACTGGTAATTTACATGTCTGATGGCTTCCCAACCCTTGTCCTCTTCTCCCTACAAGCTAGAGAGATAATTTAGGAGAGCATCGGAAGCAACAAGATGGAGGAGATACAACACCAAATTAATCCTGAATTCCATGTCACAGCTTAGAAGAGAGTTGTTTGACCAACATGAGACTATGATATGAACCAGAAATTAGCTTCTATTACATTAAATCTCTATGATTTCACTATCTTTATCACTGTTAGTAGAGCTATGTTAGTCTTGGCTATTAAAAATTTTGAATGCAGTTCCAGGTCAAGGACTGGGTCCCTGCTGACCCCAACTTGTCACCACATTCCATTCCCCTGGCCTTGGCCATTTGTTCAAGGTTGTTTTGTGATCTTGTTTGGAATGCTGAGCAGAGGTGTCTGTCTTCTGGCTAACAAATTGTAGACACATGAGCTCTGCAACTGCTACAGCCATTTTGTCACCATGAAGGAAGTCAAATTGGAATAAAGTGCCACAGTGGAAGACAATAAAGAGAAGAAAGGGAATTAGATTATTGATGACATTACTGAGCCACTGAATCAAACAAACCCTGGCAACTATCATGCCTCTGTTCTTCAAGACACACAGGCCAATAAAACATTTTATTGTTTAAGTCGGCTAAGTAGAATTTTCTATTGCTTACAACTGAATGAATAATAAATAAATTTGAACTACAATAATCCCAATTTTAATGATGAGGAAATTAAGGAACAGAGAACTGAATTGAATTAACATCATACGCAGTTGATAAGTGGATGTACTAAGAGTTGAGACCCAATTTTCCAACTCCAAATCCCATTTTCTTTAATCACTCTATGTTGTATTATGCTATTGTTTCCCACTCTGCTGTTCTCACGATCTGCCACTGAGTGTTAGAGGCAAGAAAAAAAATAGCAAAATCAATCAAACAAACAAACAAACAAACACCACTAAACAGAAAACAGGATCTCTGTGTCCCAAGATATTATTCTTTCTGGAACTCTTACATCCATTTTCAGCAAGCCAAATTAGAAAATTGATTCCTCTTTTCAAGCCCTGATCATCATAGAGGGGCCTCTATTATCCTTGAAGGAGTGCAGCCATAATAACAAGGGCTGGTGATTATTGGATTTGAGCTCACCACCCTGGCTCGAGAGGAACTATAGAAAAGGGAACATGCTGTGGAATCAGTAAATGCAATAGCTAAAAACAGCCAACAGCTGTGCCTGATGAGCATCTGGGCAATGTTTTTGCCGGGTTTGGGAGGTACATGGCTACATTAGTTACAGCATTTTATAAATTTTACAGCCAGAAACTTCAGGTCAGCATATTTAACAAAAACAAATCTTGTATTTCTAGAGTGTGGACCAGATGTTAATGTATTCGAAAGGGTATGTGTTTCTGTGAGTATCTGTGGGTGTTTGGTGTGAGAATGATAAAGATGTGTTTTTCCACAGGTTAGAGGCCTTTGCTTATGATTAGGAATCATAGAAACAGGTGTGTAGTTGGTTGGGAGTGGGAGGTTAGAGGGAGGAGGAGAGTTAAGTGAAATAAAAGGTAAAATGAAAGAAGGAGACACCTTGTACAAACACTGGATTTTAGAAGTTCCAAATTCTCAAGATTCATATGCCAATGATATACAAAACATCACAAATAGTTTTGTGTTGAAAGACACAGATTTTTATTTTTCTATAATTAGACATGAAAGTACAACCTCTGGAATTAAAAAAAAATAAAAGACTTTCTGATCCTTGCCCTGCAATTTTATTCATACCCTCCTCCCACTTCATTCTTGGTATTGACTATCCCTTCAACATGCTTAATAACGCCATAGGCAAAATAAGAATAAATGGAAGTATTTTTCAGATGCTTCCTATTTCTAAGATAATTTATCAGCAGAATATCAGAATCACCAAATGTCAGAGCAGGAGAGACTTCCAAGTTCACATAGTGCAAGGAAGATGCTTGGAGACATTTACTGTTTCTACTTCAGATGGGACACGACTGAGCCATTCCAACAAAAGCACTGTGCCCATGGCAAAAGCCACTGCAGATCTTCTTGTTACACTTTTAAATCTCTCTGTCTCTCTCTGTCTCTCTCTCTCTCTCACACACACACACGTGCGTGCGCACGCACACACACACACACACATATACACACACATACAGCTAACCAACCTCTTACCCCTCTTTCATTCAGTCAGGAATAATTATTTAGCATTAACTAGATTAGTTGCCAGGTCTATTTTAATGGAATCTCATCACTCTATTATAACAAGCCTCTGAGAACTGCTCAAAGAATCAGGACTGCCAGCCCCAGCTCGAAGGCTGAACGAGGCTAGGGCTGCATCTTATTCACCTACAATAACAGAGAGTTGCATTAAATGTGTCTTCTCTCTGTCCCTGAAATCCTCGGGAGAATTAGGGAAAGTCTATCACCTGCCTGAATAGGTCTTTGTGAACTCAAGGTTGACAGGAAAAGAGACCAGAGAGGAGAGAAAAAGGGAAGAGGGGTGGAACCTCAGGATACAAGAACACAACTCGACTTTGCTAAGTTACCATCATTACACGGCGAAGAGGTTAATTCATCTGGGCGAGGTTGGTCATCCCCTTCCACAGAGAATTCCACTGTGTGGAAGGTGTTCTACGTATGCCCTAAGATGGGCTCCTTCCAGGACTCCCAAGACTGCCAGAAAGCTTAGACAGTGACCCGAAAGGACAACTCTCCTGTTTCCTTGCCTTCAGAAATGGCCAGGGGTCAGCAGACTCCTACTCTGGGTGAAATCCAACCTGACACCTGTTTTTGCACTAAGAATGGCTGTTATGTTTTTAAAGTTTGAAAAAAAAAAAAACCCCTAGAAGAATAATATTTCATGACACAGGAGAATTCCATGACATTCCATTTTCAATGTCCATTTGTTAGAATCCAGTCATGCTCACTCATGTCTGTGCAGCTGGCTCCATACTAATGCAGAGACCCTATGGCCCACAAAGCCCAAAATACTAAAATATTTCCTCTTTGGCCTTTTGCAGGAAGTTTGCTGACCCACCGGCATATCTCCTAGGAGGAGGTAAATTGAAAATAAGTTAGCAAGTGAGACAGCCTTACACATTCGAGGGTCTGAGAAAAGTCTAGCTTACGTTTATATAGATAACATAGGAGGAAATTTCTCTTAAAATGATGCAAATCTTTTGGCACCAAAAGATACTAAGTTGGGAGACTACCCTTGTTTATTCATTCAGCCATTTATTCATCCAACATACTTTATTAAGCACCTACTGCATACAAAAAACCATCATCTTCAGGGAGAGGGGGTGTGACAAGGCTTAGGATAGCAAGGCTCTGCCTTTTGAAGGTATGGCCCCCTGAATTGCCTCAAACACACTTCTTCCAAAAGAATAATATTTTTCCTCAAGTTTTATATGTATATATATATACACACACACATATATGTGTGTATGTGTGTGTGTATATACACACACGTATATTTTTTTTTGTGTGTGTGTGTGTGTATATATATATATATTTTTTTTTTTTTTTTTTGAGACAGAGTTTTGCTCTTGTTGCCCAGGCTGGAGTGCAATGGTATGATCTCAGCTCACCACAACCTCCACCTCCTGGGTTCAAGCGATTCTCCTGCCTCAGCCTCCCAAATAGCTGGGATTACAAGCACACACCACCACACCTGTCTAATTTTTGTATTTTTAGTAGAGATGGGGTTTCTCCATGTTGGCCAGGCTTGTCTCAAACTCCCAACCTCAGGTGATCCTCCCGCCTTAGCCTCCCAAAGTGTTGGGATTACAGGCATGAGCCACTGCTCCCAGCCTCCTTAAGTTATATTTAACTAACTCTCTGATCCAAGCATATAAGCTCTTTCTCTTTTCTTTTTAAAATAAAAAGTAACATTTGTCACATAAATAATTCTCTACTGCAGATGAAAACGAAAATCCTTTGGCAATTTCTCATAAATGGGTCTTTGGTTTACTGCTTTATCCAATGTAAAGACGTTAACTTACCTCTGTAGAGCCCTTTCTGTGTAGAAAGAACTTTTGCACACACCAACACATTTATTGGTTGAATTAGGTACTATGAATACTTCCAATTTACAGATGATTAAACCAAGGCTTGGGGATTTTGCTAGTATGTCACTGGAACGGGTCCCAGTCCAGGTTCCTTCATTTCAGACACAATGACTCTCTTGGCAACTGAAAAACTACTTATTTTCTATTTGAGCTTCACTTTTTATCCTGGTTCAGAATGGAAGAAACAAGAGGGATAAGGCCCTAAGAAACTAGGCAAATGGGTTCTTGAGAACTGGTAAGTATGGCTGCTGACTGGAAACGTGATTTGGACAAACAAATAATTCCCTTTTAGGCTCTGCACTCTACACATTTTTATGTTAAATTCTGCTTTGCAAAATGAAATGGACAGTGATAATGTGTTATAATAAAAAGTGACCTCGATTTGGCCACAGAACACTTGACCAAATCTAACTCTGCTCTTTCACCACTGAGCTGGGTGTCCCTCAGTCTTTGGGCAAGTCACTCCAAATTTTTCTATCTCTAAACCCTGTTTTATTGTTGTTGTTGTTTGTTTTTTTGTGGGGGGCAGCCTATAAAAGGGAAAGTCTTCAACTAGTAACACGCTGAGTTCTTTCCAGGTTTAATACTCTGAGACTGCATAAATCCTTCTTCAGTATTTTGAACTCAGTGCTAACTTTTATAAAGATGTCAATTTTACCCCAAAGTTATATAAAATGGACAATTTTAGGTGATGATAGATCTTTCTCACATTAAAAATAAAGTATATTTTCTTTGAATAAATCCTACTTTATGACAAAAACAAAATGCTTCCCCTGGAGCGGTTTTGATTCTTTGTCTAAATTCAGTGAAGTAAGTGAAAATGCAGTAGAATTCTGTTGCTTCAGGTCCCACGTGCCCCTAGGATGGTCCTTTTAATCTCAACCTGTCATGATCTTACTCTCCTCCCACTGACAGTGCCAAAGTCCAAGTGGCTAACTTGGGCTCGAACACATTTTGCCTCATGGCTTTGCTTTTATGGCATCCTCTTATTCTATTACTTAAATTTAGTCAGTTGAATGCATTTCTGTCTCTTGCTTTCCCAGTGAAATCCTTGGCCCCTTTGCTAGTAGAGCGGTGATCCTTGTCTCATGCCCTGAATCCTCAGAGCACTGATCACAATGCTTAGTATTTGCAGAGCTGGGGCTCTGGAGCCTGAGAGTCTTGACTAAGCCTACTGCCATTTATTAATATGCATCTAACAAGTTGAGTGGACAGGCATTAACCAATGTCAGCATGGAAAACTTAGGAACGGAAATATTTAAAGTACTTCCCCAATACTAAAAATTGTAGATATTTACATAATAAACATGATCTCTCTTAAAATTGGCATATCTTTGTTGGAGCACATAATAGTAACAATAAATGTTGATTAAATTATTTTTTTCCCTTGGGACAGCACATCCTTGCAAACATTACAATTCCCTGTTTTTCTTTGATTGATGCAACCAAAACACCAATGTTCAAGAAAGGATCCACTAAATTTGTTACTTTATTTTTTATTCCCACTAAAATTTGCATATTGATTCATTCATGTCATGTTTTAGCCCTAGGATTTTGGGCTGCATCCTAACATAGAGCTACCTGGCAGCAAAGAATAATTTGGTTTGGAAATTGCTGACTTTTAAATTATTAACACGAAAGCACACCAGGAAAAGAAGGGTTTCCTTAGCAAAATGCTAGAATCACAGCCCTTTCTCTTGAAGTTGTCACCATTCAATGTGAAAGATTGTTTGATGTTGCCGAGACTGAAAAACACCAGTTCATTTGTTTTTTGTGATTTTTTTTTCCTAAAGAAAAGCCTTTGTTTCTCAGTTTGATATTTTTCATGAATAATTGGAGACTGCGGAAATTGAAAAGGATTTTTGTCTCCAGTTGAACTGAAGTGATAAACATTCTTGGAAATCAAAACCTGCAAAGCAGAAAGTACTTTTTTCCCCCAACTGTTTAAACATAACCTAGATATTGGGAGGCAAACAAAAATACAAAACAGAAACAAAAACCCACAATAACAATAGGGTGTCTGCTCCATACTCTATACAGCCACTGGGAACGTTTTTATCCAGGTCTCTGTGATGTATTTATTACACAATGCAATAGCTATTATTCCTAAGGGTGTCTCTTGCCTAGTCCAAAGACAATCTCTGTGGCTCACCTAAGCAGGTATTCAGTCTTATCAAAGCTTCCAGATACAGGCCTCGTATCTTGTCATTCATATCGGTGCAGTGCTTTCCAGGTGAACCAAATTATGTTATGTTTTTCACTCCTGGGGGATCAATTTGATAAATGATAATAATGATAATAATAATAAAAAAAATAATACTAGCAACTACCAGGTAAAGAACACCAATTTGCCAGGGATATAAAGTACTACATGACTTAAGGCTGAGTTAATATTCACAATGCCCTTCCAATATAGGTATCATTAGTTCCATTAGGCAAATAAGGAATTTGAAATTAACCAGTTTTTTCCAGAAAAGATACTAGTCATGAGTGAGCTAGAAATTAAACTCAGGTGAGTTTGCCTCCAAAGAAGTTGCCATGTCTCATTCCTAGGATGCTTTAAAATCCAGATGCAGCATTTAGACAAACTTCAAGGAAGAAACATGATTCAGCAAACATTGTTTCTAAACATGAAACAAGTGATTTGGACGGTGTTCTGAGAGGAAATCTCTTCATTCATTCACAGCAAGGGCGGTGAAGGGTGGCTCAGGGGAGGAGGTTGTGGGAATCGGAAGTGAGACTCATAAATCCCATAATGAGTCAACGGAGACTTTCACATTTTACAGTGGGAGAGGAGGTAGAGATCAGTGCAGATCAAGTGCTTCATTTTGATTTACCCATGCCTCTGATTGTTGGAAGACACAGGTCTTCTCTGTTACACCTGCCCTTTCAACCAATCCCCAACCAAAAAAGAACATCAAAGTAGACTATCTCCTTTCACAAAATGCTCGTTCAATTGCCTTGCCCATATGCTTTAATCTGCAGATAACAGGTGAAGTGAGCAGAGAATGAAATGTAATGATTTTGTCCTATTACAGTCATCTTCTCCCAGAAGCACAATGGCCAAAAAAGAGGAACACACGGAGGGAAACTATGAAAGGGATACAAAAAGATTTGCATCATGTTAGAATACATCACGGGCAGCACTGACTTCGGGGCTTGCCCAGAGAGACCATGCATAACTTGACTTAGACGAAAGGGAGAAGAACAGAGGTCAAATGGGGGAGCAGTAGGAGCTTCAGGCAGGGGCAGACAACTGGTGTGGCAATCAGACCAAGTGCACCGGCATGTGTTGGGTTTATGACTTCAGAAGTTCCTAGCAGATATCACAAGTATATCTGGCATGGAATAGGTTCATTTCAGGACTCTTACACAAGAAAAAAGTAGAAAAGATCTTGAGACAGCTACCAGGAAGAAGTCAGGCAGCAGGCCTCTCCTAGTTTCTTGGGATGCAGTTCTGGTCTTAACCCAGTCATAGAAGGCAAAGACATTCAAGAGGGAGAAATAAAAATGTCCTGGATACTCCAGAGACACACGCTGACAAAAGGCAAGGTCATCAGCCTGAGATTCCCAGGACAGAAGCAGGAGGCAATGCCAGACCAGAGTCCAGGTGGTGGAGGTCTTAAGAAAAGCACAGGTTTCAAACAGATGTGGTCTGAAACTAGGTGGAGGTTGGCTGTGGTGTGAGGTGGCTTAATATCGCCAAAAAACATTATGCCCTCCTGGAAGATAGAGTGCCTGCCTGATTTAGTTGGGATGTTTAAATGTATATATACTTTAAGTCATGGGGTACATGTGCAGAAAGTGCAGTTTTGTTACATAGGTATACACGTGCCATGGTGGTTTGCTGCACCCATCAACCTGTCATCTACATTAGGTATTTCTCCTAATGCTATCCCTCCCCTAGTCCCCCATCCTGTGACCAGCCCTGGTGTGTGATGTTCCACTTCCTGTGTCCATGTGTTCTCATTGTTCAATGCCCACTTATGTGTGAGAACATGCAATGTTTGGTTTTCTGTTCTTGTGTTAGTTTGTTGAGAATGATGGTTTCCAGCTTCATGCATGTTCCTGCAAAGGACATGAACTCATCCTTTTTTATGGCTGCATAGTATTCCATGGTGTATATGTGCCACATTTTCTTTGTCCAGTCTATCTTTGATGGACATTTGGGTTGGTTCCAAGTCTTTGCTATTGTGAATAGAGCCACAATAAGCATACATGTGCATGTTTCTTTATAGTAGAATGATTTATAATCCTTTGGATATATACCCAGTAATGGGATTGCCATTCTAACTGGTGTGAGACAGTATCTCATTGTGGTTTTGATTTGCATTTCTCTAATGATCAGTGACGATGCCTTTTTTTTTATATGTTTGTTGGTTGCATAAATGTCTTCTTTTGAGAAGTGTCTGTTCATATCCTTTCTCTACTTTTTGATGGGGTTGTTTGTTTTTTCTAGTAAATTTGTTTAAGTTCTTTGTAGATTCTGGATATTAGCCCTTTGTCAGATGGGTAGATTGCACCCATACATCAGGTAAATGGATACAGCAGTCAGGGCACCATTACTTTTCAGCCCTCACTGGTGGGAATACCGGCAGTCCCGAAAATCTGTGCACCAGTGCTGATGGCAGAGGACCAATTGTGAGTGTGCACAAAGCCAAACTTGCAAATGCCTCTTGTTGTTTGCAGGGAAGAAGGAAGAGAGGTAGGGGAAGAAAATAATTTCAGAATACAACGCAAGGGGATATGCCCCTAAGTCTAACTAAACCAGAAAAAGTTCCTGGGAGAAAAGGAATTAGTTTCAGAGACTGAGTTACCAAGCAGAAAGCATCTTTCTTGGTAGTGTGTCAGAGCAAAATCCTTCTGAAAACGAAGTTCTGTGCCCTAGCTGAATCTTCATCCTCCCCTCCACCAACGTGGGTCATCTCCGAGACCAGCGGTATCAGCAATAACTGAGAACTTGTAAGACATGTGTATTCTCAACCTCCACCTCAGACTTACTGAATCAGAAACTCTTCTAGTGAGGCTAAAACATCTTTTTTAACAAGTCTTCCAGATGATGATGATGATGATGATGATTCACTATGAATTTTGAGAACCACTGGTCCAATTTGTGACTGAAACAATTTATTTTCCTTAAACTCCTCCCATTCTGATCCATTAGAGGTCCTCAACAGGGTACCATAGTGTAGAGCTATGTTAGGACCACTCCCTTGTTTCTTGGAGAAAAGACCTTTGTGACTGGTGGACAAAATCCTGGGGATGATTCAGAATGTTACTTCATAATGAGTTAGTTCAAACTACTTTAAAAATATAATTTCCAAAATGTTAAAATCATGACTCATACAAACATAAAATTTGTACATGTCAAAGATTCTATTCAATCCCTTAATGAATGAGGAAACTAGTAATGATGGTAAAACATAGAAATGAGATATTTATAGGCACTTAAAAATAAAAGAGAGATGGTAGAATAATATTTGAAGTAAATCTGTTAGTACCCCATGGCGCAATAAAAACATAACTTTGGAGATTATCTTTTCTATGAGACCTAAAATCACTTGCATCTCTATGAAACACAAATCTACAAGTTAACATCTAGCTTTGCAGAGTTTGGGAATGTAAATAAACAAAGTCAAACAATGCTACAATTTCCTAGAAAATTAAATATTTCTTGGGTGGCACGGTTAAATCATGCTCCAGAATGACATTGAAAGGACAGGCAATCATCCTCATAGCACTTTCTATAGGCTTTGGAAAATTTTTTTCTTAACATGACAGATCTAGTCTCTAGGTTCTAATTATTGGTAGATGTTTCATCCCACCATACCTACAACTGGAGTTGCCCCTAAGTCAGAGGCAAGGAATGCCCCAAACCATCCTGAAATGGAGCCAGATGAGATTCCAAAGAAAGAAGTGCTAAATATCAGGCTGATCAGTTCAAAGCACTGATGAGAGGAACCCATGTACAAGGTGCTGCAGTGTACCTCTGTGAGAGACAGCAAGAGAAAAGGGATATCCTACCTAGCTATGTCTCTGTAATGGAGTGTACATGAGGGCTTGAGCTCATCATTCCTCATTAATCTGCAAAACTGCGTGGAGCTTGCTGACTGGCTGATCATGGGGGTTCACTTCTCTCTGCACTCTCATTCTGTGCTGGGTATGTGGCAGCTGCTGCTTCTCCTTGTTCCTATGATCCATGACTTGTGCAGTCTCCTTAACCACCCTTTTGTGAAGCCATTTCATTCTCCCAAAAGCCAGCTGCAGACACCATCAACAAGTGCTGGTTCAAATACAGAAAAAAAGCATACAGGGATCACTATGTTCTGAAAGGCCTCTCCCTAAATGGGACCTTGTTCTTTGCTAGGGATTTCTTTCCTTTTTTGAGATGGAGTCTTGCTCTGTGGCCCAGGCTGGAATGCAGTGGCACAATATCCGCTCACTGCAAACTCTGTCTCCCAGGTTCAAGCGATTCACCTGCCTCAGCCTCCTGAGTAGCTGGGATTACAGGTGCCCGTCACCATGCCTGGCTAATTTTTGTATTTTTAGTAGAGATGAGGTTTCACCATGTTGGCCAGGCTGGTCTCAGACTCCTGACCTCATGATCCACCCGCCTTGACCTCCCAAAGTGCTAGGATTACAGGCGTGAGCCACTGCGCCCAGACAGGATTTATTTGAAGATGCTGATTATGTCTCAGCCAGGCCAGGGGAACTCAGGTAGGCCATATATATGTGGAGTGGCTTTTAAATATCAGGACTAGAGAGACATAGAGGATGAGGATGTGACTGGGATCCTAATGGGGAAGGAGCTGGTAGCTGCAGCCAGAAAAAAAAGCAGGACCTCAAAGAGAGAGAAGTAGGGCACCTGCTGAACACTTAATTACATTTAATTTCTCCTAGCAGAAAAGCCAAGAAATGTCCAGACCTGGCTGTCTTCTTCAGCCTCCAACCTCCCCACTGTCTCTCTCTAGAAGGAGTTCTCCACTTAGAACCCACGAACTCTCCGAAAGATCTGAGGATAGAATCCAGGGAGTCCATGAACTTGGATGGAGAAAATGTTGAATTTTTATTTTCACTAAGTTCTTATGGAATTTAACATTTCTTTTAATTATTAATGAAGGCAACAAATTACAAAAGTATTATTAGCAGTACTGTGACTTTGCCATGCATATTTTCATATCAGTACTGTCAGTCTGCTTTTTTTAATGTATTAATAAAGGAGCACACATAAACGATATGACTGGTTTCCAAATAATTTCATAACTGCATTTTAACATAAATAGTTTCCTTTGTAATCCTGTGTATTTTATTGTGTGCATTTAAAAACATTGTTCTGAAAACAGATTGATATGCTCTATCAGACTTTTAAAGTGGTTCATGGCACAAAGAAACTTAATAACCCTTGTGTATTGTAACTTCAAACAAAAGAAAACAAAGCAAAAATCAGTTTTGTTTAGTTTATCCACCAACTTGTGCTGTGTAGGTTTTGTGGTGGTATTTTCATTTGCTTCAACTAAACTAGAAAAATAACATGCTCCTGTTTATTATGTACTTCTGTATATTCTTACTGTGTATTCTATATTATTTTCTTCCTCAGCTGGTAAACACACACACACACACACACACACACACACACACACACACACATATCTTTCTTTTTGAAAAGAATTCTCAGTGTTTTAAAGTATCACAGTTAGGACACAAGGGAAAAGATGTTCTGAATATTTTAGGACTTCTCAACATGAACTTAAGCCATAAATATCCATTAATGCAGAATCCAGGCAACTGGACCTTTTGACCTCACTAAACCCCTTCCAGAGCAAGACGCTTTTATTCTTCTTCAAGCCTCAGATGGCAGATCAGGGGTAAAATAGCCCTTATTTCCAATTATGTGCTTCCACAGTCATTGTCTACAAGGGGAATAAGCAGTAATAAAAAGGATGTGATGCTACTTCATAACCAAACTGGATTTTTTTTCCTCCACTTTTGATTTATATTCAGCATTGGGCAGTCTGCAGAACTTCTTATTAGGGAAACAAAAAAGACGAGGGAATAAGAACAAGTGCTATCTTTCTCTTTTTTACAAATTTGGTAAGAGATGAAAAGCCAGGCAACAAAGGCTGTTACTCAATCAACCACTTTCAGACTTGGGGTCAGAAGCTGAAAAAGAACATGTGCAGAGGTCAAAGAGATGGATTCAAGTGCCTACTCTGCTACTTACTAATTGTGAGATTAAAGACGTGTTATTTAATCACTTGGATTCTCTTTTTTTTTTTTTTTTTTTTTGTGAGATGGAGTCTCACTCTGTCACCAGGCTGGAGTGCAGTGGCGCGATCTCAGCTCACTGCAACCTCTGACTCCCGGGTTCAAGCAATTCTCCTGCCTCAGCCTCCCGAGTAGCTGGGACTACAGGTAGATGCCACCACACCTGGTTAATTTCTTTTGTATTTTAGTAGAGATGGGGTTTCACTGTGTTGCCCAGGCTGGTCTTGATCTCCTGAGCTCAGGCAATCTGCCTGCCTTGGCCTCCCAAATTGTTGGGATTATAGGTGTTGAGCCACTGCACCCGGCCTCGGATTCTTACAAGGTATGAATGTGCTTATTCTGTCTATCTTCAAGAATTGCTGCAAATGAAGTGTATTTCCCAAAAGACCACAAGGCTTCATTAGCAGACCTTAGTTTGCAAGATGGGAAAGAGGTTCAGATAGACGTTTGAGTCTGAGCACCAAAGGGTAGGTATAACTGAAGGAATGGGACATGGAGAAGAGAGACTGGAATCTTATCTCCCCATCCTGTTCCCTACCATGAAAACAAATGCCTGAGCTCTCTTGGGAAGAGTTACTACAGGCATTGCTGAGAGGGCTCTTTTCTTTGAAAGCTCTCTGAGACACAGGACACAGGCATCATGATGTCCAGGTGAAAAAGTATGACAGAGTGGGATAGATGAGCTGTGTCCTTATTTTTTCCGAGAAAACAGCCTGGCTGTAGAGAAGGCAGTCTGAAAGAATGAAAAGGGATTCTGAAGCACTACTCTGGTTTCTTTGAGAACTGTCAGGATGTGGTGTCCAGAGAACCTGCATCTCAGGAAGCACTAGAGCCACGGTAGCTGGAAGCACAAATCACTGCTCTCCTCTGACTTCATGGACACTGAACACCAGGAAAAATAAGGGGATCCTGTAACACCAGGTTTTGGCACCACTGCAAACAAGATACCTCTGGGTATTTCCAGAAATGACTGGTATAGAGAAAGAAGGGGAATCTTGATGTACTTGATTATATAGGTAGGGGCAATGAAAAGTAGAATTAGAGTTATTTGTTTCTACTGGCAGGCAGGAGGGTGGCTGGGAAGTTTGGATTAGATGAAGACAAATTAGAGGTAGCAGACTGGGAGCCATCTTTGTAAGCTGTAAAGCCTTACAAAAATGTAGACTTTGGGTGTGACTTTTTTTTTCAGCAAATTTCCTGGCACACCCTATGGACAGTAATGAATGTCTCTTGGTTGTATGGAGGAATAAACAACAAAAGGGCTAATTTTAGGATTGATCCAAGTAATTTACATAGAATATTCATTTCAGCTAACTCCTCTAACATAAAGAATGTTTTCCACATGTGAGCACCCACAAAATGAGTTTTCGTGTACATCTTGTAAACCTGGGGAAAGGAACCAACAAGGGAGAGCAAAAAAGAGTAAAAATTGGAAACACTGGCCTGACCAGCCAGCTAATTTTCTCCTGCGTAGAAATAATACCCACAAGTCCTGTCTCTCACTGCTTTTCATGTTCTGCTTTCAATCATTTAGGATTCCTATTGAAGACCCTTCACTGAATTCACTCATATATTTTCTAGTTCTCTCTATATTGAGAATACAGAAAGACAAAAATAAACGTGGCTTTATGCACTTTTCATTTTTCTGTTTGATTCTTTTTAAAAAAAGATGGGCAAACACTCAATAATTGCTATATGATTTGCTGGTTGAGTATGACATGTATCGTCAACAAAATATCAAGTGGATTTTATGAACTTTCCCAAGTCAATTTGGTTATATGTAACTCTTGATTCTTTTAGGGAACGCTAAGATTTTGAAGTAGGTGATGGTTAGTTACTTATCTATTATACAATCTTACTACCACTTTGCAATAAATTAAAACGTCAGACCAAATTCTCTCCATCACACAAACATATATAAAGAAAATATCCTGGCTGGGCATGGTGGCTCATGTCTGTAATCCCGGCACTTTGGGAGGCCAAGGAGGGTAGATCACGAGGACGGGAGATTGAGACCATCCTGACTAACATGGTGAAACCCCATCTCTACTAAAAATACAAAAAAGTAGCTGAGCGTGGTGGCACATGCCTGTAGTTCCAGCTACTCAGGAGGCTGAGGCAGGAGAATCACTTGAACCCGGGAGGTAGAGGTTGCAGTGAACTGAGATCCCACCACTGCACTCCAGTCTGGGTGACAGAGTGAGACTCCATCTCCAAAAAAAAAAAAAAAAAAAAAAAGAGACAGGAAGAAAGAAAAAGAAAGAAAGAAAGAAAGAGAAAGAATTAGTAAAGAGACACAGATCATGCAATCATTTACAAAATCTCTGGTAGTTTTGGGTGATGCAACCACACTAGTATAAAAAAATTTATTCAAGGTAGTCACAATAATTTTCCAAGGGTAAGATTTTCTGATTCTTATAGTTGTTATTAGCCAAACAGAAATC
This sequence comes from Macaca fascicularis, assembly GCF_037993035.2. NCBI lineage: Eukaryota > Metazoa > Chordata > Mammalia > Primates > Cercopithecidae > Macaca > Macaca fascicularis. The sequence continues at coordinate 126,461,504 of NC_088388.1, read as the reverse complement.
CCACAATGTGGCTAGGTATAGGATCACTCTAGGAACAAGTTTCAGGAGCTTCCTAATAACGGTGCAGGTGATAGATGACATCCCAGCACTCCATTTATACAAGAATGGAGTGTATCTTTGAAACATTTTAGCCAATTCACATATCGTATATAAACATTAAATATGGAAATGTATGCACATGTATACAAACATGTGTACATAAATGTATCTATGAACACACACATTATAATAACATTGTCCAGGTCAGGGATCAACAGATATTTTTTTGTAAAGGGCCAGATAATAAACATGTTAGGCCTTTCAGGACATATAGTTTCTGCTGCAAAGTCCATGTAGCAATGTCTGTGCTGCAACAACTCAGCCATGCCATTGTCGTATAATAACAGCCACAGACAACAAGTAAAGGAATGAAACACAACTGTGTTCTCGTGGAAACTTCACTTGTGGACAATGAAATTTGAGTTTTATATAATTTTCTCATGTCACAAAATATTTATTTTGACCTTTCCAGCATTTAAAATGTAGAATGTGAATAGATTAAATTATTTTTGAGAACATTTGTATCACTCTCAACAACAGTGTTTACCTTTAACTGTGTGCTGCATATATTTAGGTGTAGCCAATTGTTAATGCTGTTCTTCTGTGGAAAAAAGTCATTCATGAGAATGTCTCATTTCTCTGTGATTTTCTGAGGTGTGGCAACGTATCCTCTGCAGTTCCTCATTCGATATCGATTTACAGACTCAGACTACGGTCTAAGACAGGCACCTACTCATAGTCTCTTTTGGACTTTAAACTTGCTGGAGGTTTCCCTGTTGTGAATTAAAAGGGACTGAGATGAATAGGTTGATGAGATGAGAAAAGCACTTTTCTACTCCTGGATTAGGTTGACACCCAGAGTGGTACTTTTACCCACATACCCCCACCAAACCACACATACAGACATAGGCACACACTATACCCATATCTTTTGATAGAGAAAGAAAAAAGAATTTTATTTACTAGAGAATTTAATTCACATCATGAAGATGAAATCTCTCTGAGATTTCAGTTCATAATCCTTCTCCTTTCAAGCTTTAAATTCTACTGAAATTCTCAACATGCTTTCAAAAAGATGATTTCCCATAGCCATTATATATTCATAAAATTCACAATTACGTATATGCATGTATAAGTTAGTATTTAATAAAGAAAAAGTGTAAAAACTGTTCTTACCTCACAGTCATGGACCATCCCAAAACACGTGATGGGCAGTATTTGGCCTGCAAGGTATGGTTTGTCAACTCCTCATCTGGACTGTACTACTTTATTGTTTTTTGTTTTTGAGATGATGTCTCACTCTGCCACCCAGGCTGGAGTGCAATGGCGTGATCTTGGCTCACTACAACTTCTGCCTCCCAGGTTCAAGTGATTCTCCTGCCTCAGCCTCCTGAGCAACTGGAATTACAGGCGCATGCCACCACACCCGGTAAATTTTTTGTATTTTCAGTAGAGACGGGGTTTCACTGTGGTAACCAGGATGGTCTTGATCTCCTGACTGTACTACTTTACAGTCAATTTCTGAAACAATAATTTCAGAAATAAACAATTTCTGTGATCAGAAAAGTGAAAAGACAATAATTACAGAATACCTGTTTGCACGTGTTATCTGATTTACTCATTATAAAAACTCTTGCTAGGTACCGTATGATTTTTACCTATCTACACAAGTGGAAAGGAGAGCTTAGCCATGTTGTAAATACAGAGTAGAGAGTCAAGTGCTGACCTGACTTTAAAGTTCACGGCTCTCCTCTTCAAAGTCATGCTTGTGGATTTTTCCTTAGAAGGGAACAATGATCCTTTTAAAGTGGAGAGGTTCTGAGCTTCTTTCTTTGCAGTGACTCTGCTGCTGAATTCCATTGCATGACATGTGACTGGCCCCTTTGAGCACAGCGAATACAATGGGGATGGAGCTCCTTGGCATTGTGCACAGAGTCTGACCTGTTTTCCTTTGTTGTTGTAGTTTTGACTTTTTTTTTTTTAATTTAGGAGGTTTTTGATGAGAAAACACTAAAAGGCTTTAAACCCTGGATTGATATAATCAAATTTGTGTTTTACAAATGTAGTGTTGAGATCTGAGGCTACATTTCAGAACAAGAGGTCAGCACCAAATGAATCATTTATATGACCAGTTTATATAATAAAAGCAAAGATACAACAGGAAAAACCTATACTTATTTGAAATGGTAAAAGTATATTCTAAGTTTTAAAAATTAGGTATATGTATTTTATGCACAAGAGGACCTGACCAAAAAAATAAGAAGCACATACAAAATAGAACCATGCTTTATCTTACATTTAACCTGAATGTTACATAAACTACATGTTAATTAAACAATTGATATTACTTTGCTTTACTTCTTAGATTTTTTGAAATATAGTAATTTTGATTTTTCATTTGAAGGACAATTGTATAATACTTAAGAATCCTCATAATTTTGACTCAAAAATATCACGTGTAGGTACTATTTTTCTTAAGCAAAGTAATATATGTTCTGGTATATAAATTGGCAAATTTTGTATAAAAGTAAATCACTGGAAACAATCTAAATCTCTATCAATACAGGATTAGGTTAACGGATAATAATATATCCATACAATAGAAAAGTATGCAGTTTTTAAGAAGATAATTCAGTATATATTGCTTTTTAAATATCTCTAAGATATATTGTTTCACCTAAAAAATAGCTACATGTCAGTGCATATCATTTATAGAAAATGTATATCTATTATTACCATTCTGTTTCTGTTTCCGTGTGTGTTTTGTCTGTGTGTGTTAAATGATACATGATTTCTAGGCAGTGGAATATAAAGAGGAAAAAACAAAACAAAACAAAACAAAATAAAAGCTAGTTACCTCAAAGGAGGAAAAGATGTTTGCAGGAGACCAGGAAAAAGGCCAGGAAGGTTTTGTTTTTTTTTTTTTTAACTTTATAACCTTTCATACTTTTTGAATTTTTTATCGGAAACCTGTATTACGTATTTTTTAAAAAGCTTTAAATAAAGCTCTAAGAAGTCTAACAGAGTGGATTTCATTTATTTCATTTCAGTAAATATCCATTTAGCAAGTCGACACAGCCAACATTGCTACATCAAATTCGGTATTTTTCTTAGAGTAACAAGCGCTGAATGGATGCTTATTGTTGTAGACGATGCTTATTGTTGTAGACGATGATGCTTCCGGAACGGTTTCTTCCTCATTTTTAAAGAACAGTCGGGCACAGTGGCTCACACCTGTAATCCCAGCACTTCGGGAGGCAGAGGCAGGCGGATCACGAAGTCAGGAGATCGATACCATCCTGGCTAACACGATGAAACCCTGTCTCTACTAAAAATACAAAAAATTAGCCAGGTGTGGTGGCAGGTGCTTGTATGTAGTCCTAGCTACTTGGGAGGCTGAGGCAGGAGAATGGCGTGAACCGGGTGGGAGGAGTTTGCAGTGAGCCGAGATCCGGCCACTGCACTCCAGCTTGGGCAACAGAGTGAGACTCCGTCTCAAAAAAAAAAAAAAAAAAAAAAAAAAAAAAAAAATTAAATGAATAAAGAACAGAGTTGGTCTTACCCCACATCTTTTGTAACGTTCTCAGTTGACACCAAGAGAGTCCCATGTCTCCAATGAGAACAGTGAAGTATTAGTAATCACTCATGGGTATTATACACCATACTCTGTTCTAAGGGCTGCACATGCACAGACTCAGTCCATCCTCTAAACAACCTTCTGCCAAATGCTGATTTACAGTTAGGGAAACTGAGTCACAGAACGCTTATGCCACATAGCTGCTAAGCACAGGGCCTGGTTTTAACCCCAGCAGTCTGGCCCCATCATGCTCTGCTATGGGCTTCTACACCACTAGGGTTAAGGGGCTGTCCCGGCCAAGGCCCCCGAGTCCCTGCTTGACCATGACCATCTCCAGAATTCTTCACTTCCTGCGTTGAGTTTCACCAAGGGAGAGGTCCAAGCCACTTAGATTGGCACACAGGTTTCTCATGACCTGATGTCCTCACCTCACAGGCTTTTGCCGTCCTTTCTTCAACCACTTCTCTCACCCCGTGGTTAGGTGCACTGAGCAGTACCCAGTTCCCTTAGTATCCATGCTCTGTCTTTTCTCCCTGAATTCATGTGTGAGGAATATCACACTTCTGTATGCCTGGCTGGCTACTGCTCACCCTTAAAAACCCAAGCCAGAGTTTTTATTCCCCTACTCCCTCTCCTTTTCTCCCCTTCAACCACACACAGCACCAGCCTGGATTGTTCATCCACGTGTTCTATCAAAGCGTTTGTCAGAATGTGTTCTAGCTACCTATTAGCATGTCCGATTTCCTCAAGGCTGGGTACTCATTGTTGGCAGCTACTTTATGTCCCCAGCTTCTTGTTCAGTGTGTGGGTACATCATAGGAGTTCCATAAAAGTCTTGTAAATAAACAAATGAAAACTCTAAGGAAGAATTCCATCTGCCTGGTGATGCTCTGCTGCATGGCTAATTTTCCAAGGGCACTCTGAGAATAGGCAGTGATTGCCACTCCTTCTAAGTTGATTTAAATGGTATAAACAATAGATACAAAGGGTTTTGTCAGTCAATAAAAAGCACTTTGTAAAATTTTGCTTGGGCACTTAACAATTCAATGATTTTAACTTTCCACTGTCTCCTACCTCCTCCATAAAATATTTTTAGAAATAATTTAGACTGTAATGACGACTCTTGCCAACCTTGTAGAAGTCTATTCCATTCTCTCGGTACATGACAAAGGTCAACCATAGATCACGTACATTTCTGCTTTATTTTGAACTATTTCTTACGTGTTATTCTTGACTCTTAAACGACCTCCAATGTGTATGCATAGTAGGTGTTTGTAGACATAACCTTCCAAGTCATTCAGCTTCTAATGTCTTAGATTTTTCATCCATTGAGTTAGAATTACTATGGCTCTTTAATTTCTTCTAGAATAATTCCTAGTAAAAAAAATTCAATCTTTCTTAATGAGATTTACTCATGTAAACTTTTTGTCTAAGATATTTACTTATAAGAATTCATTTTATTTTCAACAAACTCATAATGTATTAGTATCCTTTGGGAAACTGACAGACAAATTAGTTAAAAAGAAGAAAAAAAAAACTAGTGCAAAGTCACATAGTTAGGAAGAGGAAGAGCCAGGATTCAAACCTGGGGATTTAAACACCGGAGACCACATTTATAAGAGACCGGAGACTACTCTGCCACTCGTATATGGTTGTATTATACTTTAAAGGGTGAAAATAATCTTGCACAAAAGTAACAAGAGGATACATTCTGTAAGAGACACGAGTACTTTGTTTTCACCCACAGCATTACCTCTCAGGGGGTTTGTGACCCTTCACAGTTTACTGCATTTCTCTTGATATCTTTTCATGTGTTTTTGAGCCCTAACATTTTGCTATTTCATGCCTAACACTGTTTCTTCAGGATATAACCACCCCAGAATAAAGAGGGAGTATGCTGTATTTTATAACCTGAACCCAACTGATATTGAAAGAATACATACAGTCATGTCTGGGAATTCCCAGTCTATCTCACAAGTTCCATCTGACACTTGTCACTGTCTACTGTCCCCTGTGAGAAGGACTCTGCCACTGAGATGGCTTCCTGGGGTTGTCTCATCATCCTACCTTTTCTGCCAGTATGAAGGCTCATACCAAGGAGGCTCCTGCCACATGGACCCAGAGCTGCCCATGCCCCTACCCCCACGGTCCTCACACATACTTGCTGCTGCCTCCAGAGCCACACGTCGTTAACGCACTGTGGATGAAGAAATGGTCACATGTAGTGGTTTCCGATGCCTCAAAGCCAAAGCTCCTTGACTAATGGAAATGAGGCCTTTCCATCTGTGCTTCATTCCATCAAATAGACATCAAAGCTACGGTATCCTGTGCACTCAGTTCTCACATAGAGTTAATCAGCCCTTTCCATTTCTTACTTGTGGCAGCTGTCTTTTCTTTCTTTTTTATTTTTATTTTTTTGAGACGGAGTCTCACTCTGTCGCCCAGGCTGGAGTGCAGTGGCCGGATCTCAGCTCACTGTAAGCTCTGCCTCCTGGGTTCACACCATTCTCCTGCCTCAGCCTCCCGAGTAGCTGGGACTACAGGTGCCCATCACCTCGCCCGGCTATTTTTTTGTATTTTTAGTAGACACAGGGTTTCACCCTCGATCTCCTGACCTCGTGATCCACCTGCCTCGGCCTCCCATGGTCAGGCGCGGTGGCTCACGCCTGTAATCCCTGCAGCTGTGTTTCTAAGTTTATAAAAGTTAAACCAGTGAACTAATCTGAGTAGCAGATATTCTATTTTGCTAGGACTTCTTTGCTCCCCTCTGACATCTGAGGCATTTTCACTGGGTCAAAGTTATGTACCTGAAGTTTATTTCTTTTTGATGATTTTTTCCTCTATAAGCCTATTAGCAAACATAGGGTATCTGATGTAGACACAACTTGGATTCAAACTGGGTCCTCCCTCACAGATTAACTATAGATATTATGGAAAATGCCCAGAAGTGGATGCCACAGTACTGTCCTCATTAACGGCAAGTAGTAAGATATGTGTGTGTGTGTGTGTGTGTGTGTTTAAAACTATGTAAAGAAGAGGCTAACACGGTGAAACCCCGTCTCTACTAAAAATACCAAAAAAATTAGCCGGGCAGGGTGGTGGGTGACTGTAGTCTCAGCTACTCCAGAGGCTGAGGCAGGAGAAGGGTGTAAACCCGGGAGGCGCAGCTTTCAGTGAGCCGGGATTACGCCACTGCACTCCAGCCTGGGCGACAGAGCGAGACTCTGTCTCAAAAAAATAAAAATAAAAATAAAAACATTATACATATATATATATATGAAAGGATAATAGTCACTTATATGTGATATGATGATAAAGTGAGCACAAACCAGGAAGCACAAGACATGACCAACTTTAAAATATGGCGTACCTGTATTTTGTATTTTGTCATTTCTAAATTCATGGAAATTGAACCTGAGAAAGTGTCCTCTTTTGAGGAAGACAACTAAAAATGAAGACTACTTCATATTTGAATCAGGTGGTTTGTGTGTGGGGTTCCCCATCACCCAGTAGAAACGCATTCCAGCCACCATGAAAATGAGTGCAGAGAACTGATCATGGAAGACAAATTGCTAGCACACACAGCCTGTTGAGAAATGAGCTTCTGGCACACTTGCAGGCAGCTTGCCAGGTGGTGTGTACTCTGGCAGGCAGGGAGCTTACAACACACCTGGATGGTGCAGACCAGCGCCACTCTGCTTGGACGCTGGGCCAGGTGCATTTGCCACAGTCCCAGGAGGTGTCTGGTTCCAGCAGGGGCACAACTTCTCCTTTCACTTCAGAGCAAAAGCTGCCACGTAATTTTTTCAGGATGGGCCCAGATTCTTAATTGGACAGGTGTGCGAGAAAACTCTGGCTGTGAGCACAGCGTGTTCTACCATCGAACTTTTCTGTCGACATCCTTTCAGCACTTCCTGTCAGGCTAGCCTTAACTCTGTCAGGTCAGACTCCGGCAGGCGGTGGGGCTAGCCAAGAATGACAGGAACATGAAGTTGTGAAAAATCAAACACTAACCCACAGGACTGATTTTCCCCCCACTTTTTCTCAAGTTCCCAAAGGCCAAAGGGAAAAAGGAAGCTCTCATCTTTTCTTTCTCTAGGATCTGCTGTACTGATTCACCATCTGTTGACTTTGATTGGTTAACTCTTTCCGTGGTGCCATCTTTGTCACCTTGAGTGTGTGTGTGGGGTGGAGTAGGAGAGTAGAGGGAGCAGAAAGGAGGGAGGAGGAAGGAAGAGGCAGAGACAGTAGATATTTTTCAATTTCTGGGAAGGTAGAGTCATTGGGAGATTGAGATGAGATTGAAATAATTTTTGCAGAGATTAAAAGTCAAAGGTGACAGATAAGGAAGGGGGGCAAAGAAAAGGAAAGTAAACGAGTGTTTGTTAGCTTAGCTAACATGTGCAAGGGTCTGTGCTAAGTTCTCATAAATATCAACACCGTTCCTTCTTCATTCGCATTTCAAGGGGAAAAAACTTCTTCAGATACAATATCCTATACCATTCCTTCTCATACAATTTAGTTTACTAAGGAACTGGTCATCTGGGTTTCATTTTTGCCTCTAGCATTGACATTTATTATATGACTTTGAACATTTCCCATTGCTTTCATATACCTAATTTTCCCTAATGGGAAAAATAGATTAGGAATACTATACTAGCCTTCCCCTGAGAATATACATAAGAAATAATGCCTATAAGAAATATCAATGGAGTGGGGTCTAGCTATCTACAGAATGTTATTATTGATGCTGTTTTGGAATGCACTCATGATTATACAGACTGGGAACCAGGCCAAATGGAAACTACACCACCTTTTCTCCAAACAATTAAGTAGTTGCCATTTATCACTCCCTAGAAATAAGGTCTCCCTCACTGTATGCTGGGTGTGCAACTTAGTCAGGGGGGTTCCCAGGTAATTACTACAATCAAATGTTCATGAGCTTAACATGCCCCTAAGAATCATATGAACTCTCACTTGCCCAGCCAGGGCAACAGGATAGCAGACAGCCCAGATGCCACTCCATGAGCCGGCCATGCTGAATCACCCACTGAACCTCATGTATGCCACTGCTCCAGGAGTAATGGGTTACTCCAGACCTGCAGAGAAAGGCTCGGCCTTCCAGGTTTCTGCTGGGTCTTCCAGCTGCAGAGAGGTGTATCTCACCTTCCCCCCTGAGGAGTAACCAGCTGTGGAGCAAGTTGGACTTAACTATGTGGCCTCCTATGGATCATATAGAAAGCTCAAGCTCCCTGGGTAACTTGCAAATTTGGACTTGGCCCATGGAACAAGGCTTGCCGGGGTCATCTGCTCTGTACACATACCACAGGCTCCAGAATCTCATAATGTATCTGATGAAAAAGGTATCCCTTAAAATAGATCCGTTTTATAAATTTTTATTTCAGTTTGTGGGAGATTTAAAAGTATTTTGTTGTGTGTGTATCTCCCTCCTGCACTTTCCTAAAATGAGGCAGCCCAAATAAAAAATTTTAAGACTACACAATTCCCCCAAAAGACATTTGAAGTGTCATTAATATTTAAATTTACTTGAAAGTGAGAAAGTACTAGTACCTTCTAGAGGAGAAGCAGGAAAGAAAATGATTAGGGGAAAGAAGAAATCAAATTCTTACAGATAACTTTCTATGGAAAATATGGTTGCATAGTAATAATGGTACAGTAATAATTTTAATCATCACTAACATTCAAGTTCTTATTCTGCTTACCACCTCACATGCACGATTTCATGTAATCCTCAAACAACTCTGTACAATAGCTATTATCTCCATTTTAGAACTGGTACTAATGGCTGGAGAGAGTTAGAATTTTAGAGAAAACATTTCTCTACATACTTAGAATTTTTTTCTACTTCCTGTTTTATCATTTTCTAATAATATAGTCTCTAGAATTGGAACTTTTCAAGCAGGGCTCTGGGCTAGAATATGAGCTAAAGATAGTAGAAACAAGAAAAAAGACATTGATTGAAAGACAGGGATGAAGCAAGGACGTCTGTGTTCAAATGCCGGAAAGGACTCTCTAGAGTTTTGCCCTCAAGGCACCTGCTTCTAGGAAGATTCTTGTCTCACTCATTTCAGAAAAATGACATTGCTTTTCAAGAAAACAAAAACACATCTATGGTGATATGCCTAATATGGCTCTCTGTCCAAATGTTTACCTTCCTCACTTCTCTAATGCTCCTGTAATTATTCCAATTTTTTGGGGGGGGGATGGTGATTTTGGTGATAGGCTTTAAAAAATTAGGGTTCACATGTACTAGGGCGATAGGGCTGATATTGGCATATTGCCAACGTGTGATATGAAATGACTCTTAGTATTTCTCATTTGATACAAACATTCTGAAGGAAATATAGACATCTTTCACTTATCCCACAGGATATTTGCACCAAAGGCTCTACAAATTAAAATTGTCCAATAAAACAATCATCAGCTTTATGTCCTAACATTTTTTTCTTCCTCCTATTTCTTGCATTTCTCAGAAAATCTTCTCTAACCCTCACAGTTGGTGTGATTAACTTATTATTTTTCTAAAACACTTGAGTTTCATAGCGTATTTAATGGTCATTGTTAACAGTGTTTATATAACTATTTGTTTAGTTTTTTTTACAGTAGACTGTGAGCTCCATTAAAATGGGAAGTGCATCTGTCTTGTTCAGTGTTTTATCTCAAGAATCTATGCAAGACCCATGTCTGCAATGAATGAATGTATACATTTTTCTTATTTAATAGCTTTATTGTTAACATAGCCATTTAATATATACCACTCCCTCCTCAATATACATGAATATATCATCAGTCACAAAGGTTAATGTTTAAAATCTATACTCTCCATCTTCTCATGACATCAGCCTTTGTTATGTGCACTTGGAGTATTAGTACAAACTTTATCTAATTCTCCATTTTTCAGCTTCCTCAAATTTAACTCAATTCTGAACAAGTTACAACACATGATACTCAGCTGCTTTAACTTCTTAACACTGCCCTATTGAATTCTATCAAAATCAGGTTTCTGTTTTTGAGCAGAACAAGTAAATCAAGGAAGACTTGAAGGTGGCTATGAATTTTTTTTAGTTGAGTCAAACTAATTGACGAAAGTCATATTTTTCTAAATTACAGATTCTGGCTCTTTTTCACAGCTGCCTAAACTTGTTTTAGTACTTCCATTCTTTTTCTTGGATAATATTTCTTCATGTATCTTAAGGATCTTAATCTCATTCATTTTGTTTAATTATCTCTTTTTTGGGGGTCATGAAGAATCTTATTTACTGCATCTTGTAGACTATCTTTCATGCTTTGAAAAAATTTTTAATTTTGGAGTAGAATAGATTCAGAGAAAAACTGAGAACATAACACAGAGTTTCCATGTACCTTGTACCAATTTCACCTAATATGAACATCTTACATTTGTATAGTACCTTTTTCACAATTACTGAACAAAAGAGTGATACATTATTATTAACTAAAATCTGTACTTTATGCAAATGTCCCTAGTTTTTAGCTAATGTCCTTTTTCTGTTCCAGAATATCATCCACAATACAAGTCTAGTCTAGCTACCACATCTCCTCAGGCTCCTCTTGACAGATAGTTTTGCAAAACCTTTTATTTTTGATGACCCTGACAGTTTTGAGGCAACCTGGTCATGTATTTTTTAGAATGTCCATCAATTGGGATTTGTCTGACATTTCTCCAATGATTAGACTGAAGTTCTGGTTTTGGCAAAGGGAAACTACAGAGATCTCACCACATCATTTCAAGGGCATATACTATCAACATGCATTACACTGTGATGTTAACCTTTATCACCTGGCTGAGGTAGTGTTTGCCATGTTACCTACTATAAAGTTACTCCCCAATTCCTTTCAACTGTACTCCTAGGAAAAATGTCACTATGCACAGGCCCCTATTAAGGGGTGGAAAGTTATGTTCTACTTCTGTGAGGAGAGAGTATTTACATGCATTATCTGGAATTCTTTTGTGTGGGAGAATTGTTGTCTCTCCCTATTCTGTTACTGTTTACTTTGGTTTATAATTCAATACAATTTTATTTATTTTGCTACTCAAATCATTTCATGTTTGGTCTCTGAAGCTCTGTCATTAGCTCCTGTGTCTCTATATTAGTCCGTTCTCATGCTGCTATAAAGAACTCCTACAGAGTAATTTATAAAGAAAACATGTTTAATTGACTTACAGTTGTACAGGGCTGGGGAAGCCTCAGGAAACTTACAATCATGATGGAAGGGGAAGCAAACATGTCCTTATTCACATGGCAGTGGGAAGGAGAAGAATGAGAACCAAGCAAAGGGGGAAGCCTCTTATAAAACCATAAGATCTTGTGAGAACTTATGGTTATGAGAATAGCATGGGGGAAACCTATCCCATCATTCAACTACCTCCCACTGGGTCCCTCTCATGACATGTGGGGATTATGGGAACTACAATTCAAAATGAGATTTGGGTGGGGACAAGGCCAAACCATATTGGTCTCTTTGGCATATTGTCATCAGTGTGGTTTTTTGTTGCTGTTGTTGTTTGTTCATTTTATTTGTTTGTTTTAGCAATTTTTATTTTTATTTTCTGGCATTACAAGATGCTCCAGGCTCATATTGTACAATTTCTTCCTCATTCCTAGAATCACTCATTATTCCAAGAAGTTCTGTTTTATTTCTTTGAAAATTGTATTAGAAGTCAAAGCCTCGACACTAAGTCTACTTGTTTCTAGATCTTTTCATGTGGTGTGTCACTGTTTTTAGGCTCCTTAGATGATACAGTAAGGTATATATTAATCCTTGTATTTATACCAACTCATGTATATACACACACATATTTCCGTATTTAACTATATTAAGTGTATTTATATATACCCATTATCACACAGGTCATCCTGGCATCTTACTTTTGTTATTTGTAACATCTTTCTCAATAGTGAGAAACTTCATTTCTATCCTCCACATCTATTTACTTAATTGTTCAATTTCAGTATGATGTATAGTCTTTTCAGAACTGTTAACCCATACTACTGAAAGAAATAACTTTGTGAGAGTATAGTTTTTATGTACATTTCCTTTGTCCTTTAGTCTAAAAGACTCCTCTCAATACCAAAGTTACTTAGGTCGGAACCTTTTTCATCCACCCACTTCAATAAGGTTGTAATGCACTTAGATAATTTGACACATTAACATTCCATCCTGGAGCCCCTCAGACCTTTGAATTATACTTTAACCTTTGCATGTATTAACAATAAGATTCATTCTCTGTGCTATAAAGTTCTATGGGTTTTGGTAAATTGATATTTTCTTGTACCCACTATTAAAGTATCATGCAGAATAATTTCACTACCCTAAAAAAAATCCCTGATAAACTTACGGTTGCCAGTTCTACATGTAAGGAATTTGGAAGTTGCCACCCCATCTTAACAATAGGTAAAAAGCCTAACAGTCTGAAAAATAAAAAAAAAAAACTCTTTGTCTGTAAAAGAGGTAGGGGCATAGGGCAAACCCTGCCCTCAAGATGTAAGAGAGAGACAGATGGGTATAAGAAGTCACCCCTTACCAGAGCAGAGACTCACAAGTAGAAATTGCTTTGGGAACCAGTGCCAGGGTTGGAAAAACTGAACTGTAAATTAAAAATTGCTAGTCTCAGTATGGACAATTCTGTGTCAAAAACGATAAAGGAACCCATTTTGGAGGGATGTTTTAATTTAAGATCTTTAAGGACAGAGAGCACCTTTCCAATGATTAGGAGAGACACAAGATGGAAATGAAATTTTATTACTTACAGGTCCTGGAGGGGAGGGTTTATGGCATGTCCAGAGGCCACTGACATGCAGGTCAAGGCAAGCAGGGAGAGAAACAGGGAACCATGGGCTATTGCCTTTACTGGGCCTAGGACATTATTCAAATAGTATTCTCACAGGGAATTTTAATCGGTTTGTTTAAAGAAAGCAGGCATGAGTTCCAAGAGGTCACGCAGTGACTAAGAGCCAGCCACTGTGAAACTAAGAGCCAGTCACTTTGTGAGACTAATGAAAGGCTGTAAAGTTGGAATTATGAAAGGGGTTTGAATTCTGCTATAATGTAGGTGCAGTTAAACAATTACCAGCCTATTCCCTAGCTTGCTTTTCTATAATAGTTTACTGCTCAAGAGTCATGTAGCAGGTGGTCACAAGATTTGTAACTTCCCTAATTGCTCCTAGAAATAACATCACTATTGTAAAATCTAAGATTAGTCTTTGAGATATTTTTCAGACTTTTGCATTCTGGTGACTAACTCCACTCAGACTTGTGACTCACACCAAGGAACTGACTCAACTGGTCCTGTGACTCCCCCACCCCTTTCCCAGAAACTCGTTCAGCACATAAAGACAGTTTTTAACATCCCTATGATTTCATCCACAACTAATCGTCAGCACCCATTCCCTAACTCCCTGCCTGTACAATTATCCTTAAAATTCCCAGCCTTTGAGTTATCAGGGAGGTGGATTCAAGAAAAATCTCCCATCCTTCCATTCAGCTTTCTTGAGATAATTAAACTCTTTCTCTGCTGCAATGTTTCTGTCTCAGTCAATTGGCTTCAACCTGTGCAGCAGGCAAGAAGAACCTGTTGGGTGGTTACAAAACTATAAACTATAGGACACTCTCTCTACTCCCACACCTTACCACCACATTACTAAATAACTATTTATGGCAATATCTTTTAACCAGTACATCATGTTCAGCTATCAAACAAAAACAAAAACAAAACAAAATGAAAACTGCAAGGCATATCAAAAGGCAAACAAAACAAAACAAATCGCAGTTTTAAGAGAAAGAACAAGCATCATAATGAGACATGGCAAAGATGTTGAAATTATCAGAGAATTTATTTATTATTTTATCTTTTCATGTTTCTTTTTTGTTAAATTTTACTTTAAGTTCTGGGATCCATGTGCAGAATGTGCAGGCTTGTTATGTAGGTATACATGTGCCATGGTGATTTGTTGCACCTATTGACTGATGCTCTAAGTTTTCTCCTCTCATCCCCACACCCCAACAAGCCCCCGTGTGTGTTGTTCCCCTCCCTGTCCATGTGTTTTGTTTATTCCACTCCCATTTATGAGCATGTGGTGTTTGGTTTTCTGTTCCTCTGTTAGTTTACTGAGGATGATGGCTTTCAGCTTCATCCATATCCCTGCAAAGTACATGAACTCATTCCTTTTTATGGCTGCATAGTATTCCATGGTGAATATGTTCCACATTTTCTTTATCCAGTCTATCATTCATGGGCATTTGGGTTGGTTCCATGTCTTTGCTATTGTAAATAGCACTGCAATAAAAATACATGTGCACATATCTTTATAGTGGAATGATTTACATTTCTTTGTGTATATACTCAGTAATGGGATTGCTGGGTCAAATGGTATTCTTGGTTCTAGATCCATGAGGAATCACCATATTGTCTTCCACAATGGTTGAACTAATTCACATTCCCGCCAACAATGCAAAAGTGTTCCTATTTCTCCATAGCCTCACCAGCATCTATTGTTTCTTGACTTTTTAATAATCACAATTCTGACTGGCATAAGATGAATTTCATTGTAGTTTTGATTTCCATTTATCTAATGATCAGTGACGCTGAGCTTTTGTTTTTGTTTGTTGGCCACATAAATGTCTTCTTTTGAGAAATGTCTGTTTATAAATCCTTTGCCCACTTTTTGGTGGGGTTGTTTTTTTTTTCTTGTAAATTTGTTTAAGTTTCTTGTAGATTCTGGATATTAGACCTTTTTCAGGTGGGTAGATTGCAAAAATTTTCTCTCATTTTGTAGGTTGCCTGTTCACTCTGATGATCGTTCCTTTTGCTGTACAGAAACTCTTTAGTTTAATTAGATACCATTTTTCAATTTTGGCTTTTGTTGCAATTGTTTTTGACATTTTTGTCATGAAGTCTTTGCCCATGCTTATGTCCTGAATGATATTACCTAGGTTTTTTTTCTAGGGTTTTTATGAATTTGGGGTTTACATTTAAGTCTTTAATCCATCTTGAATTAATTTTTGTATAAGGTGTAAGGAAGTAGTCCACTTTCAGTTTTCTGCATATGGCTAAACAGTTTTCACAGCACCATTTACTCTATAGAAGATCCTTTCCCCATTGCTTGTTTTTGTGAGGTTTATCAAAGATCAGATGGTTGTAGATGTGCGGTGTTATTTCTGAGGTCTCTGTTCTGCTCCATTGGTCTATATGTTTGTTATGGTACCAGTACCATGTTGTTTTGGTTACTGTAGCCTTGCAGTATAGTTTGAAGTGAGGTAGGATGATGCCTACAGCTTTGTTCTTTTTGCTTAGGTTATTCTTGGCTGTACAAGCTCTTCTTTGGTTTCATATAAAATTTAAAGTAGTTTTTTCTAATTCTGTGAATAATGTAAATAGTAGTTTGATGGGAATAACATTGAAGCTATAAATTACTTTGGGCAGTATGGACATTTTCACAATACTGAAGTTTCCTACCCATGAGGATGGAATGTTTTTCCATTTGTTTGTGTCCTCTCTTATTTACTTGAGCAGTGGTTTATAGTTCTTCCTGAAGAGGTCCTTCACATCCCTTCTCAGATGTATTTCTAGGTATTTTATTCTTGTTGTAGCAATCATGAATGGGAGTTCATTCATGATTTGGCTGTCTGCTCATTTATTGTTGGTGTAAAGGAATGCTACTGATTTTCACACATTGATTTTGTATCCTGAGACTTTGCTGAAGTTACTTATCAGCTTAAGGAGGTTTTGGGCTGAGATGATGGAGTTTTCCAAATATAGAATCATGTTGTCTGCAAACAGAGACAAGTTGACTTCCTCTCTTCCTATTTGAATACGTTTTATTTCTTTCTTATGCCTGATTGACCTGGCCAGAACTTCCAATACCATGTTGAATACGAGTGGCAAGAGAAGGCATCCTTGTCTTGTACCAGTTTTCAAGGGGAATGCTTCCAGGTCTTGCCCATTCAATATGATATTGACTGTGGGATTGTCATAAATAACTCTTATTATTTTGAGATATGTTCCATCAATACATAGTTTATTATTTTTAATATAAAGGAATGTTGAATTTTATTGAATGCCTTTTCTGCATCTATTGAGATCATCATGTAGTTTTTGTCTTTGGTTCTGTTTATGTGATAAATTACGTTTATTGATTTGCATATGTTGAAACAGCCTTGCATCCCAGGGATGAAACAAAGCTGACTTTATCATGGCGGATCAGTTTTTAATGTGCTGCTAGATTCGGTTTACCAGTATTTTATTGATGATTTTCACATTGATGTTCCTCAAAGACATTGGCCTGCAAGTTGTTTTGTAAATGTAAACAAACTAATCCTAACGCTTATATAGAGAAGAAAAAGACTAAGAGTAGCCAACATAATATTGAATAAGAAGGATACAGTTGTAAAACCAACACTTCATAACTCCAAAACTTACTATAAAACTGCAATAATCAACAGTGTGGTATTAGCAAAAATAACAGATGAATAGATCAATAGAGGTTATCAACAGATCCACATATATATAGTCAGCTGATCTTTGACAAAGTAAAGGAAATACAATGGAGCAAAGATAGGCTTTTCAACAAATGGTGTTGGAATAATTGAATGTCCACAAGCAAAAAAAGTGAATTTATAGACAAAATTTTCAGCCTTCACAAAAATTAACTGAAATTGTATCATAGACCTAAGTGTAAAAGGCAAAAGTATAAAACTATTGAAGATAGTATAGGAGAAAATCTACAAGGCATTGAGTATGAAGATGAGTTTTTAGATACAACATCAAAGCCATGATTTACAAAAGACAGAGTTGATAAGCTGGACTTTGTTAAAATTTAAAACTTCTGCTATGCAAAAGACAATGCCAAGCAAATGAGAAGACGAGGCACAAGATGGGAGAAAATATTTCTAAAACATTCATCTGATAAAAGATACTGTTTTTAAATATGCAAAGAACTCTTAAAATAGCAATAAGAAAAGAAGCAATCCAATATTAAAAATTGGTAAAAGATCTTAACAGAAATTATTAAATAAAATATACAGATGAAAAATAAGCATCAGAAAGACACTCCAGATCATATGTCATCAGAGAAATGCTGATTACAACAAGAATAAGATACACCAGACACATATTAGAATGGCCAAAGTCCAGAGCACTAGCACCACCAAATGCTGATGAGGATATGGAGCAGCAGGAACTCTCATTCATTGCTGGTGGAATTCAAAATGGTCCTGCCTCTTTGGAAGACAGGCAGTTTCTTACAAAATTAAACATTTGCTTACCATACAATCCAGCAATCTCATTTCTTGATATCTACTAAAAAAGGTTGAAAACTTATGTATACAACAAACTGCATATAGATATTTATAGCAAGTTTATTTATAATTGCCAAAACTTGAAAGCAATCAAAATTCCCTTTATGAGAGGAACCACAACTCTCTGAAGGAAGTGGATTGACCTTGCAGGACCCAGGAGACACCTCAAATACCGTGCCGGTATCCACAGCTGAGAGACCCACAGACAGTTCACATCACAGTACTCTGTGCAGACAATCCCCAGTACCAGCCCAGAAGCTGGTAGACTTACCAGGTGGCTAGATTCGGAAGAGAGATATCAACTACTATAGCTCACCTCCCAGGAAGCCACATCTATGGAAAAGTGGGAGAGTGCTACATCAAGGGAACTCCCTGTGGGACAAAAGAATCAGAACAACACCCTTCAGTCCTAGCCCTTCCCTCTGACAAAGTCTACGCAAATGAGAAGTCAGAAAACCAGCTTTGGTAATATGACGAAACAAGATTCTTTAATACCTCCAAAAAATCACACTAGCTCACTAGCAGTGGATCCAAACCAAGAAGAAATCCCTTATTTACCTCAAAAAGAATTCAGGTTACTTATTAAGCTAATCAGGGAGGCACCAGAGAAAGGCAAAGCCCAATGTAAGGAAATGAAAAAAAAAAAAAGATACAAGAAGTGAAGGGAGAACTATTCAATGAAACAGATAGCATAAACAAAATCAAAACTTGAGGAAACAATGGACGTTCTTATAGAAATGCAAAATGCTCTGGAAAGTCTCAGCAATAAAATTGAACAAGTAGAATAAAGAAATTCAGAGTTCAAAGACAAGGTCTTCAAATTCACCCAATTCATAAAAGACAAAGAAAAAAGAATAAGAAAATATGAACAAAGCCTCCAGGAATACTGGGATTATGTTAAACGACCAAACCTAAGAGTAATAGGCATTCCTGAGGAAGAAAACACGTCTAAAAATTTGGAAAACATATTTGGGGAAATGATCGAGGAAAACTCCCCTGGTCTTAGTAGAGACCTAGACATCCAAGTACAAGAAGCACAAATAACACCTGGGAAAATTATTGCAAAATGATCATCACCTAGGCAGACTGTCATCACATTAACTAAAGTTAAGATGAAGGAAAGAATCTTAAGACCTGTGAGACAAAAGCACCACGTAACCTACAAAAGAAAACTTGTTAGATTAACAGCAGATTTCTCAGCAGAAACTCTACAGGCTACAAGAGATTGGGGTTCTATCTTCAGTCTCCTCCAATGAAACAATTACCAGCCAAGAATTTGTTTTTCTTTTTTTTTCCTTTTCTTTTCTTTTCTTTCTTTCTTTCTTTTGTTTTTTTTTTTTGTTTTGAGATGGAGTCTTGCTCTGTCACCAGGCTGGAGTGCAGTGGTATGATCTCAACTCACTGCAACCTCCCCCTCCCAGGTTCAAGTGATTCTTCTGCCTCAGCATCTCAAGTAGCTGGAACTATAAGTGCGTGCCACTATGCCCAGCTAATTTTTTTGTATTTTTAGTAGAGACAGGGTTTCACCATGTTGGCCAGGATGGTCTTGATCTCTTGGCCTCGTGATCCACCTGCCTCAGCTTCCCAAAGTGGTGGGATTACAGGTATGAGCCACCACGCTTGGTCCAGCCAAGAATTTTGTATCCAACAAACTAAGCTTCATATATGAAGTAAAGATAGTCTTTTTCAGACAAACAAATGCTGAGAGAATTTGCCACTACCAAGTCAGCACTACAAGAACTGCTTAAAGGAACTCTAAATCTTGAAACAAATCCTGGAAACACATAAAAACAGAACATCTTTAAAGCATAAATCTCACAGGGTCTATAAAACAAAAATACAGTTTAAAAAAACAAAAACAAGAAAGCAAGGTATACAGGCAACAAATAGCATGATGAATGGAATGGTACCTCACATCTCAATACTGACATTGAATGTAAATGACTTAAATGCTCCACTTATAGAGAATTGTAGAATGGATAAGAATTGATCAACCAACTATCTGCTGCCTTCAAGAGACTCATCTAACACATAAGAATTCACATAAACTTAAGGTAGAGGGGTGGAAAAAGTCATTTCATGCAAATGGACACCAAAAGTGAGCAGGCAGAGTTATTCTTATATCAGACAAAACAAACTTTAAAGCCACAGCAGTTAAAAAAGACAAAGAGAGACATTATATAATGATAAAAGGCCTTGTCCAATAGGAAAATATCACAATCCTAAACATATATGCACCTAACACTGGAGCTCTCAAATTTATAAAACAATTACCAATAGACCTAAGAAATGAGATAGATAGCAACACAATAATAGTGGGGGACTTCAATACTCCAAGCCCAAGTACTTACAGCACTAGACAGGTCATCAAGACAGAAAGTCAACAAAGGAACAATAGATTTAAACTATACCCTGGAACAAATGGACTTAACATATATACAGAACATTCCATCCAACAACTGCAGAATACACATTCTATTCTACAGCATATGGGACTTTCTCCAAGATAGACTGTATGACAGGCCACAAAATGAGCCTCAATAAATTTAAGAAAACTGAAATTATATCAAGCACTCTCTGAGACCACAGTGGAATAAAAGTGGAAATCAACTCCAAAAGAGACCTTAAAAACCATGCAAATGCATGGAAATTAAATAACCTGCTCCTGAATAATCAGTGGGTCAAAAATGAAATCAAGATGGAAATTAAAAACTTCTTCAAACTGAAAGACAATAGTGACACAATGTATCAATACCTCTGGGATACAGCAAAGGTAGTGCTAAGAGGAAAGGTCATAGCCCTAAATTCCTACATCAAAAAGTCTGAAAGAGCACAAATAGACAATCTAAGGTCACACCTCAAAAACTAGAGAAACAAGAACAAACCAAACCCAAACCCAGCAGAAGAAAGGAAACTATCAAGAGCAGAGCAGAACTAAATAAAATTGAAACAAAAGAAATACAAAAGTTAAATAAAACAAAAAGCTGGTTCTTTGAAAAGAAAAATAAAAGTGATAGACCATTAGCAAGATTAACCAAGAAGAGAGAAAATCCAAATAAGCTCTATAAGAAATGAAACAGGAGATATTACCACTGAAATCACAGAAACACAAAAGATCATTCAATACTACCATGAACACCTATACACACATAAACTAGAAAACCTAGAAGAGATGGATAAATTCCTGGAAATATACAACCCTCCTAGCTTAAATTAAGAAGAATTAGATACCCTGAAGAGATGAATAACAAGCAGCAAGACTGCAACGGTAATAAAAAAAGTTACCAACAAAAAAGTCCAGGACCAGACGGATTTACAGCAGAATTCTACCAGACATTCAAAGAAGAATTGATACCAATCATATTGACATTATTCCACAAGATAAAGAAGGAACCCTTACTAAATGATTCTATTAAGCCAGTATCACCCTAATACCAAAACCAGGAAAGGACACAACCAAAAAAGAAAACCACAGACCAATATCCCTCATGAACTTAGATACTAACATCCTTAACAAAATACTAGTTAACCAAATCCAACAGCATATCAAAAAGATAATGCACCATGATCAAGTGGGTTTCATACCAGAGATGCAGGTATGGTTTAACATATGCAACTCAGTAAATGTGATACACCACATAAACAGAATTAGAAACAAAAATCACATGATCATCCCAGTGAATGCAGAAACAGCATTTGACGAAATCCAGCATCCCTTTATGATTAAAACTCTCAGCAAAATCGGCATACAAGGGACATACCTCAGTGTAATAAAAGCCATCTATGACAAACCCACAGCCAACATAATACTAAATGGGGAAAATTTG
Source organism: Macaca fascicularis (assembly GCF_037993035.2). Lineage (NCBI taxonomy): Eukaryota > Metazoa > Chordata > Mammalia > Primates > Cercopithecidae > Macaca > Macaca fascicularis. The sequence continues at coordinate 126,439,724 of NC_088388.1, read as the reverse complement.
AAAGCATTCCCTGTGAGAACTGGAACAAGTCAAGAATGCCCACTCTCATCACTCCTCTTCAACATAGTACTGGAAGTGCTAGCCTTCAACCATAAGACAAGGGAAAGAAATAAAATGCATCGAAATCAGTAAAGAGGAAGTCAAACTGTTGCTGTTTGCTGATGATATGATTGTTTACCTAAAAAACCCTAAAGACTCCTCCAGAAAGCTCCTAGAATTGATAAATAATTCAGCAGAATTTCAGGATACAAAATTAATGTACACAAATCAGTAGCTCTTCTATACACCAACAGCAACCAAGTTGAGAATTAAATCAGGAACTCAACCCCTTTTACAGTAGCCTCAAAAAAAAAAAAAATACCTAGGAATATACTTAACCAAGGAGGTGAAAGACCTCTACAAGGAAAACTACAAAAAATTGCTGAAAGAAATCATAGTTGACACAAACAAATGGAAACACCCCATTTTCATTGATGGCTCAAATCAATATTGTGAAAATGACCATATTGACAAAAGCAATCTACAAATTCAACACAATTCTCATCAAAATACCACCATCATTCTTCACTGAATTAGAAAAAAAATTCTAAAATTCATATGAAACCAAAAAGAGCCTGCATAGCCAAAGCACGACTAAGCAAAAAGAACAAATCTGGAAGCATCACATTGCCTGATTTCAAACCATACTACAAGGCCATAGTCACCAAAACAACATGGTACTTTTATAAAAATAGGCACATAGACCAATGGTATAGAATAGAGAACCTAGAAATAAACCCAAATACTTACAGCCAACTGATCTTCAACAAAGCAAACAAAAACATGAAGTGGGGAAAAAACACCCTTTTCAACAAATGATGCTGGTATAATTGGCTAGCCACGTAGGAGAATGAAACTGGATCCTCATCTCTCACCCTATACAAAAGTCAACTCAAGATGAATTAGGATATAAATCTAAGACCTGAAACTATGAAAATTCTAAAGACAACATTGGAAAAACCCTTCTAGATATTGGCTTAGGCAAGGATTTCGTGACCAAGAATCCAAAAGAAATGCAATATAAACAAAGATAAATAACTGGAACTTAATTAAACTAAAGATCTTTTGCAAGGCAAATGGAATAGTCAGCAGAGTAACAGACAACCCAAAGAGTGGGAGAAAATCTTCACAATCTATACATCTGAAAAGGACTAATATCCCGAATCTACAACAAACTCAAACAAATCAGTAAGAAAATAAACAAACAATGCCATCAAAAAGTGGGCTAAGGACATGAATAGACAATTCTCAAAAGAAGATATACAAATGGCCAACAAACATATGCAAAAATGCTCAACATCACAATAATCAGGGAAATGCAAATCAAAACCACAATGTGGTACCACCTTACTCCAGCAAGAACGGCCATAATCAAATAAATAAATAGTAGATGTTGTCATGGATGTGGTGAACAGGAAATACTTCTACACTGCTGGTGGGAATGTAAACTAGTACAACTACTATGGAAAACAAGGTGGAGACTCTTTAAATAACTAAAAGTAGAACTACCATTTGATCCAGCAATCCCACTACTGGGTATCTACCGAGAGGAAAATAAGTCATTATTTGAAAAAGATACTTGCACACTCATGTTTATAGCAGCACAATTTTCAATTGCAAAAACGTGTAACTAACCCAAAAGCCCATCAATCAACGAGTGGATATATACGATGGAATACTACTCAACCATAAAAATGGATGAAATAACAGCATTTGCAGCAACCTGGATGAGACTGGAGACTTAGTCTAAGTAAAGTAATTCAGGAATGGAAAACCAAACATTGTGTGTTATCACTGATATGTGGGAGCTAACTTATGAGGACTCAAAGGCATAAGAATGATACAATGTACTCTGGGGACTTGGGGAAAAGGGTGAGAGGGGGCGAGGGATAAAAGATTACAAATAGGGTGCAGTGTATACTGCTTGAGTGATGGGTGCACCAAAATCTCACAAATCACCACTAAAGAACTTAGTCATGTAACCAAACACCACCTATTCCCCAACAACCTATGGAAATAAAAAAATAAAAATAAAAAGCAACAAATACTATAGTTATCTCAGGGTAGTATAATTTTGGATAATGTTTATTTTGCTCATATAGTTTTCTGAATTTTTAACGTTTTGTACCATAACCATGTATTTACTTACTTTTAAAATGAGAAATTATTTCATATGTGAGAAATAGTACTTTTGACGCATCTACAGAGTTAGCGAATACAAGTAAAATAAACACCCACGTGCTTATATAATACTTAAGAAAAAAAAACACATAACCAACATTTTTGAAGCCAACCGTGTATTCTCCCTGACAATATCTTTCTTTTTCCACTCTCCTTGATTGTCTATATGGTTTTAGCATGTATCTATGTATTCCTAAACATTGTATTGTTTAGTCTACTTTGGCATGCTATATAAATGACGTTCTACTATTTTAAAAATGGCCTTTATTTGGTGACTGGATAAATAAACTGTAATACATTCAGATAAGAGAATATTATTCAGTGCTAAAGACAAGGAGTTGTCTTAAATGCATATTACCAAGTGAAATAAGCTAATATGAAAAGGGTATGTACTATATGAGTCTACTACAGGACATTCTTAAAAAAAACTAAATTTATTGAGATATAGTAAAAATACCAAAAGATGCCAGAGGTTAATAGGAAGAGATGAACAGGAGAAGCACAGAGGATTTTGAGGGCAGTGAAACTCCTGTGTATGATTCTGTAATGGTGGATTTATGTCATCATACATTTGTCAAAAACCATAAAATGTAAAACATCAAGAGTGAACCCTAATGTAAACTATGACATTTGAGTGATTATGATGTGTCAATGTAGTTTCTTCTGTTGTCACAAATGTACCACTCTGTTTGGGAGTGTGGATAGTGGAGAAGGCTATGCACGTATGGGGACAGAGGGTATATAGAGAAATCTCTGTAGATTCTTATCAGCTTGCTGTGAACCTAAAACTGCTCTAAAAAGTAAAGTTTATTTAAAAAAAATAAGAAGCTGTAGAAGCAGCTAAGCACCTAAGAGGACAGATTGTATCATCCACTTATATGAAGTTCAAATACAGGGAGCACTAATCTCCAGTGTGAGAAGTCAGGATAGTTGTGAGGTTAGAAGTCAGACTATGTTATCTTGGGGAGAGTGTGGTCTGGTAGGTAAAAGAAGAAGAACTTCTGGGTTTAACTTAATATTTGTTTTTTTTTTTTTTTTTTGATTCAGGTATTGTTTACTTGAGCGTATTCAGTTTGAGAAAACTTACTTACAATTTGCCACTTTTTCTTTATGCATATTTATACTTCAATAAAAATGTCAAAAAGTAACCCTGAACTTAAAATAAAAGTTAACAAAAATAACGTACACATTGGTTCAGCAATTGTAGCAAACGTATCACACTAATGAAAGATGTAAATAACTGGAAAAACTATAGGAGGAGAGAGGGAGATACATGAGAACTCCTTACTTTCTGATCAATTTTCTGTTAACCTAAAACTACTCTAAATAAATAAATAAATAAATAAATAAATAAATAAATAAAGGCTACTAATTAAAACCAACCAACCAAACAAACAAAAAGTGCCAAAAAGTTGCATCTACTTCATAGATAGAGTTTTGAATATGAAATAAAATAATTAATGCAAATGTTTAACATAGTATTAGGACATTGCAAGTATTAACTAGATGCAAGTTTTCACTTATTATTATTATTATTATTAAGACATCATTTGAAAGTTCTGAAGTAAAATTAACTCCGGAGGTAAAACTATGAAAGCCTTTATACATTCTGCAAATTTATTAAGCTACTCTTCTGTTTTTGCTCCATACTCATGATTTTTTCTTCTCTAGAATAAATTTATTAGTTTAACATGTATTTATTGAGGATTTACTGCTAACATTAGACCCAGGTTTCTATGACCAAGATGAGTCATCTTAGATAAACTTTTTGCCCTTTTTATTTCTAAATTTCCTCACCAGTAAATTAAAGATAAGATATTTTCCTGCTTTTTTCAGTGTTCTTTGAAGCTCAACTGAATCCATTTAAACTACTAAAAATACTCATATTTAAGCTACTGCCACAACATTTTACTAAGTGCTGCAAGTGAGCACAAAGTACACTTAATTTCCATCGGAAAGTTTACAACTTACTCAGCGAATGAGACATATCACCTAGGAAAATTTAAATAATAGTACATGGCAGTGTGTACTTCAGTGAGAAATGAGGGAAAGGTTTTTAGCACTATCTTCCAAATGCTTGACTGTTGATGTATCTTGTTTTCTCTAAGTTCTTCCTATTTTGCTAAGTTATAAGAAAAAGATTCACTGATCTTGAGCATCAGAGGCACAAAATAGGCTTTGGGGCCAGCTATGATTTGCATGTCTCTTCTCAAACTCATGTTGAAATTTAACTGCCATTGTAACAGTATCCACCTCTCAAGGTAGATGAGAAGCGGGGCTTTTAAGAGGTGATTAAGCCACGAAGGCACTGTTCTCATTAATGGATTAATGCTGTTATTGTGGGGATGGGTTTCTTACAAAAGGATAACTGCAATCCTATTTTTTCTTTCTCTTTCTCTCTCTTGTCTTCCACACATCAAGAAGGACCTCATAAGATGCTGGCCCCTTAGTCTGTAACTTCCCAGCCTCCAGAACTGTGTGTGAAATAAATTGCTGTCCATTATAAATTACCTAATTTGTGGTGTTCTTTTTAAAGCAGCGGAAAACAGACCAAGACAGGACCATAGAGACTTGGGTTCAGACCAGCTCTGGCTACTTAACATAAGTGAGTCTCTGGGTTAGTCTGAACCTTAGTTTGCTCAATAATAAATCAGAATAACTACTTTGCAATTACCTATGTTAGCAAGAACATGTGCCTGATATATATGCCACAAAACTTAACACTCCTATGATATATAGTTTTGCTATATGCCAGTAATATGTTTAAGAATTTTATATTTTGCTCATTTAATAAATGAGGAACCTGAGGCAGAGATGTCCATAAGTTACCACAGGTCATACAGACAGGAAGGGGTAAAGACACGCTATAAAGAAGAATAAAGTGCCAAAATGGTTTTAAAAGCTATTAACTTCAATTATAAAAATTTAAAAATTTCAAGATATGAATAAATGGGTAAATAGATTGGTAGTGTGACTATGAAGAGATTTGGTATTAGCTAAATAACTTAAGTAAGAATATTATGCTTTTCTTGAACCAATAAATGCTTATAAAATTTCAATAATAACCCAAAGCAGAATAATAGGTACTTGCATATTTTATTTTGTTCATTTATTTTTTGAGATAGGGTCTCACTCTGTCACCCTGGCTAGAGGGCAGTGGTTCAATCACACCTTACTGCACCCTCTACCTCCTGGGCTCAAGCAATCCTCCCATCTCAGCCTCCAGAGTAGCTGGGACTACAGGTGTGTGCCACCATGCCTGGCTAATTTTTTCACTGTTTTTTGGAGGTAGGTGGCAGGGGCGGGTCTCACTTTGTTGTCCAGGCTGGTCTTGAACTCCTGGGCTCAAATGATCATCCTGCTTTGGCCTCTCAAAGTGCTGGGATTACAGATATGAACCATGGTGTCCGGCCACTTTATTATATTTTAAATCTAAATTTGATTGATGTGTTTATTACTCTAGTATTCATAACATTAAAAATATTAAGAACTGTAGTTAACTCTTATTTATTATTGCATTTCTATCTTGAAATTTCTATCTTGAAATTCTTTGTTTTTATAAGGATGTTGTAAGATCAAAATTTCAACTTTCATACTTCAAAATTTAACAAGAAGAAAAAATTCCTAAATCATATACCACAACGTCCCTGAAAAATCATGTTAAATCTATGAAATTAAGTAATATGAGGATTCTGAAGAAAATTTGCTCATACCAGTCAAACTGTAAACCAGCACGAATTGCACATGTTGTTTAATAAGACATTTCCTTATAGGTGTGAGTCTACAGAAGTTACCATTTTAAACACCACGCTTGTCAAAATCATTTTGTACACTGCTAACCATTTTCAGTAGTTGAAGGATTTTTTATATTTATCCAATTTACAATCCCTGCTTCTACCTTCTTTTAGAAAACATGTAATTTAAATTTTTCTTCCTATTCAAATTCTATTATAGACAAAAATGTTAGCAATAGCATTAATGTGCCACTTGAGTGTGTCTATTTAGTACTGTTGCCAATGTTTAATACAGTGACTGTAGAATTAATCTTGCAGCTATGATAATATTGTTCATGCACCATATCATCAATGTTTTAGAGTAAGACTATTACAATTTTAATAATAAAATTAGCATTAATAACTTTCAAATAAATTTTCAGATTTGTTTTAAAAACCCGTAAGTTATTCTATGAAGGTGATTTAACTATCCTACTACTAATAAAAATGAATACAATTCTCATTTGGAGAAGATGTGCTTTAGACTCCCATGAGCAAAGGCTGACAGAAAGAGAAAGTATATATGGATAATTAATGGAAAGTGGTGGCTATTTGTGTGGAGTTGAGTGGAGGAAAAAAAGTATTAAGACCAAAAGCTAACACAAAGATTTAAGTCTATGTGACTCGGATATTGGTAATATCATTAATAGGATTAGGTGAATCTGGTTTGGCAGCAGAAGCAAAGTGAGGGAGAATAAGGGGTGTTGATGACGATCTTGGTTTCAGATATAGTTGATTTAAAGATGAAAATGTTCAGTGGCTAAAAAAAAAAGGTTGCACTGAAGCTTAGAAGAACGGATATTCATATCTGAGGATCTTCTATTGATCAGTGGAGTATCAAAATTAAACACAGCCTCTAAGGGAAGCACAAAGATAGAAAAGGTGAGGGCTAGAAATAAAATCTGTGAGATTATTCACACTTCTTAGTCAAAAAACAGCCGGACAAGGACAGGAACCAGGATTTTGGCTGCTCTGGAGATACTTGCTGAGGTGCACTCACCTGCAAGAGAATATAACCTGAACCAGAAGAAAAAACCCAATGGCCTGGGCCTGGGAGATTAGTAGAGATGGAAATGTATTTTTGGCATAAACAAAATTGATCTGATTTTATTCTTCCCATTGGGTTTCCACCTTTCTCTTCTACAGTTTGTATCCAAGGTAGGTCTGAGAATTAGTTTGTTCTGTGATGGGCAGCAGATTTTCTTTCCAGAGCCCATTTTAAGAAGTATTGTCATACAAGAATCATCTTTCTCTGTTTTATTTCTAATGTGGATTGTACTGTTCAAAATATTTGCTGTACCTTTCTGAAGCAGGATTTTTACATTTGTGCTTCACTGATATCAGGCTTGGACACGTGACCTGCTTTAGTCAATGAAATGTCAGTAGAAATGATATGCATTATTTCAAGCAAAAGTTTACAAGCATTTTTCATCATTTTACCATGCTCTCTTCTGATTCACAGCTGACAATATCCCAGAAAGGGTTTCTCTTTTAGCCTGGATCCCAGGCACAAGGTTACATAGAGAAAAGCTATCAAAGACCCCAAAATGGGGCATAAGTAAGAAAAAAACCTTAGTGTTAAGGGTCGTTGAGATTTGGGGACTGTTTGTTAGCACAGCATAGCTTAGCCTAATCTGGTTGATGTAACCTCTAACAGAGGCGTTCTGCTTTGCTATCCTAAAGACGGGGGTCAAGGGTGTGTGTTAGGCCATTCTTGCATGGCTAGAAACAATGCTTGAGGCTCAGTAATTGATAGGAAAAGTTGTTTAATTAACTCATGATTCTGCAGGCTATACAGGAAGCATAGTGGCATCTGCTTCTGGGGAGGTCTCAAGAGGCTTAAAAACATGACAGAATTGAAGGGGGAGTACGCACTTCTCCCTTTTTCTTCTGAAATTTGGATCCAAGGGGTTGGGGGTCTGAGGATTTACTGTTCTATGATGGCAGAGTGGGAACAAGAAAGAGGGGGAGTCAGGTGCAGGAGAGGTGCCACACACTTTTAAATGACCAGATTGTCTGAGGAACTCACTATCACTATCACAAAGACAGCACAAAGCTGTGAGGAATGTGTTCCCATGATCCAAACGCCTCCTACCAGGCCCCATCTCTAGTGTTAGGGATTGTAATTTAGCATGGGATTTGGGCAGTGACAAATATCCAAGCTATATCAGATAGACTATGGCAAAAAAAAAAAAAAAAACAAAAAACACCAACAAAAAACCACCACCACCACCCTGGGCTGATGTGAAATAGTCTACCCAGTGTTTCTCAGTCCTAATGAGAGAGTTGCTGTTGACATTTTGGATTAGATAATTTTTCCTTTAGAGGAGCATTGCAATTGGTTAGCATCACTAATTCCTAAATACTAAATGCCTGTATCACATATCACTTATTGCGGCTAGATCATAATACTATCCCAATTATTAAAATAAACAAAACCAAAAAACTCTGGTGGGTGGTAATACTGCACTTTTTTGTTAACCACTTGACCAGCTGATGCCTAAAAATTCTAAATTGAGAATGAGTGAATGGTAAGTGTATCACTTAAACATACAGACCTAGAATGCAGGAAATAATCCTGTGTTTTTTTTGTATCTCCTCCAGTTCTTAACAAATACTGACTGTCCTATGAGCAATACTCATAAAAAATTAAATGAGTAATATTATTTTGAATTCTGATCCATTCCAAAAAGAGGACCACAATCTCTTTATCTTCAATCTATAGGCAATATATATACACGAAGCAGAATTCCCAAAGTCTCATATAGAAAAATATGAGAAGTTATGCATACTCATGCCTTTAGTTCAACATAGAAATACGCTCTCTCCTGGGAGTTTTATCCTCAAGTAAAATCTCTTTTCCCATTGCCCACTCTAAAAAAAAAAGTAAATGGTTATTAGAAAAGTTCAGGTTATAGGAAGTATTTAGTGAACCTGCACCAATGGAAACATGTCACATGATTCCTTTTCCATCAATTCCAGATGTGAATGGTAGCCCTGGGCAGCTAGCAAAGTGCCTGGGCCTTTGTTCTGAGATCACAGAGAGAATAGGCAGGCAGCTATGCACAAAGCATGTCTAACGTGTTGCTTTCTCTCTGTGGGGCTCATACCAGAATCTGTGTGCTGTTGCAAGCAGAGCTGCTCCTTTCTCTGCTAATTGGATCATGGACGGTAAAAAGTGCCAGGTTTATCCTTAGGCAATGTAAAGCATTGAGGCTGAAAGAAGAAAAAGGAATAATCTCTAGCGAGAGAAAGCTGGCAGGAAGACAGGCACAGACATCACTTTTCTCAAATGCTGAGCAGTGGAAGGTGTCATACCTAAGGGATTTAGGCCTAGGACTCCTTATTACAGTTATTCAAGATCCTCTATCAAAGGACTGGAAAGGACAAGAGAACACACAGACCATCAGGTGAAGCAAGATCAAAAGATTGGGCAGTTAACAGAATTATATCCCTCTATGGAACATTTACTTACTCCAGAAAGGTTCTGCTAAAACACTTCAGCATGTCACAGTATGACTTGAAACTCTCATTATGTTAGTCATACCAGGATGCTAGCCCTATGAGTTCACTTGGGTGCATTTCCAGTTGTTTCACACAGTATATTATTTGTCCAATTTAGGTTGTGATTTACTGAGAAAGAACATTTTCACTCTCCATCAGCATCAGTGTAAGTAATAACTTCATTGATGTCAGACTTGTCTCTCCAAAAAAAAAAAAAAAAAAAAAAAAACCTGTTAAATCCACTAGGGCAAAGTCTCTATCTCAGTTTTTCCTTCATCTGGCTCCTGTTCCTTAGTGCAGTGATAGACCAGTTGACTAAAATCGTAGAGTGTATACCAAGTCATATTCTAAGCAATTATTTTCTTTATCCCTATAATCAGTAATACCAAAAAAGCATGAGTCCCATTTAGGTAGCAAGTACACTAAGACTGACTGATGAAATTGCAATGCCGTCTTGTTTCCTGAACTAATAACCTGAGCCTTTAACAAAAGTATGTTGTTCATGGTAAGAAAATGACATATGTTAACTGTCTGAAAGAGTCATATTAGAAGAGTTAGATATTTGGTGGCTCCTAAAGCATAATTTGAGAAAGGAGTCTCTGGTTCTCTGTGAACTGCAGACTCTCTAGATCCCTAGCTCCTTTGACATAAAGAGACTGTTAGGTGATATTTATGTCCTTGAAAGGAAGTGAAATAAGGCAGCTGATTGGGGTTTGCCCTTTACTCTCACCCTGACCAGTTCTTCATTGTCTTTTATTTTTTTTTCCTCTGCTAACTATAATCTGATTAACTGCACTTCAGCATGCTCCCGTAAAAGGTTATGGCTAGGGTGGATGGGATTGATGGTGCTGTGGTTTATGAGTGCCTGAAAACTCTCTGCAAATATTCCTTGACTTAGCAGATACTTCCTGTTGGATTCTTGGGAACAATTACAGATCAGGTTCTACTGACTTCTGGAGGCTGTTCTGTGTGTTGAGTGCGCCCCTTGAAAAAGCTGAAACATTTTCCAAATCTGATAGCATATATCAGGCTTTCTCACTTATGCTTCCTTTTGATTTCACATTTTCTTGCAGGTGAGCCAAAGATATTTATAGATGAATTCAATACTTTTTCCTGTTCAGGCTTTGAGTTATTCTTGAGACTCATTGTGGAAGATAACGAGTGAGGACAGAAAAAACTCGGACTTGAGGTTACAGAACCTGGATTCATCTTTTTGTGTTTTTCTAATATGTAGAATGGGGATAATAATACTTGTCTTGCAAAACTATTGTGAGGGGTAAATGAGCCAGTATATAGACATTATATGGTATTCAAGAAGTGGTAACTTTGTTTTCTTTATTTGTCTCTATATCATCATGTTAAAAATATTCAACCAACATGGCCACTTCACTAAACAAGACACAATTTATGTTGTTCTCCATAAAATAGAACGGTATCTTAAATAACGGAGAGAAGAAAAAAGCCCAAATAAAAATAAGACAATAATAATAAAATATGGTTCACCAGAAAAAACTATTCAATAATTATAATAATACCATCTCTAACAGAAAAATGAAGCTTCAGCTTCTCAGCTGTGCCATCTTTGCAGATACCTCTACTTTAAGTGTTCTGTTCAGTTCTCCCTACCTAAATTTCTTTTTGCATATGAAGATTACAATAACCGAACAAATACCATATACATTTGTGAGATCAAAATAAGATATATAAATACGGAAGTCTTTTGAACAGTTAAAAGCAATACAGGTATAGAAGTTATTCTTCAAATAATACCTCCTTCATTGGTATCATTAGAGAAAGAGTGTTTCATATGAGTTAGTTTTCATAGAAATGGAGTCTCCAACTTTCTGTAAAGTTTTATGACTATTTTGATTAAAATGTCCTAAAATGCTTTAGCATTTTCTTTACGTGGAATACAGTGACATGTTATTTATGTTTCATGATCAAAATTATCAACATCAATCTTTCTAGTTTTCTGTAAGGGTGATACTGTCAGAAACGATTAAGTATGGAACGTTGTTTCCCCCTACATTTAACAACTTCGGACTGCTGAATTGTAACCTTTTAGCCAGTTCTTACAATTTTTCTGTCAATATGCCAATCTTTTTATAACTGGACCACATTGATTTTTAATTTTATTTATGACTTTGAATCACCTATGATGTAACAAAATTATAAAACTTTTAAAATAAAGCAGTAGATACAGCGTATTCCTAGGGTCTCTAAATTTTTAATGTTTAGCATATCCTTGTTCAACAATAACAGATAATACTTATCAAATACAAATCATATTAAGTATTACACTTATACACTTAATTTCATTTAATCCTGGCAACAAAAAGAGGAGTGCCCCATTAATGTCTCCAATGAAATATGAGAAACCTGAGGTTTTAGAAAGATTATAGATTTTGTCCAATGTCAAATGAAGTGTTTGAGAATTAAAACTAAGTTTATCTGACTCTATAGCCCGTGTTATTCACCATACACCTTATTGAGAAATATCAATTATTATAAAGAAGTACAGACAAGTGGTGGAGCCTGTGATCCAATATAGAAAATGCCAATTGTTACGAATATGGGGAAAATAAGGTAAGAAAGAGAGAAGGCAAGAAAGCATTGAACATCACGAGAGCACTCAAAGTGAACATATTCACCGAATGAAGACTAGACTTATCAGGAGAAAAATGAAAAATGTCTCAAGGAGGAGGAAAACCTAAATGAAGATTGCACTGTAGAAACCAAAGTGGACATCTCTGAGTCAGTTCAATAAAGAGCAGTTGCTTTCCCTTCTCTAGTCCGAACAAATTAAGACAAAACAGTGGCATAGGAAGAAAGAAATATATCACCTTAATTGCAACAAAAAGCTTGTTTCCCAAACTTGTTTTAATCCTGAGGGCACATATAGAAAATGATAATGTTTTTATGGAAACACAGATAAGCAAATGAGGCTTCCTATGACCGGTGATGAATGGTATGAAGTCACAGTAACCACAGGATCCCATCCAGCCACCCTAAGTCCTGAGGGAAATCATATGTTGGTATAGTTACCAGTGGAGGGTGTTGGCTATGAGTCGTCCAGGTTCCTGGTGTTTTGAACAAAGAACTGGACAAAACACACAAAGGAGGCAATGAAAGATGAAGCAATAAAAGCATGGATTTATTGAAACTAAAGTACACTCCACAAAGTAGGAATAGGTTCAAGCAAATGGTTCAAGAGGGCTGCTTACAGAATTTTCTGGGGTTTAAATGCCCTCGAGAAGTTTCCCATTGGTTACTTGTTTATACCCTAAGTAAATGAAGGAATGGCCTACGACCAGTCTGATTGGTCATGGGACGGCACCAATCAGAGGCTGAAGTGAAGTTCAAAGTTACATAAGAAGACTTGGCCCATGAAAAGTCTGGTTGGTTGCAGGAGGGGAACAATCAGAGGTACTTTCCATTTATCATCTGCCACACAGTGCAAAGGGAGTAGCCTCTGATCCTTTTGTTACTTTGGTGTAGTGAGGTGGGGTTTTCCTTTTGATTCTGTTTTAGAAAGTCAAGGTGAATGGGCCTTAGGTTCCCTACCCCCAGACTCTATTTTCCTGTCTCAGTATGTCTTTGGCCATTTATGGAATCTCATTTGGGAAATTTCATCATAAAGTATAAGTTGAAGGATGTGGCTTAAAGGGCTTACTAACTAAATCCTGGAAATAATGCACTGACCCATTCTCAGAGAGCTCTAGATCATGAAGGGCAACTCATGTTCCAATGCAGAGCATGACTGTATAGGAGGACAGGTAAATTTCTGCTCTGTTAGGAAGCAGGTCCCCAAAAGGAAAAGGAGAGGAGCTGAACCAAGCATGCCTAAATTGTTTTCCCCAAATTTATCTATTAGGTAAAGCCACTATTCCTCTCCTCTAAGCAGGGTGAGTAAAGAGGTATTTAAAGGTCAGAGCTTTAAACCAATTGGGCACCCTCTGCAAGGACAGTACATGAAGTAATAAAAAAATTCCCTTGTGAAGTTTATTAGCCACATGAAAAACTGCATATACAATCAGAGAGATTCTCCATATTGGTTAGAATTTTCTTGTTTAGGGAAACACTGGAAGCTTGTTTCTAGGTGGATTCAGGCATGAAACAATAAGTATTGAGTAGGAAAAGAGATGTCATGAGAAACGTATGAATATGTGTTTGTAGGTGATATGTGTATGTGTAGATATAAATATCAATATGTGTTTTTTGAAAGAGAGAGAGAGAAAACAGGGAGTAACTAGGGCTATTTAACCTAGTTTTGCTTTGGCAATGTTTTAATCTTGTTAGTTGAATGCAGTGAAGTCTTTACTGCCACTATAGCATGAATACATATAAATACTTAAGAATAACTTAATTTTGATAATTACAATTAAAACAGTGATCACTTTTAAATGAGTCTTCAGCACAAGCTTATTTCAATGCAATGACTATGAAAGCAAAATGCCTGTGTGCTCTAATTCAGCAGTCTCTGAGAATAAAGAAAGATAAAATTGCTTCCTGCAAGTGCTTAAACTGTATACTTCACATCCCAAAATCAGACAGTTAATGAAAACAGATGGTTGTTGATATTCTAAAGGTAAATCATATTGTCACAAAAAGATGAGTCACTATTTGAGACAGGGACCATTCGTTCCTTGTATAAAATGATGCCCAGGTCTCAGATCTCAAACCTCCCTGTTCATATTCAAGATTTTATTTTACCATTGGAATAAATGGGAAATGAATCTAATCTTTCCCACCAGACCTGCTAGGGACCAAGCTTTCACTTAAAGATACGCCAACATTTCCAAGACAAGCATTTTACTTCCTTTCGAATCCATAAGGTCTTTTCTGTCTACTTAGCGATAAACATATCTCGTTACTTCCCATAATGAACAGCAAATCAGTGACTCTCTATTTCACACTTCACCCAATCACAAGCACTTCAGCATACAAGTCCCATGTAGTCAAAGAATTATTGAATTCTCTTGCTGTAGATGGTCTTGTACTATTTTTTGAACACAGCATCCACCTCTAGGCTAAAGAATGTGGCAAGCCTTTCTCTAAAAGCTTATTTTTGTAGATAAGCACTCACAGTGGACTTGGGAAAAAGAAGAATCATACTGGACTATGCCTGGACCTCGAAAAGCTACTGTCAGAGTACAATAGTGGTATTATATAAGTCAGGTACCTTGGCGTTTTCATTTGAAAAATTCATAGTGTTACTGCTTCTCATGGATGAGTGGATAAGAATCAGAGGAAAAAACAAATTATGAAACATAATGACATCAACGTCAAAATACTCCTTGCAAAACCTTCACTTGGAAAATTCCCATAAACAGCATTTACTATCCATATTGGCATATGTGAAGTGCATGCATAATCTTACACTAAATGAATGTGAATACAAATCTAGTTACCTGCGATGTTGTTCCCAGAAAAATCTTTTGGGAATCTCAGAAATTCAGGTCATTATCTGACTATTGCAGAGACAATTCCATCATCAATCAGAAGTTTTCATAGTGCTTATCCAGCCTAGTAGATAAAGAGAGATTAGTAAAATGGGGAGGTGCTAGTTAACAGGTATAAGGTTTCAGTAGTGCTAAATTAACAGAGATATGCTGTACAACATTGTGTCTATAGTTAAAAATACGGTATTGTACACTTAAAAATCTGTTACGAGGGTAGGTCTCATGTTAAGTATTCTTATCACAATAAAATAGAAATCAAAAGATGTAGGGATGCAGATATTTCCCCTTTAAGTTTAAATATGTCTTTGTTTTTGCTCTCAAAGCTCAGTTCTATTTAAAATCACAATGCCGAGAATCTTCTGAGAAAACCAGAATCAGTGGAAACTATTGAAATAGAAATGTATTGAGTGAAAGCAGATTATTCAGGAAAGAAAACCCCTCACTTTGAACAAACAGTGTCTCGGTGACACAAGTCAGACGTTCACCACCAGCAACTTCTGTTTTCTCTCTTTATATCCAAAATGTTTCGGAGAAAGTAGCCTTAAATTTATATTCCCCAGTGGCTGGAATGCCCGCCAGAGCCTCATCGTTACCATAGGAAAATATCTGTTTAAAGACCATCTGTTCTTCGGCGTGTCTGTTGAAAGTGCGTTGAGAGATCTGTAGCAAACAGTTTTTCTGTATATAAAAAAATCACTTTAAAAATGAGTGAAAATCGAATCAATGTTAAATCTATGTTGATACCATACCGATTCATTTGCTTTTTTTTTTTTTTGAGACGGAGTCTTGCTCTGTCAGGCTGGGGCGCCGTGGCGAGATCTCGGCTCACTGCAAGCTCCGCCTCTCCGGTTCACGCGATTCTCCCGCCTCTCCGGTTCACGCGATTCTCCCGCCTCAGCCTCCCGCGTAGCTGGGACTCACTGCAAGCTCCGCCTCTCCGGTTCACGCGATTCTCCCGCCTCAGGCTCCCGCGCAGCTGGGACTCACTGCAGGCTCCGCCTCCCGGGTTCACGCGATTCTCCCGCCTCAGGCTCCCGCGCAGCTGGGACTCACTGCAGGCTCCGCCTCCCGGGTTCACGCGATTCTCCCGCCTCAGGCTCCCGCGCAGCTGGGACTCACTGCAGGCTCCGCCTCCCGGGTTCACGCGATTCTCCCGCCTCAGGCTCCCGCGCAGCTGGGACTACTCTCGCGAGCCCCCGCGCCCGGCTAGTTTTTGTGTTTTTAGTAGAGACGGCGTTTCACCATGTTAGCCAAGATGGTCTAGATCTCTTGACCTCGTGATCCTCCCACCCACAGTGCTGGGATTACAGGAGTAAGCCACTGCGCCCGACCGGCCACATTTGTTTTTTTTTTTTTTTTACTGGGAGAAGAAAGGGTTGAGGCCCTGGGGTTTAAGGAGTTGAGTGCATATCCTACAAGCACCTGTGAAGACTAGTCTGGACTGGGAAGGCCCCATGGATCCGGGGTAAACAGAGAAATCTTTAGGTGACAGCATTTACCAGGTATGTTCCATGAACTGCTAGTTCCACCAAATAGCCCTACAAATTCCAGGTCATGAAGGCCTTCTTGGTGCGTTGGTTTGGAAATTGCTAAATAGTTTAAACTAAGTTAACTGAGTGATTTTAATGCCATAATTTTCAGATTCTCTAGTAAACTAAGTTGTATTATGAATCTCCAAAGAGACTACGGGGATATGCAATATTTCTCAAACCTTTTTGGATTTAAATCCCCTTCTCTCTCTCTCTTTTTCTTTTGGATGGAGTCTCACTCTGTCGCCCGGGCTGGAGTGCATTGGCACAATCTTGGCTCACTGCAACCTCTGCCTCCTGGCTTCAAACGATTCTCCTGCCTCAGCCTCCCGAATAGCTGGGATTACAGGCACACGCCACTACGCCCAGCTAATTTTTTGTATTTTTAGTAGAGACAGGGTTTCACCATATTGCCCAGGCTGGTCTCTTTGTTTTTTTTTTTTTTTTTTTTTTTTTTTTTTAAAGTATCTGTCATAACCAATGTTCCACAGAATACAATTTGGAACGTGCTGTAAAAAGAATGGGGAGAAATGGAGAATCTGTGAGATTAACAATAATAACGAACATTTGTATGTGTCTTGTAGTTTGTAAAATGCTTCCTCATTCATTAGCTCTTTTATTCCTTAGACCAATTTTATAGGAAAAATAGCTCAAGGACATTAAGTGACTCTCTAAAATACATGCAGTGATAAAAAGGTCAAGTTTTGATTTGGCTCTAGGTTTTCTGGCTTTAGTTCAAATATCCTGTCACTATACTGTGTCACTATACTATGCTCAGTGAAGATATCATCTGTTTCAATGTTTGCCTTTTGTTTCAATGACTGTCCTACATCCTGTTTCTCAGTGTTAGTATAATTAGGACTTTCTCCACCAGAGCAAGTTCCACGAGTTTTATGTCCTCAGCCTCCATCTTCTTTCTCCATGAAACCTCCCTCTCTGTAGTTCCACCTTTGCTAGATGTTCCAGCAGAAATAACTAACACACTCAAAGGAGGTCATGAAATAGTTTTAGTAAAGAGACGTTTTACAAAAATGGGGAGTGGAATATGGGAAAACAGAAGAGGATGATCAGTCTCCCAGGGTTAGCAATAACTCACAGCTCTCATTGCAATGGGTGAAAAGCAAAAGATGAACAGTCTGTTGCCACAGGGGAGAGAACCTGGGTAGAGGGGGTTTCTCAGCAAAAGGAAACAGCCAAGCTGTGGTGAAATGGAATGGAGGGAAAGAAGAGAATAAATACTCTGATTTTACTCTCCTCCACTTTTTGATCCCTTGCTAGTCCCTGGAATTAGCCAAAATCAACAAGAAGCCAAAGGACAGGAGAACTTCTTGATGCAGTACATAGACATCAGCTTCCCATGTCACCAAGCCGAATGGTAAAGAAGTAACCTGGATCTAAAGGAACACAAGGAACAGATTCAGCATCCCAGGTAATCGAGGCTGTCAAACCCCTTTAAGGACATAAAATGGACCTTAGAGATTTAACTTCCACCCATCAGGAAAGCACGAGAGGAAGTCATTAGGAAAAAGCTGGAAACCATATTGCTCAACATTTACAGGGATCGTAATTTTTTTGTAGTGTCTTAGTTAAACAACTTTGGTCTCATAAGAAGCATATCAGAATTGACTTTTCATTCTAGCCAGAGGCACAAGTAGCAGCCAGCATGAGAACTGTGTTATACACACTACCTGGTTCTCATCACCTACTGGGTACATTTTTTTCTGCTAGAAAAGTACTATCTGACATTCTCCTGAGCCATCAGCCCCTTCTTATTCTAAAGGTCCAGTTATACCTTAGATGGGAGAGATTCCCATTATTCCAGCATCAACACAGCATTGAGTCAATTGGTTGTCAGTTTCTCCAGATTTTGTACTTAAGGAGATCAGTCACTGCCTAATTAATTAGATTTCACCTCCAACATCCAATTCTCAGTATTACCAGGTTCCTGTCATTGTACTGTGTCCAAGCACAGCAGAGAGAAACAGGCAGAGTCAGAAGGAGACAGAAAAAATAAGAACGAGAGAGAATAGAATAACCCATTGATAGAATTCTACTTCTTATATATTTGGGGCTTATTTTGCAAGTCTTCAGATGTTCATTATTTTGTGAGTTTTAGAATTAAGAAAATATCCCACATTAATATCAGAAGATTGTTGGTAGCAATATATATATCTGCGAAATTAGTTTTAATTAATCAAAAATGGTACTTTGAGCTTACATGCTGTCCCCCAGTTCTGCTGACCTACCTTCTACAACTTTTCTTTGTTTTTCTTTCTTTTTTTCTTTCTTTTTTCTGAAACAGAGTCTCACTCTGTCGCCCAGGCTGGAGTGCAGTGGTGAGATCTCAGCTCACTGCAAACTCCACCTCCCTAGTTCAAGCAGTTCCTCTGCCTCAGCCTCCTGAATAGCTGGTAGCTGGGATTACAGGCACATGCCACCATGCCCGGCTAATGATTTTGTATTTTTAGTAGAGATGTGGTTTCACCGTGTTAGCTAAACTGGTCCCAAACTCCTGACCTCAGGCAATTTGCATACCTCAGCCTCCCAAAGTGCTGGGATTACAGGCATGAGCCACTGCGCCTAGGCCACAACTTTTCAAGAAATTAAATGTTTAGTTTTCTTTTAAGATTTCCAAATGTCTAACAGCCAAATAAAAATTGAAATAATCCATTACTTTCTTCAAATGAGGTAACCCACAGTTGCATTTATGAGACTTGTTGACTTCAGGAAACATTTCTGACCAGGGCCTGCTGCTGACTGGACCCCTTTTTAGAACGTTGATAGAGTATGCATGGCTCTGTTTTACTAATTATACTTAATATGGGTCTCAACCTAGGGTGATCCCTATATAAAGGGCCTACTGAGCCCTCACCAACACTTCACAAAAAGAAAAAATCCATATTCTCCTGAACAAATGATTCAAAGATTTCCAAGCCTTTATAATAGGGTTATATTCCTTTTGCTACAGCTTCAAAAGTGAAATGTCCTAAGTACCCCAACCAGACCTCTGGACCTCAAAAAAGAAAATTGTCTAATGCCTGAATTCTTCCCTATTCTGGAAGCAAAGGATGAAACCCTCCCCAGGCCACAGTCAAGGATATTCAGAGCACTGATTTCATAACCTTGGTTTCCTGGTTTCCCCTGGCAACCACCAGTTCTTCCGAAGTTACAGTGGAGAACAAATTAGAAGCAGAAAAGTAGGAGGGGTGCTGTTAGAAGCAAGCGCACTGGAAAGTGACAAGTGTCAGAAACAGAAGGGACAGAAGATACATTAACTGGAAATGTCTAACAGCCTACGGCCAGTAAGTGTTGGCCACACAGCCCTTAGTTCCACAATCATCCCTCAGGGTATCTCTATATTTGAGCCATACCAATGGCCCTGACTCATCAAGAAAAGATTAACTTATGTCAAGAATATTCTATTTAGTAAGGAAAATAAGTTTGCAATACATTTTAGAAAGATTTCCATCAAAATGATTATATATATAAAGTATATTTAAATTATGAAGCCTTAGCTATCTGGAAAATTCAAATAATGGGAACATTTAATAGTTAGAAATACTGAATAGAAGAGTTTTTTTTTGTTTTTTTTTTGTTTTTTTTTGTTTGTTTGTTTGTTTTTTGTTTTTTTGTATAGGGTTATTTATTCTCAGGACCAAAGGCAGGTGCTGGGAGGTGCCTTGATTGCTTATTGGTATAACAGATGTCAATTCCCCTTGTCCCAGGATGGAGTCTGCCTGATTTTTCCAAGTCATGTGAGTGAAGGAGAACAGAAATCAGTAGCACAGTGAAGAAGGAATGGACAGAAATGGAAGATGTATAACAAGTGGCAATGCTAGAATATAAATGTCGGAAAGAGAATAGTTGGAAAAACAACCAAACTAGTAAATGATTGTTTCCTCAGCTTTTCCTCATTTCTCTGCCTCCCTCTGCCTCTTGTCCTCATTTCTAAGTATCTACTTTCCTTTCTGAAATAACTACCAATTCCAGAAGCAGTTGAGCTTATTCAACAGAATTTTACCCTTCTTATCAATCTGTAGGTAAACAGAGAACCGGTCTCCCTCTGTCTCTCTCTTTCTCTCTCTCTCTCTCCCTCTCTCCCCCTCTCTCTCCCTCTATTTCTCTCTCTCTCTCTTTTGTCCATCTGTCTCTGCCTCTCTGTCTCTATATGTCTCTATGTGTGTCTCCCTCTGTCCCTGTCTCTCTGGCTTTTTGACTCTCTGTCTCTCTGTCTCTGTCGCTGTCTTTATCTCTCTTTCTCCCCAGTATCATTCCCTCTGTGCCTCACTTTTCTAATATGTCTGGCTAAAAATTAGAGGAGACAGGACTGAATCTGAGTTAACTCTTCTTGTAATTTGGACTGCATATAATTCTATCTCCAAGGTAGCTTTGAAGCTAAAAATTGAAAACTTTTAAGATAACATTTTAATTTCCTTAAAATACAGAATAACGATTGCTACATCTAAACAGCATTATATTTCAGGTTCTGGTCAGTGCAAAGTAAAAGTACAAAAATTATTGGAATGGAAGAAACAGAATTATCATTACTCTCAAATAATATGAATTTACAGATAAATTTACTAAAATTCATTTTAAACAGTTGATTATTGTTAATCAGTGTACAAGAACAATGTAGAAAAGTCAACAGTTAGAATATGCAATCTAACTGAGAAAAAAGAAGCCCATTTCCAAAGAAAACATAAGACCTTGGAAAAATGATTTTCAAAACATGTACAAGACTTTTGTGGAAATCATTATATCAGTATAAAATAGACAGACATTAAAGAAGACCTAAATAAATAGAGACCTAAATAATTGGAGAAACTTACATTGCTCATAATAGAAAACACAAATACTAACTTTCCTCAAAACCCATTTTGTTTTTGGATACCACGAGATATGCCCATATTGTGGCAGGCCAGGTCTTGCTAGTGGTGGAAGAGGCAGGCCTCCATGACAACTGTTTCAGCACTGACTAAGTGGTGAAGGTAGGTATTACAGCTGAGACAGCCAGTGCCCTTATACAAAGGCTGGAATGTAACAATAGCCCATCAAGTTTTGCACAGGCCTTTCCTGGGCCTTGAATATGGCAACATAATGAAGAAATTCTTAACAGGACTTGTTTAGGATTAAGCAAGTTTTATTGCAGATCTGAAGAAACTCCCCAGCCCTCCACAAACAAGTTGTATTGGGGTCTGAAGGAACTCCCCAGGCCTCCATGATTTACCAGGAGACAAGATAAGGGAATCACCCTAGTGACTGGACCCGTCTAGCTGAAGTACATTTACTGAGGCTCCAGAGGAAGGTCTTCAGGACTCAAACCTTAGTTACAGATTAGAAGTTACATACTTACATACAGACATATAGCTTAGAAGGTATGTAAGCTCTGGAAAACCTCTTAATTTTGAATTGGTCTGGAAATAGTTTCCCAGCCTTCTCCCTGTACTCAGGTACAGAAATAAACTCTCTTCTTTCCCAGTTCATCTGCATCTTATTATTGGGCTGTGAGAATAAGTAGCCCAACCCTTGATCAATGTGGGAACAATATAAGGTAGCAAACTTATTTGATAAATGTTGGGTGCATTCTGATGATCCCCCATCTCCCTCCCTCTCCTTGGGCCCTCCTATTCTCTGAGACAAAACAGTATTAAAATTATGCCAGTAAATAAACCTAAAATGGCTTCTAACTGTTCAGATGATAAAAAGAGTCACATGTCTCTCACTTTAAATCAAAAACTAGAAATGATTAAGCTTAGTGTGGAAGGCATGTTGAAAGCCTAGACAGGCCAAAAGCTAGACCTCTTTTACCATTTAGCAAAGTTCTGACTGCAAAGAAAAGTTCTCAAAGAAGATTAAAAGTGTTAATCCAGTGAACACACAAATGAAAATAAAGCAAAACAGCCTTATGGACAATATAGAGAATGTTTTAGTGATGTGGATAAAATATCAAGCCAGCACAATATTCCCTGAAGAAAAGTTCTAATGCAGAGCAAGATCCTAACTCTCTTCACTTCCTTGAAGGCTGAGAGACAAGAGGACACTGTAGAAGGAAACTTTGAATCTATCAATCAGAGGTTGGTTGATGAAATTTAAGTGGTCATCTCCATAACATAAAAGTGCAAGGTGAAGCAGCAAGTGCTGATGTAGAAGCCTCAGCAAATTATCCAGAACATAGCTAAGATCATTGATGAAGATGGCTACATTAAACAACAGATTTTCCATGTAGATAAAATAGCCTTTTCTCAGAAGAAGATGCCATATAGGACTTTCATAGTTAAAGAGAATAAGTCAATGCCTATCTTCAAAGCTTCAAAGCCTTAGCTAAAGCTGACAAAGGCTAACTGTTTCATCTGGACGCAATGCAGCTGGTGACTTTAAGTCGAAGCGAATGCTCATTTATTATTTTAAATATCCTAGGGCCCTTAAAAATGTCACTAAATCTTTTATGCCTGTACTATATAAATAGGACAATCAAGCCTGGGTGACAGCTCATCTTTTTAAAGCATGGTTTATTGAATATTCTACGCCCAATGTTGAGACCTGCTACTAAGAAAAAAGATTGCTTTCAAAATATTTCTGTCCAATGACAATGCACCTGGTCATCCAAGAGCTCTGATGGAGATACACAAGGAGATTAATGTAGTTTTCATGCTTACTAACAACATTCATTCTGTAGCCTATGGATAAAAGAGCAAGGATCAATTTCAACCTTTCAAGTCTTATTATTCAAGAAATACATTTTGTAAGGCTACAGCTGTCATAGAGAGTGATTCCTCTTATGGATTTGGCCAAAGTAACCTGAAAACCTTCCAGAATAAATTTACCATTTAAAACGTCATTAAAAATATTCGTAATTCATGAGAGGAGGTCAAAAGGTAAACATTTCCTAGAGTTTAGGAGTTGATTCCAATCCTCATGGAGAACATTGAGGGTTTGATATGGATTGGCTGTGTGCCCACCCAGATCTCATCTTGAATTCCCATGTGTTGTGGGAGGGACCCAGTGGGATGTAATTGAATCATGGGGGCAAGTCTTTCTTGTGCTGTTCTCATGATAGTGAATTAGTCTCATGCGATCTAATGGCTTTATTAAGAGGAGATCTCCAGCACAAGTTCTCTTTCTTTTCTTGCTGCCATCCATGTAAGACATGACTTGCTCCTTCCTTCTGCCATGATGTGAGGCCTCTTCAGCCATGTGGAACTTTAAGTTGAATAAATGTCTTTCTTTTGTAAATTGCCCAGTCTCAGGTATGTCTTTTTCAGCAGCGTGAGAACAGACTAATACAGTACATTAGTACCAGGGTGGGGTGCTGCTGAAAAGAGACCAAAATGTGGAAGCAACTTTGGAATGTGTAACAGAACAGGCAGAGGTTGGAACAGTGTGGAGGGCTCAGAGGAAAACAGGAAAATGTGGGAAAGTTTGAAACTTCCTAGAGACTTGCTCAATGGGGCTTTGACAAAAATTCTGATGGTGATATGAACAATAAAGTCCAGACAGAGGTGGTCTCAGATGAGAATTAGGAATGTGTTGGAACCTGGAACAAAGGTAACTCTTGTTATGTTTTAGCAAAGAGACTGATGGGATTTTGCTCCTGCCCTAGAGATTTGTGAAAGTTTGAACTTGAGAGAGATTGTTTAGAGTATCTGACAGAAGAAATTTCTAAGCAGCAAAGTATTCAGGATGTGACTTGGATGCTGTTAAAGGCATTCAGTTTTATAAGGGAAGCAGAGCATAAAAGTTTGGAAAGTTTGCAACCTGACCACACAATAGAAAAGAATATCCCATTTTCCAAGGAGAAATTCAAGCCAGCTGCAGAAATTTCCATAAGTAACAAGGAGCCAAACGTGAATCCCCAAGACAATGGGGAAAATGCCTCAAGGGCATGTCAGAGGTCTTCATGGCAGCCCTTCTCATCACAGGCCTGGAGGCCTAAGAGAAAGAAATGGTTTTGTGGGCCGGGCCCAGGGTCTGTGTGTTGTGTACAGTCTAGGACTTAGTGTTCTGCATCTCAGCTGCTCCAGTCATTACTAAAAAGGGTGAAGATACAGCTAGGGTTGTGGCTACAGAGGGTGCAAGCCCCAGACCTTTTCAACTTCCATGTGATGTTGAGTCTGTGGATGAACAGAAGTCAAGAACTGAGGCTTGGGAACCTCCACCTAGATTTCAGAGGATGTATAGAAATGCCTGGATGTCCAGGCAGAAGTTTGCTGCAGGAGCAGGGCTCTCATGGAGAACTTCTGCTAGGGCAGTGCAGAAGGGAAATGTGGGGCTGGACCCCCTACACAGAGGGGGTCTGCACCTGGAAACACCCCAGACACTGAATGCCAGCCTGTGAAAGCAGCCAGTGGGGAGGCTGTACCCTGCAGAGCCACAGGGGTAGAGGTGCCCAAGACCATGGGAACACACCTCTTGGCTTTAGCATGACCTGGATGTGACACATGGAGTCAAAGGAGGTAACTTTGGAGCTTTAAGATTTGACTGCCCCACTGGATTTTGGAATTGCATGCAGCCTGTAGTCACTTTGTTTTGGCCAATTTCTCCCATTTGGAATGACTGTGTTTACTCAATGCCTGTACCCCCACTGTATCTAGGAAGTAACTAACTTGCTTTTGCTTTTACAAGCTCATAGGTAGAAGGAACTTGCCTTGTCTCAGAGGAGACTTTGGACTGTGGACTTTTGAGTTAAGGCTGAAATGAGTTAAAGACTTTGGGGGACTGTTGGAAAGGCATGATTGGTTTTGAAATGTGAAGACATGACATTTTGGAGGGGCCAGGGACAGAATGATGTGGTTTGGTCCTGTGTTCTTACCCAAATATCATCTTGTAGCTCCTATAATTCCCATGTATTGTGAGAGGGACCTGGTGGGATGTAATTGAATCATGGGGATAAGTCTTTTCCATGCTGTTTTCATGATAGTGAATAAGTATCATGAGATCAGATGGTTTTATTAAGAAAAGTCCCCTGCACAAGTTCTCTCTCTTTTCCTGCTGCCATCCATGTAAGATGTGACTTTCACCCTCATCAGTCAGCAGCCAACAACACTGAGGCAAGACCCTCTGCCAGCAACAAGATTACCACCTGCTGAAGTCTGAGATAATCATTGGCATTTTTTTTTTAGCAATAAAGATTTTTAAGTGAGGGTAAGCAAGTACATTGTTCTTTTTATACATAATGCTAGTACAAGCTTCCTGAGTTAGTATAGTGTAAATGTAACTTTCATAAACATGGGTAAAACAAAAAATGTATATGATAGATTATTGTAGTATTTGCCTTATTGCTGTGGTTTGGAGTCAATTCTCAATACCTCTGTGAGGTATTCCTTTATAGGTAGATAGATGGATACATAGATAGATAGATAGATAGATAGATAGATAGATAGATAGATATACATGTGTTTACATGCACACACGTCTCATATATAATGTAATTTATAATAGTGTACAATTTATATTGATGTGTTGAATTTTACATTTTTTAAATCCTGATTACTTTGGTTTCTATGCTGGAGACAGAAGTGAAAACTCGCAATTTATTTGTATATATTATTTCAGCAACTCTGTTTTCCCAGGGAAATGTTAAATTTGAGCCTTATAGAGTTCCACAATTTCTACAGTTTCTATATGCAAAGCTGAAGACTGGAAGCATACTTTCTAAGTGCATTCATTCATTCATTTGAAATAAAATAACCTGGTGAACTTGTACCAGGTGGCAGGACCATCAATGAATAATAAATGAATCCTGTCCACTTGTCACTTAAAGTCTGTCCTCCTATACTGGAATGCTTCTGTTAGCACTCCATCCCCTGATCTACTTTTTCAGTCTTCCTTGTTTCACTTTTTTTCTTGAGATGCTCACCTTTGCAACTGCCCTAGTTTCCCTTTCCCTCCAGCTTCTGGTTGGAGTTGGCCAACGAGAGACACTGGTATAAGATTGGATGGCTGCTGGAGAGAGTATTTATTACTCCCTTTATTCCCTCCCTGCCCTGCCAAGACTCCAATAATAACTACCATCTTCCTAGAGGCTACAGCACTTAGTAGATGGCTTGTCATAGCTGCAGCTTTCACCAGGTTTTGAAGTCAGTGTTCCCTCCCTTTGCCCTTTTAGGACAAGGAGTGATAAGAGCTTTCCACTCTTCCTAGTCCTGGCTTCTTCATCATTCCTTCTGGGTAACTTTATTTCTTCCCTTTCTTAAGCAAAACCCTTGTGAGTGTGCCAGCCACTTACCTCTACTTATAATCTAAGGTTGGTACCTGAGATAAAACCGACAACATGTGGATCTGACACATCTGAAGTACTGTTCTTATTTTCTTGGTCTCACCTGTGTCTGCTCAGCACTTCTATGACACAGAAAACGCTACCACATGCTGAATTCCATGTGAGTCCACGGGCTGCTATCTCCAGACACCTCCAGGCACATGCCCTGGCTTTGCAGCACCTCCTGCCACTTCCAGAACTCAGGTCAAATTCAAGGCAGGATGTGGGTCTTGGCTCCCTGTATTGACGCCAAAAAGCTCCGTGGCGTAAATCAGAAGTGCTGAGGATTAGCTCCCCTGCAAAGTGAACATGGACCAGTGGGAGAGAGAAGACGGGAGGAAACAGGGCAAAAGCTCTGATTCTCTGATCCCTCTGATACCCAGCCAGTTCTGCAATGTTCACTGTGGCCAAGCAGGTGCAAGTGTGGAGCTGTGTTTCCTCACTGTCAGGAAGCAGAGAAGCAGTGGTTGGCAGGGCAACACATCTCCTTGGATCCGCCTCCCATCTTTTCCTACTTCACTTTCCTTTTTTCTCACTCCCACTGCCCTGGGATGCTATGTTTCAAGCAGATCTCTGTGAAGAAGTTACATTTAAATTGAGACTTGATGGATAAGAAGCAAATCATATGAACAATATCTTGATGGAAGAGAATAGCAGTAACCTTTGTGTTAAGGCAGGAGAGAGTGTTTGTGGAACGGCCGGAACACCAGTGTGAGTAAGGCGTAGTGAGAGGGAGGGAATGGGGAGTGAGATAATGTCGGAGAAGATGACAAAAGGATTAAGCCCATAAATATGCTAAATTTAGTCTAAGTGCAACAAGTGAAATAGGAAATTATTGGACACATTAAACAGGAAATGGTCATAATCTGATTTGCATTTTTAAATCCTACTCCGGCTGTCATACAGAAATGGCCTTTCATGGGACAGTAGCTGAATTGAGGAAACAGAAACTTAAGGATTGTGGTAAACTTGAACTGAAGTGGTGGCAGAGACCAAGGAGAGAAGTGGAGTGATACAGAATGCATTCTGGAGGAAAAAAAAAAACATGTCCAGGTTATAAATTAGATATGGGAGCTGAGAGAACAGAAGTGCAGAGTCTGACACCAAGGCTTTTGAATTAGTAAATCAATGGATGAGGATGGGTCATTTACTGAAAGAGACACACTTTGGGGGAAGTCTAGGTGGTGAAGGAACTGGTAGTAAAGAGTTCCATTTTTTAACATGCTGAGTTTGAGGTATTTATTATACGTCAAAGTACAGATATCAAGCAAAAATTAGAAACACAGAATTGCCGAACAATATCATTGGTAGGCATTATTATAAAGTGGGTATTTAAAGTCATGGGGAAGGGTTATATCATTTAAGAATGAATGGTAGAAAAATAATAAAAGCCTATGTCAGCCCTTGCAGAACAGGAGAAGTTAGTCAGAAAAGAGATTAAGAAGGATCTGTCAGAGAGATAAGGGGAATGTATTCTCTCCATATGATTGAGAGGAGAGTGTTTCAAACAGGGAGTGATCAACTAAGTTGGATGCTGTTGGCCTGTAGAGCTACAGGAAGACGAAGAATGCTCCATTCAATTTAACTTCACGGAAATCATTGATGGCTGAAAGCAGACAATTTAGTGGAGTGGCAAGACAGAAAGTCAGAAGTGTAAGAAAAGAGAAAAAGACAACACCAAAATAACCTTTCATA
Source organism: Macaca fascicularis (assembly GCF_037993035.2). Lineage (NCBI taxonomy): Eukaryota > Metazoa > Chordata > Mammalia > Primates > Cercopithecidae > Macaca > Macaca fascicularis. The sequence continues at coordinate 126,411,286 of NC_088388.1, read as the reverse complement.
TTCAACAAATTGGCAAACATTAAGCAAATTAATTACACCAAGTGCTGTTGAGCATGTAAGGAAACAGGAATTCTCATACATACACTTCAGGAGGCTTTGTAAATTAGGAAAACCTGTTTTGGAAGGCAATTTGGAAATACAGGAGTCGGGGAAGTAGAGTATACTTATCAATATGACTTGGCTCTTTACTTCTCAGTATGTACCCTGGAGAAACTCGCCCACATGCACAAGTGACATGTGCAAGAGTGATCATTGAAGCCCTGGGATAATAGAGATTCAAGGGAGATGGTCTGACTGTCCATCCACATGGAATGGCTAAAATTTTCTTATTCAAACAATGATATAATATAGATAGGAAGTAAAATATAAGAAATTAATCTATATCAGTGTGAATACATTTCAAAACAAAATGTTGAGTTAAAGAGCATTGTCAATAATTGCATAATAGTAATAACAGTGGTAATTAATGAAAATTATTACTAATAGCATAAATATCATTTACAAAAATTTAAAGACATGGCATAGTGTTTAAAAAATTGTGAGTGTATATGTATATAGAAACATGAAATTTTAAAATGTTCATGGGAGAGATATACATCAACTTCAGGAAAATGGTTACCTCTAGATTGGGGAGGCAAAATATAGTAGAACAGACCTTTAGTTATTTCTGTAATACTTTAATTCTTTTTTTTTTTTTTTTTTTTTTTTTTTTTGAGACGGAGTCTCGCTCTGTCGCCCAGGCTGGAGTGCAGTGGCGCAATCTCGGCTCACTGCAAGCTCCGCCTCCCGGGTTCACGCTATTTTTTGCAGTTTTATATATGTTTGGAATATTTCTTCATTCTTAGTTTTTTAATAAATGATAGCTGGGGAGGTAGAGGAAATGAGTCTAGAGAATTTGATCAGAGAATTTGTCTCCTGGTTGATCTCATCAAGATCTCTAACTTTAAGCAGCATCTGTGTGTGGACTCTGTCTCCCCTGAGAGGTAGGCTGATATGTACATACTTCTATTCCACATCTCCATCTGGATATCCAATGGATCTTCCAAACTTAGCCTAACAAGTTTTTGATTCCTCACTCTTGCTCCCAACAAAACTTGCTCCTCTTTGTTTCCTCACCTGCGTAACCAATCCCACTCTCCACCCAATTTCCCCGGCCCCAACTTTAGGTTGTATTCATAATTCATCTCTCTCTCTCTCTCTCTCTCTCTCTCTCTCTCTCTCTCACACACACACACACACACACACACACACACATCTCTGCTGTTAGCAAGTCATTTTGATGTTAGCTCAAAATATAAATCTTATGGCCACGTTCACTGGCTCATGCCTGTAATGCCAGCACTTCAAGAGGCCAAGGTGGGAGGATTGTTTGAGGTTAGTAGTTTGAGACCAACCTGGGCAAAGTAATGAGGACCCCATTTCTATAAAATATTTTTTAAAATTACCTGGGCATGATGGTGTGTGCCTGCATTCCTAGCTACTTGGGAAGCTGAGACAGTAGGATTGCTTGAGCCAAGAAATTTGAGGTTATAGTGAGATGATCATTCCACTATACTCTAGCCTGTCTCAAAAAATCTGTATCTATGTTTCTATATCTATCTGTCTATACCTATTTATATATCTCCAGAATCTACCATTTCCCACCACTTCAACTGTTGCCATCTTAGTCCAAGCCACTGTCTTCTCTTCCTTGCTCTGTGGCAATGGATGTTTCTTTTGTTTCTCATTCTAACTCTATAGTTCAACAATAGACTGGTATCTTTTAAAATGTAAATCACAGCCGGGCGCGGTGGATCACGCCTGTAATCCTAGCATTTTGGGAGGCTGAGGCAGGCAGTTCACGAGCTTAGGAGATCGAGACCATCCTGGCTAACACAGTGAAACCCTGTCTCCACTAAAAATACACACACACACAAAATTAGTCCTGCGTGGTGGCATGCACCTGTTGTCCCAGCTACTTGGGAGGCCGAGGCAGGAGAATTGCTTGAACCTGGGAGGTGGAGCTTGCAGTGAGCCGAGATTGTGTCACTGCACTCCAGCCTGGGTGACAAAGCAAGACTCCATCTCAAAACAAAAAAAAATAATAAATGTGAATCACATCATGCCACCATCCTGGTCAAACTCACGAAAGAAACAAAATACAGGTTCCTTTCTGTGGTCTCCATAAAGCCAAAGGAATTTTTATATTTTATAGAATCTCAAATAATATTTGTTGGATAAATAAATGAATGGGAGAAAACATTACTGAAGGAATAAGGAACTTGAATTGGTGCAAGATCATGGGCACAAGTGGAGGAGCCAGCATTTAACAGTAGGTGAAATATCACTCCAGCATAACAAGAGAAATGCTGGAGGAGATGGTTGATGCTTTGGTGGAAGGAGGTAAAGGATTTCCTGCTTGATGGGTTTTATTTCCTCAGTGAAGTGTGAGGCCACGCCAGCAACTGCCAGGATGTGTGGCATGTAGGATATATGTAAGAAGAGAGGAGAAAGCATGCGTCAAAGAACACAAAATCAAAATTTCTGCCAAAGTAGGATTTTCAACATGTTTACTGCCTATTATGGCTTAGTATTTATGAATTTAGTATTAATCCAGTCATCCTCATCAAACCATTTTCTTGTAATATTTAACTGCTTGAGTGCAGGCACAGAAAAGATGGAAAGTTAGTTCTGATGAGCTGGAGTTTTTACTGGAGTAGAAGAGAGAAAGGAGGGAGGGAATAGTAGATAATGATTGTATCTAATGATGGATCATAAAATCTAAACTGGGCAAAGAGTACAGTGAAGATAGGAGGGAGGTTAGGAATAGAGAGAACTGATGGTGTTCATGGATTGGAGATTTAGATGTGATATGAACTGCAGCAGAGTGAGAATTAGATACAGGAATACTTGGTATAAAGATTACAAAGGTGAAACACCAGTGTGATATTGACAAATGTATGTTTGATATTTGTTTTTTGTTTTATTTTGTTTTGTTTTGTTTTTTGAGACGGAGTCTCGCTCTGTCACCCCGGCTGCAGTGCAGTGACCAGATCTCAGCTCACTGCAAGCTCCACCTCCCGGGTTTTTATGCCATTCTCCTGCCTCAGCCTCCTGAGTAGCTGGGACTACAGGTGCCTGCCACCTCGCCCGGCTAGTTTTTTTGTATTTTTTTTAGTAGAGACAGGGTTTCACTGTGTTAGCCAGGATGGTCTCGATCTCCTGACCTTGTGATCTGCCCGTCTCGGCCTCCCAAAGTGCTGGGATTACAGGCTTGAGCCACCGCCCGGCCTGTTTGATATTTGACCCAATTTCCTGGCATACAATTCCTAAAATCCTTGGAATCTTGAAAGTGCTGTCTTTTGTGTTTGCTAGTGATTGATTGATAGCTTCAGGACGGGGCTGGTCACCAGAACGACCAACGCAGACTAATGCTTACACCAGGATGAGAGGGCTGGGACTTTCAGTTCTACTCCCCAGACTCCAGGGAAGAGAGAGAAGCTAAAGGTTAAGTTGATCACCAATGGCCAATGGTTTAATAAATCATGCCTAGGAAATGAAGCCTCCACAAAATCCCAAAAGTTCTAGATTCTGAGAGCTTCTGGAGGTTCCTGGAGGGTGGTGGGCCCGAGGAGGGTGTGGAAGTGCTTCACCCCTTCTCCCTACCTCACTCTGTGTGTTTCTTCATCTCTACCCTTTGTAATAGCCTTTGTAATAAACTGGTAAACATAAGTGTCTCTCTGAGTTCTATGAGCTGATCTAGCAAATTGATGAAATCTAAAGAAGGGGTTGTGGGAGCCCTAACTTGAAGCCAGTGTCAGAAGTCAGAAGTCCCTGAGGCCCAGACTTCAGACTGGTGTCTGATGGAGAGTGGGGCAGTCTTGTGGGACTGAGCCTTCAGCAGGTGGGATCTGACACTGTTGCCAGGTAAATAATGTCAGAATTGACTTGGACTACACCAACTGGTGTCTGCTGCAGAACTGACTGGTGTATGGGGAAACCCCATCCTTCACATTTGGTCACAGAAGCTTTCTGTGTTGATTGTTGAGTAAGAGACTAGAAGAAGCATTGTGAGTCTGAGCGTGAGTTTCTTCTTCAGAACTGGCAGTCAGGGGACTGATTGGCTGATTGTAGGAAAGGTCATTGAAACAGAGGGGATTAGGGTATTGAGCTATATTAAAGAACAATTGAAAATGTTGAATGTTAAAGAAAAAAAGTCCAGTCTTCAGAAAGACAGAGAAGGTTACTAAAAAGCAATCAGGAAGGGGCAATGCCATTAACATAAAGGTTTGTTTGTTTATTCATTTGTTTCAGGAGGAAATGGGGAAGGGAGACATCTAGAAATGTCACTAAAGACAAAAGATTATACTCACCCTATTTTCCGCATGAAGGAATACAGTCTCACAAATAAACCATCGCTTTTTGAGATGTGGCAGAGAAACAGCATTCTCAGGTAATCATGATGCAATGTATATATATATATTAAATTATCACATGCACATCTTAAATATATACAATTTTTGTCAATTAAATATTTTTAAAATAAATAAGAGATTTTGTTCTGTTTGTTCTGGTATTACCCAGTACAAAAACTATTACTTTTGTCAATGCTTCCATAACTTGGGACAAAGTTTCTTATTTGTTCACTATATTCTCTCTAGTGTTACTTCACCTTTTGAGGATCAAAACCAAAATAGCCTGATATGGTTTTACTAGCTGTAAAAATGCATTTTTCCTTTGGTATTTGATACTTGCAAAAATAAGAGTTAATAAAGCAGCAAGATATCTGCCTATTGTTGTGTTTAGGGAAATAAAAAACTAATCAGCTATTTAAAAAAATTCAGAATGCTAGCCTTTGGTATCCCCTACTGTTTGATTTTGGGCAAATCATTTAACATGTTTGTTCTGAATTTTTAACCTGTAATGTAAGCTGGACCGTATGATCTCCAAGCATCTACCTAGGTCTAGAGTCCTATTTCTTTGTATTTATCCTATTTACCACATTGCCTTCTGTATTTTACCAGTTTTCAATTATTTTGGAATTATATCTGCTATTTGCTAAAAATGAACTTTAAATAACTGAGATCCATGTGGTTTTCTTCTGCTTCCCAAAAGACGAAATTGGTGGAAATACAGTAATCTCTACAGATAACTCTTGGTTAGCCACACTAATAGAACTTAGCATCATCGATGAGAATTCAAATATTAAGTAATAAAAAAAGTTTATATTTGAGTTTGGACTACACCTTGATTTACTTATTTTGCAGGTATACTTTCTGAATTACACCATTATAAACTAAGCATTATAAATTAAATATTCACATTCTCTAGGTAATTATCAGCTGAGAGGTATGAGGATGAAGAGTTCTGAACTTTCTAATAGAAGAAGAAAGACCAGACTGTAATTAAATAATTTAAAAATGCATAATATGTCACAACAATAATAACAGTAATACTAGTCAACAAATGAATCCGTTGGATAATGGAAAGTTAACTAAATAAACTTGTCTCTGTTTGCCATCCCCAACTTGAAATAACCTAGGGCACAAATATGTTAGCACAGTACCTGGCACAAAACAACTCAATAAATATTGATTTTTCTCTTTTTTTCTTGATTATTAATACAGGTTCCTTTTTTATTTTCTTAATTTATATGAAGGTCACTTCTTCTCTATTGATTTGAATTCTTGTAGAACAAAGAGATTACAAATACAAAAAGAAAATGTTGAAACCTTGTTCTAAAGGAGAGCTTAATGTGACAATAAGAACAGTTTCCCTTGCAGTAAAAATACTGTTAGGAAGTGTGTGGACTCAAAATTCGCATCAAACCTATTTATTTTGCAGATATGGGGTAAATTTCCCCGTTAGTCACTAAGATAGGCATATAAGTTACCATGACAATAATTATTATAAGCAACCAGTCTTCAAATGGATAGTTTGAACATAATACAATATACTTTAACAAATGGGATTTTAACACTCTCTAGGTATTTTCTCTGCTGTGTGAAATGCACTGTGTGAAATCTCTTTGTTCAGCTCAGACAGGTCGTTTGTCAAATTCCTCCTCATTATTAAAAATGTATTCAGTGGCATTTAATGAGTACATATGGATTCAGAAATGATCACAAATCAAAATTTCAAAAGTCATATTTTTATCTGCACTCTCCGAGGCTATGAATATGTAGCAGGCCCTTAATGTGGACTATTGTTAGTGCTCAAACAGGATCTGATTCTTATCACTGAGATTTTATAGCCCTCCTTTTTCAAGTAAGGAAGTTACAGAACCCAAAGAGATAGAGTGAGTGTCTGTGAAAGAAACCCCGAGAATGGGGATTCTAACCTCAAATTGCAGTCCCCATTCAACTATTCTTTCATTTAATGACTTTGTAATTAATATTTGCTAATTTATTATTTTGTTTAGAAACTGTTTATGAAGTGTTTGCAAATAAATTATGCTCTGTAAGTACTACAGTATTAATAGTAACAATAATTATTGTGTGAATAAGTGTAATTTGAAATAGAATTCTTGGATTCCCATTTTGAAGCGTTGCTTTTTCTCTTTGCACAGTCAGAAGAGTACATCACAAAATTAGGCAGTGGGAAAATTCCCTTTTCAAAACCATACAGAGAGAGAGGCCTCACAGATCTTACCTAAACCGAAAAGATCGATGGTAATAAGGCTTACTGTTTATCATAGCAGAATATTTCACAGAACTAAGAACAAAGGCAGTTTATGAAAATCTCACTTATTTGGTCCAGGTTCTATTCCAAGAATACCTTTAAAATGTGGTTCACTAAAGGATAAAAATATTTGCAGGAGTGGATACAGCTGTCACCTAAAACTACACATAAACATGAAAGGAATGTAGGCAGGATTTTAAACCAAAGACACTCACCCTAGTCTGGTCCATAAAAACTCTCCTCACAGCTCTTCTTGCTCTTTTGCCTTCTGCTGACTTGTTGCAGTTGGATACAGAGACTGGAAGCTACAGTTCAAGGTGATAGAGCCCAAAAAAGGTAGAGCTGGGATCCTCCAACCATTGTTTGAATGACAGCTGCTTGCTTGAAAATTTATGTGAGCAAGATATGTACTTCTACTTGAGTGTGTGTATGTTTGTATAAATATATGTAGACACACATTTACATATATACACACGTGTGTTTTTATATATGTGTGTGTGTGTGTGTGTGTGTGTGTGTGTATATATATATGGTCTTAGTCCTTTTTGTGCTGCTATAAGATAATAGTTGAGACTGGGTAATTTAAAAGAACAAGAATTTATTTCTTACAGTTCTAGTGGCTGAGAAGTCCAAGGTTGAGGGGCCGATATCTAGTGAGGGCTTTCTTGCTGCATCATCTGATGGCAGTCGGTAGAAGGGCAAAAAAGCATACTTGTGGGAGAGAAAGGATGCCAAACTCATTTTTTTTTTTAAATTAGGAACTTACTCCTGTGATAACGTACTCCTGGAACAATGGCATTAATCCATTCATAAGGATTCCTTGTGACATAATTACCTCTTAAAGGCCCCGCCTCTCAACAGCCTTGCATTGGGGATTAAGTTTCCACACGTGAACTTTGGGGAACACATTCAAACCTTAATATGTATCCATACAGTATATATAAATAATGTATATAAATAATTTGTAACTATATATTGAGTACTACGTAAGTATATCAATGCAAATTATATATACATATATTAAGTTATGTATTATATAATTATATATAACTTAAATCATAACATAATCATATATAATATACATAATAGTTTAGTTCTCAGAGTGACTGCTTTCATTATGTGTAATATACAGTACCATATCATATAATTATATATAATCCTTATACACATTATTATATGTTATATTTATATATGTGGTCATGCTACATAAAGATATTTCAATCAATAATGGACCACATGTATGACAGTAGTTGTATAAGATTATAATGGAGCATATAGAGAAACCCGATATTGTCATTGCAGATCAAGTAGGGGAAATTATTGGTATTTAGTAATGGTGCTGGGATGTTTGGTTTTCCGTATTTAAAAAAATGTATATATAAATATATGTACCATCTGGGCTTGTGTAAGTGCACTCTATGATGTTGCACAACAATGAAATCACTTAACAGTGCGATTTCCCAGAATGTATCCCCATCGTTAGGTCGTGTTATGATCATGTGCCTGACTGTATATAATCATAAAAATAGCAAGTATGAGAACTACATTAGGATCAAACTTCCAGAATTACAGTGCAAGGTCAGAATGAGCCAGCAACGTGACCACCTTGATGCCAAATACTGAGCATTTATCTAGTGCTTTTACCTCCTCATTGACAAAGGACAGGATTGGTGCTGCCATCAAGATGACACTATAGCCTGCAGATGGAGATCATGTGCCAATAACAACATAGACAGGAGCATCACAGGGCAAGGATTATGGCAGGTGTTGACAGCTGTCTCTCAAGTTACTTCTTTGTAATCATTTGCAGGAGACAAATACAGGCAGCTACAGCCCAAGGCTCGCTGCTGAGCTGCTTCCAGCCCTTGCTAAACCAGGGTAGCATTACAGGCTACCTCCAGTTCTACAGACTTTGCCACTAAAAGCCCTGTCAATACCAGATATACACTGGGCTTGTACAGGCTATGTTCACCTCTGTAACTCTTCTGTGTTTAACAGCAGGGCAGCTAACTTCATCATCCTTCACTGGATTTTCCTTTTCGGCTTACATCTCCAAGAAGATTCTAGTCCTGTAATATCTTTCTTTTTCCCTCTATTTACTACAGGGCTATGTCTAAATGTGATTAGATTTACTCCATGCCAGTGCTTCTTGGGTCTAAAGTCACAAACTGCTAACAGGTAGATCTGAGAGATGCTCAACAATTCTGCCTTCCTATTTTGCCTTTCTATTTCTCTCGCAAGTCAATGCAGTGTAAGTTAAAACCAATTTCTTTCTTTCTCAGACAGACACTGCAGCCATTACATTGGGGGTTAAATGGTTTTCACTCTCCTAAAATGGTTAAGATGCCTGTGTTATTGGGTTACTTCAGCTCCCTTGATCCACATCCTGTTGCCAGCGAAGGTCACCAAGATTTTGGAAGCAGAGTAATGAAGTCTTAGGGGCCCTGGTTTTATTTAAGTAGTGTCAGCACATCATTGGTGGTGAAAAACCTACAAGGTGTGATACCTCTTCTGGATTCTCAGAGCCCAAGCTGAGACTACAGGAGTTCACAGTAGAAGTTTATTTTCCACTCGAAATGTAGTTTCTATTCTTAGGTTTACATCCAAAGACACAGAAGATCAAGGCTTCCAATGGCCCTTCAGAATGCTGTAGTAACGTCGACCCTAGTGACCTGAGATTGTTGATGTATGAGACTCTTTTCCCCTATTCTTCAGCATGTTAGGGAAGAAGATTTTCAAAACTTTTCTGTGTAGCCTGTCTATATGTCCATACTGAAATTCAAGGCATTCCCCATAATGTCTAACTCCAATCCTTCCTTTTAAGTCTCTCTGCCTTCCTTTCCTCCTCTCCGTTATTCAGCAATAGTGAGGCAGTCCGCTCAACAATGCCCTATTCAAATCTATTCCCTGCTTCCCTAGAAAAAAAAATGCTACAATTTGACCACCGAAGGGAAGCATCACACATTTTACGTGTAAAACATCCCATCTTCATAATTTTAATCTTTTTTTTTGGTCTTGTATCACCAATATTGAAGTACAACTAAGGAGAATTAGAGATTTGGAGTGTGGGCTACATGTTACTGGCTTTTGCTGGACTTTTGGGACAGAGAGAGTGGAGGATGTCTTCAGCTCCAGTTATGCAATGATACTGAGCTCCATGCTCAGATACAGGAAACAGAGGAAAGGATAGCTACCCAGAAACCAAGAACAGTCTTCGGGTTAGGTGGATTCCTTAGGGACACAGCTGCTAAGTAGGAGAAAAACAGCACAAACCAAGTCTTCTAATTCTTTGGCCTGTTCTCCAGTCCTCATTCACAGAGGAAGTGGCAAGGATCCAAGGAACAGCTTTTGCTAATTATTAGGCATTTTCACTCAGGCTGTGTTCATTTTCCCAGGGTGATATAACTAAGTGTATGATTTTATTCTTGCTTATTTATCTGGTTACTTGTTAGCTCTTCATTTCCTTACTGTTTCCTAGTTTGGATTCCAAAACACCTTTCTAATGCCACTTCCTTGCTTACTAAGCTTCATTGACTCTCTATTGCTTATAAAATAAAATTGCATGCACAATTAACTATAATACAGTAAGCTAATAGTAGCATGTATTGAGCCCTTTTTAAGTAAGCTGTGCTGTGTGCCTTCTGTGTATGACACCTAAATGTCACAACTACCTTGCAGGGTAACTGTTTTATTCCCATTCCACAGATGAGGGTTCCGAGGCACTGAGAGGCAAGAGGCTTACTCACTGTCAAAGAGCTCCTAAGTGGTAAAGCCAGAATTTAAACTCAGATTCTTTTGAATCCAAAGTCATTACCCTCATATTAAAGTATGTCATTGTGCTCATTGGTCAGTTCATTCATTTACTTAATTGACGTTAATGACACTTGTAGCAACAAAATATTATGGGAAGGCAAAAAAGGGAGCAATTAAATCAGAGACATTTAGAAGGGCGAAAACTTTAAGAATAAATAGAACTGAGTCAAGTGCTGAAAGTTCATGTAAGGTGTGGACTGGCTTTTGGAAGATGGTTTTTCTAGGATAGTGAGCATGAAAAAATAAATAATCAGTCCACAGAAAATAGAAAAAAAAAATAACCCACTTAAACCCTATGACAAATGTTTCTTTCTTCGATTCAGCCCAACTCTACTGAGTTTCAAAATAAATGTATGATTCAATTTAATGTCCTTTGCAAAAAGCATGTTGGTTTGGGAAGATGACGATGCATATATTATGTTAGAAATGTATAGTTTCCTAAAGAGGCATTTCTTTATAAGACAATGGGTCTTACAAGACTACAGGAAAGGACATACATCTGGGGAATTGTCAGAGATGTCACCTGATTCTTCCTTTCACTGGACTCTTCTAGTAGATGAAGCATACTAAACATTTTTTTTTTTTTTTTTTTTTGAGACGGAGTCTTGCTCTGTCGCCCAGGCTGGAGTGCAGTGGCTGGATCTCAGCTCACTGCAAGCTCCGCCACCCAGGTTCATGCCATTCTCCTGCCTCAGCCTCCCGAGTAGCTGGGACTACAGGTGCCCGTCACCTCGCCCAGCTAGTTTTTTGTATTTTTTAGTAGAGGTGGGGTTTCACCATGTTAGCCAGGATGGTCTCGATCTCCTGACCTTGTGATCTACCCGTCTCGGCCTCCCAAAGTACTGGGATTACAGGCTTGAGCCACCGCGCCCGGCCGCATACTAAACATTTTGAGTGGGTACTGTTGGAAGGGAGAAAGGCCCCTGATGAGAATCACGTGGACAGGAATCTCCTTTGTCAGTGAGCCCCTGGCATTACATGACCATGGCCATCTTACACTCATCATGGGCCACTTCTTAGGTCTTCGTATGCCCACTGCCCCCATATAACTTGCCTTTGAAAATGTCTATTTTGTGTGAGAACTGGGAAGTGGAGACATGAGTTTCACGTAGTGTGTTCATTTGCAGAGGCAGTGAGTGATGCTTCATTCTGAAACAAACGTGTGAGTGAAAAACAAACAATCCACTCAGACTAAACCTATCTTCCAGCGTCCCTCCTGAACCTAAAACAAACAGTCGACTCAGACACAAAACAGATGCACATTATCCTGTCAAATTCTGCTCTCCTTAACTCAATTTAGCATGGTGACTGCAATCTTTTTTTCTTTTCTGTGTTGGTTGTCATTCTACCTGGGACTGCTGAGAAATAAAGTTTGTTCTTTCCCACAACTCATATATGTCCAAATATGAAATTTTCATGATTTTATTCTCTTCTCTTACGCTTCCACTTCCAACACACACATCAAATCATGTGAGGTGAGCTGGGGGCAATTGCTCTTAGTGCACTGAGCCAATGGACACATATTTTACGTTCCATTTTAAGTCCTACTTAAAATTTCTTCCTTAGGATAAGGTTGGTCTTTTCTGATATATATATATTTTTTTACTTTTTTAATATATTATTTTTAGAAACTCGGAAGGCACAAGATGATCCTTGAGAGATTCTCTTAACATTATTTACTCTATTTCAGAGAAATGGCTGGGAAAATATACTTCACAGTTGTACACGATCATTCAACTTGCAATGAAATACTTGTTGAATCTATTGGACTAGATAAATGTGAAAGCCAAAAGAACACACCAAAAACTGTACACTCCTATTATTTCTCCTTTTTCACCGTGGTTTCACCAATTCAGAAAGCAGACCGTAGCTTTGGCGGTTGGAGCTCTTGAAACTTATACTGCTAAGTAATAGATAAGGGATAAGTTGAAGCCGTCTCTCTGCCTCTCATTTCCTTAGACTCCATATGTTTAATAGCTCCTGCAAAGCTTTCCATTGTACAGACTCTTAATGCAGCTGTCGTAAGTGCAGCCATAAGAATTTCCTCTGATAAGAATGATCACAGAAAGCAAAATACCTGTTTTCCCGTTCTCATGCATTTACTTACTATGTAGGTAACCTTCAGCAAATCATGTTTTTTTTTGTTTGTTTGTTTGTTTGTTTTTTCCTGGGCTTTCTGTATCCTCAGCTTGAAAAAGAAGACCAGATGCTCTTTGGGGCTCTCCAAGCTCTAATCTTATGATCACAGTCTCTGGTGGGGTGATATCCACTATCAACATCAACTTGAATGAGTCTTTTCTCCATCTAAGAAAAAGCAAACTAAGAGAGCTTGAAAACTGCATATAATAATATCATAAAATTCACAGGCTGAAATTGCAGGGTCCAACATTGTTAGGTAGATGATAGGGGAAGTCCATGATTTAGAAGCGGAAGCAAGAGATTTAGAAGTAGAAGCTGCTCCCAGTCTCTCATCCATCCACCCAGAGACATTGTAACGATCATTTACCTAGGCAGCCCAATGTTTCAGTTTCCTCCTCAGTTCCTGTTTATGTAGAAACTAAGGTTTTGAAGTTATCCTAATGTTTTATTTTATTTGTTTTGTTTTATTTTGGCCTAGCATCTCAGGGCTTCAGAGGCAGATAATTGTATATGTTCAGGCCAAAACTGGAGAGTGTCACTATTTCCCTTCCTTTTCTATGAAATTTCCTGTCCTAGATTTTTAACTCTTTATCCTTTTCTCCCTTTGTATGTCTCAAGTTACACATTTTGGTCTGGCCATGGCTTTCCACCTGCCCGCTCTATAGCTCTTAAGAGTGGCCCCACATGTTCTGTCCCAGATTCATTACTGAAGGGACTCTGCCGCAGGAAGGCATGTGGCCTCAGGTACTCCTTAGTGCTAAATTTAACTTTATGCTTGCTATCTCCGTACGCCATTTCCCTTCGCTGTTTGTGCCTGCGTTTTCCTCATATGAAATGGAGATAATAACACTTGCCTTCTGCAGCCCACCAGGGTGTTATGAGGATTAATTAAAGTTCTTTGAAGATGACAAGTCCTGAGCATAGTTATTATTAGCTAAGCAACCTGCCTGTTTTAATATTAAGGGTCTTGAGGAAGGGCAGATGAGCTCCTTTAAGCATAACCCTCACTCCCTTTTTTCCCATATTACTTTTTGCCAGCTCCAGCATGCAGAGAACCTGAGGGTGTTCTTTGCAAAATGTGCTTTTTCAATAGGATTAAACTGCATAAATAATTGAAAAGTGGCAATGCGCCTGAAGAGTGGAGAGCACCTTCTCATTACTTCCTGCCTTCCCAACCACCTCCGTGGAACCCTAAGAGCCCTCTAGTTTCCTAAGGCGAACTGCAGAGGCTGGTGTGAATTAATTCTTGGCATATACATACCATTTTGTTCACTTCAAAATATTTTACAAAATATACATTTTTAAAAAACCCATACATTAGGCTCATTGATTCTCACTTCCATGATGGAAAAACTGAGGTATAAATATATGAACCCATTTGCCTAAAGACACAGAGGGAAAACAAAGGCAAAAGCCTCATTCTTAAACTCATGGATTATTAGGTTCAAAGATCCAAGTAGTTTAAATAATGGCATTTTGAAATTTAGAGTTGCCCATCTCTGGCCTTAGTTCTACTCTTTAGGGTAGCACCAGTTTGCTGGCTTTTCAGCCCTGGAAGTAATGAAAACCTAAAAGGCGGCTGTCAGGCTTCTGGCTGTTCCTCATAATGGTATGTCTTCTCATTATCAGGTAGAACATTCCTCTTTCGTGTGTCCATTCTATTCACTGTTCTATAAAATCTCACCTCTTCTCTCTGAGTCTTCTTAAAGTGTGATGCTCACAATATATACTGAGTACTCTAGATACAGTCAGACTAGCATGGAGCAAAATGAGATTTTACCTCCCTTATTCCAGACTCTGTTCTATCTTACACAATGACACGTCATACTCATGACTCCTATTACATTTAACATCAGCTAACATTGCCACATCATTTTCACCTCCTGCTAGCCAAGGAATTTTTTGTTTATCTTTTACTGATTCAATTGATTTTTACCTATATGCAAGACTTCACATGTATAGATAATTATTTAGCATTCTAGTCTTCCCTTGTTTTTCTCAGCTTGATTAAATCGTTATCAACTCTGACTTTCATGTAGCCTGTGAGCTCACTCTTTTTACCAGCAGTGGTAATGATGATCCCTTTATTTCCTTTATTGCCTTTGCAGATTGTCTAGTCTGCAAAGGAAGACAACTCAGGAAAAATAAAAGCAAGACAGAAGCAGAAGGAATGGAAGTTAGGAAGTGAATAAAATGTAGAGAGGATAGTGATAGTGGAGAGAAAGACAATTTAAAATTTTCTCATTTCCTAACATACCTTTCTAAAGATGTGAACATTGCAAAAGAGGAAGAATTTCCTTTTTCCCAGAGCACACAGTAGGAGCATGACTAAGATGAGATGAAATGTGCAAATATTGAATTTTGCAGACATTTTCTCTAACTTGTTATAACTTCATTTTCCCTGTGCCATTTCACCTTCATGTTGCTCATCAGGATTCCTGAAAGGGTCTCAGTAACTTGGAGCAAAAAGTTTCTGAATGGATCCTATAGGAGAATCATACTTCCTTTTTTATTCCTGGGAGTCCTTTTCGATGCGGATGCTTTTCTGTTATTTTCCGTGGATCTGGATGGCAGTGTCACTTACTCTCAGGCTATTAGTTTCCTGACTACTGAGCTTTCTTTGGCTATTATAAGTTCACCCCTCTATCCTCATTTGGAAATGCAGGGATTGTCTACAGGGATTGTCTTTCATTTCTATTTTTATTAAAAAAAAATTTAATGCATTGCCATTTTACCCTCTTGCCTGCAATGATTGCAGAAAGAACCAAACAGCAGCCAAGAAGAGTCCTAAGTAATCCTTAGAGAAATAAGTGAAGTCATAATTGGATAATCTGCAACCAACAATTATTATCTGGGTTACAGTCTTTTTGAGTGTACCTTCATGCCAGCGTGGGGCGGTATAAATAGACATGTGCTCTGGGAGAAGGAAGAACGAAGCCCAGAGAGAGAAAACAAAGTAGAAGGTAAAGAGTTTCCTGTGAAGAGTCAAAGCTTTAAAAAAATTAAAGCTGTAACACCACAAAGATTGCCTTTTGAATTGTACAAGTGAGATTCTCATCTCTGAAATCCAGTTTAGGTTAATGGCCTGAGGAGACTCTTGGCTTCATCCTTCCACAAATGTATAAATTAGATTTGAATGGTGCTTGCCGGAGGCTCTCCGCCCATCTCGGAGAAAAGGCATGATGCCATTATTTTCCTTAAATAAACAATAATAATTTAGCAATATAATTTAAAATCTATTAGCAATAATAATTGTTGATAGTAAAATAATGTAAGTCATATTAAAATAATTTAAACCAGTAAAATAGGAATACCAATCATTTACTTCTTTCCTTCTTATTTGATTGTGGATTCAGAGAAAATGGTGCCAGTGATGTAAGTTTCCATCAAACAATATGCCAGTCGGGGGAGATGAATTAACTGGGCAGATTTCACCGCTACCCCCACTCTGTACTCCTTTCTCCTCATACCCATCTCTTTGGTACACAAATGCTGACCTTGCCATTAAATATCTTACAGTTGTTAATCCCTGCTGCCTTTAACCTCTGAGTGACATTTCCATTTCCTGCTTAGATACCCAAGGAGCATTCTATTGGCAGTGAAACCTGGTTAGAAATACGTAGCCAGGCAAGGGGAGGTGGGGGGAACAGACAGGCCTGTCTCCGGTGCATCTCGTGGTGTTATAGCTTGTTTGTAAGCCTGGGACTGCTGCCTGGGAAGCAGAATTTTCATCAAAGTTTAGGGATACAAGGTCCTCACTTTTTCTCCTGAGGAGGATTTTTTTTCCTACCTTAAGGATTTTCAGAAGGCTAATTTAAGCCCTAGAAGAAAAAAAAAATAAGCTAGAGATCTAGAGATTGCAGGAAGTAAAAAGGAAACATTGGTGGGATAAAGCACAAAGAATTTCATAGTAAAAGGACAGCCTATAAAGGGATGAGCCTGGCTTTCTTACTTGGATTATGGAAACCTGTCTTATTATTCACCCAGTACCATGTGTTCCTGTGTGTCTATCCATGAGTGTCTGTGTATGTGCACACAAATGAGTTAGTGTGAGAACAAGATAAAAAATGAGAGACAGAATTAACTAGGGATAGCAGGCTTCTTCTTAAGCTCTAATCTTTAAATGAAAAAATACATAAATGTTTGGCACAGTTCCTACCCATGATCGTTCTCCTTTGAATTGGCAGAAGACTTCCCCATCTCCATACGATGCATGCGGTTGCCTCTTCACAGGGTGACAGCCAATATTATCTTAGAGTACTTGGTAGGATCATGGAAAACCCTAAGGGCCTTCATGGTAAAAACAAAACCAAACAATATGCACGCACACACACACACACACACACACACACACACACACACACACAATGAGAATAAATTAAAAAGTAAAGTAAAAACAAATGTTCTCCCAAAGGTTTACAGACACTATTAAAAGCTCTTCATCATCATTTTTAATTGATATGATCTTACCACATAAAAAGATGGATAGGTCTTAATCTTCTTCTTAAATAGCATTTCCTGGTTATAAAGGGGTTACCTAAGTCAATGTGACACTGGAGAAAGCTTCAGGAAATTACCACAGGGCTATTGGTGAAGAGGTGTGAAGTACTGTTGTGCAGCACCCCTATTGACTTCTGTAGAGATGGGACCATACTCGAGAGGCTAAAAAAGAGACCAGAGCTAGCGAACAAGACAAAGGTTTATTGAGGGGACTTACATATAAAGCAATCCATTGGCAGCAGGCTGGATAGGAGAACCACAATCCCTTATGAAAAACATAGTATTAGAAATACCACTTGACCCAGCAATCCCATTACTGGGTATTTACCCTAAGGATTATAAATTATGCTACTATAAAGACACATGCACACGTATGTTTATTGTGGCACTATCCACAACAGCAAAGACTTGGAACCAACCCAAATGTCCATCAATAATAGGCTGGATAACGAAAATGTGGCACATATACACCATGGAATACTATGCAGCCACAAAAAAGGATGAGTTCATGTCCTTTGCAGGGACGTGGATGAAGCTGGAAGCCATCATTCTCAGCAAAATATCACAAGGACAGAAAACTAAACACTGCATGTTCTCACTAATAAGTGGGAGTTGAACAATGAGAACATGTGGACACAGGGAGGGGAACATCACACACACACCAAGGCCTGTTGGGGGGTTGGGGACTGGGGGAAGGATAGAGTTAGGAGAAATACCTAATGTAAAAAATGAGTTGATGGGTGCAGCAAACCAACATGGCATATATATACTTATGTAACAAACCTGCACGTTGTGTACATGTAGCCTAGAACTTAAAGTATAATAATAATTAAAAAAGAAATAAAAATAAAAAAAATATTAACATCATAAAAAAATTCAGTTATATAGCATTTTCGCTTAGCACCCTCCCCCTAGCAAACTCCACCTGACAACCATCCCAAAACAAAGGGACTCCAACCCGTGCGACCTACATACCATGGGATGGGATGGGCATTCAGATGTTTCTCACAGATAAGGAATGAATCTTCAGGCTGGCCACTCCTAGATTCCTTAGCTAGGAACCAACAACACACTCTACTTAGACCATAGGGTCATTCTCAGGTTATGCTTAAGTTAAGATATTGCTGTCAGGTATGTCTGCCATACAAGTACCCCCCACGGCCTCCAAGTAATAAGAGGGAAGGACTTTGGCCTGGAGAGATTGGTTCAAGTAAATTGTGTTGTTTTGTAGATGGTGATGAAAATTTTTAATCATTGTTAGTGGATCTCCTTTGTTTTCATGAGCCAGTGAATCCTAATGAATTTTAGTCATTATTAACTCATTCTATGGTATGACTATAAACAATAATTTTACAGAAGAAATAGTTGTCGATAATCTTTAATATCTTGGAGACTACAAAAGGGATTTAAAAATGATCACAGAAATTCCCATTCATCTCAAAAGGTCCCCAAATTGGGCTATGTTTTGATACGTGGTGCTGTTGAGTGCATAGTTCCACAAGAATTTTGTTTGTTTGTTTGTTTTTGAGATAGAGTCCCTCTCTGTTACCCATGCTGGAGTACAATGGCGCAATCTCAGCTCACCAGCGCGATCTTGGTTCAGTGCAAACTCCACCTCTCAGGTTTGAGCGATTCTCCTGCCTCAGCCTCCCAAGTAGCTGGGATTACAGGCGTGTGCTACTACGCCTGGAAAATTTTTGTATTTTTAGTAGAGACAGGGTTTTGTCTTGTTGTCCCGGCTGGTCTCAAACTACTGACCGCGGGTGATCCACTAGCCTCTGACTCCCAAAGTGCTGAGATTACAGGCATGAGGCACCCAGCCCAGGTTCCACCCAGAATTTTAAAGCAGTAAGTTAAAACTCTGTCTTTCTTCCACCTTTCTACTGTCATCGAGATCAAACCGAGTCTCAGACATGATTAAACATTATCTTTGCAGTCCAGTCTTTGGCAACATGTCTTGGCTTCAATTTTAACTTCCCATGATTGGTTATAATTAAGGTTTTTCTGTTCTCCGTTTCCAAAGTTGCAAATTGAGAGACAATATTGGTCTATACTTACATAAATAAGGCAGAAAAAAATAACTGGCTAGAGAAGCTACAATGATAAGCGAATTCCCCAACTTTAACTTAGGCCATCTCTCCAGCTCGACTACCTTTCTAGATAAATCAAATCAAATTTGACAATGAGATTAGCAGAGCTTGAACTTTCTTTCCTTGTCAGTAGCAGTGGTTGTACTCAGGAGCAGTATCTAATCTTTATTAACTTGCGTTTTCCAGAAAAGTAAGTCTGTGTCACATCAAGAAAGGTGAACAGGAATATCCATGCTAGTAATCTTGCATGCTACAGGGCCAACCACATCAATCATGGTACCTTATAAGACAGGGTGATTAATGTCCCCAAATCCTTTTAAGAAGAAAAGCCTTCTTGGAAAGTCAGTCCTCATAATTTACATCTAGAGTTTAGAAAATTACATGCGTAACTTAATGCACAGGAGGATTTGACCAAAATCTGAAGACCCAGGACTGGATGTTTAGACACCTTAGCCTTTTCAAACCTCAAGGCAATTTTCAGTAGACCTGTAAAAACCATTTTCTTTCCCTGAAGGGGTTCATCCAGGAAACTGAAAGAATTAAAATGAGTGCTCTGCACAAATAAATCAATCTTATTAATGAATTCCATGGGCTTTTCTCATCCTAGTAACTTGTCAACAAATAAATAGTTACCCAAAGATTTCTGTTGGCTGTCATTATTTCAGGGGTTGCAATAATCAACAGTTCTTTAATGAGTAAGATCTTAGGTAATTTCTCTAGTAATTCTTTAAACGTATACCTTAGTAAACATGATTCCATGTGCATAAAATGCTCTAATTTTTTTAGCTCCTGCTCTGGCACTGACTTATCTATCTAGCAAATTATTATTTAAAAATAAAATGATTTTCTCATTATCTGTTCTGCAAAGCTTCCCTGACACCTTCATTTTCTCAATAGACATTCTTCTCTCCTCCCTATTTCCTCTTCATATTGTTGTATTTACTACATTGCCTTGTGATTTCATCTGGTCATTTAGTTATTCATTCCGTAAATACATATTGAGTACTTACTGTCTACTGGGTACTGTTCCACTCAGTGAGATGAAACAGCATCTGAGATAGGTTAGGTCTGAGAACTCAGGAGTTTTCTTTCTAAGAGAGGAAAGATAGATTAGTTTACATGATTTTCTTTATCTGAATCTTTTTTCATAGTGACTTTACATAAATGGTGCACAGTACATATTGGTGGGGCTGAGTTTAATGTTAATTAATTGATTGGTTAATTATTTAATGTCTGTGTAATATTATGTCACCTGGATGACCTGAATGCTTACTTTTGAGGCTTTGCCCTGGTAATATACAGTCAGTCTTCTGTAGCTGTCTCATCTGTGCTCTGAAGTCCTATCTGTCTCAGCTAAGACCCGACTTTCCATTCTGCTCTGAGTATTAATCATGAATCTTTTCTTGAGTGTCTGCTTCATTTGTCACCCTGCTCAGAAGTATTCTCTGGACACTTTCTTGGCCAAAGCCCATGTTTCTTCCATTGCCTACTACAGCCCACTGTTTTCTGTTTGGCGTGAGCTGCTGTTGTCGTGTTGCCCCCAAATTCTAAGCTGTTGATCTCTCCAGGGACCTCTATCTTGGTACTAATATCTCCCAGGCTGTACCGACAGCTCTCCTGAGTCTACTAAGAACACAGCGGGAATGGCCTGACTTAGACAGCATTCTCTGGTGAACCTCTGTCCTCACTGTGGTGGTTTGGTGGCCACAGGCAGAGTGTTGTAGGGCTGCCCCAGGGCTCCCACTGCTGCCGGTTCAGGCTACTGTTGCTCTTCCCACCCCTGACCCCCAATTTAGAAGACAACTTTCTTTCCTCTATTTTGCCTTCAGAAAGAGACTCTTCAGTACATTTGCTTGGGCCCTGACATTTACACTTTTCAGATACAAAGCTGTTCCTTCCCTAAGGCACACACAGAACACAAGGAGGACTGAGTCTGGGTGGAATTTAACAAAAGCCACCATATTGTGATTTGAAACATTGCACTATTTTATTCTTCTGCCTGGCTTTCAAGTCCATCTATTTTGCCTGACTCATTTCCCCGTGATAGATTTCCTCACAGATGCCCTGAACTCCCAACAGGGGCCCACAATTTTATCAAGCATACACTTAAGCCCTAAGTGCATGCATGGTTCAGAATGTCCTCATCAGGACATTCCTATCCTAGCTTCCATGTGAGTCAAAGGATGCATAAAAACAATGCTGAGGACTGGCAAACAAAAATGTCATTTACTTTCACGTGGTAATTGCTGCCTACCTGGGAGCCCCACTGAATGTTTTACATAAGGAGGATAAATTAGGTTTCATACAAAGTTACAATTCTTCCTCAGAAATTATTAACAACATAGATTTTGAAGTTATTCTTAGTTTACCAGCCTTTTGATCCACATCGTCTTTTTTTTTTAACCAGAACAAATCTTTGAAATATGTATCAGTTACCTCATTTTTACTTTTGAGTTACTGAAATTTAGATTATTTAAGTGAAAGTAGCAAACAACACTGAAATTCTGACTCAAAACCCCGTGGTATGCCACTATTCCATAGTAATAGTTTATATCTTTAGCCTGTAACTTATATATTAGGGATTATACCCACTGCCTTCACCTAAATTAAGGGCCCCAGAGGAGCTGAGAAATACATTATTTGATTTTGTGAGTCTTCTAGGTCTCTAGGTTAGCAAAGCAATCTTTGCTTCTTCAGAAAAAATAAAAGCCTTAAGAAATTATATTTC
Organism: Macaca fascicularis; assembly: GCF_037993035.2. Taxonomy (NCBI): domain Eukaryota; kingdom Metazoa; phylum Chordata; class Mammalia; order Primates; family Cercopithecidae; genus Macaca; species Macaca fascicularis. The sequence goes on along the minus strand of NC_088388.1, from coordinate 126,389,356 downwards.
TTTCTTTTTTTTACTATATCCACTTCAGTAAAAACAAAAACAAAACAGTTAAAACCATAGAGGGATTAAAAATTAAAGTCCCATCTCCATCTTTCTGAGTGTGACTGGGCTAAATACATACCACAAACCAATGAGAGGAAGATGGGAAATATGGACGCAAGGGAAAAATCTAAGAGCATGCTAGTTTTAGAGGGAAATTTTTTTCAAGAACACTCCATTGGACATATTGCTCCCCATAGTTATTGTATGTTGTAGGAACATACCCATTGTCGATCTTGTTTGTTGTCACCAAGTAAGGATGGGAAACTACTCAAGAAAATGTAAGTGCCTTCATCTGCCCACTACCTTAGTTTGTAGACATAGCCCATTCCCCCCAGATAGGTACAATTTGCTGTCAGCACTTTAAAGAATAATGCATAGCCTTAGTCTACCTGACCACGCATACACAAATAGAAATATAAGATCAATAGTCGGAGCCCTAGAGTATGACCTCTCTTACCTGATAAAATAGTCAGTTTAAAAGTGGATAAATAGAAGTGGAATGAGAGACCATAGATGTGCGGAATGTGGGTTACCAGACATCCCCTTTATCAATAAGAAAGGTTGGATTTTCATGGTTGGTGGATAGGCTGCTGCAAATCTACCCCTTCCTACATCTTCAGTGTGGAAGAAGCTGAAAAACAGTCTTCTCCATTCTCCCACTATCTGTCTTAGTGTCTCTCTGGAGACTTCATACATCTTGATGGGTTAAGGCATGACTATGCCACAGAAAGAGGAATGAGTATTTTCAAAGCTTTGAAGCTCCAGATCAAATCCACAGGGCTGGACAACATCAGGCGATTTGATCTCTATAGCCCTACGGGGAATATAATGGGATTTTATTTCTTTAAAGATGGTAGTGTGTTTTCCTCTCATTAAAATGTCTGCTTTTTTCATTTTATTGACAGTTCTGAGTTTGTTTTTTCCTTTGGGGAGGAACTACAGGTTTGAATGCCCCTTATTATCTAGCTTTAGGCATCTTTGAACTCTTTTTAAAGTATTTGCTTATTTTTAGAATTGAATTAACTACCCTGTGCCTTAACATAATATGAATCCATAACTGTCAGTGGCCCAGACAGATGTCCTTACAGCACATGGGTTAATCCTGGGGCATCCATCACTCACCAAGTCAAGTGCTAAAGCCAGTTAAGATACAGCGTGGGCTGAACACCTACATATATGTATATGGGCCTTAAACTTGGGTTAATGGATGACAAGATGACTCTGAGGCCATTTAATTCTACTTGATTCAGGAGTCAGAAACCAAACCAATGAAGCAAAACAAAAACAAAAAAATCAATCTCTAGATTCCTGAACATTATTGCCAACCATTCAAGGCTTCTCATTCCCTGCTATACTAAGCTAATATCCTCTGAATATTTTATCTGTCCTCATTCTTTCTTTCTCTACAGGATCTTTTAAAATATGCAGTCTTCTTTTCAGCAAAGTTGTTTTTCTTAAAGTCCAAATAAACACACGTTGCTTGCTTCCACATATAGTATCACACCTTTGGTCATCTTGAAGAACCTCCTCTCTTTCTTCTAAAACCTCCCAAAGTATACTGGAGCAATTCTCAGTTGTCAATGTTGGGTCCACAGACACCCAGCAGTCTCTGAGGTCCTTTTAATGGGCCCACTATTTGAAAACTATTTTAATGTTAATACCAAAATATTATTCTCCTTTGTCACTGTGTTGAAAACTGAACCAAGGCATGAATCAATGTAGTAGAAATAAACTGTGTGTATGTCGTCATTGCAATGCTGCTAGGTGCTTATAAAAAATTCCACATAAGGTGGTACATACCTGTAATCCTAGCTACTTGGGAGGCTGAGGCAGGAGAATTACTTGAACCTGGGAGGTGGAGGTTGCAGTGAGCCAAGATCGTGCCACTGCACTCCAGCCTGGTGACAGAGTGAGACTCCATCTAACAAAAATAAAAATAAAATAAAATAAAAAATTCCACATAAAATGGAATTTGATAAACTAATAAAATTTGTAATGTCATTAAATCTTGACCATTGACTACCCCTACTGTCAATATTCTGTGTGACAAAATAAAATGAATGCATAAACACTTGAGGCTTATCTAGGTAAGATGGTTTGGCAAATGGAATGTTAACATCATGACGTGAGTTCCACCCAGGTAGAAGCTTTAAGAAGCATCATGATAAATACATAATACTAAGAAATAAACAAAAACAATTATTAGAACCAATAAAGGAGTTAAGCAAGGCTGTAGAATACAAGATCAATGTGCAAAGATCAATTGTATTTCTCTACATTGGCAATGAAATGAACATTCTGAAATGAAATTAAGAGAATTATATTTGAAATAGCATCAAAAAGAATAAAATACTTAGGTATAAGTTTAACAAAAGTATAAGATGTATACTGAAAGCTACAAAATATTGGGGGAATTTTAAAACATCTAAATAAATGAAAAGAAATCCCATGGTGATTGATCAGAAGATTTACTATTGTTAAAATGTCAATACTACTTAAATTGACTGGCAGATTTAACACAATCCCTGGTGAAATCCCAGTTGGCTTTTTTTTTTTTTTGCAGAAATTGACAATCTGATCCTGAAATTCCTAGGTAAATGCAAAGGACCCAGAATAAGCAAACTAATCTTGAAAGAGAAGTAAACAGTTGGAGGAAGCCACATTTCATGATTTTGGAACTCACCACAAAGCTACCACAATTAAAACACTGTGGTACAAAGATGCGCAAATAGGGTACTGCATTAGAATTAGGAGTCAAGAAATAAAGCCTTACATGCATGTGATATGGACAGGAGGCAGGGAAATACTGGGTGGAAGAGGGTAGTTTCCCTGCAAAGGCCCCACCCTTAAGCCTGGAAACTCATGGCCCTAAATGGGAACAGGCAATTTTGCTTTTGTGCCTAAATGTTGCCTTTTGGCCCATCACGCCCCCTTATCCTGTACCCACATAAACTCCAAGCCCTAGGCTCCATGAGCAGAAGAGCAGAGGAATAGAATAGCTACAGAGTAGCAGAGCAGTGAGGCAGAGAAGGAGGGAAGAGAAGGAGCATCGGAATGTCCAAAGGAGTTCAGCTGGGGACAGTCTGAGAGGAAATCAGCCGCGGAACGGCCAAACTCCAGGGGAAGATCATCTTCCCACTCCATCCTCTTTCCAGCTCCCCATCCATCCTGTTGAGAGCCACTTCCATCTGGCAATAAAATCCCCAGCACTTACCATCCTTTAATTTGTCCATGTGACCTGCTTCTTCCTGGATGCAAGACAAGAGCCCGGGTACCAAGAGGGCACTGAGCTGGTTAACACTTAAGCCATCTGCAGATGGCAGAGATAAAAGAGCACTGTAACGTGCCCACTGGGACTTCAGGAGTCACAGGCACCCACCCCTAGATGCTACTGTGGGGACGGAGCCCAAAAGTGCTCACCCCGGCTCCTGCACCTGCCCATCTAGGTATTCCCCCTCCTGTAAGGGGTCTGACAACGTGGCAGTCGAACAGTTGAGCCACACCGCTGTTGCACATTCTGCGATGGGAGTCAGGGAGTTTTCCCATTTCATATGGCTAATTGAGTTTCAACAAGGGTGCCAAGAAAATTCATTAGAATGGCCATTTTAACAAATTGCCTTAGAACGACTGAATATCCACCTGCAAAATAATGAACTTAGAATCCCCTACCTAACACCATACACAAAAATGGATAAATAACTTAAAAGTAAGACTTAAAACCATAAAATTATTCAAAGAAAGCATAAATCTTCTTGACCTTGAATTAGGCAATAGTTTCTTACATATGACACCAGTAGTGCCAAAAACAAACAAAAAAAGAGAGATGAATTAGAACTGCATCAAAATTAAAGACTATTGAACTAAAAACAATACCATCAAGAGAATAAATAGACAACTTAAACTCAGAGAAAACAGTTGAAAGTTATACATCTGATGGGGGATTTCATCAAGAATATATAAAAATTTGGACAATTCAACCGTAAAAAGACAAATGACCCAAATTAAAAAAAAGTGTAAACTGTGTGAATAGATATTTTTCCAAAGAAAATATAAAAATTATCAATAAGCACATGAAAAAATGCTCATCATCAAGCACTAAGGAAATGCAAATCAAAATTATGAGATACCACTTCATATCCATTAGAATGGCTATAATCAAAGAGACTGACCTTAAAAAATATTAGCAAGAATGCTGAGAAAGTGGAATGCTCACGTTATTGATGGAAATATAGGATGAAGTCATTTTAGAAAAGAGTTTTGTGATTCCTCAAAAGGTTAAACATGTTACCCAGAATTTCCATTCTTAGGTATATGCCCAAGACAGATGAAAAGATAATCTACACAAACTTGTATATAAATTTTCCTAGCAGCATTAGTCACAATTGTTTAAAAAGTGGAAATAATCCAAATGTCCATCAACTGATGAGTGGATAAATAAAATGTGAACCCATAAATGGAATATTGCCTGGCTATAAAAAGTGAAAGAAATATTAATATATGCTAAAATATGGATGGATCTTAAAAACACGATCAGTGGAAGAATATCACATATTTTATGACTTTACTTGTATGGCATGTCCAGGTTAGGCAAATCTATAATGAAAGAGGATCATCAATGGCCAGAACCAGGGTTGGGGTGGGGAGAACGGAAAGTGATGATTAATGGATACGGAACTTCTTGTTTGAAAAATTAAAATGTTCTAAAATTCTATTGTGGTTGTGCAAAGCCTATGAATATACTACAAAATATTGTAGTGCATAATTTAAATGGGTAAATTGTATGATATGTAAATTGTATCTCAATGAAGCTGTTTGTGTGTTTTTTTTTTTTTTAAAGCAGCAATATCATGATGTTCTGCCAGTTCTCTACCAACTCCTGGATATACTATTCTACTTTGGGTACCAATCATTTCCTGCAGCTCTTATGTCATTGAGTACTTTTAGTTTGCCCCACACTATTTATCATTTATTCATATATTTATCCAACAGTCGTTAAGTATCTATTACATGTTAAGTGCTGTACTACACACTGGATTAAGAGAGGGAGTGTGCAATAACTTAAAAAAATGAAATAATAACAATCCTTATTATTGGGCAAAGGGGGTTTGTAAAATTTCATAGTTGTGATGTTTTTGGCTTCATTCATTATTTACCTTTTATTTCTTTTTTTTTTCCCCAAATGGTGTAGGTCCTTGACTACCTAATTTAGGGATACCCACCACACATACCTAGCTTACTATGGAGTGCTTTGTAAGAACCAAAAAAGTGTTGCTTACTAGTTGGAAAGTATGCTAAAGTTTTCATAAGTGTCATCATTTTTAAAGAAAACTAGGAAGTTCTTCAAATACCTGTGCATTTAGTTCAGTTTTGGTAATGTTAAAAATCAGAAAATAGGCAAAAGCATGAAGATGGGCAATCCCTCTTTCAACTGATTCTAGACAAATTTCCCCATGGAATTAGCAATATTCTTGCAGCGACCTATGTAGATCATGTACCAACCACCATTATAGGGGGCCTGATCATCCTACTCTTAGTAAGTGTACTCTGGGGTTTCATTTCTTCAAAGCTATCATTTCTTCAAAGCTATCTGCACTTCATACTAAACAGTAATCAAAAAGTGACCCTGTAAATCTCAGGCTTCTTGTGTCGTTGCGCATATCCTGATTTCCTGAGAGGGGCTCCTGGGATTTGTCTCTCGCCACTCAGGCTGTAAAACTGTAAAGATTTGAGCTAATTGAGTTGCATCCTCTGTTGGCACTGGGCTCTCCAGTAGGCTTGCCCTCAGAGGCAGAACTGAGGACAGCAGCATCGAATCTAATATTCCCAGGAAAGGCTGGGATTAAAGTGCCTGAAACAATTGCATTTACAAATATAAGACATAATTAACTTGCAATTTTGCAATTATTTAAAATGTGTTATTTTATTTAAATGAGTAAGCAGTGAGAATGTCTGAACTGTTGGGATGGGGCTGAGTCGAGAAGAAGAGGAAGTTATGAAGATGGAATCATACCCAGGGGGTAAAGCCTGAGCACAGAACCAATGCCTGAGGCCCCAGGGAGTTGATGCCTCATTATAACCACACCCCCTGGAGTTGCTCTACAGTCTGCAGAAAACTTAGTTCAAGAAAAGAAGGGAGGATGTCATTTTTAGTTTAGAAGGAAGATGAAGCTGACAGCTGAAATTCTGGCATCAACCTGATCATCTTGTTAAATAATTGCCTGAAATTTTCCTCCTTAAGTAAAAACACCATATTGAGTATATTCCCATTCAGCAAGAGCATGAAGATGGGCAATCCATCTACAGGTAATTATTGAATGCTTATGATGTTATGGTGCTGGACCAGCCTACTCCCGGACCTCCCCATCCCTCTATGGGGTACAAACAAGTATCGAGCAAATACTTTCCCTCAAGGAGATTTATCATCTAATAGGAAAGACACATTGTTGTCAAATAAAACCCGTGATTCTTAGTAATTCTTAGTAATTTTCAGTGCCTTACATTTCCTGACTATTTTTGCATTCTTGGTTTCATTTGAACAATTCCAACAGGACATCATTATCCTTATTTGGTAACCATGACATTTAGAGTGGAAACACCAACTGATTTCCTCAAAGTGACTTGCTTAGCAAATCATGAGGTCTAAACTAGAAAGAGGATCTCTGGCTATTAGAAGTTGGTTTTTGTTTGTTTCTTGTTTTTCTTTTTCTTTTTTTTCTGCTACCATGTTTTCACTTATTTCCAGCTAGACAGGATAGATGAAGTTCAGGCCAGGGTGAAGAAACCTCTAACATTCGCTAGTTCTCTGCTGTTGTCTCAGGTTCCCTTGGTCAATTGAGCTCACAGAGGGATACACCAAGCAAATGACTATTCCTTAATTTCTACTTAATTTCTGTGCAGGGCTTTAGGCCCCTTCCTATGTGATTTTTAGAAGTGATATAGACTGGACCTCAAGCAATACCAGAAAGCTTGTTTTTAATGTTCAAAGCCTAGATTTAAAAGTAGCATAAACAGCCTAAGCATACCTCCTCTTTCCAGGCTGAGCCCGTATTTCAAAGGAGGAATGAGGAAGACCACACTGCTCCCAGCAGCAGCCACTAGGCTGCACCTGCAGCATGGGAGGGGATAAAGACAAGAGATCGCAAAGTACATTCTGAAAAGATGGAACAGACATAAAGCATAAAGGTCATGGGAGGGTTTATATCATCATTGTTCAATGAAAGCCTAGTTCCCTAATATTTCTTTAGCATCAGAACCTGTCTCTCTGTCTTTATGCAAACACAATTCCTCATTCTAATGTCTGAGTTTTTAACCCAAATACATTTGCTGTTTGTTTAGAAAGAAAATTCCATCTGAATGCACTATGAAGCAGGGTAAACAGGGGCTGATTTATAGTTCCTTTACTGTGCTTATGGATTCCAGGCACAGGACAAGAGAAGGTGTCACCAATCTGACTTGGTGCACCAGCAGAAATCATTCATTCCTATATTTGAGCTGTCGACCCTGGCTCAGGAAAGATATGGCCAAAAAATAGTGGGTGAACTAGAATGCTGAAACACCAGGAAAAGATGAGTGGAAGTACCTTATAAATCATGCTGCTATAAAGACAAATGCACACATATGTTTATTGTGGCACTCTTCACGATAGCAAAGACTTAGAATCAACCCAGATGTCCATCAGTGACAGACTGGATTAAGAAAATGTGGCACATATACACCATGGAATACTATGCAGCCATAAAAAAGGATGAGTTCATGTCCTTTGTAGGGACATGGATGCAGCTGGAAACCATCATTCTCAGCAAACTATCACCAAGAACAGAAAACCAAACACCACATATTCTCACTCATAGATGGGAATTGAACAATGAGATCACTTGGACTCTGGAAGGGGAACATCACACACCAGGGCCTATTATGCGGAGCAGGGAGGGGGAGGGATGGTATTGGGAGTTATACCTGATGTAAATGATGAGTTGATGGGTGCTGACGAGCTGATGGGTGCAGCACACCAACATAGCACAGGTATACATATGTAACAAACCTGCATGTTGTGCACATGTACCCTAGAGCTTAAAGTATTAAAAAAAAAAAAAGAGACTAGCTCGTTATCAGGCAAGTGAGAGGTTATGACCAAGGATTGGCCACTGAACGAAGAACTAAGGAATGCTGAAGGCAAAAAGGCAAAAAGTGAAAGGAAAACAAGAAAGGCCATCTGGGTAAAAAGCTGACAAGGGCAACAGAAACAAAAACATGTTCTGTCTTTAATCCAGTCACTTATCTGAGAAGTCAGAATTCTCTTCAGCTAGCACATGACATGTTCAGTGTCCATAGTGATTGCTTCTCTTTCTGCTGCCATATAAAAGCAGAGACGGAATCTAGGGGTAGATTTTGTTTTAAAAACACAAACTGAATTGGATCAAAAGCAAAGACATTAGAAGAAGAGAGAGACTTTGCCCATCTTCTCTGTTTAGCCTGCCTGATTTTTCTTTTCCAGTGCAAGTTTGCAGCTCCCTTAGATAAAGGGTTGTGGCCGTTCTATCCCTTGCTCCTCCTGGGAGATGCCTTAATGACAAATTATTTCACATGAATAATTGAAATTTATAAAATTTTCCATTTATAAAATTAAAGTTTTACAGTTTCAAAGAAAGCAAGCTTCTATATTTCATTGTGTTCCATACATAAGCAAGTGATCTAACCCTTTGCCAGCTTGACATTCACGCAACCAGGCATCTGTTCAAGGGTCAGCGTTTACCCTGGAAGGATATGGGATGCAATCTGCCTAGCCTTGACCTTCAAAGAACAGAATGGTTTTGCAAAATTTGTTTTATTTTTTCATTTTTCACCTTGAGTGGAAATTATCATGGCATTTCTCTTCACTATATTATTTATTATAAGGATTTAACACAAGTATTGGACTGATAATAATATTTTTGGATTCTTTTCAGTAATCTATTGTAGCATGGCTCTGAGATACAATAAAAGGCTGATATTGATTGGACCGCTATAATAATAATTAAAAAAAAACAAGCCTAGTTGGAAAATTAAGATAAAGCTCGAGGTGAATTCTGATGACAGCAACACGGGATTATCTTTGGATGGATACACTTCTGGATCATTTTCCCAATTTGGCTTTAAATTGTATTAGTCATTTCTTTTTATGTTCTGGAATTATCATAGCCATTTTTTCCTTTTTTCAACTGTATTTTTAAGGATTTGTGAAGGAATTGTTGGAAAGCAATTCTCTGGGCTAAGCACAAAGTATCCCAGTAGTAAGAAAACCACTGGCCCATTGAAAGCCCCAGGTGAGCCAGGTCTAAATAATCGAGAGCATAGCAGGACACAGTCCAGTGGGGACCAGAAGCAACTCACAGGCCCATGAGAGGACAGAGAGATGGGCCTCTTGAGTCGGTATAGAGGAGAATGTGCTTCTAGGTCATAGAAAAGGAGGAAATGATATTGAGGAGAAAAGCCCACTTAGGGATTTTTCTGGGGAGAAAATTGTAGATATAGGACAACAATGTTTTACTGCAGTGGTAGCTCAGAAAATCAGAGAAAGAGAGAAGACTTGTCAAATCCAGTTATAAAAATGTTAACATCAAGGACAGAACTTGAACCGAGACCCGAAGATACAGGATGATTTCCCTCGTGCCCTGTGCCTTGCCAAAAAGGAGATAGAAAGCGTCCATCTCATCACCTGAAGTTATTTAGTAGAGAATCTGTCTTTCTTTAAATAAGCCAAACTCTTTTTCTTTCCTAATTGCTTAAGTCTCTCCCTTGTGGTGCATGTTCTTTTGTTCTTTACGGTAATGCCTTGCAGTTATACAGAGCTTACTACTTACAAGGCACTTTCCCCTACATTATACCACTTACTGAATCAAAAGGATTACTACCCAGATCTCTTCAGAGCTATCTAGGACAACACTGTGCCGGCTCATGAGCCAAAGATCCAAGTTCGAGTCCAGAAACCAAGGTCAAGTCTGTATGAGAACTTTAAGTGACGTAGGACTGAAATGCAAAGGGCTCTAGTTTCAGAGTGTTTTTGACCCTACCAAAGGTATGCATGGTCTAGATGGAAGTCATTCCATCAGAACTTCAGATTGTTTTCCCCTTTCAAAAAGACACCTCTAGTTTCCTGTTACACTGACCAAGACACTCCAAATGTCAAGGAGACCCTGACTGGAGAGCCCTCTAAAGTTTGCTGATGAAGGCTGTTACTTAAAAGGGTTATGTATTTAAACCACAATTAACGTTTTGATAGTGTGGAGGTCAGATAACTCTTGCCAGAAGGTGGCCAAAATTGGGGCATCTATTTAGAGTCCTTGTGATGCTATCGTTAGGCTCAGAGCTTGAGTTTTTAGAATTACACTACTCACATTTACATCCTAAATCCTAAATCCATCACTTAGCAGCTATAGGCACTTGGAAAATAACTTTACTTCTGTGTCTCTTTTCTCATTGAAATAACTGGAAAATAGTACCTCCTTGGTGGATTGATGAAAGGATCAATATAAAGTCATGTAAAACAGTCAGTACCAGGCCTCATGCAAAGTCAATGCTTTTTTTTTTTTTTTTTTTTTTCAGACAAGTTCTCACTCTGTTACCAAGGCCATGCGAGTACAGTGATGTGATCATAGCTTACTGCATGCTCAACCTCCCAGTGGGCTAAAGCACACGCCACCATGCCTAGTTAATTTTTTTTTTTTTTTTTTGGTAGAGATGGGGACTTACTGTGTTGCCCAGGCTGGCCTCGAACTCCTGGTCTTAAGAAATCATCCCACCTCCTACCCCAGCCTCCCAAAGTGCTAAGATTACAGGTGTGAGCCACTGAATCTGGCCACAAAGTGAATGCTCTTAACTGTTAAGTGGTTAATGATAATTTGTAAAGTCAAACAAATACTTTGGCCTTTTAAAAATGTATCTAAATGGTTTGATGGCCTAAGGCCACAGTTCTTAAACGTTAGTGGGCATCTGAATCACGTGAAACCTTGGGTGGGACGCAGCCATCTGTGTTTTAACAACCCCCTTTAGGGCTCGTTAAAGCACAGATGGCTGCGTCCCACCATGGGTTTCAGATTGTTTGGATCCAGAATGGAGCTTGAGAGTTTAAATTTATAAACGAATTCCCAGGTGAGGCCTATGATGCTAGTCCAGATATCTCTCATTCTCACTCCCTCATACTATTTAAAATAGAATCTCTGAGGGATGGGTTCTTGGCTTTAGCAATTTTTTAAAAGCACCCCAGTGTTTCTGCTGCGCAGCCAAATTTGAGAATCACTAACAAAGGGTATGTTGATTAATTAAAAAGAAATATTTTATTTGACTAGCTCAAATAATGGCTTGATTCATGGTTTCACAAGGTGTTAAAAATATATATTTATTGGGTAAAGATGTATGGTTGAAAAGACTTTAGGATAGAAAGAGGTAGCTATGTAATATTTACACACTAACAGAGCAGCAAAAGTTAGACAAAGAGTAGGGAGATTTGTTTATTAATTCATCTAGGAGCTGTAGGTAGATGAAAAGGAATTGTTTGTTTACATTGCTATGACAGTTTAGGACAACTGTTCTTTTGGAAATTGCACTTTGTGTTCTGTTCTCATCTCTGAATGTCTTGTAGAACTTGATTAAACAATAAAAGCTAACTTCTATCTACAACTTTACCTTGTCTCCTCTCCACAGATACAACTATATTTTTGGCAGCCATATTTTTCTTCTCACACTTTATGAATAGATTACTTTCTCCAAGGAATAGTTTAATGCTATGAGAAAATGCTTATGATGTAATGTCATATGCAGGAACATTCTTCTCAGATATATCAAATATTTAAGTGAAAACATACCTTACTTGTAACTTTCTGTATATTCCAAAAATGAGCATTTGCTACTTTTATAATTAGGAAATAAAATTATTTAGCTGTTAAAAATGAGTCTGGGTTAGGTTTATTATTAAGGTTATTTTATTACTCTTTTAAAAACTAAAAAGCAAAAGAAACAGGAGAGTAAAAAGACATATCTTATCAAACTTGCAGTATAGTTTAATTCCAAGTATAATTTCATATTCAGCTGAGGTATAGAAAAAGACCTGCACCTATTGGTTTTACTCAAAATCATGATAAATAGTTCCCAACCTGCAGGGTTCTATACTGGAAAAGAAAAAGCAAATGCAGGGAATGTGGGCTTTATAATTTTGCCTTTGCCTCTCCTTCCTGAAGAAAGTAGTATCATTTTTGCAAAAGGTACACCATATTTATTCATTTGTTTACTATTTATTTTTGCAAATGGCACTTCCAGATTCTACAGTCATTTGCATCTGGGCAGGTCTTTTTCAAAGAGCCACGTAGGATGGAGCACCTTGAAGCCTACTCTGTTAACATGCGTGACTTCCTAATCCAGACCAGCGACAAGGATCACCTGGGAACTTGTTGGAACTACCACTTCTCAGAACCCCCACCGTGACCCCTAGAATTACTGACTCAAGTACTTGGGAGATGTGGGCCTGAAATCTGATTTTAACAAGCCCTCCGGGTGATTCTGATCCCTGCCAAAGTTTGAGAACCTCTGCTTCAGTCAATACATTTCTGGTATTTGTTCTGCAGAGATCCACAGGGAACTCTATGGGAAGTACACTTCAAATGGTAGTGTTACCCCCGCCTTCAAATGGTATTGCCATCTACCATCTGGTTAGATTGCTTTGATATAGCAGCAGTCTCAGCACTGGCAGCCCCTGCTAGCAGAGTCTAACTGCTGTCCCTATGGCATAGTAGCAGCTGTAGCTTATGGTGGTCCATGTAGCACCATTCTTAACACACTCTTTGGGCTTGTGGAGCACCCATGAGAGCTCAAACAACTGCTCCAGAACACTGGCCTCAGCTAGTCCAGCAGTAGAGAGAATGGCAGCAGTGGGACAAATATGTACAAATGGTGTCGTATGTCTATAAGACTCTCCTTGAGATCAACTGCCACATAATCCATGACCTCTTCTACACTGATATTTGGAGCAATTCTATTCCCAGTGATTTGTAAAGTGAGGTTGTAGGATTGTTTTCCTCAGTCTCCCCTTAGAACGCATTTCTGTGTTCAAACCCATATCTACTGCCTAGAACCTACAGAGATGGAACCTAGGAATATGCATTATAATAAGCTCACCAGATGAATCTTGTGCTTGATGCTCTAGACTAGCCTGTAAGCGTCATTCATAAAGGAAAGGATTATTCATGACTGACTTACTCCTTATTTTCCCTGTAGCCAGCATAGATCCTGGGATATAGTAATGCTCACTATGTATTTGTTGAATAAATAAATAAATGTAGAATGCATGAAGAAATGAAGGAATAGATGAATGAATGAAAGGATGGAGGGGGTGAATAAATTCAAAGGACAGCTGATTTTTTTTGAACATTTGTTTAATATAGAGGATTCTAAAATGTTGGAAATACTGATTCAGCTGAAGTCTGATGCTAATCAGACTTCTCTGCATTGCAGAGGCAGAGGTAATTTATGAATGGACATTCTTGTGTGGCTTATGAATTAGCTATAGCAAATTATCAAGCCAAGGCTAGTTTTCCTTCTTTACCATTTCCAACAGACTTCTGAACTGCACATATTCCCATGGTATTAGCTACACAAGCAATAAAGGAGGCATAAATTCAGGGTATTCTAACAACGATTAGTCCAGCCAAAAAAAAAAAAAAAGAAAAAGAAATCCTTTGGAAAAATAAGTGAATTTTAAAGGAGATTTTAAATGATTATTTGAAGGTTAAGAAGTATTTGGGATTATCTGCTTCACTGCATTTCTTCCTTATGTAGTGTGTATCTCTGAGAATGGCTGTGTGGCACTTGACATGAAATGGTTATGGCTAGGAAATCTGAAAGCATCCCCAAAAGAGGCTCAGTTCCTTGGCAAAATGCACAGTCTCTTTTGCTCCAAACTTGCCATATCATTTTGTAAATGGTTTATAAAGAAAATGTCTTTGTTTACTTTTGGAGTTTTGCAGAACAGCAGCATTTTTTTTTTCCTCACTGATAAAAATCCTCTCTCCTGGATCTAGCTAGTGGCCTGTTAAAAGGTACCAAGTGACCTTTTCTTGTGGCTTGTCAGAATGAATAAAGGACACAGGTGAGATCAGGTTGCCATTTCTGATTTGATCTCCTTGCCTGGGCCTTTGGGGCCAGAGGTCTGCCTGCTGGTGGAGATGAATGGAACACGAAGAACAAACTCATTAGACTTAGCAATGAATGGGCACTGAGTTTTCAGTGTCTAGTTCTCTAAGCCTGCAGGCACCTTCAGAGAGTAACAAATGATGGAATTAGCTACAATGCCACAATCCAGTGGGATGAACACAAAAATAACATTTTTCCTACCGTCACTAGAACTACACATGCTCAATTTTTATCAAAGTCATACACATAAGACATTTGAAGTCAGATGATACTGAAAGTGTATGCCCAAATCAGCCCCTCCTTGCCTTACTCCTTCACGATCTCCTTCTCCTCCCCAGAAGCAGCCTCTTTCAAAGGAATCAGTCGCTTCTGTTTTGCTCGTTATTCTCTATTTTTTAACAAATGTGCTTACATTGCTGTTTCATGTTTTACTAATTTTATATAGACCCTACTTATTTTCATTTATACTAGTTACCCACCAATATGTACTTTGCAGTTTCTACCAACCTCCTGTTAACTAGCAGAAATTTGGATTGAAATAATGACTCACAGAGTTTAATACTGAGCCACGTGTTGTCCTACGAGCGTGTTTTATTTCTTGTACAATGCTTTGTTTTCCCTAGAATTAATAATTGCCGTGCCTTTTTAAATGTGTGTATTTTCTGTTCACCTGAGGCTATTTTTCTAGCTTCTCCATATCTCTCCAATCCTTGAAAATACTTTCCTTCTCACATCTCTGAAAATATCAGTTTCTTGGTGTTTTTCTCTGAAAGACTACATCCATCTCCCTCCATCTCTTGAAGTCTGAACTGATAGCTCTAGTCTTTCTGCATATCCGTAATCTTGGGTTTTCCCTTGGTGTTTATTCATCTGTTTCCAAGATTATTTGGCTTCTTCTTATCTGGTTTAATCCCTTAGTTTTTTCAGGCATCTCCTAAAACCTTGCTACTCAAAGCGTAGGTCACTGGCAGGCGGCACTGGCATCACCAGGGAGTCTGTAAGAGACGCGGAGTGTCGATCCCCACCTACAGGTGACTTGTTACATATAAAGATTTGAGAATCAGTTCTCTAAACATCGAGAGCTGTTTGGGCTGGATATAGACTTCTAGACTGGGAATTATTTTCCTGCAGGATTTTAAGACATTATTATCATCCCAAATCAGATAGCTGATGAAAATATCTGTCACTATTCTATCCAAGATCTTTGGTGCGATGTTCTATATTTTTCTTCTCTCCTATTGCCCCATTGTTTGGAAGTTTCAAAATAATATGCTTATGTCCCCATGTATGTGTGTGCATGTGTGTGCACATGTGTGTGTTCATGTGTGCATGCGTGTGTGTATGTGTGTGCATTTGTGTATATGTGTGCACATGTGTGCGTGTGTATGCATGCCTGTGTGTGTGCATGTGTGTATATGTGTGCACATGTGTGTATGCATGCCTGTGTGTGTGCATGTGTGTATATGTGTGCACATGTGTGCGTGTGTGTGCATGCCTATGTGTGTGCATGTGTGCATGATTTATTATGCTGAGCACTCAAGAGCTCTGAAGACTCACAAGCATCCTTCCGTTCTGAGAATTTTCTCACATTATTTCTTCGGTAATTTTTATCTCTGTGTTTTATTTTTCCTGGACTCCTAGTTGAATGTTGGACTCATTTATCCTTAGTTTACTTTTATTATCTTTCTACTATTCTTCTTTTAGTTTGTTTCACTTTCTAGAAGATTTCCTTAATTTTATATTTCCACCTTTTATTCTTACTTTAGTTATATTTACCACTTCTCTTTCTGGTTTGATTATTTCATTTAACAGCACCCTGCTTTTTGTGATGGATTCAATATCTTCGATTTGTTCTCAGGAAACATTAATCATGATGTTTTGAAGGGGGTTTGTGTGCATGTGCTCTCTGTATTGTTTCACTTTTCTCTTAGTTCCTTTTCTCCCTTTTTCTTGGAGTCAAAGATTTTCTTCAAAGTTCTGGAGTCTGGTAATGCCTGTTTGTTCACATTAAAGTCTGTTCATATTAAAGAGCAAGGCCACAAAAGGCAGACTGTGAGTTTCTGCGTAGATACGTGTGGGCCTCTTGAGTTCTGGGGGCACTAAAATACATTGAATAATAATTGTCCTTTTTATTCGGAGACCTGTCACTATCAGTACATGCAGGAAAATCTTTGCTCTGGGCTGTTATGTCTCCAGGAAATCTCCTAATCCCTTATATGAGGGATGCGGATGAGATGGGAAGATAGATGCCAGGCAGAATTCTGGAAGCCAGATCAGGGAAGGGCCCTGAGGTTCTCTCTGTAGGTATTTCTCAAACCATTTCCCTACTTTGGGCCTCATACCTCACTCATGCTGTCTTCTGTGTTGATGCACATGATAAGCCCTTTCCATTTCCATTTCTGTATCTCCAGAGAATTATCATTCCTGCATCAGGGTGGGGTGGGGTGAAGGGAGCATCGTCTGGACACCCAGCACATGGGAAGGTCTCTGAGGGGCTTTCCAGTACAAGGACCTTAAACTAGGGAGCCTCTTGTCAGTTCAGCATATCATCTCCCGCTGCCAAGACACCTGGTGTTTCTATTGGACAAGCAGAGTTAGGGTGGGGCGGGCAAATGGACTGTTCTTTGACAGTATTCACCATGTGCGGGTGCTAAGCTGGAGCTCCCTCTGTCCTCTCAGTCCTTGAAAGTCATTTCATTTGTTCTGTCTTCCAAAAAACTAGTTGAAACTTGGTCTCCTATAATTGTTACCCTTAAGAAAATTTTGGCGTCATGTAGTGGGGTTTAGGGAGAAAGGGAAGAAGGGGAAGATAAATGCACGTGGTTAAACTGCTTTGTTTAACCAGACAGCAAATGATCTTCATTACGACTTATTACTCACACATTTAAAAATAATATAATTGAATATTCTTGACTAAACATAGTGAATTGAAGAACACTGGAGATCCCACCAAAATGTGAGCAAAGAGTTTGTTTGTTTGTATGTTTGTTTGTTTTTAAAGTATGAACCCTCAAGTACAGAGGAACTAAGAGGAAACGATAACACTACCTGAAACTCCAGAAGCAAACTAGAAATGTTAGCTGACTATTAAGAGAAAACTGAAACCTATGTTGGCGGGTGGCAAGAATGGCCAGATGCAGTCTTTTACCACAGAACTCCAGAAACTTGAAATATTAGTGATTCCAGCCAGATACCTTGGAATGTGGAGGTGCAGATTGGCCTAGAAGGAACAATAGTAGTGAAAAGTTCAAAGTCATTCCAGATTGAGGTTGCCAGGTTTAGCAAACAAAAATACAGACTTGGGGGAATGGGTGGGAGGGGAGTGAGGGATAAAAGGCTACACACTGGGTACAGTGTACACTGCTCTGGTAATGGGTGCACCAACATCTCAGAAATCACCACTAAGGAACTTATGCATGTAACCAAACAGCACCTGTTCCACAAAAACCTACTGAAATAAAAAAATGCAGATGCCCAATTAAAATGGAATGTCATAAAGATGGGAACAATAGACACTGCAGAGACAAAAGGGAGGAGGAAGAGAGTGGGGTAAAGAATGAAAAGCTGCCTGTTGAGTACTATGCTCACTTCATGGTTTCGTATTCCAAACCTCAGCATCATGCAATATACTCATGCAGCAAACCTGCGCATATACCCCCAGAAACTAAAATAAAAGTTGAAAAAAATCAAAATAAAATTGAATGTAAAATACACATTTTAATTTGGGTCATACTTATACAAAAACAAACAAACAAACAAAAATGTTCATTGTTTACCTTAAAGTGAAATTTCAGGCCAGGCGCAGTGGCTCACGCCTGTAATCCCAGCAGTTTAGGAGGCTGAGGCAGGCGGATCACGAGTTCAGGAGTTTGAGACCAGCCTGACCAACATGGGGAAACCTCATCTCTACTAAAAATACAACGAATTAGCTAGGCATGGTGGCACGTGCCTGTAATCCCAGCTACTCAGGAGACTGAGGCAGGAGAATCACTTGAACCTGGGAGGCAGAGGCAGAGGTTGCAGTGAGCCGAGATCACGCCACTACACTCCAGCCTGGGCAACAGAGCGAAACTCCATTTCAAAAAGAAAAAAATAAAAAGTGAAATTTCACTGTGTCCTGTACTTTTTCCTGGCAGCCTTACCCTAGATCCTCTCTCCCACCCAGCACCAACAGGAAACTGTCTCTCCTCTTCCAGACAGAAGACTAGAAATGTACTCCTAGAAGAGATGAAACAGAAACTTTCTGGACATAGAACCATCACACCCAAGGGACTGCTTCCTGGACACAGAGTTCACTTCCTGGAAAGGGAGGACTGTGAGCCTACTCACTGCTCCCTGCTGCATCTGCTCTCCTGCCCTCTTGGCTCTCAAAAGGCTGAAAGCCAGGCTTGTAATGCTCGAAATTATCTGGGGCATATGTTGAACCCCTTTAACCAAGAAACTTCTGTTTCTTGATTAGAGGTTTGGAGATCTAGAATAGAGATTTCTTTCTGAGATACTGAACTGAGACCTGCACAGACTAATGGGAAGGGGTCACACAATGACCCCAGTCAGGAAAACCTGCCAGCCCAGAAGCTCCTCTAGGGGTACAGACTTGCAAGAGATGTTTAGTCAGTCACATTTCAAATATGAATGGTCAACTAAGAAATCCCAGATATTTCAGGAAAATCTTTCATATAAAAGACAAAGATAAAAACAAAAATATTAAAAAAGGGAACTGGAGGACAGAAAAGCAATATAATGATCAGAAGAAAACTTTAAAAATGTGCATTCTTCAAAGGGACAAGATTTAATTTATTGATCATTGAAATAAGAAGAAAATGAGGTGGAAAAAATATTCAGAGAACAAGGAAGCTCTTAAAATTAAAAATGTGAATGCAGATATTAAAAATTCAGTCCAAGATTGGAGACTAAATCTAAAGAAATATCCCAGAAAACAAAAAAGAGTAAAACAAAATAAAGTTAGGAAAATAAGAGAAATAATTAGAAAATGCAGTTCGTCTATATCCGACTAACGTTTTTTTCTGATATAAGTAGCAAAAAGAAAGGACAGAAAAACAGAGTAAGAACCTATAAAATAAATGAATAATAAGAAAAATATTAAAGTAAAATCTCCAGAATGAAAGAACATGAGTTTCTTGATTAAATAGGCTCAACATATACTCAAAATAATGACTGAAAAAATAAAAGAGCCATGTAAAAGTATGTTGTTTCAAAAACCTTGGGGACAAGATTCTAAAAATTTCTAGATAGAAAAAAATGTCACAGGTAGATAATCAGGAATCATATTCTCGACATCAATATTAGAAGACAGAAAAGAATGTAGCAATGTCTTCAAAATTCTAAGAAAATAGAATTTTCAACCTAGAATTCCCTTCAGCTAAACTATGAAATAAATATGAGGTGAAGATAAAGACGTTTTTAGATGTGTGAGTACTCACAAGTTTGCCTCCAAGTATTCTTTCTAAGGAGGTTACTGAAGGACATGCTTTAGTACAATGAAGAAGCAAATCAACAACCAATAAGAGATGATATCCAAAAAGTGAGGAATCCAATACAGGAGAGAGGTGTGGGGAACTCCCGCGTGATGACAAAGGCAATGGGGGGACAGCCGGCGCAGAGTAAGCCAGCAAGTACCAGGCTGAACTGGAGAAGACAGAGGGCACCCACAAATAAAGATGAGCAATTCTGAGAAAATATTTATACTGCTGACATAATGTTGGGATATAAATGGATATTAGGTCCCTGGAAAACTAAGAAAGTGAGAGGAAGAGAGGGAGAAGATTGATTCTGTCATCAACACCAAGGAACATAAAAAGAAGGCGCAGGAAAGGAGATGTAAACCAACATTTCCAACAGGAAAGTTAAATTTAAAACAATGTGGCTCAGCAGTAAGTAATGCCTGAAGAACGATGTGTTTTAAATAAAAGTTATAGCATAGCTATATTGGGAAGATGTGAGAAGGTAAAATTTTTGAGAGTATATGTGTAAGATTGTATGTTTTTATGTGAGAGAACATATGTATTTATAGTTGTGAAAATTGAAGTCAACCTTTTACAAAGTAAAAAGTTGATAGAAGCTATAGAAAAATTAAAAGAATAGAGATCAGAAATGTTTAAATGTTTTTGAAATATTGAGGCTAATATTGGGGGGGAAATCTCTAACTATTGAAAATGATTCACATCTGGGAATTGGTGCTGAGGAGGGGTGCGGCCAGGAACTGCTTTTTAAATTATAAATTTTTGATTCTATGATTTTCAACCATATGCATAAAAATCTTTATAAAGAATAGATACATTTACATTTGATAAAACAATTATAGACATATGCATATATGTGTGTACATTATCTATAGATGTATATTGTTTCTCCTATATGATTTCTCCTATATTATTCCTCCCCTTGCCCAGGATATAGTAGTGAGGTCCATCAGTTTCTTCCTCATACTAATTTTCTTTCTAAACTTGTACAGCACAAGTAGCCTGTACTGTCTTGTTTTCTAGCTTTTATGTGTCTTTATCTAGTCTACCCAGTTAGACTTTTGGTCCACCAAGATAAACATCATACCTCATATTTCTCTTAAGTCTCTCTCACAAAGAGACAACGCTGCACTGAACCCTAAAACGCACTCAATAAGTGCATGTTACTGATTCTACTGTTCTAATCTTTGGAACAATGTTCTATTTGAAGTTCAACAAGACTAAAATCAGAAAGATAGGTGCAATGAAAGGAAGGCTCTGGGAAATCTCCCTTCGATTTGAGGGAGAGAATTCACATGGATGTGGTAGTGTCATGATACTTATATAGTAATATCCCTCGTTAGGGATAACTTTCTCTCATGTAATCCATTGAGTTAGTGACCAAGTTCATCCAGACCTTCAGAACTCTATTCTAAAGGCTATGGTAATACAGACCATAAGGGAAAGACCAAGGAGTGGACTCCGTCCTTCAAGGACCTGCTTCTTCCATCGTGTTCATGAAGCTAGAGCTAAGTTTCAGATTTCTGGGTTCAAATGTAATTTTGAACAATACTAGTAAAAACGTTTGGTCTAGAATTACAATGAATATGAAAGGCTATGACTGGCAACAGTAATAGTTTCATAAAGGGAAATTAGATCAAAAGAGGTTTATATACAAAATACTTGGATTTTAGAACTCTAAGGAATCTATCAATGCTTGGAAAAGCTAAGTTAAAGCAATTTAAAGGAAATGCCATGTTACACAGCAGGTAATAAAGTTTATGGAATTCATTAAGAAGTAAAACAGGAATTAATGTTCCTAAAGGGGTTTAAATAAATTCATAGATGACTGATCTGTAATGGGTTATTAATGAAAATTTGATTATGTTTTTAAGCTAACCTTTGAAGTTGATGTTAAGGAAAAAAAATAATAACAACAAAAGTAAAAACAATAAAAATAACAAAAGCAATTATTGAGAGCAATTAACTATTCCAGGTAATTTATATTATCTTGTTGAAATCTAGAGCTAATTATTATTCCCCACATTTTACAAAGGAGGAAAACCAGTCTCTGGTGAGTTAATCATGGGCATTAGATTTTAACCAATCCAAATATGTAAGTTCCAGGATAGCTTAAGCCTCCCATAATTGCTGGCCCAGTATATATGATGGGTCTAGTTCAGGATTGCCTTTGCTTACTACCCATGTATTTATCAAGGTGAAAGCTGTTAAATGGGGATAAAGAAACCAAATGGACCACATGCAGCCTGAGGAATATATGCAGGATGGTCGCAAATCCCAGTTTGCCTGGGGCAGACCCAGGGTAGCTATTATTATAGTAATAGCACTTTCACTCTGAAAAATGTCCATATTGGAAGAGAAATATATGGTCGTCCCAGGTATGTCTTAGTAATAAAGAAAAATTGGAATATTTAGGCACCGAGTGCACAAATATACTTAAGATTGTATCATGGAATACACTGAAATGTATCCTCAACCAAGCAAAATTTCTTAAAACCAGAGCCCCAGGGCCCCCAGCACATCATCACTTCCATTGCTAGTTCAACCCCACAACTCCTTCCCTTCCCACCTTCCATATTTGCATATTTGCATATTTCTTCCACAGTAAGAACTCTGGATTCCAACAATATTAACACACAGCCACTCATCTGTTTAATTCTAAAATATACACAAAATAGTTTTCATAGTTGCTACATCCAACCAACAAAAATATTTAACCTACAAAAAGTTCAAGATGTGTTTGTACTTCTATTTCCTCCAGTACTAAGAACATATAGTCAAAATTCTATGATAAAAATTGGTTGGTTTAGTTCTTTTTCCCCCACCTTTCAATGTGATTATGTTATTTATTTTAGATATTTATGGTTTAAATATATCTCCTGTGTACAGAATAATTGAGTTTAACTTTATTATCCAATTTGAAAACCTACTTTATATAAGTAGGCGAGCCAAAACTATTCTTCTTTAACATATGATTGTTATGTTTGACCTTAACACTGCATTATAACTTATATGATTACTGCTTATATTATATGTACAATGTTTTTCTCTATTGAGTATGTCTTCCTGCTATTTTTGAAAGTATATTTTGGAATTTAGAAAAATTTGTATTTTTCTCGTGAATGACCTTTGTATTCTTTTTAAATCATATATCTAATCTTTTTTCTTATTCAATATTTTACAGTTTGATTTTAATTTTTTACTATTTAGTGTCAGTAGTTTTAGACTCTCACATGTAAACTACACAACAGTCAATATTATTCTATTTTGTCCTTTTTTCTAGTAGTTTTCAGTTATATGATTTTATCTTTTTTCAGAAAATACAGCATTTACATATTACTAGTCCATTCCTTATTGCACCTTAAGTCTCAGCTGTATAGTATGATGGTGTGTATATATACATACATACCTTGGAGGTATTGCAGGTTCAGTCTGAGACCACTGCGATAAAGCAAGCATCACAATAAATTGAGTCACAGGATTTCTTGGTTTCCCGATGCAAATAAAAGTTATGGTTACATTATACTGTAGTCTATTAAGTTGCAATAGCATTATGTTTAAAGAACAATGTGCATACTTTAATGTAAAATACTTTGTTGCTTAAAAAATGTGAATGATCATCTGAGACTTCAGCAGTGGTCATCCTTTTGCTGGCAGAGGATCTTGCCTCAATCTTAATGGCTGGGGACCAATCAGGGTGGGGGTGGCTGAAGTTTGGGGTGTCTGTGGCAATTTCTGAAAATGAGACAACAATGAAGTTGATGCAACAATTGGATCTTCCTTTCGTGAAAGGGTTTGCTACAGCATGCAGTCCTGTTTGGTAACATTTTTTCCCACAATAGAACTTCTTTCGAGATTGGAGTCAGTCTTCTCAAAATCTACTGCTGCTTAATCACCTAAGTTTATGGTATATTCTAAATGTTTTGCTGTCATTTTAACAATGTTCACAACATCTTCATCAGGAGTAGATGCTATCTCAAGAAACCACTTTCTTTGCTCATTCGTAAGAAGCAACTTCACATCCATTAAAGCTTTATCATGAGATTGCATCAGTTCAGTCATATCCTTGGGCTCCATTTCTAAGTCTAGTTCTCTTGCTATTTCCACCACATTAGCAGTTACTTCCTCACTGAAGTCTTGAACGTCTCAAAATCTCTAATCACATATGATGATAAACATTTTATCATATGCTTAATTTCCATCTATATATCTTTTTTGGTAAGACGTCTGTTAAAATCTTTTGCTCGTTTACTAATCAGGTTGTTCATTTTCTTATTGTTGAGTTTTAAGTGTTCTTTGTATATTTTAGAAACTATTTTTTTAGATGAGTCTTTTGCAAATATCTTTGCTCAGTCTGTGGCTTGTCTTGTCATTCCACATTATCATTTGCAGAGCAGAAGTTTTAATTGTAATAAACTTCAGTATATAATTATTTCTTCCATGGATTATGCCTTTAGTCTTGTACATAAAACGTCATCACCATATCCAAGATCATCTAGGTATTGTGTGATGTTATATTCTAGGAGTTTTAGAGTAGATCATGAAGGGTGTAAGGTTTGTGTCTAGTTTTATTTTATTTTTATTTAGATGTCCAGTTACTCTATTGTATTGACTTTGCTTCTTTGTCAAAGATGAGTTGACTGTCTCTATGTGGTCTGTTTATGAGGTATCTACTCTGTTCCATTGAGCTATTTATCTAATCTTTTGCAAATACTAAACTGTCTTGACTACTGTAGCTTGAGAGTAAGCCTTGATGTCATTCAATGTCAGTCCTTTGACTTGGTGTTTTTTCAAAATGGAGTTTACTATTCTGAGTCTTTGGCATCTTCGTATCAATTTCAGGATCACTTTGTCAGTATCTGCCAAATAATTTGCTGGGATTTTATTGGGATTGCATTGACTCTATAGATCAATTTAGGAAGAACAATCATCTGGATGATATTGATTCCTAACCAAGAATATAGAATATCTCTCCATATATTTATTTTTTATTTTTTATCATCAGCGTCTTGTCGTTTTCTCTGAAATAGATTGTTGTGTGTTTTGTGACATTTATTCCTAAGTACTTTATTTTTTGAGTGCTAGTGTAAATGGTAATGTCTTTTTAATTTTTCATGTTTTGCTTATTTATTACTGGTATATAGGAAAATGATTGATTTTGTATACTAGCCTTGTATCCTTCAACCTTGCTAGAATTGTTTATTGGTTTCAGGAGTTTTTTTGTCAATTCCTTTGGATTTTCTGTATATACAATTATATCATCTGTGAAGAAACATAGTTTTATTTCTTTACTCCTAAACTGCGTACATTTTATTTCTTCTTCTCATCTGATTGAATTATCAAGGACTTCCAGCACAATATTAAAATCAGTGATGAGAGGAGACATCCTTGACTTCCTTGTTCCTCATACTACCTGGAAAGCATCTTCTTTTTCACCATTAAGTACAGTGTCAGCTATAAGTTTTTTGTAGATGTTATTTACCAAGTAGAGAGCATGCCCCTCTTTTCCTTGTTTACTGAGAATTTTTATCATAAATAAGTGTTGGATTTTGTCAGTTATTTTCTGTATCTATTGCTGGGATCATATAATTTTTCTTCTTTAGCCTGGCAAAGTGATGATTTACATTAATTGATGTTCAAATGTTGAGCTAGCCTTCAATACCTGAAATAAATTCCGCTGGATCATGGTATGGAATTCTTCTGTTTGTACATCATTGGATTTGATTTATTATTAGTTTGGTATGGATTTATATATCTATGTCAGTGAGAGATATTTGTCTGTATTTTTCTCTTCTTGTAATGATTTGTCTAGTTTTCAAATTAGGGAAATGCTAGCATAATCAAAATGAGTTGGGAAGTGTTCCTCTGCTCTATCTTCTTGAAGTGGTTGTAAATAGATGGTATAATTTCTTTCCTAAATATTTTCTAGAATTCGCCAGTGAACCCATCTGCATCTGCTACTTTCTGTTTTGAGAGTTTATTGATTTATGATTCAATTTTCTTAATAAATATAAGCCTATTCAGAGTGTTTTTTAAAATATATATATTTAGGCGGATTATGTCTTTCAAGGAATTGTATAATTGTATCTAAGTTATAAAATTTGTGGGCATAGAGTTTTTCATAATATTCCTTTATTATCCTTTAATGTCCATGGGATTTGCAATGATATCCTCTCTTTCATTTCTAACATTAGTAATTTTAAAATTTTATTTAGCCTGGCCTAAAGGCTTAAATTAAATTTAATTGATTTTTCAACTAATCAGCTTTTGGTTTGTAGATTTTCTCTATTGATTTCCTGTTTTCAGTTTCATTGATTTCTGTACTACTGTTTGTTATGTCTTTTCTCTGCTTATTTCAGATTTAAATTGTTCTTGTTTTTAGATTCCTAAAATATCAACTTAGAAGATTGAATTTAGATCTTTCTCTTTTAAATACATATATACATGCGCTGCTATACATTTTTCTCCAAGCACTAGTTTTGCTGTGTCTTACAAATTTTGACAATTCATATTTTAATTTTTATTTAGTTCAAAACATTTTTAAATTTTTTCTTAAGATTTCTTCTTTGACCCAGTTGTTATTTAGAAGCATGATGTTTAAGCTCCATGTATTTTGGGATTTTCGCACTATTTTTTGATAACGATTTCTAGTTTAATTCCACTGTGGTCTAAAAGCAGATCCTATATGATATATCTTCTTTTTAATTTGTTAAGATGTGTTTTATGGTCCAGAATGTGATCTATCTTGAAAAACATTCTATGTGAGATTGAGAAGAATGCATAATCAGCTGTTGTTAGACAAAATAATCTATAGATGTCAATTATTTCCAGTTGATTGATGATTTTGAGTCCATCCACGTCCTTACTGATTTCTTGCCTGGTGGAGTGTTAAAGTCTTCAATAGTAATAGTGAATTAATCTATTTCTTTTTGTAACTTTATCAGTTTTTGACTCACACATTTGGATTGTTAGGCACATACACATCAAGGATTATTATGTCTTCTTGCAAGGCTGCTCTGTCTGAAATTAATATAGCTACTCCTGCTTTCTTTTGATTGGCATTAGCTTGATATATCTTGTTTCACCCCTATATTTTTAGTATATATGTGCCTTTATATTTAAAGTGATTTCTTATAGACAACATATGCATGGGTTTTGTTTTTGATCCACTCTAACAATCTTTGTCTTTTAATTGGCATACTTAGGCCATTAACATTTAAAGTCAATATAGTTGGATTAATATCTACCATGTTTGTGACTGTTTTCTCTTTGTTGCCTTTTCTCTTTGTTCTTGTTTTTGTCTTCCATACTTTTTCTGCCTGTTGTGGTTTTAACTGATCATTTTATAGAATTTCATTGTCTCTCCTTTCTTAGTCAATTATATTTCTCTTTTTCACTTTTTTAAAATACTTGCCATGGAGTTTGTGATATATATTACAATGGATCCAAGTCTACTTTCAAATAACACTATTCCAGTTCAGAGGTACCACAAGTACTTCATAATAAC
Source organism: Macaca fascicularis (assembly GCF_037993035.2). Classification (NCBI taxonomy): domain Eukaryota; kingdom Metazoa; phylum Chordata; class Mammalia; order Primates; family Cercopithecidae; genus Macaca; species Macaca fascicularis. The sequence goes on along the minus strand of NC_088388.1, from coordinate 126,362,167 downwards.
AAAATTTTTCTAATTCTTCATTCCTGTTTGTTTTATCATTGCTGTTATTCATTTCACTTATATATAAGTATCTGTAAGTGTCCATAAGTATGTGCATATGTACACAAATACTTTGTTGCTATTACTATTTAAACAAACAGCTATCTGTTAGATCAGCTAAGAATAAGAAAAATAAAAGTTTTTATTTTACCTTCATGTATTCATTCTGAGGTATGCCTCTTTTATCCCTTCTTTATGTAGTTTTGAGTTTCCAACCTACATTATTTTTCTTCTCTGTAAAGATCTTCTTTTAACATTTCTTGTAGGACAGGCCTACTGACAACAAATTTCCTCAATGTTTGTTTGCCTGATAAAGTACTTTTTTCCTCCTTCACTATTGAGGAATAATTTTATAGGGCACAGAATTCTAAGTTGGTGGGGATTTTTGTTTGTTTGTTTTTGTTTGTTTGTTGTTGTTGTTTTCTCTCAACACCTTAAGTATTTTATTCCACTCTCTTTTTTCTTGCATGGCTTCTGAAGTCAGATGTAATTTTTATGTTTGTTCTTTGTAGGTAGCGGTTCTCCCTGGCCTTCTACCCACCCAGGTTCTTTGAAGATATTTTTCTATATATTTGATTTTCTGCAGTTTGAATCGGGTATTCCCAGGTGTAGGTTTTTCAGCATTTATTCTGCCTCGTGTTTTCTGCACATTCTGGATCTGTAGCTTTGTGTCTTATAATAATTTAAGGAAGTTCTCAGTCACTACTGTTTTGATTTTTTTAGATTCATCTCTGTGTGTGTGTGTGTGTGTGTGTGTGTGTGTGTGTGTCTCTGTCTCTTTCTCTCTGTCTCTCCCCCACCTTGTGTTCTCATGAGGCATGTATTGCACCTTTTGTAGTTGTCCCATGGTTCTTGGGAATTCTTTTTTAGTATTTTGTCTTTTCTCTTCAATTTTGGAAGTTTCTATTGAAATATCTTCAAACTCAGAGATTCTTTTCTGTGTCTAGTCTACTAACGAGGCCACAAAAGGCATTATTTATTTCCATTAAGGTTTTTTTATTTCTAGCATTTCTTTTTTATTTTTTCTTATAATTTGCATTTCTCTTTTTATGGTATTCACCTGTTCTTGCATGTTGTCTGCATTTGTTCATTAAAATCCTTAGGTTATATGCTTTTTAATTCCTGGTCTGATCATTCCAAGTCTTGCTATATCTGACTCTGGTCCTGATGCGTGTTCCATCCTCCAAACTGTTTTTGCTTGTTAGTGTGCTTTGTAATTTTGTTGTTGCTGTTGTCAAAAGGTAGACATGATGTACTAGGTTGTAAATAGGCCTTAGTAATATGGTAAGATGCAGAGGGAGGGGAAGCGTTTGATAGCTCTATGATTAGGTATTAGTCTTTTGATGAGCCTCTGCCCTTGGACTGTGAATTTTTTCCAGTGCTTCTCAGTTCCTCCTGCCATGTTAAGTCAGGCAGGATGGCTAGACGGAGCTGGAATTGGGCATTCTCCTTCCCTAGGTTAGTCAGGCTTTGAAAAAACACTGGCAGGTTAGGGCATGATTAAACTGTTTCCCTTGAACATAGTAACGTGTCTGTAATCACAGCTACTCCAGAGGATGAGGCAGGAGGATTGCTTGAGCCTAGGAATTTGAGACCAACCTGGGCAACATGGTGAGACCCCCTATCTCAAAATAATAATAATAATAAATAAAAAAGTTTCTCTTGAGGGCAGGACTTAATAAGAAGCTAAAATTTTTAATCTCTCAGACTTGTCCACAGTAACCCTCAAGCAACTTGTCAATTACAGTTTAGATTTTTCCTACCTTGGCACTGATTCCCATAGTGGTTTCCCCTACGGGGTTTTTGCTCCAGTAAGTTGTGCTTCTCTGTATTTGTCTGTTGATCTTGCCAAGTTAGGAGCAGCAGTTTGCCCTGTGATGGATCTACGCACAGTTGCTTATTTCTTTTCAGTTTGTTTAGACTTTTACATGTTGTTAGAATGGAACAGTAATTTCTAACCTCTTTACATGCCAGACCAGAAACCAGAGGTTAAATGCTTTTATTCCTATTTTATGTGTTTATTTTTTTAGAGACACTTTGTATGAAGTTAATTTAATGTTTTCATTTGTTTTGCTTTTTCTGCTCCATTCCAAGGCATTTTGTGGATAGACTGCTTTTGTCTAACCATATCCTCAAGTGCAGCTAATTTAATAGATGATGCATATGGTGTGGAGAGAAATAAAATATGGCTTTGCTTATCTTGTTTCTTTTCTTTTTTCTTTTTTAAGATTCTTAATCTCTCCCCTTGTACTTATTCCCTTGTACTTATTTCTCTCAAATTGCTGATGCATCTCCAAGGGGCACCACACCTTCTCTATATATCTTTTTTATCCAAAGAAACGATGCTTCTGTGAGGCACCACCTCTGGTTCTGAGCAAAGAAGCAACTTCCCTGTAACCAGTTATGTAAACAACCATATACCAACCGTAACTTTTTTCTTCCTTCTTCCCTCCTGGAAATAAGAAATCACCCAAATCTTTAAGTGTCATATTTTTAGGTTATTGGGAAGATAGTGGCACCCTGAAAGACATAATAAAAGCTATGGAAGGAACTGATATGCGAGGAAAAATAAATCAATGCATTATTGGAGGTGGAAAGTATACCTTAAAGGTCTCTGGCTATTTTGAACATTTCTACAGTCTGCCCAGTTTCTATCTCTGGAGATTTTCCAGATAAATAGTGTGGCTGTTTCTTTTATTCACGACATGCTGGTACTGACATTTAACTGGTTTCTGGATGTGGCCATCACTTCCCACCAATCAGCTCACCAGTTCAACCCTTCTGAATTTTACATGTTTGCTTCTAGAGCCTATACTCAGCTGCCTTTTTAAAAAAATTCACCTTCAGCCTTGCTGTAGCTCAGAACCTGGGGATTCAGTTGGTACCTGAAACCGAGCCACAAATGCCAGCCAGTTCACAAATGTAAAGTCATAGAATATGCCCAGAGCAAATGTGCATGTTTTTTCCTGGCACATAAGTTACTTAGGTTTCCAAAGTTGAGATTAAAAAATTATACAATTGTGATAAGCAAGTCCCGTTGTATATTTTGTATCCCCAGTGTCTTCTTGAAGTATGAACCCTGAGTATTCATTTACTAGTTTACTAAATATACCAAGGTAAATACTTGGAATAAATATATGGTAGGTAGGAGAGTGCCGTTCCCAGAGTCTTCGAATTGTAGTGGTATGTACAAGAAAACCACTGATTACAATACAGTGTGCTGAATACCATATATAAGATGCTATGTTAGTAAAGAAAACATTCCTACAAAACTCAGGCAGACAGGGAGAAGGTTTCCTGAAGTTCCTGGAGAAGTGAGGAGTATAAAGTCCCAAATGAAGAATTTGGCATTTGCAAAGGAGCAGGTGCTGGTCTGTGCAGTAGAAAGGGTAGCTGATAGGTGTGAAGTGGGGCCAGATTGTGGTTAACCTGAATGTCAGGAAAAGGAGCTTGGCATTGTTCTGGTGGAAAAGAAAGTTACTAGAGTGTTGGGGTGGGGAGTGAGAGTAAGAATCAGCTTTACGTTTTAGAAGGGTTCTTTATCAGCAACACTGTGGGCCACGTGTTGAACTATGCTTGCAATATCACAGCATCCTAGTTCCCACAAGCACTCGAGCACCCAATCAATAAGACTAAACCCATCACGAGTTCTTACATCCATGTTAACAGATCAGAAGGCAGGCTGTGGATGAATTGCCTAAATTACTTTGCCAACATAAGGCAGCAGCCAGTCTGAACCCTGATCTATATCCCAGCTAGCAGAGAGTCAAAGAGCCTCTTAATTCAATTTCGTATAATCTCCAAGTAAGCGCAAAATTTCAAAAGCTTTCCAAAATTAATCAGTTTCAAAAATTACACTGGATTCAATGCTGAAGCTAAGTAAAAGTTCAGGTTTTCTCTGCTGTGTAACTTAGCTGGTCTTTCCTGTCTCTTATTCATGTTGGAAAAATAATAGATGAACTTTTGCGTCATTGATATTGCAGTGTCTTTTGTGAAGATGAAAGTATAATGTGTGGTGAGGTGGGGAATAAGGCACATGTGGTAAGCAACTCAGACTAGAATGGTGTCTGGATACAATACAAGAACAGCTTTAACAGCTTTTAATCTTTTTACTAAAAAGGACTCAAATTTTTTTTGCATGGATCTCAGAGTACAGCTTCAAATCCAGCTCTATCATCCATCAATTCTGGGATTTTAAGTAAGCTACTCTGCTTCTCTAAGCCTGAGTCTGAGGGACGTTGGGGTTTCAGATGTAAGAGGAAATGATGTCTTGCACTTTAGAAGTGCCTTTAACTCCTGAAGTGTCAAATTTTTCTTATATTTGCATCTCAGAGTCAGGGATTTATGACCCCAGAAGTCATGGATTTAGTACTTATGTCCCCCTTTCCTCAACTTCCACAGCAGAGTGATTGGTTCCATGCATCAAAGGACAGGACTCTGCCTACTTTGTTAGGGCCCCATTGGCTGTTGAAACCACCAGCCAGAAATTTTTAGGGATGCAACACAGAGATCATGCCCATATCCTCAGCTTCTCATAGACTTATCCATGACTTCTGACATTATGGAAAATGCATGAACATGAAACTTTAGTGACAGAATAAAGTATAAAACAAAATATTTCTCTGTGACCTTCATATTGCCACAGACAAGGTTTCCTTTAGAGCGGCAGTTCCCAACCTTTTTGGCACCAGGGACTGGTTTTGTGGAAGACAATATTTACATGGACCGGGGGTGGAGTGGGAAGGAGGTGGGATGGTTTTGGGATGATTCAAGGACATTACATTTATTGTGTACTTTATTTCTATAACGATTACATTGTAATATATAATGAAATAATTATACAACTCACCATAATGTAGAATCAGTGGGAGCCCTGAGCTTGTTTTCCTGCAACTAGATGGTCCCATCTGGGGGTGATGGGAGACAGTGACAGATCCTCAGGCATTAGATTCTCATAAGGAGCACTCAATCTAGATCCCTCACATAAACAGTTTGCAATCAGGTTCACAGTCCTATGAGAATCTAATGCCACCGCTGATATGACAGGAAGTGGAGCTCAGGAAGTAACGTGAGTGATGGGGAGCGGCTGTAAATACAGATGAAGCTTCGCTGGCTCACCTGCCACTTACCTCCTGCTGTGTGGCCCAGTTCCTAACAGGCCACAGACCAGTACCAGTCCATGGCCCGGAATTTGGGGCCTCCTACTCTAGAGAATACTGTATCCAAGGAATATATAACATGTCCATTTAGAAACCAAAGAGTTATCTTTCATGCCACAATAATTTTTTATTTATTTTTATTTTTTTATTTATTTTTTTTTTTGCCTGGGCGAAAATCTCAGAACTTTCTTACTATAGCCACCACTGAACAAATGAGAAAAAAATAAGCCACAAATTCATGAAGTCAGTATGCTTTACCAAAGAGTAATAAATGTACAACTCTGTTTTACAGCCTGAAGAAATAAGAGATTTATACCAAAATAGTCCAGAAAACATTTCTCTGTTCTAGGACCAGGTTCTCCTGAGATGCCAGGCAGCAGTGTAGATTGAAGGGTTGGAGGGCTATTCTGGTACACCTGAGGAAAGCATAAAACACACAGATTAGAATTGGGTAAACACCTAACTGCCTCTGTAAAAGTGGATTCTTTTTATCTCTTTATTATTTGAAGATAAGATTTTCTTTTTTAAGTCTTAGAATTCATGGGCTTTCGGTAAAATTCATAAATGCTTATTCTTTCATGTCACCCCTCATGGATTATAGCTAAATCCCACTGGAAAATTCTCATCATATTTCAAGAGAGCCCTTGGACTTTTGTTAGGAGGGACTTAACTCTCATCTTTGCAAAAAGACAGTGTTCCCATGGTGATGAGGATGACGTCATCAGGACTGGTTTCTGCCATGAATACAGCCCCATTGATCACCACGGGAATAGATAGGATAAGAGATAACAGGATTTTCTGTACAAACACAGGTAACTCAAAGATTAGCCAGGCTAACAAGCTATGAATTTTCACTAAATGTAAGCCTGATAGATTGCTTAAGATTATTATCCTCTTCACTGTCAATGGCACTCTAAAATAGCAGGAATTCTCCTGTCCTATTAGGCTCCTCCAAGGATCGGTAGCCTATATGGGTAGGTGGCAACTTAAATACATTACTGAGGTGCTAATATTAGGCTTTTGTGATCATGAGAAGTTTTTGCTCTATTAAGCCAAGTTACATAAAGCAGGAGCTGGAAAGTCAACTGGAGTGTTTCTTTTTTAGAGAACTGGAAAACTGAAATAAGTTTTACAGCACACTATAGCCGATCACCTAACTTTATTCTAAATGGAAAAGCTATACCCTTTGCAAAATTCTATTGCATTGAATTATTCTTCTATAACCATTAGTAAAGGGAAAGCATCAATTAATGTGTGACAGGCATCTTCTTCCCATGATCATAACCAATTTTACTAATATAAGTCTGTGTATAACTTGGCCTAAAATTAGTGGGTTCTTATGTCCTAATACATGCCCTTCAATATCTTAGTTTTCAATACTATAAAAAGAATATTCATGTGCCAGTATATCCATCTGTCTAACTACCTGTCTATTTATTAAGTTTTAGTTGAGTACTGATTATATTCTAGGTCCCATGATATAGATAGGAAAAAAACTGAATTATGATATTGCTCTTGCCCTACAGAACTGCAGACTCTGATGAAGGAGATAAACACATACATAATTGCAATGCTATATAATGTCTTGAATATGGGTTTATACTGAGATACACATAAATGCAGGAGTAATTAACTTTTCTGTGAGAGTTAAGGAATATATTACAGAAGAGATGGTATTTGACAGGGGCCTGGGACTAGACTGGTACAACTCTTTGTAGTATAGTTAATATCCCTGGCTCACAAGGGGTGACTGAAAAACAGGAAGTACAAACATCAACTGGGGAAAGCTGCAAGAAGGTTGAATCTCTCATTCACATGTAGATCCCTGACTCCCTCAATATCTGAGCCATATATGAAGTTAAGGGTGGGGTTCATGCTAAGCATATTTCTGGACCCTGTCCAAAACACACAGTTGGCCCAAGGTGGGCTCAGTGTTTTTAATCTTATTTGGACTGTGAACTCCTTTAATAATCTAATGAAGTTTCTAAATCCACTCCTCTGAAAAATGCAGAACACATTAGAAATACAAATTTGCAAAGAATTTTACAGCATTCCATGAACAGTTTAAAGAGTATCTATAGAGTCTATGTTAAGAACTTTTAGTTATTAATTTAATAGACAGATACTAGAGTTATAGTGCTTGTATACAGCTAGACTATTCAACTATCTCAAAAGATTATGGGGAAAAGATAGATAATCTATAAGCTAGAATATCTTTGTCTCTGCTGTTTTATAGGGCCAAATACATTATTTTCTAGCTCTGTAATCTTGGATAACTTCCCTAAGTCCCAATTTACTCATTTTTATAATGAGGATATTAATCTCATTCTTCAGAATTTGTTGTCAGGATTGGAGATAACGTACACGGAGTACCTAGAAAAGTGTCTGGCATATAATTTATTTGATTTGTATCATTATCATTAGTATCAGTATAACTGTTTGTATTGTATAATGACAATAAAATTACATTCCAGAAATTCAGGGAGCAAATTATGGCGATCAGATGCAATATCTATTTTAATCCTTTGGAGATATGTTAAACTTATTGTTTATTTAGAATTCCCTCTGCCCTCAAGATGATGAATAAAATATTGCAATTAGGTTCTAAACCCTCTGGGTAGAAAGTATAGCTCCTATATATTCTGTACTATGTTCAATAAATGTTTAATAACATGATACTACTACTTGGGATTTCTATAGTTGTTTTATTTGATAGCCTCCAAGTACTTTATAGATATTAGTTCATTAATTCTTCCAATTCCACAGAGACTTAGAAGGTAGGAAATGTGAAAGGCATCTTCTCTGTCTGTTGGTTTAAATGCATGCCCTCCCCTCTCCCCACAAACCTTGTTGTGCCATTCTCTCCAGTGGCACCAGTGTTTAACCCCTTCCTGTTAGCGTGAAGGCCCTTCACCAAGTCTACCAGACTAGCTCATCTCGTGCAACTGTCCCAACCTTTTTTCTTCTCCTTTGTTAAAGTTTGCAGTTTCTGTTCATTTATCTTTCATAGACCTGATCTCTAAAATGGGCTGATTCCTTAATAGAGCCAGACTATAGGCATTTCAAATAATAGATAAATAAATAAATATTAATTACAATAGCTGCTGTCTATTGAAGGTCAGACACTAAAATATATCAAAAGTATCATGTATTTTGTGCATCTCAAAAATTATAAACCCATTGTATTCTCTCATTATTTCCATTTTATAGTGAGAAAAATGGGTATTTAAGAAATTAAATATACTTGTGTAAGGTTGCACAGCCAATAAGAGGCCAATCTGGAAATGGAACCCAGGTATGTTTACCCCTAAAATATAAGAAGATTTATCAGGAATTATGCAAATTCTCTATCTATTTCTCAGAGTACTCTGGGAACCTTCCAGAACCATCAGAGCTACCTGTCTGTGTCTGGGAAAATTAGAAGACTTGCTTTGATATTGGAACTTGTAGTAAGGTGAGCTATCACTGAAGCTCCTATGATTCTAATTTCCATTTGTCCTTCCTTCTTCCCCTCCCAGTCTACCACTCCCTCAGAGGACTCCAGGAGGATGTGGAATTGATGCATCATCCCAGAAGCACTCTAAAGACTACCCAGCAGGACTTTCCAACAGCCAGAGTGGACATCCTATAAAGCCTCGCTTCCCATCTGGGTCACAAAAAGATGGAAGAGACTCAGTGCTGTCTGAAAAACTGTGCAGCTCCTGAAATCCGTATGTTCAGTGAATCTTTATGTGTACAACATTCCTTTTTAGTCCTCACTGACAAGCATCCTCTCATGCCAGTGTCTCCACTCTTAACTACTCTACCTTCCTCCCTCCTGGAATCTTGGAGGATTTCTGAGACTCTACCATCATTGCAACACCTTTCTCCTCCATTATAACATCAATCATGCCATACTTTCCATCCCAACTGCTAGCGATAGACACTTGCATATAATAAAAAATATTAATTGAATTAATTAAGAGAAAAACAAAATGAGACATATCAAGGACTTGCTGTGAGGGACACTATAATGTCTCTCTCTCTTCATATATATGTATATATGTAATGTTGCTGTATTTTTTAATTTAAATGTTAATTTTTTTAATGCTGCTATTTTGATATCCACTCTAGAAACAAACCAAAAGAAATGAGTTTCAGAGACTTAAGATTCCTGAAGCCATATCATGATTAAATGGCAGAAAGGGAACTCAAATCCAAGTTGACCCAGGCTATAAGCCTTGTCCTCAGCTACCTCGTTAGCTTTGCTGTGAGAGTCAGCGGTGCTGCAGAGCTGGCTATATTTATATTTTCACTACAGTTTTTTATCAATGAGTTGACCTTAGACTTTACCTAGTTAAGGGACCCTAGCTTTTCTGTGAACAGGTGCTGTGTTTAAGTCTTCAGAGCTTGTTTGTCAATAAAGAAGGAATGAATGGGTGGACCCATTGGTGGTAGGGTTGTGGGGAAATCATCAGGAAGTGAGAGGAGACAGTGACATTCATGAGAAGGAGTTACCAGAAAGACATGTTTTGGGGTCTAGTCACTCTTAGTAATTCACCTCCTACCAGAAAGCACAGGGACTGCAAATTCTGTTCATTACCCTCATATTCTCATTTATCAGATGGGGCATTTATGCCAGAAAGACGGAATTCATTTCCCAGGGTAAGCAGCTACCTTAACAATTTATACTCAAGTTCATCCTCAAGGAATTGGGGGCTGATTAAGCATACAACTCTTCGTGGAAGACCCCAGGCTACTTAGATGCTTGGGAGATATGTGCCGCTGCTGTGAATAAAGTTTTGCAAATAGTAATGCTGATACTATCTTTATTTCAGCAGCTAGGAGGAAAAAAAGCAAACAAAAAGGAACAAAAACAAAACAAAAAATTGTAGAGTCTTAAGAGTTACTTTATAAAATACTAACCATGTTTAGAGAATTCAGCTTCCTGCTCCTTTAGGAATATTCTAAATTAACATTTTATTAACCATAAATTACATTTTCTCTTGAACTTGTTCAAATTCAGCTGTAACCATTGTTCCCACTAGCAAGGTGCCTGCTGTGTACCAGTCATAAAGATTGCATGAGAGAAGTGAGCTAGTGCTCAGAACTTTCTAGTTGTGCCAGACATATGCTGGGTTGCATTTTAATTCTCACGAGCACAGAGGAAACATGATTGTTACCAACTGACAAATGAAGACAGAATATGTCATTGACTGGATAATGGGTAGATCTGTGGTTTGACCTGACATTTGTCTGACTCCAAAGTCCAGGCCCTATTCTTTAGTTTATACTCTATGCTCTTCAAAGCCCATACTCTACTTCTCTGAATTCTGCAGTGTGAAAAGACCCATGTCCAATAAGGACCTGTGCAGACTGTGATTCCAATCAGATGGAAGCCAGAGTGAAAGTCATAGAGCCCTGCCTCCAAAACACCACTGAACTCCTCGTTCCCTGTGCATGGCCTAAATGCACCTCGGTAGGAGGATTGAAGAAGCCCAGTCACCAGGACAAGCTGTCTTCAGGGATTCCTGAAGCCAGGCCCATGAATTCTGTGTCCCTGAGGAAACATTGATTATGTCCCCTTTCTTGGCTTCAAATATGGGTCAAGACAAAGACCAGAAATGGTGCTCAGTTTTTTATCAAGTTGGGGGTAAAGAGCTCTATATGTGAGTAACAACACTAAACTGCAATTCTATAGTCACCCTTTTTCAGATATACTGTCTTCAGTCCCCTAGGACAGAACCCTCTTGGTTACTTTAGTATCAGTGTGACTTATTCTAGAGATGCTCATCTGTAAGTCTCTTTTAACTTAAAAATGTGATATAATTGTTTCTTCCTGTCCCTTTAATTCTAAAGACACTGCCAAGCAATAGGCAATAAGCAGGACATCAATACCTCTACTGCTCTTTCCCTAGGTCCAGGATCCTGCATCCTCTCTCCCATCTGGAATCATCAGCCCAGTGATTTTTCCGAGCATCACATTGTTTACCAACTATGAATCCTTCAGGTATGCCTGGTATCCTCAACCCACAAAACCTTGATGTGGATGTAGAAAAAGTAATGCAAAATAAGTCTGATTCACTTCATCGATATAATTGGGGAGCTAAAGTAAAAAGTATTTTTGCCTTACTAATTTTCTCCTATTGCTTTTACTCTCAAAGACGTTTTACATCTTTTGTGTTATGTAATGTGCACAATATCCTTAATTATTAGGGAGAAAAGAGATTAGTATCCCTTCTCATAGTAAAACAAAGTCAAAACACAAACAAAATTAAGACCCAAATGAATGTCATGACCAAACTAGACTTTTCTGGAGCTCATCTGTAGCCCATCTCTTCAATTCAAACACAGGACATTTTATAGAGTCAGGATGCTTTTTCCCCTTAGTGTTTATCCTAAAAGATAACACTCCCTTAGGTAGTTATTTAGGAATAGATTTATTTTTGGGGGTTAGTTTTTCTTCTCCTGGAACAGTCATAGTAAATATGCATATTACCTATGTACAGAAATAGTAGCCTCCTACTTCTCTCGGCAGGTTCAGAAGATAGTTCTTTTTAGAGTCTGTGAAAGACTGTTGATACTGTCAGTGGTGTTAACCAAAGCTACACCTCAGATGAGACTGAGCAGCAATGTGTCTGTGCTTTCATGTGGCTAAAGCACTAACACAATTATAGTGTCCTAGCTGACTGACAGTTTTGGTTGCTGGTTTCTTAACAAGAAGAGATGGTATTAAACCTGGCAATTGTCTATTTTTACAAGCTTAAGGGAAATCACTCAGGTGAATAAAAACTCAAAGACCTAAGTTGAAGAGCCTCATTAGAAGATGTTTGAATATCATATTGCTTTATTCCAAAGGTTAAACACATTTAACCCAGGAGGGAGAAATTCTGCAGGAGGCAAGTGGAGCATATCTTGCTTCTCAGCTAGCTCTGAGGCTGAGAGCCCAATGCCACCCACCCAGCAAGCAAGCAGACACAGTCTTGGGACCTAGAGAAACACTTTAAAGGCTAGTTTTGTTTGTTTTATTTTTATTTTTTATTAACTGAGACAATTTGGAATTTAGGTCAATTGACAGAGAGTGCATAGGGTCACACTCTTTCAAGGCAGCTTATATCTGGTTGTATTTGCATGAACAAATGGGTGGGCCTTGAGCAAAGTGTAGCTGAGGATAATCAGTTTCTTCATTCCAAATCTTGGCTGCAGCCTCCCCAGCACCCTACGCCCAGTTCTGTATGTTTCAACAAACAGGAGATATGAAGGAGCTGACAGGGTTTAAGGAAGACATTTAAAGATGAATAATGAGGCCAGGCGATGTGGCTCATGCCTCTAATCCCAGCACTTTGGGAAACTGAGGCAGGTGGATCACCTGAGGTCAGAAGTTTGAGACTAGCCCAGCCAACATAGTGAAACCCTGTCTCTACTAAAAAATAAAAAAAATAGCCGGCGTGGTGGCAAGCGCCTGTAGTCCCAGCTACTCGGGAGACTAAGGCAGGAGAATTGCTTGCACTTGGGAGGCGGAGGTTGCAGTGAGCTGAGATTGCGCCATTGCACTCCAGCCTGGGCAACAGGAGTGAAACTTTGTCTCAAAATAAATTAGTTAATAAATTAATTAAAAATAAATAAAGATGAATAATGAGTCAATAATATAATTGTTTTAAAATAATGGCTGAAATAGTATTGTGTTTAACTACATTAAAAAACTTATTTTCTTCTGGAATATGAGGCATATGGTAATACAGCTTCTACTGAGTGAGAGGAAATTGGTTTTAAACTACACTGAGGTAGAGGAAGTTGCAAAGAAATGTGTCTTAGTCTGTTTTGTGCTGCTATAATGGGATACCTGAGACTGGGTAGCTTATAAAAATGGAAACTTATCAGCTCACAGTTTTGGAGGTTGGGAAGTCCAGTGACACAGTGCCAGCATCTGGCGAGAGCCTTCTTGCTATGTCATCACATAGTGGAAGGCAAGAGGGCAGGAGAGGGAAAGTGGGGTCTGACTGAACCTACCCTTTATATCTACACCAATCCCACCCATGAAGGTAGAGGCCTCCTGGCTTAATCACTGCTAAAATGTGCTTCCTCTTTATACTGTTACAATGGCAATTAAATTTCAGCATGAGTTTTGGAGGGGACAAACATTCAAACCATAGCAATGTGTAAAGCCAAGAAAAAACAAAAAACAAAAAATCAGCTACTTGCATTGAAAGGTTGAATGCCTTGCCTTGAAGTGGAAGTACAGTTCTACGGGACTGTCCAATGCTCTTTTCGTAATGCAGTGATGCAGGAATTCAACAGACAATGCTATGGGTTGGTTTCACTATTGACTACTAGCAATTTAGCATGATTCAAAGAGTGATTGCTTTCTAAGTACAGAAGAACAAGAGGTTGAAATAAAGGTCTTTCCTTCAAGGTCTAGCATAAATACCACCTCCTCTAAAAGTCTTCCCCTACCTCCTGAGAAGGAATTAATTTATTTCTCTTCATTACTCCCACTAGATAATTAATTTCTCCCTCCTCATTAATTCCACCTTTTCTATGGTGTTTATCAGAGTCTTCTTTACAATATAATTAGCTAGTTCTCTAATAAATACCATATTTCCTCCTGACAGTTGCCATGTCCTGTTCATTGCTGTGCACTTCACAGTGCCCAGTAGGATGCCTGGCACTAGCAGAAGCTCAAAATGTAAAGTGGATTTAAATAAACAAAACTCTCTGGGTCTCTCAGGGAAATTTAAAGCAACAGATGAAGAAATATTATCCCTGGGGACTTGACTTTCATATTTGGTAAACAAATGACCTACATTTAAGTCAAAATATAAAAACCTCAAGCAGAACACAATTAGACAGCTTCAGATTAGAAGGATTCAGAAGACAGGAGTCAAAACAGATGAGATCTGAAGAAGATTTCCGAAGTGTCTGCCATCTGCACAGTATTAAAATTGTTTTACATACAATTTCATTTAATGCTGAAAAAATAAAATAAAAATTTAAGTTGCAAAATAAATGTTATTGTTTCCACTTTGAGGACTGGAAAACTGAGGTTTAAATAGACTATGTAATTTGTCTGAGACCACACGGCACTATTAAATGATTAACTTAGACTCATAATTAGAGTCCAGGTTACCTTGGCAGCACTTTGGTGACTTTACTCTGCAGATTTGCCTTATATAATAAATGTAACATGAAGGAGATGTAAAAGGGTACGGATTATAGGAAAGGTGAGAATGGCTCTGATATGCTGAGTACTCATAAAAAATAACTTGTGCCATGTGTGGTGGTGCACACCTGTAATGCTAGCTCCTCAGGGGGCTGAAGCAGAGGACTGCTTGAGCCCGGGAGTTTGCTCTAGTGAGTTATGACTGCACCTATAAAAATCGCCATTGCGCTCCAGCCTGGGTGATAGGTCAGGCCCCATTTATTAAAAAAAAAAGATAACTCCTGATCTCAAGCTCTTGCCTTCCACCCAATAAACCAATCAAATGTTGATATTTCCTGGGGTTTCTTTGTTAAGTTGGTTGTGGTTGCTATCTGTCCTGCTGTGGTGAGTTGAAAACATGATTCAGAATCATCTTTATCAGGTCTAATAAATGACCCTTTAGCCTACCTGAATCTCTAGGTCTGAGAGCCAGCCCCTCTTGGTATGATCTGGCCCACACAAGACAAAATTAAGTTTCCTCTCTCACTCCGGGCTTCCTGGACCCACTGAGGTCTTCAAACTATAGTTCAAACTAAATGTTTTCCCATTTCAGTCTCAATGGAAGTGGAAAATTTCTCTGGAGAAGAGTCACTATGTACAGACATGAGATTCCATGGCTCGTCTGAGCCCAGCTGCTGGAATAAACCTGAGCTAGAAACTTTAATGCAATGTGAACTTTAATGTGACGATTAGCACAGGGATCTTTTCCCTGAGGCAATTAACTTCTGCTCTTCTGTCTAACCATGATTTCAGCACTGGCAGCAGGCAGGAAATGAATGTCACCGTCACAGTCACAGTCAGTCAGCTTAGACTTGTACCCATAGGGGTCATTCAATTCAAGATTTCTTTGCATTGTTCATGCTTGGAGACCCAATATTCCCTTCAGGTGCTATGATTACATTAGAAGAGAAATAATCACCAGTGGCCCCCAAACCAAGTCAGACTTCTCAACATCTGGAGAATGCTACCATGGTGCATCCCTATGCTGGCATTTTCTCAGAACCCTTAATAAATAAATGGAACTCCATATATCCCTCCATTTATGTCCCTAAATGGTAGCTGCTTGGGGATGCATAGATGTGTTATTGGCCACCAGGGACTCTCTTCAGTGGTGGAATGTCCTGTATCCAAAATAGGCAAGAGATAAACAGTAGAAAACAACCAATTGGGGAAATTTATAGAAAAAAACACTCAAAACCCATCTCTAAATCAATTTGAAAATGTATTCAACTCAAAAAAAGAAAAGAAGAAGAAGAAAAAAAGGAAAATAAAAGAAAGTTTGGGATATATCATCCTGGCAGAGAAGGAGGCAGGGTAATATTGTGACATTATCCTTAAATCTAAGAAGATAGAGAGCCAGCCATCCTTCACTGAGAAAGACATGGGAAGAAATGTGACTGATTGTAGTAGAAAAACCTCAGGTTAGTTATAAAAAATCCCTTTCTGTGAGGTGTAGGAGGTCCTCGAACAAATGAGTAAAATATAATTTAAAAACGTTCTCCTAGAGAGCATAAGGAAAGTGTCTTAAAGCAATTCTGCCTAGAAACAGGATCTATAGAATTCTTGTTACTCAAATGTGTCCCATAGATCAGCCGATCAGGCATCACATGGTAGCTGGTTAAAATGCAAAATCTTGGGTACTACTCCAGATACACTAAATCAGAATCTGCATTTTTAAAAGATGCATTTATCCATTAAGCATCAGGTCCAGATAAACAACTGAATTTATCTATGGCTTAGACAGTATTCATGGTATATAGTCATTTTTTGTTTTTAAAGAAAATTAACTTAACAGCCTGCAAAGCTAGAGATTTTCTCTTGTTTCCTATTGCCTTTCTAGTTCTCTTAGCTTGCAGTACTCACAGCTGCCTGGATGCATATTCAGGAGCACCAGTGACCTTGAATTGGACGGCAAGCCTGGGGTCATCCCTGAATGCCTCAGAATCTCTGTGTCATGATTTTAATTTTTGAAGAAGCTTTTTTTTGTCAACTAAGTCATGTATATGCACATACAAACACACGAGCATAAACACACACAAACAGAGTATGTTTTGAAAAGAAAAGAAAATCATAGTATTGATTTGTGTAATGAAATAATGTTTTCCCAATATTGTTGGTTAAATTCTCTAGTCTGGCTTCATCTCTTTTATTTCAAATGATTTAACTGTTGATTAGGTATTGAAAAATCTTGGTGGGCATAACACCCCTTGAAAATCTTATTTCCAAAATTGTATGCATTAATATTTTACAACATATTGACAGTGCCTCTGCTTTTTTGTTCCTGGGCCACGTGTCAACTGTATCTATCAAAGGAGAACTTCCATGTTTCCTCTTTGCATGGTTGAAATGTGACTTGTGAGGGCAGGTCTGATTGGTGGGTGCTCCTCGGACTACTTTTGGCTCTCCCTTGTTTCCCAAACTTTATCTTTCTGCACTGCTCCTTGTATGTGTTGGGAGAAGCTCACTGCTCCCATGGGGCAGGAGAAGAAAGGCACAAGCACTGTATCTACTCTGGTAATATATTCGTGGCACTACTCAGGAAATAGCAATAATCAGAGAGTCATAGAATTTTAGAAATTGTAAAGGGATTTGTAGATGACCTGGTTAAACTCCTTCGTTCTACCGATTGGGAGACTAATCAGAGAGGGAGTCTGTATAACCCAAACTTATGTAGCTATTTAGTAACAGAGCTGGGACTAGTGTTCCCAGCTAGTTTTCCTAATTTCTGGTCCAATTGCCTTTTTCATGCACACATGCAACAACAAAAAATATATATCTTCTAAATTAAGTCACACCTTCACAAGATCACATATACCACGAAAGGTCCAGGACCGTGTCTATATTGTTCATTACCATGTTCCCCCTGCAGAGGCATAAGAAAGCTCCAAAGGCATATTTATTAAACAAAAGGACACATAGGCAGCTTTTCTTGAATTTTCTGTTCATAGCTTAACATAGTCAAACAAATTAATATTCAGTCTAGCTATGTCTTGATCTAATAACCTATAATATTTCCATCCACATATAACCGTCTCCAGTAATCCTTCAGAACACAAGTGGTGAGTTAGGTTTCCAGAAGTAGCGATGGGCTTATATTTCTTCTGGTCTCAAAGCAACTGCACACTGTAAGATAGCATTAAAGGGACTGGTTGTGTTGGGGAAGAAAATGTATCCTAGATGAAATGGGGTGGATTACACATGAGCAGGCAATCAAGGAGAGAGGTGATGGGCATGGTTGTTCTAACTTCATAACTAACACTGAACCAAGTTATTTCTAAAGACACCTTTCTACTTGTTCCTCAAAACACACTAATGAGAAAAGGAAAAAAAGTGTGAATTCATATATGTGTGGGTGTGTATATATATGTTTATGTATAAAAGTGTATGTGTGTGTATATATATGTATATATGTATATATGTATGTGTGTATATATGTATATACACACAGAACACAAAACCACACCCTCTCTCTATATATATGCATATATATATGTGTGTGTGTGTGTATGTGTATATATATATATAGTGGGAGAGAGAGAGAGTGAGAACATAAATATGGCTTGATCTCTATTATTTTCTCAAGGATGTGTGGGCCAGGGTAGTCATTCTTTGTTTCTGATTTTGTTTTTTCTCTTAAGACTTCTCAACCTTGATAACATTCACTATCACCATCCTCAGTGTCTCAGTGGTATGCACGAATTGATGGGTAAATAGTGGGAGGGAGGAAAAATATTAGAATCCCCCATTTCACCTATGTGGAAAATGATGAATAGTATAGCTTCATATATTGATCCAAATGTGTTATATCTTTCTAGTCATCCTACCTAGTTTATTTCTATAATAGATTTTGTTCTTTGTCAAGGTCAAAACAAAAGGAAATATTGGACGAACCCATTTTGTCCCACTACCACTGACACAGTTGTGAAATTGTACTGTATTGTGAGATATGGATAATTTAACGTGATAATTCATGTAGAAGTTTATTTCTGAAATATAGGAAAACAACTAGTTTGGGGAACAATTGATTATCTTTGCATTTGTAATTAACTAAGGAAAAACACAGAAAAAAATAACTTTGTTTTAGTCATTGGATTCACATATTGCTAGAGAGGACTTTTCACCCTGATTTACATGCATTTCTGCTCTTCACCTGAAAATATAAACGCCAGAGGCTGTATACCCAATCATCAACATGCTGAAGATTTAGTATCTTAAAATATTGAAGCATAGAATGACTATCATATATTTTCAATACTTAAATGAAAGCAGTCCAGAAACTTTTCTCACATTTTTAATAAACAGCTAAAATGTGTTAATGTTCACTATTTGCCAGGCACTCTGCCATTTAATTTCATAATAACTGTTTTATATTGTTATTATTATCATACATTCCAAATGAGAAAATCAGGGTTTAGAGAAAATTTAGAGAGTTAGGTCATGCAACTAGTATCCATAGACTTGGGATAAAAATCCTACTTTAACTGTTGAACCATAGCTCATAATGAATGTGTGCTTTTCAGAAAAAATAAAACTAAATGAGTTCAAGGAGAAGCATCAACTTTAAAACCCACACCAACTAATTTTCCAGTCTGATACCTCTCATAGATCGAAGCCAGGGTCATTTTGTCCAACTTGCTCATTTTACAGGTGAAGAAGTTAAGTGGTGTTACTAAGTGTATGCAGCTAGTTAGTAAAACTGGAACTGGAATCCACGTTTCGGAATCCTCCCACATTAGCAATCTCTCTGCTATACCACTCTGTTTCTCAACAAAGCAGCAACAAATTTGAATTCAATGTAGAATTATAGTTATGAATAAAAATTTTGAGTCAGCTGTTCAGCCTTCCCAAATTTTCCAACTTAAACTGATAGCCAAACAGTCAGAACTTATGCTTAAAATTAAGCCATCTTGCCTGGAATCACGGTTTTCTTGGATCATCATTGAAACCGTGTCCTCTGCAACATCACTGCCACCAGGACATCCATCTCCACACTGAACATCGATGAAACTGACTCGGCTTTCCACAGTTCAATGCTCCTTTCCAAGGCACCTTATGGAACTTGAACTCATAGTTTTCCATTGGCAAACTTTTTAATATCCTCAATCTTTCCTTAAATGTTCTCTTCCTCTGTTGTCCTGAATGAAAGTTTTACCTAAGAATGCTACTACCCGTCAAGTTACACAAACCTCTGGACCTGATGATTAGAGTGGGTGCTTGTCTTGCTCCTCATTTCCACTTCCAAACAATTATTTCACAGTTTTCCATCCATTGTTCTATCTCCTCTGGAGTTTGTGCCATCAGGCTATGCCACTCCCCACCCCACATCATGTTTGCCATCACCAACTGCCCATCATTTCTTCCTTTCATGGAAGTTCTTATGTCTTGGCATACTGTCTTCACCCCACCTTTATTCTTGTCATCGTTGTTGGTGACTTTAGCATCCACATGCATTATTCCTCCTTCTTTGTCTTTCAGTTCCTTTGCTCACTCACTTCCACAGTTTTATTCCTCCTCTCCCCCTCAGCCAGCCACTTGCCTTGGTCATATTCCTAATTTTACCATTATATCAGTTAGGAACTAGAACCCAAGTGATCTGGAATTATCCTCTTAATTCATTGATTTTTTGAAATTCTATTTTCTGTTAGCCCATACTAGATTCTAATTTTCTTCAAAACAGGGACCTTATCAATTTAGTTCATCATTTTATCTTCAGAATCTAGAGTAGTACCTGGTATAAAGTGGGCACTCAATAAGTATCTGTTAAGTAAAAAGGCATGGTAACACACTGGATCCTATACTTAGGGACACTAATAAATCTTCCCAACCCCTGAAGAACTCACAATTTGCTAGAGACTTACAACTTAGCTATAGAAGTGAGAGGGGAAAAAAGGCCTTATAAAATAAACTATTAAATCATAAGAACAGTAGCAGTAATAGGTGTTTATTCATTTACTGTTTCATTTATTTATTTGTCCATTTAGCCAACACATTTTTACAGGGCACTTTCTATGTACTCAGCTCTCTTGAGTAAAGAGTTTCAAAGATGAATGAGACATTATTTCTGCCTTCAATTACATTACATTATTGGGAGAAGAAGACATGGGAGAGTCTCCCTTAAAACAGGGAGAAATAACTACAGCTCACCGTGTATGTAAGCATGACCTGCTCTCTCAATCAACTCCCTCCCCATATACACAGCCTCCAACAAGAGAGAACTTATATGTATAGACATACAAGTTATTGTGTTCTTTCTTCTCAGAGTATCTTTTTAGGTGATAGAGGTAGAGGGGTCATGTCAGAAACACCAAAACGACAATGGAGGGGACCCCCTGTCTCTTAAAATAAAGAAATAATAGAAAAAGAAACATCAAACAATTTTTACATTTGCATTTGTATATATAAACAAGAAAAGATGAAATCTAAGGAAAAAGACGGACATATTTGCTTTAAGAGCATGTATTTTCATCTCCCGGTGTGTTTTCTGAGCCTTCTGTCATAAGACTGCCAACTATTTCAAAATTAAAAAAGGAAAACAAACATATGCATTGTATGTCTTTTGCAGCTTTCTATAAACTTACTTGAGGACTGAGCTTACAACAGGAAAATGATGCTGACTGAAAATAGAAGTGGAAAGTAAAGAGGAAGATTGGGTGTTGTAAGTTAGGGTAAATTTTGCTGCAAATCAAATGGGTACAAATCAGCAGGTGTTAAAGGACAGTCCCTAGTCCAGACAATGGATAGGTGCAGTGATTCTCCGTAAGGCTGGCAGCTCACAAAGCCAGGCTCTTTGCCTCTCTCAGCTCTGCCTTTCCCAGCCATGGCTTTGTCTGCTGACTCCTGTTACTGTGGCTGCATCAGGCCCAGCCATGACATTTGAACCCCAAAGCATCCATACTAAAGGGAAAGAGTGGCCTTTTTCTTTTCTGAAGTAAAAAAAAAAAAAAAAAAAATTGTCTAAAAATTTTCAAAAGACATTCTCTCAAATCCTTGTGATTGGAATTATGTCACATTTCCATTCTTGAAGTCAAACTCATGGCTAAAGAAATGGACTAATACCTTGGTTTCTTGGATAAGTCAGGCCCAATCTGGCAGCCATGGCCAAGGTCATTCTGCTGTGAACATGGTTGCATGGACCCTGGAAATCATGATTCTTTTAAGAGAGGAGAAGGGAGTGAATGCCAGGTAGTCGGGGCCAGCTACATAATGTGCAGAGCCAGTGCAAACTGAAAATGCAGTCTCCACTTCCCATGGCAAAGGGCAACCCCCAAGGGAATGTCACTTTGCCCTGGGTTCAGGGTAAATGAGAGACACTTCTCTCCCACCCCTGCTCCCCAACAAGTCATCAAATGCACCATGGCACTGCCAACACAGGGCAAAGATGGGCACCACCTTGCTTTACCCAAAAAGACTACAGGGTGTAGGTACAAACCCAATCCTGCCAAACCTGCTCCAACGCCCCGCTAGGGGCAGAAGAAAGGCTGACAGAGGGCTTCCCCTACACCCAGCTTGGACAGCAGAGGATGGCAAAGGCCGTCAAGCTAGGGCAAGGAATGAGATCCAAGGCCAGCAGTTACTGGAACCAAATAAAAGGTAACAGAAAACAGAGAAGCCAGCCACCCAGCCCAGGATGCCAAGAGGCAGATGGAGGTGGGAGCTCTCAGCTGAAGCTCTCAGCCCAAGCATGCCCTCCGTGAAACCCTGAGTTCGCAGAGCGTTAAACCTGAGTGTGAGGCCTTTCTGAGCAGCGCCCTGTATGACTGTGCTGGCCGCATACGCATGAAGCTGACCTCAGAGGTGGCAAGCAACAGTGTTAGAGAACAGGGGTTTGGGAAAACAAAGAAGGAAGGCTTTGAGAATAGCCTGAAAACAGAGGAACCCAGGAAGCTGGTGCATAATATTTAGAGCTATCGTCACTACTGACACAAGATTGAGAGGGAAGAAGAGCTTTCTAAAAGTTATAGGGAGGTAACAGCCAATCCCATTTGTGCAAGGTGGCAGAGCAGCCACAGTGTTCTGGAAATGCACTGCAGACTTCTCTGGCTCTGCATTTCCTCCCTGTTGTGACCTGATCCCATTCAAGGTTTTAAAAAGAATGCTCTTGAGCCAAAATGAGGGAGAAAAAAGGAACAACTGCCAACTCACAAGGAGAGAGATGATTCCTTATTAAAGGGGAATTATTAATACATTCTCCGTATCCTGTCAAATCTTAAAAAAGTGGTCAGTGCTATTTAGCATCAGTCACACCATCATATAGTAATTCCTCCGGTGCAGGCTTGGCCCAGCACCTCTGCATGAGAGAGATTAATCACATCCCACGGAGAGGGGTGATTTTCAAAGCTTTAGTTTTAACCTGGTGGGCATGAAAATGCTCTAAAATGTCTCCCCTGAGATCTTAATGATGTGCCTTTACACACTTTCTACATTAAAAAATGCTTGAGAGATAAAAGTGCAAGCCCTTCCTGTTTAATATTTATAGGCCACATCATTAAAAGGGGAAGATCAGCTCTTCTCAAGGGGAGTTGCCCATAGAGAGATTCATGTCCTGGGAGGTCTCCGTCCCAGCCTGGCTTGCAGAAGAAGATTCCAATCCCATTCTCAAACCTTCTGTGTAAGACTTGACATCTGACTGAAGAGGGCTGAGAAGTAAAGTATTTTGCTTAAAATATACTAAGTAAAAAGAGAGACTTAGCAAAATTGAATGCTAGAAGGAAATATATCAGTATTTTAACTGTGTGTAGTGGAGCCATAGGGGATTATTTTTTCTTTGTTTTGTCTATTGTTCCCAAGTTTCTATAATAAGAATAAATTATTTTTAATAGGAGAGCTATATGCATACATATGCATATATACGTATAACACATGTATGCACATACATACGTGTACTCAGATATTTACACAGAGATATATTTATATATTGCATACCTATGAAAACCACATACACAAAGAAATTTTGTGAAATAAACCAAAGCATTTTTATTTATTTGCAAAAAGGTTAGCTTAAGATAGTCAAGATCTATAAAACATCATGGAATCTAGGACTGGATGTGTTCCCCGCCCCCACCCCCAGCATTTATCAAAGTTCTTTACATATTAAACAACATCATTAACAGAAAGAAGGAAAGATAAGATGAGGTAGGGAAAGAGGGAGGAAGGGACAGGAGAAGGAAGGCAGGCTACTATCTCATAATGTTTGGCAGTGGATTCGAAAACACTTTGAACCAGAATATACAAAGTTTAGAAAATGTCATAACTCTCAAGCAGTTGTCGGTTTTTCAAAATGTCTACCATTCCTCAGTCTTCACCACTGTGGCAGTGACTGTGGCATGAACAGTGTAAGTAAGCTTTAAGAAGTTAGAAATGAGGCAGCTGACCAGACGTGCACACAAGAACTGACATTTGAACATAAACAGAAAGCAAGACAAAGCAAAATACACAAACAAGAGATTCCACTGTTCTATCCTCAGAATACATATTTACCTAGACTCTACTCTTACTCAATACAGACATTTCTGTCAGGTTGTTTAGCCAAGTAACTGCTTCCTTGTGGGGAGCGGGGCCTTAGGAAGTGGCACATCAGAGCAACCATACAGTTCCACACAAAGGAAGAGTCAAGATCGGGACTTCAGGGGCCCCAGGGAGAATCTCTAGCCTTGCAGTTCTTATCTGGAAACATTTATCTCCTTCAGGTCTCCTATCCCACCATTAGATAAGGCTCCTGCTAGGGGAAGTAACAGTGTAACTTCCAGTCACAGGACTGATGAAGCGTTTCCTTCTCTCAGATTTTCTCAGGAGGCAGAGCAAGAGCTCTGGAAACCTGGGGGAGAAGCTGGGGTGAAGGAGGGGGAGGGAGGGAAGGAAACAGGGAGGGAAGGAAGCAAGGGCCTTGGGATTTCAGAGACTGCCTGGCTTTAGTAAAATAAAAAGATGGCTGGAGTTCTCTGACAACTTCGGGAAAACCATCAATAGCGTGTCAAGGGCCCTTCCCTTTACAGAGATTTTCAGAAAGTCACGTCAAGCAGTTTATTCTGTGTGTGTATGTCTAAGAAGGAGGTTTGGGGGGCAGAAGGAAGATGCTCTTAAAACAAATGGATACCCGCCATCTGGGATTTTAAAATCCCAAGCAGTGGCAGAGGGAGATGTTGGGCATTGCCCCCAGAAGAATGATCCCCTCTCCGACCTTCCCCTGTAGGGCTTCACACTGGGAAAGCCACCTGCCAGCCGCCTCTTCTGCCTCTTCAACCTTGTGGATAAGATGGGGAGATGGTTCTGAAGAAGGAATGGCAAGATCTTCCTGAAAGCATTCAGGAAATTGGATTTTCACACTTGCTAAACTGGGGGAAAGGAAGAAGGAGAACAAATTACTTCCAGCTGCTTTACTTCCTCAGCTCACACCAACTGTTAGAACTAAGGTTGTGCATGGTGGATCATTTACAGAAGGCACAAGTAATCAGTTCACATTCCAGAATGGCTGATTTGATCGCCCTGACATCTGAATAAATGCTTATGCCGTTCTCAGTTGAAAAGTTTCCCTGAGATCGTTGAGGAATCTGCCCAACCCGTTGGGCTCACTTGTCCATCCCAGCCCAGTATTTATGAAGATCTTTTCTTAAAAAAAAAAAGAACACAGAGACAAGATCCCATTATGTTGCCCAGGCTGGTCTCAAATTCCTAGGATCAAGGGATTCTTCTGCCTCAGCCTCCCAAATTACTGGCATTACAGGGATGAGCCACTGCCCCGGGCTCTAGCCCAGTATTTCTGGAACCAAGGAGAATGCAAAGTGAAGTGTTTATTTTACCTGTTCTCAATATTCTTTGATTATCATCTAATGATCCTTTGTTTTCTGTCCTCCAAATAGTGCAGAGCAAAGTGTTGACCGATTTCTGGAGATTGTCATTCTGTGGAAAAAGTACAACCTGGAACCTTCCTGCCTTAACTTTCTCCTCCATGCTGTCCGGGTCTCAGTGCTGCAGCCATTTGATCATAGATCTTAACTGACGAAATGAGTCTGAGCAAATGCTTAGAACAAACAGCTGGATCTTGGAATAACTGGTTTGAAGCTACAAATACACATCAAGGGTGCCCTTTGTTATTTGCTAATGAAGCCGAGGCTTGAACTTCCTGGAGAATCAGTTCAATGTGAACACAAGGATTAAATAGCCCTGACTCTAGTCAAAAAGAAGAAAAAGAATATGAAAGCAATATCATATCTGTAACACATTCACAGTTGTTCTTAATCTGGACTGAGCATTTTTATAGCCTGAAGATCTTTTGAAATATAACCATGTCCTTAGCCAATTTTATTTACTCTATCTGGGTTGGTGCCAGAGACTTTAAAGAGCAACCAGGTTGAGAACCTCTGCCAGTGACTAGATAAGTAATGATGCAACTTCAGTGGAAAATACAGAATGAGGATTGTATGCATTTTATGAGGTATAAACTCCTACAGTTGAGCTGTTAAAATGTTCTTTTTCCAAGTCAGTTCTGAATTATCCATGCAAATGAAAGGGCCAGTGAACCAGAAAATATGTGAGCTGATAAAACAAACCGACAATAAAATTTAAATTTGACTTTCTTGGTCAAATTCAGGATTCAGAAAATGAAGGAACGCTTAGTATAAACAAGACACTGCACTAGGAGCTGTGAGGGATACACATGAATAACATATAGTTGCTATTTTAAAGAAAGTCAAGTTCACTCATTCACGCATGTGCTAAGAACTGAGTTCTGTTCTAGGCATCAGATTAGAAGCAGTAGAGACAACAGACACATTTCCTGCCCTCTTGAAGTTTGTATTCTATCGGAATAATAATTAAAAATGTTATACTGGGCCATACTTATGGTCACCCATTCTTAGAAAAGTGGTACTAAGGGACACCGAGGTGTAATGTTCGCATAACTTCTTTATGTCTCGGACTTAGGAATAGTGGCATAGACATGGATCAGTAGGTGCAGCAAACCACCCTGGCACACGTTTACCTATGTAACAAGTCTGCACATCCTGCACTTGCACCCCAGAACTAAAAAGAAAAATTTAAACATTAAAAAAAAAAAAGAAATAGTGTCACAAAGAGGTGAAAGGACTAAGAATACTAACAGTGGGGCCAGGTCTAGAGTCCAGAGTACAGCCCAGACTTAAATCTTATCCTCTATTAAATGCTGCCTACTTCTGTTCCCTGTTTTTCCAAACGAATTTTGGTACACCGTGTAGGTAGCTGTAATAAGTTGCCCTTCCTAATTCCAACTCTAAGAAATTGACATGGTTACCATGTAAACAGCCTTGCCTTTTGTCCATAAAGAATCACACATCTTCCCAGTATGTATCATATATAATGGGAGAAAATAAAATAGTATTTCTCAATCTTGGCTGCAAGTCGAGGTCGCCTGGGGAGCGGTAAAAAAGGAAACATACATACATACCAACATATATGCATACATACAGACAGACAGGCTTGGGCCACACCCCAAAAGATTCTGATTTAATTGTGGTTTAAGCATCAACATTTTTAAAAGCTCTCAAAGTGATCCTAATATACAGCCAAGATTGAGGACAAGTATAGTAAAGATAGTGTCTAAAAATGTCTTGGTTTGATTATTAAGAACTTGAATGACCTTGGACAAATTATTTAATAGCTCTATGTCTCAGTTTTCTTATCTTTAAAATGTGGATTAAAAAGCACTTACAGAGATAATGAAGAATGAGACAATGTATATGAAAGTAATAAAAACTGCTTGATATATATACTTTAAAAAGTGTTATATACAGCTTTATCATTTTCAGCGAAATTAGTTTTATAATTATGTGCCCGTCAAGAAAGGCAATGCCTCTAGGCCCAATATTTTTTACTCTTTCAGTCAGTTTTCTTTTTCATTCATTGGTCTTTCATAGGAAAGCTCATCTTTTATTCTTTTATGTTTTTCTCCTGATTAGATCATGAGCATGGCAAGAGGAGACAGCATTATCCATAAAAAAAATGGCACACAGAGGGCCCTTCCTCCAGTCCCAGTTCTGCCATGTTCATGAACTGTGCAAATCTGCATGGGCCATTTTACCTATCTGGACCTCACTTGTAAAATAAATAGCTTGGAATAGATGACTTTTGAGTTTATTTCTGACAATAAACTCTTGTCATTCCAGGTACTTGTATGTTACATTTTCTGAGAAACTAACTTGTCAATTAACCAATACTTCAGAAGAACTAATATTTCAAGACCCTCTCCTCAAAGGTGAGAGAAATGCAATGAAGAATTTGAGACGGTCCCTCTCCCCAGGATGTTTCTGATTTATGTGGAGAAGTAGATGTATGCGTGAAAAGTGAATTGTCTGAGTCTGATTCTTCTTCAGTGGCTGAAGCTACTACTGTCCATCCCTCCCACTGATTACAACCAAAAGCTCTAGAGAAAATGTAACATACAAGTACCTGGACCCTCGTATGTGTAAAAAATAATAATAATACAGTTGGATTTTGGAGTGAAGTCAAAACTCAACAACAACAAAGGAGTGAGTTTTTTTCATTATGTTTTGTTTTCTCACAATTTTACTCCAAGGGTGTGGACTCCAATTATGAAGAAAATGGTGTCAATGTAGTTCAGCAAAACATCAATAGAAACCCTATCTTTCTGGTCAGCGAAAACATGGCATAAAAAAGAAAGAAAAGTCCTAGAGACTGAAGAGTACAGGAGAATCATAGAGCAGAGAAAGATGGAGAAAAATAATACCTTGATACTGTGCACTAGTCCACATAAGTTGTAGCCGACATAGCAAAAATGTGGAGACCTGAACTGAGATTTGAACCGCTGACCACAGGTGCTGAAACAGATCTTACAGCTGAACCTAAATGAATTGGCCGCCTGCTGAAATAAACAACTAGAATGAAAACAGTAGGGAGTAGCAAACTACAGCATGCAGGGTCATTTGACCCACTATCCTTTTTTTGTATATACAATTTTTATGGAACACAATCATGTCCATTCATTTACACATTGTTAATGCATGCCTTTACAGCAGTGAAGGTGAGAAGTTACACAGAGACTGCATGGGCCACGAACCTAGAATATTTACTAACTGGCCCTGTGCAAATACATCCGCCAACCTTTGCTCTAGCAGATTATAACAGGACTCAGAGTCTGTATCGCACAAAATTCATAATGTCAAAAACAAAATAAAATAGTTCTTGGTGTACAAAGAAACAGGAAAATGTGACCAATTCTCAACAGAAAGTAAAATCAACAGATGCCCTAAGTGCTAGAAGTCTTAGAGACTTTAATGCAACTTTTCGACTATGCTTTATGAAGTGAAAGGAAACTTAAAAAAAAAAATCAATGAAAAGAGATGAGTTTTTAACCCAGAAATAGAAACTACAGATGGAAGAAAATGGAAATGTAAATTTTACAAATAGAAAATTATAGGATCTGAAATTTTAAAAATTACATTAGTTCAGGAAAAGAATGGAAATTACAAAGGAACTTTTGAACTTCAAGTTGATGAACTTAATGATACATCAATAGAAATTATCCAATCAAAATACTGTAGATAAAGGAGATTGAAATGAAGTTAACATAGACTCAGAGACCTATGGCAATAGGTCTCATAAACAATAGCAAAAGGTCTGGTGTCAATCTTATTGGAGTCCCAAAAGAAGAAGGAAAAGAGATTAGTGTATTTAAAAAAGTAAAAAAAAATAAAGGCTAAACATTTCCCAAATTTGGTGAAAGACACAAATTCATGAATTCAAGAAGCTATGCCAAACCCTAAATATGATACATGAAGAATGAGAAAAAGAAAAGAAATAAACAACAAAAAAAACCCAGACACATTATAATCACATTGCTAGAAATCAAAGATTAACAAAAATTCATAAAAACCCAGAGGTAAATAACAAATAGCAGATAAAGGAGCAATGATTCAAATTGCCGCAGATCTCTCTCACTAGAAGTCCTGAAGGCCAGAGGCAGTTCTGAAGGAAAAGAACTGTCAGGTTCAAATACTAGATCCAGTAAAGAAACTCTTCATGAATGAAGGTAACATAATGGCATTTTCAGATAAAATACAAATTAGAATAATATATAGTCAGCAAACTTCTTTTAAAAAAATGCAAAAAGAAGTTCTTAATGCAAAAGGAAAATGATAGGAAAAAAAACTAAGGCTTCAGGAATAAATGAAAGGCATCAGAAACAATAAATACCTGGCAAATTTAATAAATTACTTCTTTCCTCTTAAGTTCTTTAAAATACATAATACTGCTAAAATTAAAAATTACAACATTGTCTGATAGATAGTTCAATATACACAAATGTAATAATATGACAACTACAAAAAAGGAGAAGGGCAGGAAGGCCTTCATTTTAACATTTCTATGCTTTATTTGAAGGATAAAACATTATGAATAAATTGTGAAGATTTGAATGTCTCCAGTGCAAACAGATAGATAGAAGATGGATAAATGGATAGATAAGTAGATAGGTAGACAGAGAGAGAGAGAGAGAGAGAGAGAGAGAGAGAGATGATAGAGTTCATAACACAAAAGATGACTTAAAATGTAATACAAAAAAATGTCCAAACAAAAAAGTTAAGAAAGAGAAACAGAAGTAAAACAGAAAAAGAAAAACTGAAAAAGTAGGGAGAAAATTCATAACTTAACAGTAGAACCAAATCCAACCATTGTCAATAATTACGTTAAATGCAAGTATACACCATTGAAAATATATAGATTTTCAGATTAGTAAAACACAGACCCAACTATATAATGTCTACAAAAATCTTATGTTAAATGTAATGATAGAGACAGGTGCCTTAGTCCATTCAGGCTGCTATCACAAAGCACCTTAGACTGGGTGAATTATGAACAATAGAAATGTGTCTCTCACAATTCTGAAGATGGGTAAATCCAAGAAAAGGCGCCTGTAGATTTGGTATCTGCTGAGGGCATACTTTCTGCTTTCTGATAATGTCTTGTCGCTGTGTCCTCACAGGGTGGAAGCTGTAAGTGTGCTTCCTTGGGCCTATTTTTAAGGGCACTATTCACATTCAGGAAGGCTTCACCATTTGACCTAATCCCCTCCCAAAGGGCTCACCTCCTAATAGCATCACATTAGTGGTTAGCTTTCAACATACTAATTTGGGCAGGAGTTGGGGAGGGCACAAACATTCAGATCATAGCAACAGGTTAAACAACTTTTAAATGTCCAATGTGTTAAAGAATTAGTCTCAAGAGAAATGAGAATGTATTTTGAATTGACTGAAAATAAAAAATTCAACATAAAAAATTTTTGGAATGCTGCTAAAGCAATACTCAGAGGTAAATTTATAGCATTAGATGCTTAGTTTAGAAATGAAGGAAGGTCACAAATAATCTAAGCTTCCATTTTACAAAACTAGAATGCGATCCAAACCAGATCAAGCTGGAATATCAGGTTGGTGCAAAAGTAATTGCAGTTTTGCACCAACCTAAAAGGAAAACAGAAAAGAAATCAATAAAATTAAAAACAGAAAAACAATAAAAGAATATCAGTGAAACCAGAAGTTGTATTTTGAGAAGATAAATAAAATTACTAAACTTCTAGACAGGCCAAAACAGAAGGGAAATGGCACATATTACCCACATTACCTCACTGGAACAAAAGAGAAGATATCGTTCATACAGTAATATGATTATGATAGGATACTATAAACAAAATTATACCCCAAAATTAGACAATGAAGATAAAATGTACTAGTTCCTTAAAATTTACAGGCTATTGTTGTGGCTTTCCTACTTTCGCTGGAGCAGGAGGGAGTGATACCCAGCGGCTTCTTCACTCCCATAGTTGGGCTAGAGGGAGAGAGTGTTACAGCTCTGTACCTGCCACCCACACTTGGCAAGCTGGAGAGCCACAGTTCCTGTGCTCCCACAGAACAGCAAGTTCCAGGTTCTTGTTCCACGACCAAGAAGAATAACGCACGTGAACACCAGAGAGTGAGCAAGGCAGAGTATCCATTAAAGCAACAGAAAAGGCTCTCAGCAGAGAGAGGGCCTGAAAGAGGGGTGCTGGCTGCATGGCTAAGTTCAGGGTTTTTGTGGATTGGGAAGGAGGAGAAGTGTGTTGACTGGTCTGCGGGCCGTTTTGGAAAGAGCACCATTCAGAAAGAGACACCATAGTGGAAAGAACCAATTCAAGGCAGAAGTGAAGGCTTGACCCACAACCATTTGGGGGCTGGAGTGACGTTTGACTCTATGCAAATGAAGAGTCGGCCAGTGACCAATCACAGAAAGATAGGTATATGTGAAGTAGGTGAAAGATAAGGACCAACAGGGAGGAAGCACACCAAATGAGAGTGGGAGTCCTCACTCTGGTCTATGGATTCTACCCAGAACCGGCAGCTCAATTTTCAGGCCTAAGACAGTCCTTGGCTTGAAAGTCAAGTTTCACCAGGGACCATCCCTACCTGCCCAGGAATTTGCCTGCCTCCTACCACTATCCATATCGAGATTCAGAAAAACAAGAGATCTATTAAACAAATTAAATGCGTTAAATAAATTGAAGTTGTACTTAATGATCTTTCTTAAAGAGAATATAGACCCATATGGTTTCAGGGACAAATTTTATTAAGGAAGAAATAATACCAATATACACAATATCTAGAAAGTAGAAGAGGAGAAAACACTTTCCCACTCATCTTTAGAAGTCAGGACACCCCTAATAAGAAAATCTAACAAAAACAGCGTGAGAAAAAAAGAGCTACAGATCACTCTATCCCTCATGTACTTAGATTGAAATTTCTCAACAAAATATTAGCAAGTCACAGTAATTAAGATAGTGCAATATTGACAGAGACCATTCCTATAGCACAACTGAACAGTCAGTGCAGAAATAGACTCACACAAATACTACCAAATGATTTTTGGCAAAGGTACAAAACCAATTCGATGGAGAAACTAGTCTGGTTAATAAATGGTGTCGGAACAGTTGGACTCCTCAGGTCAAAACAGAGACCAACTAAATAAAATCTTCAAGCTAAACTTTATGTATTATACATGAAATAACTCAAAAGGAATCATAGATCTGAATTTATTTAAAACTATCAAACTTTAAATAGAAAACATGGGAAAATAGTTGTGTGATCTAGGGTTAGGCAAAAAGTTCTTAGACCTGACACTTAAATATATTTTGTTTGATAGTAGAACAGTTACCCCAGCTCTCTTTTACTTACTATTTGCATGGAATATCTTCTTTTCATCCATTTGCTTTCAACTATTTGTGTCTTTGGCGGTAAAGAACATCTATCTCCATCTGCATAATGAGATTATAAAAGGTACTTAAAAAATTATCTTCCTACTCTTTTTCCATCTTTCAAATGTTCTCTGATAAACCTATACTGCTTTTATGGTCATAGACTATTAGCACAAATTCAAACAAGAAAACTACTGTAAGAGTATACAGGAGGAAATGTTAATTCAAACAAATACAAAAGCAAGTGAGAAATGAAAATAATTTCTTAAGGGCTAGTGAGGCTTTTTGCAATTTGTGTGAGGAGAGCCAAGTAAATTCTAGAAATTTGAAAGATTAGAGTATAATATTAGACTGCTAAAAACAGAAAATATTCATGGAGGAGTTTAAATATCATCTGAGACTCATTTAAAAAATCGAAGAAATTCCAAGTATAGGAAAATACAGGAGCAAATATGTAGAGTTTGAAAATTCGAAGGTACATTTGGAAGATATGTGCCAACTGGTGTGGTTTGTTTGTAAGATTACATTATTTTTTATTTTCTTTAAAATATCTCTTTCCTTAGATGTGTAAGTGCAGTGGGATGATGTCTCTGGAGTGGTCTCCACTAACTCCCTGAATCACCGACTCCTTTACTATTTTATAATAGGTAGCTTAGCGAGCTATTGCCCTTTCATAACAGATTTCTCTTTCTGTTTACTTTAGGCTTCATACAAAATTAAAATATGCATCCACTGGCTGGGGATATGTAGTTAATATATAGTTAGTTATCTTCAGAAGGCCATGCCTGCCTGACATACTCGAGGCTGGAGAAGGATCAGAGGGTCAGGCACAGTTTCAGTAGCATGCACTAAGCTGAATTCCTCTTTCTTATCCTCTCAGCAGTTTTATTTGCAACTATGAACCCTAGAAGGCACATCTGAGTACTGAAGGAAAGTCACAGCTGATGCTGGTACCTTCAGAGGTCCTTACACTGGGGAGATGTAGCTTCAGTCAAACTGCATAATATTTAGCTAAATACATTTTTCTCCTCTATCATTATTTATTTTCTCCATTCCTAACACTTGTGCCTGTAGTTAATTTTGCATACATTCCTGCACCATGTGACATTTTCCTCCTCCCATCTATCTGGCGTGTGCCTTTTTCCTCAGGGAACAGCATCCTTCTTTAACCAACATATTAACATAAAACTCTAATAAAATAATGCATTTTTATCCCGGCCTTTGAGTTTCATCATTGGCCAGACTGCTTAGAGGCATGAAAGAAATCCAGAGGTGGATTACTCTTAGGAAAGCCCCAGGAGATCCAGATTAATTCCAAAGTGACCTTTTTTTTTTTCCTTCAATTCTACCTCACTGTTTCTCAGCAGTAGTCCTGAGCCTTCACATTGTCTCGTTGTCTCTCATTTGCCTCTGTGTAATGATAGCCATATAACTGTTAAGTCAGAATGACATCAAAACGCTGCTTTTTCTGTCCCTGGAGAAGGCCTAACACTGGAGGTGACATTTGATATGGGACTTGAAAGGCTAGTAAAAATGCTGAGAACTATATATGATTGAGCGCTTACTATATGCCAGAAATGGAATGATATCATTTAACCTTCACTGCAACTAGCAAGTTATAATTGTGCCCCCATTCATAGATGAGGAACTGAAGCCCAGGTAGGTGAAGTAAATTCCTGTGGTCATTCATCTAGGAAGTAATCAAGCTGGGCTTCACATTCAACCAGCCAGGTTTCAGAATTTAAATTCTAAACATAGAAATAAAAAGATGAAGGGAACATTACACATGCCAAAAAAATATATAGAATGCAAAGATACCAGCTTATAAGGTCTTTGTATTGAGCAAAAGTGAGGATTTCAGTGCCGCTTAAATGTAAGTTGTGTTGAGAGAGAAACTAGAAGGGAGATAAAGAGTTTTGAGGATAATAACTGGGAGAACAATGAGGATGTGGAAATAGGCAGATAACGTTAACCTCTGAAAGTTATAATATGAAATAAATATGTAATGGATTAGAGCCAAGATGCAAATTCCATTTAAATAGACTGGCACTTTCCAAGATTAAGACTTTGACTATGACCTAATTAAATATATTAACTTATATTTTTTAAAAGTTAATCCAAAATTTTTTTCAGCAATAGAATCACACAGAGAAATGAATCAAAGCCAACAGCTGCATTCTGCATGCACCGCATTCCACTGAGCAGGGTGTGTTTTACTCCAAAACATTCATCAGGACGTCAGAAGATGATGAGACTGTTGGTAGTATCATCAAACTAAGAAATTCAGTGGATTGCATTTTTCAGAGTAAATCCTTTTTTTCACATGAAATTTTATGTATAAATTCAGTATCCAATACAGAAGAAAAGACTGTTTAGATAAGGAAGACTTGGAAGACCTAGATTCCAGGGAACTCAGTTTCCCTTCGTATCTGTAGTAATAATACAATTAATATTTGAACAAGCTACATCTCGCTGTGGCAGTTCTTACTTCATCAAGGAACCTTCTGATAATTAATTTTCTTCTCAAATAGATTCCATTACAGGAAGGCGATGACCTGATAAGAAAACAGGTTCTGTTTTTGGTGCCAGGGATGCATCTATGCAAAAACAGCTCATCTAATAGATGTATTTCTCACGTAAATGAATATACTGGAATTCTCATTTGTTCATTGTCCCTTTTAAGTTGACTTGTCTCAGTCATAGCTGCACTTCTAATCCTTAAAAACATGACCCTCCTCTAGGTCACTCTACACCAGCTCCTCGGTATCTTCTTTAAAACAACGCTTTATGTGCTGTGCTAAGAAGTTTAAATTTAATCTGACAGCAATGGAGAGCCAACATTTATTTTTTTAAGTAAAAGATTTGCATATGTCTGTTTTAGTAAATATTTA
Source organism: Macaca fascicularis (assembly GCF_037993035.2). NCBI lineage: Eukaryota > Metazoa > Chordata > Mammalia > Primates > Cercopithecidae > Macaca > Macaca fascicularis. The sequence continues at coordinate 126,326,692 of NC_088388.1, read as the reverse complement.
GAACTATCAAGTATGGGTACGACGAGGTTGGGGAACATTTCATTTTCTTTTCATCCCACCTAATTTCACGCGACTAATCACTAGATAGTAATCTTTATGCTAACTCGGTACCCACACAGCTCCAAAGGCTGAGGATAGAGTAATGAACAAAAGAGACAAGGTGTTTATCCTCGTGGTCCTTACATTCTAGAGTGGGAGATAGACAATATAAAACAAATAAACAAAAAATCAAACTATCATACAGAGCATAGGTCAGCCACCTGCAACAAATCTGGCCTGTTACTTGCTTTGGGAAATACAGTTCTATTGGAGGAGAGCAGATCCATTTGTTTAAATATTATCTATAGCTGCATTCATGCTGCAATGGCAGAGCTGAATCGTTTTAAGAGAGGTTGTATGGTCTGCAAGCCTCAAATGTTTACTATTTGGTCCTTTTCCGAGAAAGTTTGCTGACCACTGGTAAATAGTATTTCAGTTTATAGCAAATGCAATAGAGTAAAATAAAGCAGGGAAAGGAAATAGTGTGGGGAGATGCTACTATCATATTATATAATATAATAACTATAAGTAATAAATATAATCTGAATGAATAAGTGGAGTGTTCGGAGACAGCCTTACTGAGAAGGTGTTAACTGAGCAAATACCACTTATCTTCCGAATCAATCCAGTTGACATATTTTATGGTTAATCTCTCTGTGGATAATCTCTTCATGCAATGATAAATTGTCTATATTAGTGCCTTTTTATTTTGCATTTGTACAGTTGCAATAACACTGTGGCTTAGCTGTTCAATATCCATCTCTTTCCCTAGTGACCCATTCCACACCATTCGTCCAGATGAACCTTTTTGAATTATTTCACTCCCTGCCCAAAAAGCTTCTGCAACTTTCCATTAACTATAGGGTGACCATCAAACTCCTTAGTCAGGATTCAACATCATTCTAGATCTTTTTCCTGGTAACATTTTCAGAATTATTTATCTTTCTATCCACTAAACCACAGTCAAACTGTAGTCTTCATGGTCTCTCTGCTATTTTTTGAAGGTTTTCAGGTTGACTTTGATGCCTGAAATGCCCTTTCTTCCCATCCCTGCAGGACACGATGAGAAGTATCCCACTGAGCAGAGGGCTGAAGGAGAGGAGCAAGGCATGTAGACACCTGGGCAAGGAAGAGTTCAGGCAAAAACCCAACGGCAGGAGTGTGATTGGTGTCTTTGAGCAGCGGGCTGGAGTGCCCTAGTGAAGGGAGATGAGAGGGCAAGGTGAGAAGTAAGGGAGGAGGCAGGGAAAAAATGGTGGCAGTATAGACTTTGACTCAGTGAGAAGGGAGCCAAGGAAGGTATTGAGGGGCTTCAGATGACTGAGATGTGATCAGAATTCCGTTTCGGCTTGCTGCAATAGAATGTAAACGACAGGCACAAAAGGGGACAGTCAAGAGAATGTTAGAATAATGCAGGTGAATGCTTTTAGCATCGTAGGCCCAGGTGGTAACTGTCATAGAAAAATTGTTGGATCAGTCTGGATAGCTTTGAAAGTAGAGCCTACAGGAGTCTTTGGTGTATGGATGTAGTTCACATAGAAAGAGTGGAATTAAGTAGCAGCCCAAAGTTTTGGCCCAAGCAAACAGAACTATAGAGGTGACATTTGCTGAAGGTAGAGATAGTGATGGAGGAAAGGGAGAGATTATTTTGGAGGGCAAGGTTGGGGGTGGGCAGCACATCAGAAATTTGGTTTCAGACACATCAAGTTAGAAGTGCTGTTTGTATCTTTAAGGAAAAATATTTGAGTTGAAATTTGGATATATGAGTGCTGAGAGCCCAAGAAGAGGTACAGGTCAGAAAAATAAATATGTTCATGCCTACATATTCATGTTTCCATCATGGAGATGCACAATTATAGTGTGTATAGTGTGTAGGAACAAACTACTTATAATTATCTGTGATTAGACTGTAGTTCAGTTTTACATAAAAACAAAAAAGTACTCTGTGCACAGTTTTAATATCTATTGTATTTCCCTAGAAAGCAACTATTATGTAAATCAAGAAAATATCACCCTTAAGTTTGGTTCAGAAGTTCCAAAAAAAAGTACTATTCACCGTTTTGGAAAGCTATATTGCAGACAGCAGTGTTTCCTGTAGTAATTGAATCACCTACGGCATATCTGAATTCTTTTGTTTTGGGGGCTATTGCTTTTAGACTGCTTCAATATGTAGAAGAAAGTGTCTCATTTTAAGCCACCGTGCCATATACCTGAGCATTTACATATTGTAATACTTATTGTTTTAGTATAAAAAATGTTTAATTTTTAACTTTATGGTATAGCTAGTATATTATTATAAATTAGTTTTCTTTTGTTTCTATTTTATGTTATTTTCAAGGCTTTCAGGTATTCTAATTTTTCTTTACCATTGCTGCTGTCTGGAAAGTCTTTTCTCTCTGTCTACGCTGACATTATGGTAAAGCATGCATATGTGCATAGGAATAGGTACATTTCAAAATTGTTAAGGGGTCCTACAAAATATCTATAATAAAAAGGAGACATTGGGTTTGACAGGGTTGAAATCTCTGCCTACCCTGAGTTCCCAGAGCCACATATTCCAAATCCTCAGCGTACTTCAGGAAAAGCCTCCAGCCCTGCTCCCAGGAAACTCTCAAGGGACAGGGACAGATGATGAATGAGACACACGATTAATGAACCACACAATGGGCATTATCCAAACCATAAGGCTGGCTGGCCTTGTGGGTTTCTTTGCTTTTGCTCCATCGATTTCAGCTTTAAGTAAGTTTTAAAATGGCAAAATTAGCATTTCTACTACCTGTCTTCAAAAACATAAATAAAATGAAATTTGCCTTTATCTTGTTCTTTGAGTTGAGCACAGTTCATTTCTTAGTTCTTTTCTTCAACACCTCACGACATTCTCAAGCCAGCCCTACTCTGAAATAGCATTGATGGTATTCTTATTTTCCTTTGTCACCAATTATAATTCACCAGCAGGTATTACAGGCGTCTTCGTTTGTTTAATCTGGCACTGCTAATTTGATAACATGTTCTCCAGGCTTCACCTCTTCTTACAGTGTCATATTTGGGTATTATATTCCTCCTACTTATGTGCTGAATGCTCTTTCCCTGACAAACAAATTCATAGTTAAAGATTTGAGGTATATTCAGAGTGTACTTGCTTAAGCAAGGCTTCGAAAGCTCTCAAATCATTTTTAGTCATTTGAGGTAACATTGCTTGTTTAGAAAACCTGAAGCTCAAGAAAGAGGGTTAATCCAGGGCCAGGAAGATTTGAAAGGAAATGAAACAAGCATATAGACGGTTCACACCGAGGCAACAGAAACATGAAGGCTTAACCACCAGGTGGCCACATGCACAGGAGAGCATATTCAAAATGAATTGCCATAGGAGACCCAGTCAAATCAGATCCCAGCGCTCAGCATAGACTCTGTACCTATAATCGGTTAAAGGTTTTGAAACATTTATTTTGAGGCTTAAAATATAAATTTAGAAATCTAGTCATCCAAATTCACCATCAAAAGAAATCTTTTAGAAGTCATAACAATGCAAAGCACAAGCATGTGTGCATGTGCATGCATCGTGTGTGTGTGTGTGTGTGCGCGCGCGCGCATGGTGGTATTACAGGGATTACGAGAATTTTGCTTTCTATTGTGTCAAACAGATGACATATTCTTTTTCTTTTTCTTTTCTTTTTTTTTTTTTTTTGGAGACGGAGTCTTGCTCTGTCACCTAGGCTGGAGTGCAGTGGCACCATCTTGGCTCACTGCAAACTCTGCCTCCCAGATTCAAGTGATTCTCCTGCCTTAGCCTCCCGAGTAGCTGGGATTACAGGTGTGAGCCACCATGCCCGGCTAATTTTGTATTTTTAGTAGAGACGAGGTTTCACCACATTGGCCAGTCTGGTCTCAAACTCCTGACCTCAAGTGATCCACTTGCCTCAGCCTTCCAAAGTGCTGGGATTACAGGCATGAGCCACCATGCCCGGTCCTGCCAACATGTTTTATTATGTTTTTCAAATAATTGTTTCTGTACAGGACTTGATAGGCTATTACGTCTTGCATCAGGACCTTTGCATGTGCTATTTCTTCTATCTGGAAATGAGTGACACTCATTATTAAAATGGCTAATTCCTACTCATTATTCTTGTCTTAACTAAACATAACTTTCTGAGAAGACCTTTTCAATATCCCAAATATGAAACATAGTGCCCATTACATGCTAATTTTTATTTTCCTTTACATTCTTATAGCAATGTATGATGCTTTATGTATTTCATCATTTGTTAAATGTCTGTTTCTCCCACAAAACTCTGTATTTCATTGGGGCAGGGAACTTTTCTGTTTAATTTTCCTATTCCCCGTTACCTAGTAATATCTAGCAAAGAGTTTTTGTGAATAGATAAGTGTAGGATGTCTAGAGAAATTAGAAATGAAAATTGGGTATATATATGAAATTATATTTTAGAGATAATTCTTTAAATTCACAAATTTCCTCTTTGTAAACATCTTCCTGAATACATTGAAGTTTAAACACAATGAAAGAGTGATAATGTGATGTTATAGTTAATTTTTTGTTTCTTTGTTTTACCTCAGCTGTGAGCATTAGTTCCTTTGTTTTGTAACCTAGCAGACCAATCGTATTTCTTATTGGCAACTTTCTAAACAGTGATATACACTTTGGTAGGGCGATGAGAGAATTAACTACCAAAGTAGAATTATAGAGAAATTTTGATAGATTCCAGCAACTCTTATTCTAGATAACTAAGCATGACACATTTAATGAATAAACTTGACTCATATTAAATATCTTAATATTTATACATGTAAGAAACCATCTTTGGCAACAAGGCTTAATTGATATTGAGATAGTTACTTTCCCTGGAATGGCTTTTTAGTTGTTAAGTGAAGAAAACTGTGAGAAAGAAACCATCACCTCCCAGAAACTCATTACTATATGTGGACCTTAACTAATGTGGATTCAATTTACATTTCCATTACTTCTTTGCCTGCGACCATGCATCAACTTTCAGTTCTTCAGTTCTGGAAATGGTGAAACTAGGAGAATGCTGAGTTAATGCAAACATCTACCTTCACCACTTCATAACACAAGCTGCTCAGACTGCTAGAGAGAAATTTCATACATTGGGATAATCGTCAACACAACGCAACTACATCAGCTAGCAGTCCATCCCTTGAGATGCCCCCTAATTATCCTCTTCTCTCATCCCTATAACAGCTTTTCCAAGCCTTCACCACTCTCCCTAATCACACAGTATTGACCAGGGTTATTTGTTGAGAAAAACAGAAAACACTACCTGATTGTAGTAGGCAAGTCTTTGTTAAGTCTAGAAATAGTTTATGGAATTGTTAGGAGGGTTGAAGAACAGATTTTAGGCTAAGGTTCTAGAAAAAACTCCCAGAGCCACACCATTGACCTAGTCCACCAAAGGAGCTTTGCCTCTTCCATGCCCAGGGAGCTTTCACATCAGAAATACACAACCTCAGCTGAGCTCAGAACTGTGTTGCTGTCTTCTGTGTGGGCAAGCCACATTCTTCGTGTTCTGCCCCCTTCTCCTCAGAACTCTGCTCTGAATCAGTTGTTCACAGTGTATCAAATTGAAGAAACTAAAATACGTGTCTAGTTTTTAACCACAAGGGAAACTAGGAGATAGAGCTTTGGGGAGAATGTCACATTGGTAAAATAGGATTTGCACTATGAGAAGCTATCAAAATGTGAAAAGGACATTCAATATGCTATCATTACTGCCAACTTCACAAATGTCCTCTTAATTGCTGAGAGGAAATCACACTTCCCAGAGTCCCCTTTCCCATAGCCACTTGTTATCTGCCAGTGAGAGGTATTCAGGTGGGATTTTTCAGGTGGAGGGGGAGAAAAAGCCATTTTTCTCTGGAGACAATGGTAGCCCAGATGCGTAGGTAAAGAATTTTCGGCAGTGTAAGAACCACTCCTCTGCTTATGCAGACCAAGATACTTAGATCTTTCTAAAGGCTTTTGTAATTTCTCACAGTTTTCATGAGAATCTTTTAGGAATCTCTTGTTTGTAATTGAAGGCTAAGATTTTTAATGTTGACCACTTGACCTTCGTTCTCTCAGCATATGTAATATTTGTACAAACCACCAGTTCCCTGAAGTAAAATCCCTCATTCTTGTATTTGAATAAAGATGCCTTCTCTTTTCCCAACTAAACTTGACACATTCACATTCCACCATTTTCCCCCATAATTTCAACAATGCACAAATAATCTCACTTCCCACTTTTCAGAAAAGAAAACAGAAGTATATGGAAAAAAAATACCGACTTCCCATTCGTTATCATATCTGCATTTCTATGCCATGTTAGTTCTTTTCATTCTATCCCAAATGATGAACTGTTTATTTCCTTCTTGAAGGTTAATTCTTCTATTATTCTGTAATTTTTCAGTATCTCTGTCCTCTGTATCTTTATCATTGTCCTTCTGCTTGGAATATTCTCCATCTCCTTCTTTAGTGCTTTTTAATCATACAAGTATGAAAACTTATTTCCCATATTAATCCCAAATGGACAGGAAACATATCTCATTCACCAGGATGGTTAAACCATGCTTTGAAAATGGCTCAAAAATATTAACGTTGTGAAACAAACTAGCTTTACTTCCTCCTCATGTGGGCTATGCGTCTATTGTCAGTGGTCACAGAGCTCTGCCCGTTCTGGTCCTTCAGAGACTTAGGATGACCAAGGCTCCACCATGTTAACCCAATGCTTCAGGATTCAGTGATCAAACAGAATATGGAGAAGTAACATATGTCACTTCCTTTTTAAATTTATGACCAAAGAAGTCATATGGCCATGTCTAAATTTAGGGGTCAAACAGGGCAATGTAGTTGTGGGCCCAGAATAAATTGGGTTCTCAAAATGTTAATGAGCACTATGAAACTCTATCATAAACACACACGCCCTTGCTCAACAGACGTAGGTCTCTCCCACCGTTCGGCTAAACTTCTGCCATTGGTGGTCTGCATTTTACCACCCACATTTCCTTTTATCCCATTTCCTCTCTAGTAAACTACTGTCTACTTTTTTTTCCCTAGAAACAGAATTGGCAATCATTTCCTTTGAGGATTGTTAAATTATCCAGTGATGCTTTTGAGAAACCTGATGCAGTTCTAATTTTTTATCTGCTGTATGTGGGTTTTTATTGTCCTGTTCAAAGTTTAAATTATTGTCTTTATTCCTAGTATTCTTAAATTTTGTGATATGAATTTTTCTTTGTTTCTGATGTGGGTCTTTCTTATGTACTGTGTGGAATATTTGCTTCTTCAAGTTGGGTTTTCAAAAAGTATTTGATAATTTTCTTCTCTCTGTGTTCTCAGTTCTCTGATTTTCTGGAATTCCTATTAGTCTTAGACTGATGCTTTAATACTTTTTTCTCTTTTATATCTTCAATTCTCCTTTCCTGAGACAGCTACTTTTATCTTTTAACACTTCTGTGATGATTTAATATATTTCATAATATTCTCCATTTCCAAGATTATTTATTCCATTCATGCTCTTTTTAGAGCATTTGTTATGATTTCACAGATGTATGTCTTCTTTTACCTTTCTGAGTATATCCATGGGTGCATTAATGATGCTGGTGAAATTTTCTTTTGTTCTTTACACACTCTCTTTCCTCTCATTTTTTTTCTATTCATTTCCTCTTATTTTTGACCTTTGTATTAGAAGCTTTCTTTGAAAATATCATTTTAATCTTGGTTGTCAGTTCTCTTAAGAGATAAATGTTAAAATGCCTTTAGGAAGCTTTGTGTGCTGAGGCAGCTCCCGACAAGAGGTAGACTTCATTGTGGGGATGTGTGAGCAGGAACCTTAGAATTTTGTTAGGAAAGCCCCTTACTGTAAGTAACTATCAGGAGAACCTGCCCCTGATAATTCAACGTGGGTTCTTTTCTGTTTTCCATAAGTGTTGGCTGGTCTGAGAAGTAAAGGAAAAGAGTACAAAAGAGAGAAATTTTAAAGCTGGTGTCCGGGGGAGACATCACATGTCAGCAGGCTCTGTGATGCCCCCCAAGCCACAAAACCAGCAAGTTTTTATTAGTGATTTTCAAAAGGGGAGGGAGTGTACAAATAGGGTGTGGGTCACAGAAATCACATGCTTCCCAAGGTAATAAAATATTATAAGGCAAATGGAGGCAGGGCAAGATCACAGGACCCGGGGCAAAATTAAAATTGCTAATGAAGTTTCAGGCACGCATTGTCATTGATAACATCTTATCAGGAGACACGGTTTGAGAGCAGACAACTGGTCTGACCAAAATTTATTAGATGGGAATTTCCTCATCCTAACAGGCCTGGAAGCACTATGGGAGACCAGTGCTTATTTCATCCCTTATCTACAACCATTAAACACAGACGTCCCCAAAGCGGTCATTTTAGAGACCTCCCCTTAGGAGCACATTCACTTTCTCAGGGATGTTCCCTGCTGAGAAAAGAATTCAGTGATATTTCCTTTAGAAAGGAGAGTAATATGGCTCTGTTCTGCCCGGCTCTCAGGAAGCCAGACCTAATAGTTATCTCTCTTTTTCCCTGAACATCACTGTTATCCTGTTCTTTTTTCAAGGTGCCCAGATTTCATATTGTTTAAACAATTTGTGCAGTTAACACAATCATCATAGGGTCATGAGGTGACATACATCCTTAGCTTATGAAGATGACGGGATTAAGAGATTAAAGACAGGCATAGGAAATCACAAGAGTATTGATTGGGGAAGTGGTTAATGTCCATGAAATCTTCACAATTTATGTTCAGAGACTGCAGTAAAGACAGGCATAAGAAATTATAAAGGTATTAATTTGGGGAACTAATACATGCCCATGAAATCTTCACAATTTATGTTCTTCTGCCATGGCTTCAGCCAGTCCCTCCATTCAGGGTCCCTGACTTCCCACAACATCTCTCCCTTTCTTTTTATATAAATGTACCATGGCTATGAAGGCTTGTTTGTTCTCTCCATTTTGACACAGGATTCTTTGACTGGTCCGGCACACTAAAGACAATCTGATTAAACAGAGAAATATAACTTCAAAATTTACTACAGTGGAGCCCCCAATAGACTTAATCCAAATCATGGGGTTTAGTCCATAAAGATTTTCTGCCACCTGATCTAACGCCTCAGCTCCAGGCACAATGGATAAGTGAGCTTGAGAGGCTTCAAAAAATTGTTTTTTAAATTTAATTATATACAATGATAAATTATCTTCCCTACCCAGAAGGTGTCCTTTGACCATTTCCCATGAATGATCAGTCTTGTTATAGGAATATGGGGTGATACAGAAATCCGAAGTGTTCCAATCACACTGCATTTGCATGTGAGGTTTGAGACTCACTATCCAATCTCCAAGCCAAATAACAGACTGTCTTAAATCATTAATTTGATTAGCCATTTTTTGATCAATGCCTTGTTGAGAATTCCACATTTGGGTGGAATTGGCTTGCCAATCATTAACAAAATGAGTCATTTGAATAGATTGATGTAACACCATTCCGGCAGTGGTGACCAGTGCAGTGACTGTAATTAGACCCATGATCACAGCGATTATAGTGAAAACAAATCTCTTAGATCTTTTTAGAATTCGCTGTAACACTTCATTAATTAAATGTATTGATGGGGAGGATTCCCAAGGTCTGGGCAAAGTTACCAGAATCCAGATTCCTTCTTGAGCTCAAACCAACATTACACCTTTCCTGGTGTCAAAATGAGAGTTAATACAAGTGTATAAATGACAATTAATACATTGGACAGTTTGGTTGTTCATCCAAATTTTGGTATTTCCCACTAACAGCATGTAAGGAGGCTTAACACAACTCTGTATGGGAACAGTCAGGTTGGAGGTAAGTAAAGCAGAATGTCTGGATCTACGTTGATAGTGAGAGAAGGGGATGGTAGTGGGGACAACAGACAGAATAGGTTCCCTTTCCCATACTCACAGTCCAGACATGGCAATAGCCAATTTCCAAAGTTCTGGATGTTCTGGGCTCAGAATGGGGAGTATCAAACGAGGCCTCGGGGGGTAATGCCTTTATCTTCCCCTTTTAAGGGAAAGAATGAGTTGAACCTCCTATACAAAGTAGAATGATGATTCTCGTTCTCACAATAAGAAATAAAATAAGTAGCCTCCAGGCATTCCTTTCTGCCAGAGGAACAATTGTTTTTTAAACAGCCCTTTGGTGCCCAGTCTATTACTAAACCATATGAGTCATTTTTTAATATTACTGCATGTGAGTTAACACAATCTTCCCAAATTAAAGTTTTAGATGGGCCCTCAAAATTTTTAGTGCATGGTTTTCCTGCAGGTTTATATTAAAAATATGGGGTATCTCCCATTTCTCCCCCTTTCATTTGTTTTAAGGAGAAAGGGAGAGGCCAGAGACCAAATGTCCCAGTTCCTCTGTAGCTGATCTCTCCGGAAGATAAGCAGCCCAGACTTGAGTTTCTAGATGGATACAACCAGGTGCATGTCTGAGGCACAGAGGCGGGTATTTATAACCCGTGGTAACATTAAATGCAGTGCCTTCTTCTCCTGGTTGAGCAGGGCAACAATCATCTATAGCTCCAGGTATCCACACACTATCGTTAGTGTAGATTTCTGCAGGAACATTTATCCAGGTGAGAGGTCAAATAAGTGGAGGAAAAGGCACATAAGCCCAATAAGAATAATTTTGTGTAGCAGGTAAATCACTGTGAGAGGAAACTGGTGAGACAGAAAGTCTAAGGAGGAGAATCATTAAATAAAACCTATTGTAAGCGAGATTGCTTGCTGAAGGAGGAAGAGAACAGAGGGATGTTATTTTCAGACTAATAGAAATGGTGAGATTTTCAGGTGCGTAAGGAGAAAAAGAAAGGTAATCAGGAAAAGTGGGATTAGTTAGGTGGGTCTCCATTGCCATCAGGGAGGACTGAATTAGACCCATTGTGATTTGGTGTGCCTGCTTCTGAGGAGTTGGCACAGATCTCACCACATCTGAGGGCGATCTCTGACACGGACGTCTTTTCCCTGTGATTTTCATTGTCAGTATTCACCCGAAGCTTGAGTCTGTTGGTGGGTAGCCAGACAGGGGATTGATGAAACACAAGCATATCCTCTTCGCCATGTTATAATTGTGCCAGATTTCCAGGTATTGGTTTGGGAGTTTTTCCATAACACTGGCTTGCCTTCGTGTAGGCTTGCCTTCGTTAGGGCTTCAGCTGGTCCCTCCGTTCGGGGTCCCTGACTTCCCACAACAAGTGACTATTTGCCTTTTCTCTTCTCATCATCATTTTACCCAGAAAGAAGTACTTAGATAGCAAGACTTGCTGGTGCAAGTCCACCTGTCAGTGTTATGGGAGTCTATTTGAGTTATCTATTGCTGTATAACAAATTAGCCCAAAACAGTGGGTTCAAATAACATTTGTTATCTCACAGTTTCTGTCACCAAGAATTTGGATATACCTTAGCTGGGACTTCTGGCTCTGAATCTCCCATAAGTAGGGTGAATAATCATCCCAGTTTTCCCAGAACTCTCGCAGTTTTAGCCTCACAAGTCCTGGGTCCTGCAAAATCCCTCAGTCTGGGGCAAACCAGGACACATAGTCGCTCTACAAGGCTGTGGTTAGCATAGAGCTCTGTTAAGCATCTCCTCCTACCTCACTTATATAGTGGTGGGTAAGATACAGGTCCATGCAGGCAAATGGACAAATGTCTTCCTTATTTTCTTTCTCTGAGGATCTCTTCATAGAGCTTGCTTTGTCAGACCCAGTAAACAAGAAGTCAAAAGAAATACCAGCAAGAGTGCTAGCAAGACAGACATCATAGCCTTGTCAATCATGGGGGTGACATCCTATCTCTTTGCCATATTCCGTTAAGGAGAAGCAAGTCATCAGGTTCAGACCACACTTAAGGGTGGGAATTCCAAAAGGATGCAAGCACTCGGAAGTGGGAATAGTGAGTGTGTGTCAGAAGCTGCCCAGCACAGAGTCCAAGAAGGGAATGGGCTGGATGGTGAGGGGATTTAAGGCAGATTGGGACTGAGTTCTCATGATTTCAAAATTGCCCCTCACTATGTGCAGCATCCCCAAAACAACACCCTTTCCAATTCAGCTCCTCTGAGAGTTAATTACCTATATTCTATGGAGGTCAGGAAGATGGTGTTATCCTTCGTGTGGGGTGGTGGATGAGAAGTATTTAATAAAATGCATCTTATGAAGATTTTCAACCAATCCTCCCACTCATAGTCCCACCAGAGCCCCTGACCTCTGATGTGCCACATCCTTCAACTCTTGAGCCTTTCCAGTGTTTGGAAACACAAACAGGTCTACTTACTGTCATCACCTAACTACCTTCCCCTGCAACCACCGAGCTTTTGGCTTTCCCCTTTAAACTTAGTCATTTTTCACTGATAAAACTGTTTTCTGTCTGCCTACATATAATCCCATTTCTTGCTAACATTTCCTGTATTGTTAACTCTTCTCTTATAACTTTCTACTTTTTATACTCTTTTAATTTCAAAATAGTGATGTTTCAAAGGGAGGTAGGATAAACAAATGTATTTAATGCAACAGGTTAAATAAGAATCCTGTTATTTCCTTAAAATCTATAATACACTCTCTTTTCCACCCTCACTATCATAGTTTTATTTATGCATCTCCAGTGCCTGGTCTAGTCACTAACACAGAGTAGGTATTTTAAAAATTAGATGAAACCAAAGTAACGTGACTCTCTTGAGCATAATGTGACCTAGAATAATTGAGAAGAAATCTTGACATAGACAGACACAAGCGAGGAAACCAAAATATGTCATCTACTTATTGTTCTCAAGTGTTAAGAAGAAAAATAAACAGAACATGGGGAACCTTGCTTAACACTAGACCCATGAAACCAGGGATTTTTGTTTTACACACAGTTGTATCCCCAGTGTCTAGTACACTGACTGTCATATAGTAGATGCTGAATGCTGAATAAATGTTTGCGTCCTGTTTGGATATAGTAGTGACAGTAACTATACTGTAAAATCAAAACACTTGGATGTGAGGTGGCAACAGCTAAATTACTTCAAGCAAGGTTGACACCCCACTGAGATCCACATCTTTAGCTCTAAAACTAGACAATAATGTTTACCCAATAGATATTGCTTTGACATTCTGGGACAATGTATGCCATTGCACCTGGTCAAATTCTCCTGTCTAGTATTTTCTTAAAATATATATTTGTTTTTCTATTCCAGTGAACAAAAATCCCATTCAGAAAAAAATGTATTACCATTTCATAGTCTGTTACTAAATAAATCGCCCAAATCCCTCAGATTATGTGTTATTTTAAAGTCAGGTGTGGATAGCACACCTTTTGTTTCCCTAAGGATCGTACATGTATGTGTATAAGGAGAGAGAGTCAGCATTTGGAAGGAGTTTGGTGGTTATCCTGACCTGCCGTGTAGTAGTGGGGAAGTCTCTCATGCTGGCTAGAGTAATGTAGAGAAATTTATCCTTTTCCAGTAATGAAAAGTGATTTTTTTCCCCATTATCAGGGCCAACTGTCTCTTCTTACCCATTTAAGAGACTTGACATTCCCTCTCCCTAAGACTCTGATGCAAGTCCTCCCCTTCCTCTCTGCTTCCATACTGACCACTTGCTGACTTTAGCAGTATAAGTCAAAGTTGGAGCGAATAAAAGCTGGAAGATACCTAAACTCTTAATTGAATCTCTAGATCTTTATTGACTTTTCCCTCCTCATCCTTCCTCCTTTCTTCTTTCTCTCCCTCTTATTTTAGAAAGAAGTTTTTCATTAGTGAATAGAAAATATTTAGGTGTCTGACATCTCCAGAGTGGTAGTGATTGCATTGTGCATTAACCTGAAAGTTCATCCCCAGCTTAATAGGCCTGAAGAGGAATGGATGCACATTGGCTAACCCAAGAGATGGGATTGCTACCTAAGTAACTAATTCATCTTCATAGCAGATGGATGTCAAGGATATTCGAGAGTAGATACACCCAAGGTCATGCCAATTAGGTGTGGAGGAAAGCCTGACTAGAAGTTAATTTAAGATATAAACAGCCTCATTTCCCAAACCTAGGCCCATAATGAACACCTTACATAGTTGATAGGCTTTGGAAAGATATTCCAGGGCATGTGCTAACTTGGGGATGAATTCTTCATGAAATAATACATCCATTTGGAGGCATTATCAGCACAGAGGAAAATTATGAACTTGGCAATTTCTCCTTAACTGTTTCACAGCTGGTTTTTCTTCTTTGCTTGCCTGGTTGGACTCAATGTCAGTAAGTAGATATTGATTATTCAAAATGCTTAAAAAGGAAACTATAGATGATAAGAAACATTAAGAGTTCATTATATATTTGGTCCCAAATTGGGATGGTGCTATACTTCAGAGAAAGTTGTGTGTACTACCTCTTCAACAATCTTTTAACATTGAATACCAATATTCAAAGTTCACGTAGACGAAGAACCCACATAGACAGATTCTCATCTTACATGAGGGAGCTGCACAGAACCTTAACCCATACTTTCTAGCCCCTGAAAACCACTAATTCTACTTTGTCAGACAATGAGTTGCCAATGATTAAAGGTGACTAGTGATATATGTAAGACAGCAGGGTATGTGATTGCTTATTTAAAACTTTCCTTGGCTTTTGTGTTTCAAATAGGCTACTGAGATTGTCTGGTGATGCCGCCCAGTAGCTTTACTTACTGTCAAGATTGGGTGCATCTCCAGTTTCTCAGCAGCCAAGATTATGCCAGGTGGAGGAGAATTTTCTACATCAGGTTTAACATCTTGAGTGCTCTTGATTTCTTTGGTGTCATCAGAGATCAAACGGGAAAATTTGCTCTATGGAAAAGATCAAAAAAAGCAGAACAAGCCAGAGGAACTCTTAACAGCCCAAAAGTATGAAAAGTTTGTCAGAAGGCAACCTCAGCAAGAACCTTTATTCTTTCTACCTTTCATAGATGGATGGCCCCCTGCTGTGTCTGCAGCCCAGCTTGTGCTTAGGTTTTTCCATTTTGCTGAGACCTCTGTTAAGCTAATTTGATATTTTAAAACTCTGTTGCCACTATTCTTATTTAATAAGGAACTGATCAGTTCTGTATTCTGTTGTGCCCTGCTGTTGCTAGCAAAGCTAAAACAAGACATTTTGATTAATTTTTGTGTGTGTTTAGCAAAAACTTCTAATATTTTGACTCTAGAATATTCAAATGCACATTCTGAGTCTGATATTATGATTTGTGGCAGGTGTTCAGTTATGGAGACAATACACTTCCAGGACGAAAATGTCATCAGTGTATAACATGCATGTACAGACATTTACAAAGCACAGAGCATGGGTATCCAGAGCAAAGGACAGTGAAAACATTTTCCTGAATAAATGTCTCAACAGTGAAACATGCTATGGAGTTTCAGGAGATTTTCCCGAAGGGAGACAACTGCAAAATGCATTGACATTCTCCTTATAGACATAATCATTCCTCATATTCTCTACAAAATTCTATCACTTTAGAGGTAGTCATCACATTATATTCTCTATATGGATGCTCTATCACAATTCTGTTATATTCTCATTTTTAGAAGGCCTAAAATAATAGGAAAAACTATATACTTGACCAATGTGGTCATTATAATCATATTGCAAGCGATCATTAGTTTTAAGTTTTAACCATGATTTCCTTAAACATCCAACTGCACTGTTACCTTTAAACATGTTCTAGTTTATGAAAATATAGTACACATTCAAATATTCTAAACACCTGCATTGCATGGAATAAGGTTAGCAACTTAATAGATTAGATGATACAATAATAATAATAACGTCTAACATTTATTAAACACTTATACATAGAAGCCTCTCCTGCAATGTTTTGCAATCATGGATTGCTTGTTGGTTTACTCAAAATATCTTTCCATCGCCCTATTGAGTGACACTAAGTTTACCCTTTATGGAGGTAAAAACACTTGTGATAATACATTGTATTAAATAGAGAAACACACATCTTTGCTTGAGTCACCCTTGGCAGAAGAAAGGCTATTGTTAGAAACTATCTCGCTCTCTCAGCTTCAGTGAACAAGAGAAACTGAAATTTGCAAGAGACACATCTCAGGTAATCAGAGAGCTTGGGCCATTGGAGACTTCAGAAGGATAGTCTGAAGTATGTTTCTGCCTTCCAGCAATGAGTTCCTTAGTTTCCATAAATGAGTCGTGGGCCAGTATAGAATGACGTACACTTCTAGACTGTTACACACACTCATAAGACGGGGTAAATAAGTCTAAGAAATACTGTGTGAAATAAACAGATTTATACTGCAGAATACCTCATAGCTTTTATGGCACCATACTAAGTCTTCAAAAACTTGAGACAATTTAATTTTTGTTTTAAACAAATTTGTCGTTCTCTCTCCCCAGCTCCCTCTCCAAGGCATGACTAATTTTCTTTTGAGTCTCACTCTGGGAAATGTTGTTTTAAATGATTAGATTATTATTCAGAATTAGATACAATAAAATTTCACAAATACTTGTTAATTTAGTTAGGATAATCGCCATCTTGTTAAATATAATACTCAAATAACTTAAAATGAATGGCAGTATAAACACATTTTTCCTAACGACAGAAGGCACTGGATGCAGAAAAGGAATAAAGAGTATTTGGGCCTTACCCTTAGGTTGCTCACAGAAATAATACCTAGCCTATGATCTTGGTGGTGGTTATGAAGTCCACATAAGATGGGTTACAAAACAGAGAAAAATAGTCCTCAGTGTGGTAATAGTGATACCTGGAGTTATAAGACCAGAGCTAAAATGTCAGCATTGTAATGATCATGCAGGTGCTTCTGGGAAGGTAATATCACATATTACACAGTATGGTTTTAAGAACTAAATGAGACAATAGACTTGAGAATGTACTTGGTAAATCCTAAAGCACTCTTATAAGACTTTCCCAAACTAAAGTTCATGGACATATCGTGAGAAGATTACTAACTTTTGTTATATTTTGAGTTTTATTTCAATTGTATCCTTACAAAATGTACTTTTTACAGAATTTACAGATTTTGCTTTTACTCTACAAGACTTATTTTACAGTGATAATTTTTTATCAAAATATATTTTCAAAGTATAAGATCTTGTTTTCTTAATTGCATGTTTCTCAAACTGAGATCCCTGGCTGTCTTTTTGAGGTCTGTGAGAAACAGGCTTACTTCAAGTGGTTCTTGGAACATACAATTTTGAGAATCACTGCTGTGTAATATCTGTATTACCTTATCAACAGAACTTTTAAGAGCAGCTGAAGAGGATGCTTACTAGCAGGGAAAATGGATCAACTTCCTTCACATCTTTAAAATGACTTTACAAAGGCCTCATTTAGAAATTTTATTCCAGGAAGTCAAGCCTGGGATTGTTAAACATGCAACATAGTAAAGTATCCACTAATCAGAAGGAAGATGTATGTGAGGTCTGTAATTCAACAAGCCATTATACAATTTAATTTAAAAACAGTCCTAAAGAAAAGTACATGTGATGACTGTATATTGTCACCAATGAGAGAGTTAGCATTTTTTCCCCACAAATTTTAAATCAATTGCCACACTGTGGCGATGTCATCTTATGTTGCATGTCCGAGCTTCCTCTATCCTCTAAGCACTGGCAAAGGCCTGTAGTTTTCCTGTCCCCAAATGGGGCTTCATCTTCCCAAGGTATGCAGGCAGAATTCCAATTAGAGTGGTCGCTAGGGTGCTCAGTCTCCTTGGCACTGAGACATCAGGGAAGGAAAGCTCTCTCCAGGTGAGCTTCTGTGTTTCCTCGGATCTGCCCCTTCAGGTCTCTCTCCAACAGATGTATTCCCTACACCACATAGGTTAGTCTTAGTACAAGAAGGGGGACTTCACAGAGGGTTCCTGTCAACGCCTTACGCAGGTGTGCACGCCCTGCCCTTGAGATCAGCGAGTGACTTGCAGGATCTTTCAGAAGCTTCAAGGATTCTGTCAGTGAAAGAGAATCTCATGCATTTAATATTTAAAAGTGAAAATGTCAGGCAACACTCCTGGTCTGCAGCTTTGAGTATCTTATGAATGGGCTCCTTAATTCCGATATGTATCCTTTCCCCTCTCTTTCTCACTAACAGTACAGCATCCCCCTGAACTTCAGAAGAAGAAGTTATGAAAGATTAATTGAGCTAAAGGTTTCTAGTTAATGAGCACTCTATTGTTTGAAAGTAAAATATATGAGGCTCCCAGGGACAGGATGTACTCAGAACAGGTAAAACACTGGAATAAATAAAAATAGTAGCCAGATTCGGCTCCTTCTCTTGTTTTCATGCTGATTGTTAACTATTTTCTGTCCCAATTTTAATGAGCTTAATGGATTTATTTTTTGTGCGAAGATTAAGGAACCTTCAGAACAGGTTAAAGGGTCTTCATAGGGAAGAACAGAAGATACTGCAATTAATTTTAGACTCAGTTCATTTTGAAAATGATCATCTTGAATAAGTATATTATCAGAACCATAAAGGTAACAATTATGAATAAACATTTATTGAACACTTACTACATCAGGTTCTGATCCAACTGCTATGAATTTACTCATATAATAAATGCAATTTGCATATAAATTAATTATGACTTCGTGAGATAAAAAGTGTCAGATCTGGGGTTCAGACTCTTGCAATTTGGTTTCCATTGGTTCTTAGCACCAAAATCTGCCGGCAGAAAGATAGATTGGATTTTAAAATCAGTGAACTCCAGTATTTTACTCTAGTATTTAAAAGATTATAGGCCAGAGGAGAACAAGCATTGTATTGAGAAACTGAGAAAGGGGACATAGATTTGATTTTGAATATTACCAATAACAGTTATATGACTCAGGGAAGTCATTTGACCCTCTGGGCTCCACTTCATTCATTTGAAAAAAAAAAAAATAATAAAAGAATTGGATTAAATTTGGCATGACAAATACCTGGTAAACATGCTAATCCCCTAGTCTATCTTCTTGTTATAAACCATTACCCTCTCTTTTCTACTAAGTTTAAAAATAGTATTACAACCTTCTCAACTCAGCTTTCCAAGTAATCTCTTTTGATTGATTGGAGCTGGTGTGTGAGATAAAACTTAGTTTTCAGCTTATATGATATACAAGCTCTCTCCCATTTCTAATATTAAATGGCTCTTTGTATTTAATAACATAATTATACAACTGGGGGAGAATCTGAGTGTGCGCTTTAAAAGGAGATGAGCAGAGCAAGCTGCAGATGGATTGGGAGGAGAGGGAACTGAATACTGAGAAATATGAAGACACCGTCTGAGTCTTAAAAAATATTTTCAAGGCTGATTCATGCCTGTGTCTTGAACAGTAGGAAGCCTTCTCCAATAAGAAAATTTACTTCCCTGTCTAGGCCCTGCTCACTTTCTCAGCACGCAACCAGAACACTGAATTTATTACTAGTACAATGAATTACTCATTTAATCACAGGCTTGGATCTTGCTGTTGCATCTTCTCCCTAATTGTTTTATTTTCCATATCTGTGAATGTGTCGTTATCCACAATCTCATATTTGCTTTCAGACCACATGCTAGCAAAGAGCAGGAATGTTGTTCTGTATGATACTTAGACAGCCACATGGACTTAGATTTCTAATAAATATTATTCAAGGATAATAGAATAAAGAAAATGAGTAGGAGGAAAGAGAAGATAAATTTGATAAGGGCATGATTCAAGACACTATTGAGATTAATCTGTGGGAGAAGGCCTTACATATAAAGAGAAGCATAATGAGTTTACAACTCTAAAATGAATTCTGTGTGCTCTTATTATTCTCTCTTTATTGGATCCCGTACTTCTCTGGGTGGTCTTTATTTGAGTCCCATACAGCTGATTTTTAAGGGGAATATTCCCCTTTCTTGGATGTCTCTCTTTTTGCTACAAAGGTCAAGGATGAGGAATAGGGAAAAGCAGGCTTAGATAAGACGGATTAGATATGCCTTTAATCTAATGGAGGCCATTTTCTTATAGAGGTTTGTAAATAGTTTGTTTCTGAATGTATCACGTTCTAAGTCTCAAAAGTAGTAGGCAGCTGGATAAATATTCAGAGATTCAAGAACCTTGTCTAACTCATTATACCAATCAATACAAAAAATGGACGAAACATGTCATCTTTCAGGAAAGCTGAGAGGAGCAAATGGCATTAAAAGGAAGAATAGGAAAGTTCTGCTTTTAAAAATGGTGCAGTGGTTTGTATCAGGTAGATTCCTTTCCTGAGAGCAACTTTTTAAATGCTGAATTAAAAGGACCCTGGAGAGAAGGGAACATACTGAGGTGAGGAAAAAGTTATTCACTGCTTCTTCCACTTGGAGATTCGCCAGTGAATAGCGTGAGGCATAATGGGCAAACAACATCGAAGACAAGGCTTTCTGGAAATATCATGGGAGATAGAAAACAGCTATTAAGGATCATGGCTAACAAGTTTTCAGGGTTGTGGGGCCAAAAACATGGAGGAAAAGACGCGACACATGTGACATCAACGTTCTTTGTGACTATTTTTCCTTAAAGCTTTGCCATATCGTATGCTACATAGGAACAAGAGAAAACAAGAAGAAAGTGGTTTCCAAGAAGATAAAAAACTAAAGAGAGCTTTTGGCAGTGTAATAGAACAGAGAAATAAAAAATTGTAATTCAGGGTTTCTTCCTGGAGATGGATAAATATCCCTGGCTTTTATTTTAGAAATGTGAAAGGTTATGTCTTAGAATTAAAGGCAAACTAGAAATAAATCCACCCTCAAACCCTGAAATTTAGTATTTCATGATTTCCATCTTTCAATAAATAAACCTGATATGCTTTCTTTCGAACATCGAGTCAGGTGAAAATTAAATCTTTTCTGAAGAAAGAAAGATCATCCAAAGGCTACACGATGTCCCATATGTAAGTTTAAGATTCAAATAAAAATTATCAGGAGTACTAGGATATAGCTGCAAATTATTAAAAACTAATATTAGGTTGGTGCAAAAGTAATTGGGTTTTTGCCATTACTTTTAATGGCAAAAATAGAAAGAATGAAAAAAAAGGGAAAGGAATGCAAGTATTTTCAAATAAAAGATTTATTTTTCACAGACTTTAGAGGAACTGCCTTTAAATTACTCAAATAATTGGTGAAAAGATACATAATTTCCCTAGAGAACCGTACTCTATACACAATATAGTAAAATAAAAAACTTAGGAATAATAATGCAGTTACTAAAAGAAAATTTCAATAGATGGATTTATCAGTAGATTAGGGAAATTTAAAAAGATTGATAAAGTGACAGCTAAGTAGCAAATTTGGACAAAAGCACACAGACTGTCAGAACCTTATGAGACACAAAAATGTTTAACATATGTGTAATTGGAGCACCAGAAGGAGAAAAAGATACAATCTTTGAAAAAACAGTGGCTGAGAATTTTCTAAAACTGATAAAATAAAGACACATATTTAAGGAGCTTTATAAAATCCATGCATAACATTTTAAATAAAACCACTTCTGGGCATTTTATTGTTAAACTGCTGAATACCAAAGGCAAATAGGA
This sequence comes from Macaca fascicularis, assembly GCF_037993035.2. Taxonomy (NCBI): domain Eukaryota; kingdom Metazoa; phylum Chordata; class Mammalia; order Primates; family Cercopithecidae; genus Macaca; species Macaca fascicularis. The sequence continues at coordinate 126,305,084 of NC_088388.1, read as the reverse complement.
AATATTAAAACAGCCAGAGAAAAAGATACACATCGCCATGAGTAAATAACAATAAGAACACCAAGTGTCTTTTAGCCATAAGATTATATATTTAAAATATTTTTTTTTTAAAGAGGGGCAACCTGAAATTCTCCACCCAGCAAGAATATCCTTCATTAAACACCTGTGAATTTCTGTTGCTCAATGTGATAGAGTGACTGGCATAAGACTCACTTTCTGCTGTTAACAATAAGCAGTAAGTTGGACAAAATATGAGTAATTGTTTTAAATTATTTGACAATGGGAAACAAGCACATGAAGCTACTCCCCAAGAGAAAGAAAACTCATTAATTGAGCCCAGTGATCACAATGGTTCTTTACTTGGGCACCATTTTTCAACTATAGCAAAGTGAGCTGGAATGAAGCATAGTGCTTAAGACTTGAAGAGGCAGAGATAAAAATTTACAGCAACTAAAGAGTTTAGAATATACAGGGTGGTTCACTGGAAATGAAGGAGTTATGTGGAGAGAAGTGTATCCAAGAAAAGTAAATAATCAAGATTAAATCTATATAATTCACTACATTAACAGAATACAGAGGAAAAATCTAATGATCATATGAAGAGATACATAAAAATCACTTGACACAATTCAACACATACCTGAACTCTCTATGCAAAATTGTCATCTGACAAAGGACTATTACCCAGAATCTATAAGGAACTCAAACAAATCAACAAGAAGAAAACAAACAATTCCTTCAAAAAGTGGGCAAAGGACAAGAATAGACAATTCTCAAAAGAATACATACAAATGGCCAATAAATATATTGAAAAATGCTTAATATCAGTGACTATCAGGGAAATGCAAATTAAAACCACAGTGAGAGACCACCTTACTCCTGAAAGAATGGTCATAATTTAAAAATTAAAAAATAATAAATATTGGCATTGATGTGGTGTAAAGGCAGTACTTTTACACCAGGGTTGATAATGTAAACTAATACAACAATTTTGGAACAAAGTATGGAGATTCCTTAAATAACTGAAAGTAGAACCACCATTTGATCCAGCAATTCCACTACTGGGTATCTACCCAAAGGAAAAGCAATCGTTATATGAAAAAGACACATGCACATACATGTTCATTGCAGCACAATTTGCAATTGCAAAAATATGGAACCAACCTAAATGCCCATCAGTCAATGAGTGGATAAAGAAAATGAGGTATTTATACACTATGGAATATTACTCAGCCATAAAAGGGAATGAAATAATGGCCTTTGCGTAAGCTGGATGGAGTTGGAGGTCATTATTCTAAGTGAAGTAACTCAGAAATCAAAAACCAAATATTGTATGTTCTCACTTATAAGTAAGAGCTAATCTCTGAGGATGCAAAACATATGAATGATGTAATCTACTTTGGGGACTTGCGGGGAAGGGTGGGAGGGAGGTGAGGGATAAAAGACTACACATTAGGTGCAGTGTACGCTGCTTAGGTTACGGCACCAACATCTCAGAAATCAGCACTAAAGAACTTATCCATGTAACCAAAAACCTTCTGTTCCCCTAAAGCTATCAAAATTTTCTTTTTTTAAAAATAAAACCTTCAAACTAGCCACTGTAAATATGTCCAAAGAACTAAAAGAAGCCATCATTAAAGTAAAAGAAAGTATGATGACAACACTATATCAAATAAAAAATATCAATAAAGAGCTATAATATTTTAAAGTACTACCATATAAAAAATTCTGGTGATAAAAAGCATAAAAATTGAATAAAAATTCACTAGAGGGGCTCAACTATAGATTTGAATTATAAGAAGAAATAATTAGCAAACTTGAATCTAGATTGATGGAGATAACACAACTCAAAGAACACAGAAAAGAGGAAGAAAAAAAAATGAAGAGAGCATCAGAGAAATGTGAGGCACTATTAAAGGAGAAAGATAAAGATGTAAAAAAGTTAAATAAATAATGGATGAAAGCTTCACAACTTATTGGACTTATTGAAGAACAATAATGTACACATCCAAGAAGATTACAGACTACAGATATGATAAATAAAAAGAGACATACACTCACACACAGACATATAATATTGAAATGCTAAAAGATAAAGACAAAAAAATCTTGAAAGCAACAAGAGAAAAACAACTGTACAGTTACAAGGGATCCCCAGTAAAATTCAGAGCTGACTTTTAAACAAAAATACTGAAGTCCAAAAGGCAGTGGGATACATTAAAAGTACTCAGAGAAAACAAACCTTGAAAATGAAAAGTAAAAGGGCAGATGTAAATCTGACTTTATCAAATAATAGTACTAAATGTGAGTGGACTGAATAATCCAATTGAAAGGCAGATTTACATCAGTATTAAAAATATATATATAATTGTTTGATGTTTATAGAAAACAATCTTCAGATTCAAAGAAAATAAAGATTGAAAGTAAATGAATGGAAAAAGCAAAAATCTACCACAAGAAAACCATCATGGCTATACTATCAGACAAAATAGACCTTAAGCAAAAATATTACCAGAAATAAAAGGAAAGATTTTAGTAATGATAAAAGGAATAACCTGTAAAGAAGACACCATAATTATAAGTATATATGCACCTAATAATAATATATGAAGCAAATATTGACAGATTGAAGGGAATAATGGAGAGTCCTACAGTAATAGTTGGAGATTTCAATATCATACTTTCAATAATGGATACAACAAGTAGGCAAAAGATCAATAAGAATATAGATTTGAACAGCACTGTAAACCAATCAATAACAGGCATCTACAGAATGCTCTGCCAACAGCAGGATATAAAGTCTTCCTCAAGTGAATGTGGAACATTTTCCAGGATAGATCATTTGCTAGGCCATAAAAATAACCTCAATAAACTTAATAGCATAAAAATGATAGAAATTATGTTCTAAAGCTATAATAGGATAAAATTAATAGTCAATAACGGAAAAAATTTAGAAAACTCAAAAATATGAAAACACTGTGAAGTAACTAATGGTCAAGGGGAAGTTAAAAAACACTTTATGCTTCAAGATGAATGAGAATGAAAACACAGCAGACCAATTTGTATACCCAGAAATAAGACTGCACACCTACAACATTTCATCTTCAAAAAACCTGACAAAAACAAGCAATGGGGAAAGGATTCCCTATTTAATAAATGGTTCTGGGAGAACTGGATAGCCCTATCTAGAAATTGAAACTGGACTCCTTTCTTACACCATATACAAAAATCAACTCAAGATGGATTAAAGACTTAAATGTAAAACCCAAAACTCTAAAAACCCTAGAAGAAAATCTAGGCAATACCATTCAGGACATAGGCACGGGCAATGATTTCATGATGAAAATGCCAAAGCAATTGAAACAAAAGCGAAAATTGACAAATAGGTTTTAATTAAACTAAAGAGCTTCTGCACAGCAAAAGAAACTATCATCAGAGTGAACAGACAACTTACAGAATAGGAGAAAACTTTTGCAATCTATTCATCTGACAAAGGTCTAATATCCAGCATCTACAGGAAACTTAAACAGATTTACAAGAAAAAGCAAACAACCCCATTAAAAGTGGGCAAAGGACATGAACAAACTCTTCTCAAAAGAAGACATTTATGCAGCCAACAAACAAATGAAAAAAAGCTGAGCATCATTGATCATTAGAGAAATGCAAATCAAAAAGACAATGAGATCCCATCTCGTGGCAGTTAGAATGGCTGTTAAAAAGTCAAGAAACAACAGATGCTGACAAGGTTGAGGAGAAAAAGGAAAGCTTTTACACTGTTGGTGGGAGTGTAAATTATTTCTATCATTGTGGAAGACAGCGGCGATTTGTCAAAGACCTAGAGGCAGAAATACCATGTGACCCAGCAATCCCATTATTGGGTATATACCCAAAGGAATATAAATCATTCTGTTATAAAGATACATGCACACATATGTTCACTGCAGCTCTATTCACAATAGCAAAGGCGTTGAATCAACCTAAATGCCCATCAATGACAGATTAGATAAAGAAAATGTGGTATATATACACCATGGAATATTATGCAGCCATAAAAACAAAAAAAGATTATGTCATTTGCAGAGACATAGATGGATTTGGAAGCCATTATCCTCAGCAAACTAACACAGGAACAGAAAACCAGACACCACATATTGTCACTTATAGGTGGGAGCTGAATGATGAGAACACATGGACACATGGGGAGAACAATACACTCTGGGACCTATCGGAGGATGGGAAGTTGAAGAAGGGAAAGCATCAAGAATAGCTGATGGATCCAGGACTTAATACCTAGGTGATTGGATGATCTGTGTAGCAAACCACCATGGCACATGTTTACCTATGTAACAAACATGCACATCCTGCACATGATCTTGGAACTTAAAATAAAACTTAGAGGGTACCACATTTTGTATTTGAAATGGCTAAATTAAGAAAGAAGAAATAAATCAAATCAATCACTTTACCTGCCACCTTAAAAATGGAAAAAAGAAGAAAAAGCTAATTTTAAAGCCAAGAGAAGAAGACAATAATAAAGTTTAGTGTAAATACATGAAAAATAACAGAAAAACAATACATAAAATCAATAAAACCAAAAAGATCAAACAAATTTTTAGATGAATTGACTAAAAGATGAATTAATAAATAAAATTCAAATTAGTAAAATCAGAATTAAAAGAAATGAGATATTACTATCAACTTTTGAAAATGAAAAGAATTAAAAGGAATATTATGAACAACTGCATGTGAACATATTAGATAAATTAGATAAAATGAACAAATTCCTACAAAGATATAGACTACAAAAACTAACTCAAGAAGAAATTGCCTTTCTGAATAGAACTATAACTAGCAAGGAGATTTATTCAATAATCAATAACCTATCACAAAGAAAAGTCCAAATCCAAATGGCTTTACTTCTGAATTCTATGAAATATTTGGAGGAAAAATAATATCAATGATTTATAAACTCTTCCCAAAAATAGTAGAGGATTGAATACTTCCCAACTAATTTGAGTGCCCTGATACTAAAACCAGACAAAGACATCGCAAGATAAGAAATCTACACCAAAATCTTTTAGAAATATTTATGCTAAAATTTTAAAATATTATCAAACCAAATCCAGCAAATATTTAAAGAATTATGGATGATGAGCAAGTGTAATTCATCTTAACTGTACAAGATTGATTTAACATCTGAAAATAAATTGCTTTAATATACCATTTCAATAACACAAAAAAATTATCTCAATAGAAACAAAGAAATCATTTGATAATAGCCAATATTCTTTCATGATAAAACATAATGAATAAATTAAGAATAAAACTTGATAAAGGACATCTACAAAAATACACATATAATATCATTCTTACTAATGAAAATCTAGATGTGTTCTTCCGAAAATCAGAAAGAAAACAAAAATATCTGCTTTCACTATTTCTAGTCAACATTTTACTGGAGGCCCTAGCTAGGGGAATTTGGAAAGAAAAATAAATTAAAAGTATTTTTTATACAAGATTGGAAAACAAGATGTAAAATTATCTCTATTCTCAGATCCTACATATTAGAAATCCTAATACATTCATTAAAAAGTGATTAGAACTAATATATGTGTTCAGCAAGCTTGTAGGCTATGTGATTAACATACAAAAATAACTACCTAAACAACAATAATAACAACATATTGTAGGGCTTATATAGATAAGTAACATATGATAACACCAACATGATGGAAAGAGGAGAAATGAAATTATGCTATTGTAAGTCTCTGACACTATATGGGATAGGGCATAATATCACTCAAAAGTGAACTTTGATAAGTAGGGTAAGTATTCTATAAACTCTAAAGCAATGACTAAAATAATTTTTAAAGAGTTATAATTATTTTCTGTTTCTGATAAGCAGAAGAAATAAAATTTTGTGATAAGAATATTCTGTCAATCCTAAAGAAGGCATTAAATTTTTCTGAAAAGTAATCAGAGCACGGAAAGGACAAATAATAAACACATGGCAAGGTGACAGTATTGAATCTAACCATATCAATAATCACATTAAATGTAAATAAACAACATACCATAATTAAAAGGTGGAAATTGTTATTCTCAGTTTACAAAGTGGAATCCAACTATATGATGCCTACAAAAAACACATTTTAAATATAAATGAACAAATAAAAATGATTAAAGTATTAAAGTCATAGGGAAGTGGGAGGTAGCTACATTAAGATGAAGGAATTTAGCTTTCTGAGTAAAAGAAAAAAAGTCCCCAGAAATTAAAGACATTTTATAATGGTAAAATGTCAATTCATCAAGCAGTAATTATAAAAGTGTTAAGAATTATGTACTTAATAATACAGCTTCAAAATACGTGAAGAAAAAGCTAATAGGACCTTCTCAGCCAAATAAGAATGGAAAGGAATTTCTTTAACTTGACCAAAAAAGAAAAGAATCTACAAAATTCTAATCTTAACATCATACTGAATGGTGAGAAATTTGAAACTTTCTTGATACGATCAGAAATAGGCAAGGATGTTCCCTTTCTCCACTTCTCAACATTGGGCTGGAAGTTTTAGCTAAAGTAATTAGACAAGAAAAGGAAATAACAGGTACACAATTTGGGAAGGAAGAAATAAAACTGTATTTGCTTGCAGATGACATGACTGTCTGTAGAAAATTGCAAAGGATCAACAATAAAACTTCTCAAACTAATAAAAAAATTGCAACAAGATTACAGAATAAAAATTTAAGAGAAAAGTTAATTGCTTTCTTGTATATCAGTAATAAACAATTGGAATTTGAAATTAGGAACATATTGTTTAAATTAGCCATAAAAAATGAACACTTAGACATAAATTTAACAAACTATGTACAAAATATATTTGAGGAAAACCACAAAAATCTGAATAAGAAATCAAAGACCTAAATAAGTGGTGAGATATTTCATGTCATGGAGAGTGATATAGTTTGGATGTTTGTCCTTGCCAAAATTTCATGTTGAAATATGATCCCCAATGTTGGAGGTGGGCCCTGATGGGAGGTATTTTGGTCATAGAAGCAGATTCCTCATTGCTTAGAGCTGTCCTCCAATAATTAGTGAGTACTTGTGAGATCTGGTTGATTAAGTGTGTAGCACCTCCCCTTCCCACTTGTTCTTGCTTCCCGCTTTTGCCCTAGAACATGCAAACTCTTGCTTTCCCTTCCACCTTGAGGAAATGCTCCCTGAGGCCTCCTCAGAAGCAGATGCTGGCACCATGCTTCCTCTACAGCCTGCAGAACTATAAGCCAATTAAACCTTTTTTAAATAAATTACCCAGTCACAGATATTTTTTATAATAATGCAAGAATGGTCTAATACAGAATATTGGTACCAAGAAGTGGGCATTGCTAATAAAGGTACCTGAAAATGTGGAAGCAACTTTGGAACTGGGTAACGGGCAGAGGTTGGAAGAGTTTGTTGGGCTCGGGAGACAAAAGATGAGGGAAAGTTTGAAGGTTAGCTTTGTAGAGACCTGTTCAATGGTTGTGAGCAACATGCTGATAATGATATGGACAGTGAAGTCCAGGTTGATGAAGTCTTAGATGGGAATGAGAAACTCATTAGAAACTAGAGGAGAGGTCGTGCATGCTATGCCTTAGCCAAAAACTTGGCTGCATTATGTTTTTGCCTTAGGGATCTGGGGAATTTTTAACTTGAGAAGGATGACCTAGGGTACCTGGTCAAAGAAATTTCTAAGCAGCAAAGCATTCAAGATGTGACCTGACTACTTCTAGCAGCCTACACTCAGGAGCAAAGGAATGACTTATAGTTGGATTATATTTAAAGAGGTATTGAAGTGTATAAATTTGGAAAATTGACAGCCTGGCCATGTTGTAGATAAGAAAAAAACATTTTCAGAAGAGGAATTCAAGCAGCCTGTGTAGCACCCACTTGCTAGAGAAATTTGCAGACTCAAATGGAGTTAAGTGCAAATAGCCAAGACAATGGGAAAAAGGCCTTGAAGGCATTTCAGAGACCTTAGCAGTGGCCTCTCCGTCACATTCCCAGAGGTCTAGGAGGGAGGAATAGTTTTGTGGACCAGGTCCAGGGACCCACTGCCCTATGCAGCCTCAGGATACTGCTTCTTCCATCCCAGCATCTCCAGCTCCAGCTCCAGCCTGGGCTCAAAGGGGCCCAAGTACAGCTCAGGCCACAGCTGCAGCTCCATTTGGTGCAAGCAATAAGCCTTGGTGGCTTCCACATGGTGTTAAGCCTGTGAGCATGAAGAGTACCAAAGTGAAGACTTGGCAGCCTCTAGATTTTAAAGTATGTACAAGAAAGTCTATGTGCCCAAGCAGAAACCTGTTGCAGGGGCAGATCCCTCAGAGAGATCCTCTACCAGGGCACTGTAGAGGGGAATTGTGGGGTTGCAGTGCTCAACACTGAGCCCTCCTGAGGCACTGCCTAGAAGAGCTGTGAGAATGAGATCCAAGAATGATTGATGCACTGGCAGCTTGCATCTTATGCCTGGAAAAGCCACAGATACTCAACAAGGTGTGAAAGCAACCATACAAGCTGAACCCTGCAAAGCCACAGGAGTGGAGCTGCCTAAGGCCTTGAGAGTCCACCCTTTGCACCAATGTGCCCTGGATGTGGGACATGGAGTCAAAGGAAATTATTTTGAAGCTTTAAGATTTAATTACTGCCTTGCTAGGTTTTGAACTTGCATGGGACCTGTAGCCTCTTTCCTTTGGTCAATTTCTCCCTTTTGGAATGGGAAAATTTACCCAATGCCTATACCCCCATTGTATCTTGGAAGTAAATAACTTGTTTTTAATTGTACAGGCTCATAGGTGGAAGAATTTGCTTTATTCCAAATGTGACTTTAGACTGTACTTTTGAGTTAATGGTAGAATGAGTTAAGACTTTGAGGGACTGTTTGGAAGGCATGGTTATATTTTTTAATATAAGAAGAACATGAGACTTAGCAGAGGGGGAAGAATAATAAAGTTTGGATATTTGTCCCCACCCAAATCTCATGTTGAAACGGAATCCTCAGTGTTGGAGGTGGGACTTGGTGGGAAGTGTTTTGGTTGTGGGGGCAGATCTCTCAAGGCTTGGAGCTGTCTGTGCCATAGTGAGTGAGCACTCATAAGATCTGATTAAGTCTGGGACATCTCCTCCCCCACTCTCTCTAGGTCCTACTTTCACCATGTGACATACCTGTTCTTACTTTATCTTCCACAATGAGTAACAGCTTCCTGAGGCCTCCCCAGAAGCAGATGCTGGTGCTATGCTTCCTGTATAGCCTTCAGAACAGTGAGCCAATTAAACCTCTTTCTAGATTACTCAGTTCAGGTATGTTTTCACAGCAACTCAAGAATGGCCTAATACACATAGGAAGATTCAATATTTTCTTTCTTTTATAACTGTTACTTTTATTTTAAGTTCCAGGGTACATGTGCAGAAAGTGCAGGTTTGTTGTACAGGCAAATGTGTGCCATGGTAATTTGCTGCACCTATCAACCCATTACTTAGGTATTAAAACCAGGATGCATTTGTTATTTTTCCTGATGCTTTTCCCACTCCCTCTGACAGGCCCCAGTGTGTATTGTTCCCTTCCCTGTGTCTATGTGTTCACATTGTTCAGCTTCCACTTATAAGTGAGAACATGCCGTGTTTGGTTTTCTGTTCCTGAGTCAGTTTGCTGACAGTAATGGCTTCCAGCTCCATCCATGTCCCTGCAAAGGACATAATTTCATTTCTTTTTATGACTGCATAGTATTCCATGGTATATATGTACCACATTCCCTTTATTTAGTCTATCATTGATGGACATTTGGGTTGATTCCATGGGAAGACTCAAAATTTTCAAAATGATAGTTCTTTTTTTTTTTTTTTTTTTGAGACGGAGTCTCACTCTGTCGCCCAGGCTGGAGTGCAGTGGCCGGATCTCAGCTCACTGCAAGCTCCGCCTCCCGGGTTCACGCCATTCTCCTGCCTCAGCCTCCCGAGTAGCTGGGACTACAGTCGCCCGCCACCTCGCCCGGCTAGGTTTTTGTATTTTTTAGTAGAGACGGAGTTTCACCGGGTTAGCCAGGATGGTCTCGATCTCCTGACCTCATGATCCGCCCGTCTCGGCCTCCCAAAGTGCTGGGATTACAGGCTTGAGCCACCGCGCCCGGCGTAAAATGTTAGTTCTTAACTTGATCTGTAGGTTCAATGTGAACACAATAAAATCTCAGCAAGTCATTTGGTGGATATTGGCTTACTGAATCTAATGTTTATGCAGGAAGCAAAAGACTCAGTCAATATAATATTGAAAAAGAATAAAGTTTAAAGACAGACACTATGAATTTTCAAGACTTACTAAAATGGAAGTAATCAAAACAGGGTGCTTTTGGTGAAAAAAAATAGACAAATAGGTCAATGGAACAGAAAAATCCCAGAAATGTACCTACCACAAACTGATCTTTGACAAAGGTTTAAAGGCAATACAATGGAAACAAGACAGTATCTTCAAGGAATGGTGCTGGAACAACTGGACATCCACATATTGAAAAGTGAATCTAGAAAAAGACTTTACATCTTTCAAAAAATTAACTCAAAATAATTATAGATTTAATGTAAAATGCACAACTATGAAATTCTTAGACTATAACATAGGAAAACATCTAAATAATCTTCGGTTTGGCCATCACTTTTTGCCAAACAGTAAAGTTTCAATCCATGAAAAGAGTAATTAATAATATAGACTTCATTAAAATAAAAACTATTACTCTTCTAAAAACACTATCAAGAGAATGAGAAGACAAGCCATAGACTTGGAGAAAACATTGCAAAAGCCATATTTCTTAAAATACTCGTATGAAAGAAAAAGAGCCTAGCCAACATGGTAAAACCCCATCTCTACAAAAATACAAAAATTAGCCAAGTGTGGTGGTGCACTACCGTAGCCCCAGGTACTCCTGAGGCTAGACAGGAGAATCACTTGAATCCGGGAGGCGGAGGTCACAGTGAGCTGAGATCACACCACTGCACTCCAGCCTGGGCGACAGAGCAAGATTCCATCTCAAACAAACAAATAAATAAATAATAATAAAATAAAAAGAACCTTGAAACCTAACAATAAGAAAACAAACACTATGATTAGAAAATGGACAAAATATTTGGGTAGCTATTTCACCAAAGAAAAGTCATAGATGAAAAATAATAATATGAAAAAATTCTCAGCATCGTATGTCTCTAAGAAATTCCAAATTAAAACAACAATAAGGTACTACTGCATACCTATCACAATGACCAAAATCCAGAACCATGATAACACTAAATGGTGGCAAGGATATGGAGCAGCGGGAACTCTCATTCTTTACCAGTAGAAATGAAAAATTCTATGGCCACTTTGGAAAACATTCTGACCATTTCTTACAGACTAACCATAGTTTTACCATATGATCCATCCATAGTGCTCTTTGGTATTGAGATTCGTATCCTTAGTATTTATGCAATGGAGTTGAAAACTGACATCTACACAGAAACCTGTACGCAGATGTATATAACTATATTCCTAATTGTCAAAACTTGGAAGCAACCAAGATGTCCTTTCATGTATGAATGAATAAGTGAACTGTGGTGCTTCCATACAATGGAATATTATGCAGCTTTATAAAGAGATGAGCTCTCAATCCATTAAAAAAAACATGGAGGAGCCTTAAACACATATGACTAAGTGAAAGAAGTCAATCTAAAAATGCTACATACTGTGTGAGTCCAATTGTATGACATCCTGGAAAAGGCAAAACTATGGAGACAGTAAAATTATCACTATTTGCTAGGGGTTAGGGGAAAGAGAGGGATACATAGGCAGAGCACAGAGGATTTTCAGGGCACAAAAACTATTTTTTATGACACTAAAATGGTGGATTCATGTCATTATACATTTTTCCAAACCCACAGAATGTACACCAGGAGTGAACCCTAATGTAAACTATGGATTTGGGGTGATAATTCTGTGTCTATGGGTTAATTGATTCTAACAAATGTACAACCATGGCATGAGACATTAATAATGGGGAAGGTCATGCATATAAGGAAATAGGAATATGTATAAATTCTCTGTATTTTCTGCTCAATTTTGCTGTGAACTTTAAATTGCTTTTCTAGAAGTCTAATAAAAATATGCAAACTAATAGGATCTCAAGGAAAAATAGACAAGTCCACAATTGTCAGATATTTCAATGTATGTTTCTCAATAATTGATATCAATGATTGATAGAACAGGTAGACAGAAAATAAGGATACGAGCACTTGAAGATTGAAGAGGAAGAGACCTGAGCTACCATGCTCAGCCCCCTCGCCATGTGATGCCCTGCACTGCCTTGAGAGGAGACTCTGTAGAGTCCCCAGAGCAAGAAGGGTCTCACCAAATGCAGGGCCTTGGCCTTCTACTTCTCAGCCTCTGTAATTCTAAGAAATAAATTTATTTTTAAAATAATTTACCTGGTTTCAGGTACTCTATTATAAGCAACAGAAAATGAACAAAGATAATATTTAATATTATATTAATTAAAATTCAGTTAGGCTTTCTTGGAAACTGAGAGGCTGATTCTAGAATAATGATAGAAATACAAATGACCTAGAGTATCCTAACCAATTTTGAAAAAGAACAAAACTGCAGGAATCACACTAGCTGATTTCAAGACACTATCATATTGACATATCAATAGCACAAAATTGAATGTTCGGAGATAGCCCAACACATGTATGCCTAATTAATCTGTGACAAGATGCAAACATCATTTAGTCAAGGAGTCACAGTCTTTTAAACCAAATTATAGGAATAATTAAATATCCTTGTGTAAAAATATATGATTTGATCCATATTTCACACCATCTATACAAATCAACTCAAAACAGATCATAGACCTAAATATAAGACTTAAAACTTTTAAACTTGCACAAAAAAAAATAAAGAAAATCTTTATGAATTTGGGGTATCTAAAGAACTCATATATAATTTCAAAAGTATAATTCATTTTTTAAAAGATGTATAAATTGAATTTTATAAAAGTGAAAAACTCTTCTGTTTGAAACACATTAGGAGAATGAAAAGAAAATCTACATACTGAGAGAAAATATTTACAAATCATGAAAACAATAAGGGCTTTATATTCAGACTTATGTAAACATTTTTAAAAATTCAATTATACCTAAACAAACAACCCAATAAAATGGCCAAATATTTGAACAGACTCTTTATCAAACAAAATATATGGGTCATAAAAAGCATATATATATATATATTTTCAATCTCAGTAACCAGAGGGGGAATATAAATTCAGACCCCAATTTGATACTCCTATATATCTGTTGGAGTATTTAAAATTTAAAACATTGACCTTATCAAGTGTTGGGAGGCTGTAGCCATAGGTTGTTGATGGAAACATTAAGTAGTACACCCTCTCTGGAAGACACCCTATCATATGATCCAACTGTTCTACTCCTAGATATTTATACAAGAGCAATAAAACCTATGCCCATATACAAAACTGTTTACAAATGTTTTATTAACTTTATAGGTAACAGACCAAATCAGGACACAACTCAAAAGTCCAACATGATGTGAATAGATAAACAGACTATGGTATAAGCACATATATCTACTCTGAAATAAAACAAATGGACAGTAATAGCACACATTGTGTTATTCCACTGATATAAAATAATAGAAAAGCACACAGTGTATTATTCCGTTGATATAAAATAAATAAATAAATAAATAAATAAATAAAAACAATGGCAAATATGTAAGTTCTTTAGTAAGACTGCAGACTTGTAATATTTTGCACCAGATAAGTTCAAATGACATAATAAATGTCTTGGAATGAGTGTGAATTGAAGTATCAGAGGTATGATTCTGATCTAAAAGAACAGAAACCATAGCACATTTTGTGAGTCATTTTTAATATTTTAGTAATCTTTAATAATGATTTTTAAAGTGTTCAGTAATATTTGGGGCCAAAGTAAAGGGAGGTTGGGAAATAATGGTACATTATTTCTAGTACCAAATTTTTCTTTTTTCTATTATCAAGACACAATAATAATTCACAGATCTGATTTGCCACTTTTATTATGCAGCAAGTGTGAGAAAGCACTCCAGGGATATGGTTTTTCCTTCAACTTCAATATCATTTATACAATAGGTTAATTTAACACTGTAAATAAGGAAATTCTAGCTGGGTGATATGGGAATACACATGGATAAATTTAGGCAGTACTTGGAATGAAACAAAAATCAATGACACCTTATTACACAGACTTTTTTGGTTCTATGTGCAAATGCTCAAAATTATTTTCAGATTTTTTTAACTAACTGGATTAATAAAACAAGAAGTTGAAACATCAAATTGGAAACATTTTGAGGTCCCTGTACACAAGTGTCAGATGACTGCTGGTACCTGGTAAATATCAACCAGTAGCAGAAATCTATTAGCAGCACTTTCCAGCATTCCATGAAGCTGCCTACCACAATCTGTGTTATTCCTAGTATTTGGTAGAGCCTATTGGAAAATCTCTGTGTCATAGTCCATTCTCATGCTGCTATGAAGAAATACCCAAGACTGGATAATTTATAAAGAAACGAGGTTTAATTGACTCACAGTTTTACATGGCTAGGGAGGCCTCAGGGCACTTACAATCGTGGAGGAAGGCACCTCTTCACAGAGTGGCAGGAGAGAAAATGAATACCAGCAGGAGAAATGCCAGATGCTAATGAAATCATCAGATCTCATGAGAACTCATTCACTTTCATGAGAACAGCATAAGGGAAAGTGTCCCCATGATTTAAAGACCTCCCATCAGGTCCCACCCTTCACGTGCGGATTACAGGGATTACAATTCAATATGAGATTTTGGGTGAGGGCACAGCCAAGCAATATCAATCTGGCTTGCCACCATTACACAACAAAAATCTCTACTTGTATAATGGAAATTAGTAGGGGGAAAAAAAGTTTTTCTGGGTTTTTTAATAATATGGACACTCCTCAAAATAAAAAATGCTCACAGTATCTTGGGACACAGGAGGGAACTGAGAGCATTTCTTTTTCTGCTGTAACTTTCTTTCCTTCCTTCCTTTCTTCCTTCCTTTCTTCCTTCCTTCCTTTCTTCCTTCCTTCCTTCCTTCCTTCCTTTCCTTCCTTCCTTCTTTCCTTCCTTCCTTTCTTCCTTCCTTTCTTCCTTCCTTCCTTCCTTCCTTTCCTTCCTTCCTTCTTTCCTTCCTTCCTTCCTTCCTTTCTCTCTTCTCTCTCTCTCTCTTTCCCTCCCTCCCTCCCTCTCTCTCTCTTTCTCTCTTTCTTTCTTTGTGTCTTTCTGTCTTTCTTTCCTTCTCTCTTTATTTTTTTTTGAGACAGGGTCTTGCTCTGTCACCCAGGCTGGAGTACAGTGGCATAATCTCAGCTCACTGCAGCCTCAACTTCCTGGGCTCAAGCAATCCTCCCACTTCAACCTCCTGAGCAGCTGTGACTATAGGCATGTGCCACAATGCTAGCTAATTTTTGCATTCTTTGTAGAGATGGGGTTTTGCCATGTTGTCCAGGCTGGTCTAGAACTCATGAGCTCATGCAATGTCCCCTGCCTTTACCTCCCAAAATGCTGGAATTACAGGTATGAGCCACCACACCTGACCCCATCTTTTTCTGCTATAAGTTTCATATCAATAAAGAAGCAGGAATACGAGCCACAGAGTAGAGAGGCCCTTCCAAAACCAGGTGTTACACCTGAAAAGAAACACGAAACACAAGTCTGTTTCTGGTTCCTTTCCAATCGTTGACCTTTCAGAGTTCTCTCATCTTAAACTGTGGAATCTGTCCAGCTCACTCCTACAGAGGAAACTAATAATCTTCTTTTGCTTTTTTGTTTTTTGGGAAGTGCCTTAAGGGAACTCAAAATACATGCAAATAGTTAAACTCCTACTGAGACTAAAATACCATTTCCATAGTTTATTAAGCATCATAAGATCACACAGGTTTTATTTTTAATTCATTTGAAGAGAGATTTTTTATTTTCCTACCTCCATTCTCTCTCTCTCTCTCTCTCTCTCTCTCTCTCTCTCTCTCTCTCTCCACACACACACACACACAAGAGCATGCATACACGTACACAAGAGCATGCATGCACACACACACACACGAACAAACATATACACATATATTTTCTCTTTGTAGTACATGGATATTCTTATTAGTTCATTCTTAGAGAAATGAAATAGTACACATATGACTCACAGCCAAGTTAGAGACTTAAACTCTGCAGAGATAGAGATGATGAAATAATCACAAGAACAATTCCTTTCAAGAGTTTCCTCATGTCCTTTTCTATCCTTTATAGAACAGAACGTCTGTGCAAGTGTATTCAAGCAAGCTAAACATGTAGTGTTAAATAAAGCGTTAAACCAACTCTAGCAATCACACATAAAGCTTGTTTAAAGCTGTTATTTCTGTGTAATATTTATGAATAGACTCAAAAGAGGATGAATTGCCAACCAAACAAAGCTGAGCTGGTGGGTTCTGCTCTACAGTCTATGCAATCACTAGTTGGAAAGACACAGTCAGCCCATCTACCAGCTCTCCACTTTGGAGAGGATCTCCATGTTCTAATGTGATTTGTTAGTAAGTTGATCACATGCCAAATTTAATTTAGCTTTTTGAAATATCAAGCCATATTAATTGTTTGTTTTTATTTTGTTTAGATTTTCTCTTCCCTCGTTGAACTGGAAGGCAAACGTTCACCATTTTTTGTATACCATGCTGTTCTAGATGCTGAAGCTTATGTTTAAGGTAACTTTCAATTTTTCCAAATGAAATTATCAAAGCAGCACTCTCCTGATGCTCAAAAATCTCACATAACAACCTCTATCTTGTATCTTCTCCCATGAGTGGGAAGTGCCTAGAGAAGGTCATCATGAAGGTGGTTACTACATGGTACTGCCTATGGGAAGGTAATGTCTTAGACTTGGAGATGTTGGTTTTTCTTTTCTTTCAGTTCCTCCTGGAAGTAAAGATCATTCATTACCATGTGCTCAAACTCAGAGGTTATTAAATGTTGGAAATTTAGATTCCTGTGCGAGAAACTCATGGAGGGGGAAGACAAGGAGCCATTGAACTGCCTAAGCCTTCTCCCTTCTGGTTGTTAATTTAGCAGAGCCTCAAGTGATGCCTTTCTTATTGTTCCGTAGAGAAAGAGACCTCTCCTTGTCCCTGGGCCATTGGTTCTATTCTCCAAAGTGAGCTGTGTGGCTGCATCAGATGACAAGGGGCACAAGGTGTTTTCCAGTCAGGGAACTTAGAAATAGAAGGAAAAGCCCACAGACAAAATGAGTTTAAGGGTCCTGCAACGCAGGGATGCTGTTCTTCAAAGAGAGCCCTGCAACAGTGTGTAAGTAAAGTGAGACAAAGAAGACTTCATATGATACGCTATAAATGTTCCCCAAAATAGAAACAAGGTTCCAAACTTCCATATTCTACCTTGAAGTTCACACCTTCCTTCTCACCGAGACAGGTTTGATTTCTAAAAATAAGATACTGCTCTTAGGGATAGCATCCAGTAGCACCTGGTAGCATCTAGAATCAGAGACAGTTAAATTCACTCTGCTTATGCTGGATTCTATCTCTGACGCTGGGCTGCCATATCAATCTTTCTGTGTTCCTCTTTTCTCCTCTGCAACATTGGTACCCTCCAACAATAACTTGGAGGGTAGTTTTAAGGAGAAAATGAGCTAGTACAAATAGAAATTTCCTTCTATTGTGCCTGTCATTTCTGTAGGCGCACAATAAATGTTAACATTCCATCTTTGAACAAGTCACTTTACTTTTCATTTCCTTTTTAAAATTAAGGCTTCTGTTTTAATTGTAACTTGGAGGCTTTCTGGACCTAAAATCAGGCAAGAGTATAACTCTTTGTCATCAGTCTCATTTCCACAATGCCATGCTCTTCCCAGGGTGTCTAACTATAGTAGAGGTCTGAAGTTAGGACACTTTCCCAAGGAGAGATTAAACACTGCATTCATTATGGCAGCTGCAAGCCTGCATTATTGCTCTTCCAAGAGAGAGATTTATGGCTGTATTTAATGAATGCTAATAGTTTTCTTATCAGTGGGTAGCAATACAAACATTTTTGTGTATAGTAGGGTTAAAGTAAGCCTTCAGAGTATCCTTACAAAACTTGAAAGCTAGTGATTAGTTCTTGACAAGCCTGGCTAATAACAGGAGTTCCTGGAAGGGTGTATAGGCCTAGTGTAGCCAGAATACAAGATGCTTCAGTGTTTTACAATTTCACATCTGTCCTCTCAGAACTGGGCTGTCACAAAAAATCCACGTAGCTTTTGTGCTTTTCTGAAACATCTAAGCAGTTTCACTCTTTAACCAGCGTACTCTGGTTGCTGAGTAAAGGAAAGCCAAAAACCTTTTTTAATCAGTTAGGAAAAAAAATATTCATATAACTTCAACTTGCTTTGTAAATAGATACAGAGTCAAAGAATATTTTTCAGGCACCTACTATTTCTGGAAGACGTTGTTACACTCTTTCACATATATATGGCATTTAATTGTTATAGTATCTCTGTAAAGTTTGGGTCCTGAGGAAACTGGAACTTCAAGAGGGCGTATGATTGTGTCCAAAGACACATTTGCAAACTTACATCCGACTTCAAGTCCAGGTGTACTTTGCCCATGTGTTCACTGTACATTTCAAGGGCAGTTATCCTGCTCTTCTAAGCCACTCAGGAGAAGGCTGTGGTCAAATGAGGATGGGGAGCTCAAATTTAAACATTGCCAAGAGTGATAGTCTCTAAGATGAAAGAGTACATATCTCCAAACTAAAAATGAATGTTTTTATATTGATAAACAAAAATGTCCTATCAATCAATTTACACAAATTATATACTGAGATAGGCTTTAAATAATGTTCTCTAACATGTAGTTATAGTAACAGCAGCTCAATAAAATAATTACACTTAATAACTAGCCTCAGTCTTGCTCAGTCTCTCTGACACCTTCTACAATGGTTATGATTTAAACCATGACAGTCAGGTAATTCATGTCAAAAAGCCCATTACTCCAAAAATCACTCTGAGCCTAATTCCCTGAAAATTTTAGAGCTTTTTCTTCTTTTCCTTTCAATAAAGAAACGAATAGGGAAAACAATAGCTGAAGATGTGTTTATGTAAAAAATGTTAGCTTTCATTTCAAAAAGTGTTTTCAGCTTTAGTAGTGGTCTACCTTTGGGGAAGTTAGTCAGCTTCTCTAAACATGGTTCCTTTGTTCCTTTTGAAGTTAGACTAATGACATCTACTTCCCAAGACTGTGTTCTGGAAAAACATTGGTCAAATTTCAGTTTATGGGCTGAAAAACCTCTGCCAACACCACACAATTAATGTTTTTTTACTTTCTTGTGAAGGGACAAATGAAATTAACAAATCATGGCTGATTTCTATTGTACTAAAGTGAGTCACATCAAGAACTGTGTGCCGCTTTCCCAGAAGATAAATTTCACGCCTTATAACAAATGGAACATGATGTCCCTGCTTAGTGCTTAATGTTGTTACTGACTTCCCTGCATGGGCGGTCAAGGTAAAGCCGCTAAGCTGCTAATCATCTCCGTATGCAATCATATAATAGTAAGGGTCAGAATAGCTCATGGGTAAATAGTCACCTGGGGTGGACAAAGTTCTGTGTCTGTCCCCCAAACCCTCCTTCCCAAAATGGGCAAGCAGAAGGGCTGAAATCAAGGTAGTTAATATATAAATATAAATTCTAGTTTGTGCAGACATCAAGAAATCCAAGAAAAATCCCCATGACTTCTCATGGCTCATAAGGTCTCAAAATGTCTACTGTATTGTTCATTTTTGCTCAGGGAAAAACATCAGACCTCATTCTTGCTCTAAATAAAAAATAACACAAATATAAGAGTCATCCTAAATTATGGCATAATCTGAAAACAGAAGACATTTGCAGAGTTCTTAGCTCTGTGAAGGCTTATAATCAGGCATGAAGAAAAAGGTCGTTGCTCTCCACTTCTTACTGGTTACTAAGGTGAGAGTGAGTGAATACCTCTCAGCACAGCCAGGTACTATCTAACAGCCAACCGTGCTAGTTAAAGGGGCTCTTGTGGTGTAAGTCCTTAGTAGTAAGAGTGTTTAGCTTGCTCTAGCCTAGCCCAGAGGATGTACTTCCAACTATGACATCATCTGAATGGATCAATTAAGGAGCTGAAATCTGTGGAGTCAAGACATACAGAAACTCTGTTTATCCTTTCCATCTCTAGGGGCTTCTGCCATGAATTCAGTAACCCGAAGGTGAAAAGAACATCCAAAAGCCCCTCAACTATCTCAGAGGTCAGCAAAGGCCCCAAATGATGTCAGGACATTCTGACTCACCTAATTCATTCCTTCCTCTCTGTTCTTTCTGACACATCCAAATATGGTGGCAGGTAGCTTTCCATGACTACATGCAAAGATCATCAATGTCTTTTGTGCAACAGCACATATATCCACAAATAAAACATGCCTTGGGGAATTCAAGTAGCTGTCAACAGCTGCCTCCAATGGACTTTGCCACTTCAGGTAGCTCCCTCACCTTCCCTGTGCTATTGTTAGAGGTGGGTTAAATTTATAGGACCAGCAAGACTTCTGAGAATATAATCTGCCCTGCCAACCAATAGATTTGGAGAAAATGAAACTTCCACTGGCAGATAATAAAGTCAGAGTGCCAACTAAATCCATTAGAAAAAGTTTGTGTTTTGAAATTCTCCCCCTCTGTTTAAAAGATGTGAAGTTGTCATATCTCGAACTCACCTCCACTCACAGTCTTTTCTCTCCTAATGAGTCAACCATGGTATTATTCTTGGAAGTGGAGTCATTTTGGAAGTGGAGAGAAATTATCCTTGTATGTGTCAAAATTTGTCAAATATCTCAAAATCTCTGGGAATGAGAATGACAGAGACGTTAAACACAAGACAAATATAGAAACTTGACAATAAAGCCCCTTGAGTTGCAAATCTTTTGCCTTCATAATCTGCCAGAACTCACATTTTGGAAGCCTGAGATGCTGTGGACATAATGATGAGAATACACTCTGCTTGTTGCATGAGAAATTTCAGCTTCGCCACCACTATCTCACTTCTGTCTCTAACCCCCCTTCTCTTGCCCAACTTAAACCTCAAGAAAAAAACAAAACAGAACAAAACAGGGTCACCAGAATATACTCCTGGTTAGATTGTCCAATTTGCAAATCCCCTTGAGGTAGAAACTATATCCAGATTAGAATCTATGTGCCCAAGTCTCCAGCTCACTGTCAAGGTGCTTCCTGTCTTTGTCCAGCGGCGTTCACGGAACCTCTTTGAAGAGGGCAATGTCTCCAGGCTGCTGGGAGCAGATAAACGCCGGTTGTTTTACACAGGCTGGGTGGGGGAACGGGTGTAAACCTCTTTGCATTGCATAAAGGCAGTCTGATAATAACAAATTGTCTTGTCAACCACAAGAGATACTTAGTTATTAATGGAAATAATAACAGATTATATCAGCTTTGCACACTATAATCAAAAGGAAGATCAAAGCAAACTAATATTACAAACAGTTAACAGTGAAGACATGCTAATGAGATAAAAACCACTTTCATCTCCCCCTTCCCAAATGCACCAGTGGGATAATTATTGATAACAAATAATGGCATTTAAACATGGACAATATTTTTAATACCAAAAGTCCAGCCACACCAATGAGGCTTTTTGCTATTAGATAAAATTGTTTTCAGTGTTTTCTTAAAATAAAACTGCTTAATTGCATTCTGCTGGTGTTATAGAAATACATGGTTTTGAATCATCCAATTGTTCTCAACTGGTTTAAGCTAAACTCACGTTGCCTTTGGTTGTGACTACAAACATCTAAGCAAAAAGCTATGTCAGTTTATTAATAATGGAGACAGGACACAGAACCTGATAAACCCCTCCCTGACTTGTCATTTAAGAGTATCGCTATCATAGTAGAGAATTTTTTATATTTACCCAATCTCCTCACCAGTAAGTCAGCCCTTTTCTTCTTTGAAGCACTTTACAAATATTAGTGTCAAGGCCATTCTCAAGAGGTAGCAAGATGTTTTTATTACCTTTTCTCCTATATTCAAAATGACAAAAAAGATCACTGACCAAGGGTAGTTTTCTTCTTACAAAGTCTTAATTTGAAGTTTTACATTCAAATTATTGTATGTGCATAATTCTACAACAAGTGTCATTTCATGATAAACACACAATATTTGGGTATTAATGTATATATCTTAACAAGGATTTTAATAATCCTGACTTCATAAAATATAAGGATAAAATGTCTAATATAGATGGAAAATAGCCTGCTAAGGACTCCTTCAGTCATAAAATTCAAAATAGGGGCTGTAGACTGACCTTACCTTCCAAGGAAAGAAGACACTGCAACTCAATGCGTGAAAGTGAAAAGCCATAGATTTTAGCCCGTGGATATGTCATTTGCTTATTCTAGGAACTTGAAAATATCAATAAACATGTTTAATTTCAAAAATCTTATTTTTTTTGATTTTGGGAAAATCTTAATCTTCCTTCATCATAGTGTAAGGATAAAAGATTTATCCTTGGTAACTGTAAAATATGCTGTACAAATTTGAAGTTATGATATAATATTATTTATGAGTCATAAGAGTAACCATGTTTCAAAAGTAGCTTATTTTTACTTTCAATACAAAGTGGAGTAGAGAACATGTACAGGAGAAAACCATAAATATTTCTGGAAAATGGAAAGCAAGAGAATTCTCAATGAGGGACAGAGTGGAGGGAAGGAATCTTAGTAAAAAAATAAAACAGATGGCTGC
Source organism: Macaca fascicularis (assembly GCF_037993035.2). Taxonomy (NCBI): domain Eukaryota; kingdom Metazoa; phylum Chordata; class Mammalia; order Primates; family Cercopithecidae; genus Macaca; species Macaca fascicularis. The sequence goes on along the minus strand of NC_088388.1, from coordinate 126,282,221 downwards.
AGAGGAGGTGAAAGTTACTCATCCAGGCCTAGTTCCAAGGATGCTCCAAGATCTACCCTGGTAGGTGTGGGGAGCATGACTGGCTTTGTGTCAGAAAAAAATGATAAATTCTAAACATCATAGTACATGAAATATTTGGGCCAGATTTCTTACCTTCTCTCCTCCGTCCCCTGTCAATCTTTGCCCATACAGTGAGACAAGCTACAGTGGCACTTCCCCCATAGAAAAATGTAGAGATATCAAAAGGATATAGGAACTTGTTTGAAAGCCAAACACAGAACAATTTGAGCATCAGAGTAAATAATGATAGCAACAGATTATAGTACTTGGAATAAAATAGGAATGCATGAGCCTGTACCAAGGTAAATAACTAAGTAAATAAATAAAGAAGGGAAGTGTCTACCACACAGTAAAATGTCAACTAATATTAATTAATAAATGTGAATCTTTATTCTTTAATCTTAGAGTGTAAAAGTCTGGCAGAAACTATCTTAAATATACGATAAAACTGAATACCACATGTCATCGTGTGTCTTCTGCTGTGGGGCACTAGGAGGAACACAGCATCACTATTGTATTTCTATCGCAGGTACCTAATCAGGAGGAACCAAATCCACAAGCCTAAGCTAAGAGGCATTCTACAAAATAATTAGCCTATACTATTCAAAAATGTCTAGGTCAGAGAAGACAAGCAAACCACTGCAATATTTTTCAAATTGAAGGCTATCAGAGAAGTTTGACAACTAAACAGTACACAGGATTTTGGATGGAATCTAATCCTTGATGAGCATTTTTGGAGCAAACAGCAAAATTGAAATGGGTCTTTGAGTTAGAAGGCAATATTAATCTTAATGTTGATTTTCTGATTTGGATGGTTATACGGTGGTTTTCTAGAAGTACATCCCTGTTTTTAGGAAATATCTACTGAAGTACTAAAGGGTAATGACCACCCAAGTGTGCAACTTACTCCCAAGTGGCAGGGAAAAAATGGCAGCATACATAAATAGAGTAATAAGAAACATGTGGCTGGATGTTAACAGTGGTGAACCTGGGTGTCATGAGTGAGTTGGGTCTCCCCAAAATACTTGTTGAATTTCAAATCCACAGTACTTCAGAATGTGACTATATCTAGAGATAGGGTCTTTAAAGAGGTGTTTAGGGTTAAGTGAGGTTATCCAGTCTGACTGCTCTTCTTATAAGCAGAGCATATTTGAATACATAAAGATATATCAGGCCTGGCACCGTGGCTTACGCCTGTAATCCCAACACTTTGGGAGGCCAAGGCGGGAGGATCACTTGTGGTCAGGAGTTGGAGACCAGCCTGGCCAACATGATGAAACTTCATCTCTACTAAAAATACAAAAATTAGCCAGACGTGGTGGCACATGCCTGTAATCCCAGCTACTCGGGAGGCTGAGGCACAAGACTTGCTGGAACCCGAGAGGTGGAGGTTGCTGGAACCCGGGAGGTGGAGGTTGCAGTGAGTACTTAAAAAAAAAAAAAAAAAGAAAAAAAATCAGAGAAGTGGGCACACTGAAGAAAGCCCACGTGAAGACACCGAGATAAGGTGGCCACCTGCAGGCCAAAGAAAGAAACTCCAGCTCCCAGAGCTCTGAGAAAACTTCTGTTGTGTAAGCTGCACAGTCTGAGACATTTTATTATGACAGTCCTAGCAAACTAATACATTGCACATAGAGTATGTGGGTGTTCTTTGTGTTTTTTTCATATATTATTGTATCTTTATTAAGGTAATATTTATGTAAAGTAAAAATTCACAGACCCTAAAGTGTATGGCTTGATGAGTTTTGATATATATTGCTTTTTCAACATAGAATCTTATATTATAAAATTGTTTTATTCATTCAGCAATGTATCTTGGACGTCTTTATCCACCTATCGCATTCTTTTTTATTTGTACAGATATTACTTCTGATTGGAAAATTCTAATTATATATGTTTTTGGAGTACAACATGGTGTTTTGGTATATGCATACAATGTGGAGTGATTAAATCAAGCTAATTAATCTATCACCTTGCTTACCTATCATTTTTTATGGTGAGACATTTCAAATTTATTCTCAAAATTGTTTTGAGACATACATTATTAGTGACTATAGTCACCCTATTCCTTCTGTCTATCTGAAACTTTGTATCTCTTGATGAGCAGCTTTCCATTCACTCCCTCTCCACCTCTACTCCCAGTCCCTGGTAACCATCATTCTACACTGTATTTCTTTTTTTTTTTTTTTTTTTTTTTTTTTTTGAGACGGAGTCTCGCTCTGTCGCCCGGGCTGGAGTGCAGTGGCAGGATCTCAACTCACTGCAAGTTCCGCCTCCCGGGTTTACGCCATTCTCCTGCCTCAGCCTGCCGAGTAGCTGGGACTACAGGCGCCCGCCACCTCGCCCGGCTAGTTTTTTGTATTTTTTAGTAGAGAGGGGGTTTCACCTTGTTAGCCAGGACGGTCTCGATCTCCTGACCTCGTGATCCGTCCGTCTCGGCCTCCCAAAGTGCTGGGATTACAGGCTTGAGCCACCGCGCCCGGCCTCTACACTGTATTTCTATGAGTTCATCTTTTTCAGATTCCACATATAAGTGAGATGATGCACTATTTGTCTTCCTGTGCCTGGTTTATTTCACTTAGCATAATATCCTCCAATCCACCGATAGAGGCTTAGGTTGCCTCCATATCTTGTGAAAAACATGGCACTAAATACACCACAAATGGGACATTTGTGTCACAGTATGAGAATTCAGACAAGGCAGAGCATTGCCTTGTTTGACCTCAGCTGGAAACATGTCTGTAGCTCAACTCAATTTTTTTCAGCTCTGCACATGTCCATGAGTGACTGAGAAAATATAACAACTATTTATTTGGGGGCTACAAATAAACTTTAGCAAGTAGGCAAATTTGCAATATAGAATCTGCAAATAATGAGGATTGGCCGCCTGTGTGATGTATTTTTTTCAAACCAATTTGGCTCAAGCTTCAATATGGCATGATGTTGTAGACCTGATGAGCTATAAGAATTTAAGTGATAATGGATATCATTTTTATAACTCAAATTATAATAATTCTGTAACAAGTATCCTTTACATAAATATAACGTTGGAAATACTATTTCTTGATTTTTAATGTTCAAATCAACATACAGACAAAACACAGATGTCCTAATTATAATAAAATATCATAGAATAGAATGTAAGTTCTATCTTAAAGCAATTAGGTAAGCATAAGAGACAGAGGTCAGTCGAAGAAAAGATTAGGGGCTCAACAGTTTTCATTTCACCTACTTGGAAGTCAAAATAATTTACAAAAGTTCCATTTTCTAAATCTTCCATTTAGATAATCTGATCAATCATCCATATGAAACAATTATACAAGCTAAATAAAATATAATTTAAAAAAATTTTAAAACACATCAGTGATTTGGAAAGAAAATAAGAACTATATGGAAGCCAAAAACTAAGTGAAAGCAGGAATCTGGTAGAACTCATCAGTGGACTGAAGCTGGCTTTTCCCTTAAGGCCATTTGTTAAAAATGATGAACTTTGATTATGATCTTCAAAGCCTGGCAAGGCACAGAGAAAAATCCTATGGAGCCCAGGGCTAAGGAAAATGGGACTGTTAAAAAACATGCACAGATGGGCGCAGTGGCTCACGCCTGTAATCCCAGCACTTTGGGAGGCCGAGGTAGGCAGATCATGAGGTCAAGAGATCGAGACCATCCTGGCCAACACGGTGAAACCCTGTCCCTACTAAAAATACAAAAATTAGCTGGGCATGGTGGCGAGTGCTGTAGTCCCAGCTACTCGGGAAGCTGAGGCAGGAGAATCACTTGAACCCGGGAGGCAGAGGTTGCAGGGAGCCGAGATTGCCCCACTGCACTCCAGCCTGGGCGACAGAGTGAGACTCCATCTCAAAACACAACAACAACACACACACCCCCAAAGACTGAACCCAGGAAGTTCTGCATTTTGTGGGTCTCTGGAGCTTATACAATTTTTAAAGCTTTTTAAAAAATTTTAACTGACACATAATAATTGTACATATTCATGGGGGTACATAGTGTTGTTGTGATGCAGACCAGATAAGGGTGATGAGCTTATCCATCATCTCAAACATTTCTCATTTATTCATGCTGAGAACATTGAGTATCCTTCTTCTAGCTATTTGAAACTATATAGTATAGTATTTTTCACTCTGGTCATCCTATAGTTCTATAGAACACTAGAACCTTAAGGAAAAACTAATACCAACCTGAGAAATGTGAAGCTGGTTCTACATGAGAACGGGGCTTTGAAGCGTCAGCTTTCTCAGCTTCATGGGAGAACCTCCTCCAACTACGTGCTGCAGGCCTCAGGGAAACTCACGGGAAACTACCAGGAGACTTCGGGGACCATTATTTTGTTTGTTTTGGTGAAGTCATAGGGTCAAACTAGCCTCCTTAAAGCTGTGGGTGGTCAAAAAAAGTCTATCGGGCTATAATTTAAAGAGGTTCTAAGTTGGTAGTGTTTTCATTTACCTTACAAAAGCACCTTCAACCAATGTTGGGCACAACTAGGAAATGATATTTGGAGTGTAAATACGTGAAAAAAGTAGAAGGCAGAATATGTAACTAGTTATAATTAATTAATTAAAGAAATAGGCCAAAACATCATAGACAGGAACATGTCAGTAGCAAATAAAGATATGAAAAGATGCTCAAGAGCATTAAAATTTAGGAAAATAAAAGTTAAAATTTATGTTGCAGTATGGATAAACCTTGAGGACTGCAAACTAAGTACACAAAAAGATAGTTATAAATGAACAAATATTGTATGATTCCACTTGCATCAAGTTCTAGAGTACTCAAATTCCTAGAGACAGAAAGTAGAAGGAAGGTTGCCAGGGGCTGCTGGGAAGACAGAATAAGAAGTTAGAGTTTAATGTATACAGAGCTTCAGTTTCTAGAAAAGAGTCCTGGAGACAAATGGTAGTGACAGTTGCACAACAATTTGAATGTACTTTATTACCACTGAATTGTACGGCTAAAAATCAGTAAAATAGTAAATTTTATGTTATGGGCATTTTACCGCAATTAAAAATGTAAAAGAAATAAAAAGTAAGAGTACGATGAGATACCTTCATTTCTAACAGAAAACCACAATATAAAATTCTGACAAAACTACTTGTAAGAAAGAATTCATACACTTTTTAATGTGTGTTTTTGTGGTTGCTGTTTGTGGGGTTTTATTATTATTATTGAGAGACAGGATCTCACTCTGTCATCCAGGATGGAATGCGATGGCAGGATCATAGCTCACTGCCGCCTGGTACTCGTGGCTTAGGAAGCAATCCTCCCACCACAGCCACCAGAGTCTCTGGGATTGCAGGCACAAGCCACACCTCCAGGCTCAGGCCTCATACACTTCCAATGGGAGTACAAATTGCTACTTCCACTTTGGAGAGCAATTTGTTTTTACTTGGTAAAGAAGATGCAGATACCTTAGGATTCAAGAATTCAACTCGTAAAATTATGGTTTTCAAACTAGGGGTCTTTTAATGGGCTGTAAAATTAACTTAACGTGTAATAACCAGAACTTCTATGTTTTTTTTTTTTAAGGGATAGAATACAAAAGGGCAACGTGATAGATAATAAGCATGGGTATGATTTCACAAAACATTTTTACTCATGTATTTTGTGTGTGTGTGTGTGTGTGTGTGTGTGCGTGTGTGTGTGTGTGTATACACTGGGATTATAATATGAAATGTTTTACTTAGTGTGAGTGATGTTGAAATGACTGAAAAATATTGCCCTAAAGCAGGGAATGGCAAGCTGTGGTCCTGGCCAAAGCTAGGCTGGGTGATGTTCTTACATGACCCATGAGCTAAGGATGCTTTGTACATTTGTGAGTGCTTGTAAAAATCAAACAAATAACTAATAAGAATATGTAACAGACAGGGTGTGGCCTGCAAAACCTAAGATATTTATCATTTGGCTGTTTACAGAAAAAGTTTTCCAACCTCTGACCTAGAGAGGTTGTGTGTAGCCTCTAGAGGGGCTATGTATAGAGGAGATTAGAAATCATGCTATATCTCATACATACATTTTCTTTTGGTTTTCTTCAGTATTTAATTCTTGTGCACAAGGAGACGTGTTCAAGAGTATACATTGCAGCATTATTTGTTTTAGAAAAAACACTGGAATTAATGCAAATGCACATAAAACAACAGAATGGGTATGTAAATTGTTTTTTCATATAAAGAAATTCTATATAACAGCAAAAATAAAAGAATTCTAGCAATATGTAAGCACCTGGATAAACCTTGCAGACAGAAATTGAGCAGAAAAAGCAACTTTCAGAGAAATGCATTCAATATAAGTCTATGTATGCCAAGCTTAAAAGCATGATAAAGTAAAAAATATATTATTTAGAGTTATAAATATTTGTAGAAATATAAACCAAACAAAAAATAATAAATGTATAATTCAAAATAGTTCTGAAGGAGTCAGACAGGGAGTAGGATGGGGGCTATATGTAGAGAAGATTAGAAATCATGCCATATCTCATACATACATTTTCTTTTGATTTTCTTCAGTATTTAATAAAAAAGATTTTAACAAAAAATGCTAAAATGACAAATGAGAAAAAAATAAAGTCAACTTACTAAAATTGGCAGGAGAAGGAAGAAGAAACTGTGTGAGGGACACTGATTTACACAGGCCAAAATGCTCATCTTTTATGCCAATGAATGAATAGATACTCTATAAATATGACAAATTAAGAAATAGAGGAATAATGATTATATTTTTAGATGTGGTAACAAGTTCTAGAACCGAAAGCAGAAAGAGCTAAAAGTGGTTATCTCTCAGATCTTGGACTAGAGATGGGAAAGGTTGGGCAGGAGAATTTTCTGAAATTTCATACCCTTTTATTATTTTTAAACCATCTGCATGCATAAATATATATACTATATATAATATAAAATTGTGTGTGCATATATAGCTATATAAATACACATGGTTCATATATATATATATGATATTATAATTATTAAAAGTTTAAAAGCTAAAGAAGCATCTCATTAAATGCTCAGATTTAAAAATAACTTGCCTTAGACCTTGAATAATAAATCTTTCTACGTTGAATCATTATTTGATGAAAGCCCTCTGCAGATGGAGTTTTCCCAACTCCTCATCCCTCTGTCACCAAAACATTATCATCCTTTAAGTCACAAGTTCAATGTTACCTTTTTCACCCAGGTTTATCTGCAATGCCCCAGTTCACGGTAAACTCTCTCCCTCCTCAAACTCCTGAAGTCTTCTTTCTAGCTTGTTTAGAAGATGTTTCATTTTCTAACTCAAAAAAATCATCATTATAAAAATGTCTAATTTTGGTTATCAGATGTTAAACTACTTGAAGACTATGTTTAATTAATCTTTGAATAACCCCAATTGACTTGTATTATGCATTGTCCATCAGAGAAACAGAAAATTTTGTGAAATTAATTAATTCTTTGGACATGTAGACTATTCAGGATAGATTTACTAAACTTCATTTTGAAAGCCATAGCCATACAGAAATACAGCACACATACATGCACATATATTCACATACATACAGTGATACACACACATAAACATGTTTATAAGCACGTGTGTATATATATCTATACAAATATGAACACACAAAAATACACATGCATAAATATGTGTGTATTTGTGTGTGTAAAATAGCAATCACTATGCTTTAATAGGAACCTTTTGATGGGTAAAGATTGTTTAACAACTCTTTCTCTACCAGGAAACTCAAGAAGATTGAATAAATGAAGACTAATGCCACTTGGATGAGACTATCTGTGGCCCTTCCTTGAATGACTAATCAAACCTCTGTATGCCTTTTCCTTTGAGAGCAATATCCAGTTTACATTTTTTAAAGACTATTGACATCATAGTTGAAAAAATATCCAACAGAGACTTCTTTTTCTTTAGAATTATTTTAGAGTAGTGATCTGTAATTTCACAGAAAAGAATGCCTGCATGTGGGGAAAATAAATAGGATCACTAAAATAAAACATGTTGCTGACTACTTTCAAAAGCAAGAAATGTCATTTCTAATCTTTGAAAAGAAGCTACAAAGAGAATTCCCAAATATCTGTTTTTCCAAGGATCAGAAAACATATATATAACATATCTTGATAATTCACATGTGTACAAATGCTGCAATATCTTCTTTCTTAAACAGACAGAAAACCCAGGCTGGGCACGAGGGCTCATGCCTATAATTCCAGAACTTTGGGAGGCTGAGGCGGGTGGATCACCTGAGGTCAGGAGTTCAAGACCAGCCTGGCCAACATGGTGAAACCTCATCTCCATTAAAAATACAAAATTAGCTGGGTATGGTGGCATGCACCTGTAATCCCAGCTACTTGGGAGGCTGAGGCAGGAGAATCACTTGAACCCAGGAAGTGGAGGTTGCAGTGAGCCGAGATGGTGCCACTGCACTCCAGCCTGGGCAAAAAGAGCTAAACTCCGTCAAAAAAAAAAAAAAAAAAAAAAAAGCAGAAAACCCAAAAAAGCCAACATTTTACTTGAGCTTTTGCCACTGCGCTCCCGTACCCAGTGAAAGAACGCTTCTCAGAACTATCTTTGCCTATTGTTTCCAATGTCTTTCCTCCATTTATCTCTTCAGTATATTCCAGTGAGACTTTCACATCACTCCTACAGAAACAGCTCTCTTCAGGTCGCCAAGGACCTCAGCACAGCTGAACGCACGGCCAGTTCTTGGTCAGTCCTCCGCTGCCTGCCAATCAGCAGCCTCTGACACCTCTGAGGACTCCCAACTGGGAAAGCTTCTTCCCCTGGCCTTCAGATTCTTACTGTCCCTTAGCTGTTCTACAGGATCATCTCCTCCTCCTCATATCCCCAACCTCAACTCTAGAGGCCCTTAGAGCTCTTCATTGAGCTCCTTTTCACAAGTACAACCCAGGTGATCTCACCTTGTCTTAGCTTAGGGGCCATGGGGGCATGGATATTATGCCCTTTGTGAATGCCCTAATTCAGGCCTTTGCTTTTGGAGCACGTACATCTTATCTACCAGCGTGCGGCAGGAGAAGAGTGAGGTGGGGGCATGTATTTGACTTGCTCCCTCCATGTGGGGCCTGCTTAGGGCTGCTGCTTTCTTGCACTTGGGGGGCTACAGATACAATCTGGTGGCCCGCTTCTCACTGCTTCCCTCTATCAATTTTAGCAAATGTTTTCCTCCCTTATCCCTTTGGGTCTAAGGGAGATTATAGCTCATACTGTCTAGCCTTGGAGTAATATACAACCTACTTTGTAAATATCCTACTATAAATACTTTATTATCTTGTTCTGACCTCACATTGTCCAGTTTAAGTGTGGCATCTGTTTCCTACCAGGGGACTGACAGATGCTGAATGTAATGCATTTTCTGTACTATATAATATTTCTATCGTATGAATGCATCAAAATTATCCATTGAGCTTTTAAGGTACATTTTATTTTATTTTTGGAAAAGTTTTCCATCTGTAAACATTGCTGCTATGGTTATACATTTATATCATTTCTATACATGTGCAAGGTTTCTCCAGGGTCTACATCTAGTGGTGCAATTGCTAGATTATGGGGTACATATGTTTATTTTCTAAGATTTTAACAAACTGCTTTTCAAACAGTTGTATCTATTTACAACCTCACTAGCAGGGTAATAGACTCCCTATTGCTCTGCAAGGTCAATACTGATACTGAGAGACTTTATTTTTTGTAATTATTTCGTTTCAAAACTTTATCTCACAGTGTTAATTTTTTATTTCTGTTTTACTATGGAATTGAGAATTTTTATACACATAGTGATGATTTGATTTACATAATCCAAGAGTAGCCTTTCATATTCTTAGATTACTTTTCTATTGGGTGGCTTGCTTTTTAAACAGTTTACCCTGAGAAACTATTTACATATTCTCCATATGAACCATTTGTCACTAACATATGGCAAATATATTCTCCTAGTTTTTGGCTTACCTTTTCACTCTCTTTATGCTCTGTTTTGATGAACAGAAGTTCTTACCTTTAATGTAGTTAAATTTATCAATGTTCTCTTATGGTTTGTATTTTGAGGACTTTACAGTACATCGTGCCTATATGAGGTTATTCAAATATCTCCCTATAATTGTCTTCTTAAATTTTTATAGCGTTGTATTTCACATTACAGCCCTTGATTCATGTGGATTTTAAAATAATAATAAATAAATAAATAAATACCCATCTCTGGATGTAATCTCCATTCTGGTGTGTCATCTCCATCATATTTTAAGTTTCCATATGAGTGTCTGTTTCTCTATTTCATTTCATTGCCAACTTGTGTGTGATTCTTAATAACTCATGAAAAATTGTAGGAGAAATAAAACAGACTTTTTTTTTTTTTCCAGAATGGAGTCTTGGCACTTCATTCTTTGAATAAATTTTAGAATCACCTTGTCAGGTTTAATGAAATTCTTGTAGGTTTTGGGTTGGAACTGTATTTAATCAATGTGTCAGTTTAGGGTGAACTGATATTTTTACTATATTGATTATTTCTATTTATCAGCATATCTCTCCACTTGTTTAGGACTTTAAAAATATCTTCTGCTATGATTTATATTTTTCTACATCACATTAACCTCAAATATATTTAATCTTAGGCTCCTTATCTTAGATTTAATCTTAGGGTCTATATGTTTTTATTACCCTTTGCGAAATGTTCTCCTTATGTAAAATGGTGTATAGAGCATTATTTTGCTATTGAGTTCAAATATGTCAAAATTGCTAAGTTTTTTTAAATTCAAAATATGTTTGTTTCATGGATTTTTAAATTTTTTTTGTTTTTTGACTTCATTTTTCTAAGAGGACAGTCATACTGTCTGCAAATAACTGGTTTTTTTTTGAATTCCTTATTTTTAAATGACTTTTGAATATAGAATCCTTTTTATTATGTTAAATAGAAGTGATAATATTGGTCATTCTTATCTTCTTCCTGCATTTTAAGAGAATGCTTTCAATGTTTCACCATATTGTTAATTTTTTAACAATAAGTACCTTTAATCAAATAAAAATGTTTCTCTTATTTTTTCTATTCCTAAAATAATTTGAAAATGATTGAAAATAGCTGTATTTTCTATTTCCAGTGAATTTTTAAACTACAGATCAAAGTATTTGCATTCTTAGCTTATTTTGTTAATTTGCTATTAAGAATTTTCTCATTTTACTCATATTTTTTATTTGTACATACTTCTGCATAATATTACTTTTATTTAACTTCTAGTGTATCTGTCCTTGTGGACCTTTTTAAAAATTCTAGTAATTTGTGTTGATACGGTTTGGGTGATTACCCCCTCCAAATCTCATGTTGAAATGGGATTCCCACTGTTGGATGTGGGGTCTGATGGGAGATGATTGGATCATCGGGACTGATCCCTTCATGAACGGCTTAACACCATCCCCTTTGTTATAAGTGTGTTCTCACTCAGTTCACACAAGGTGCAAGATCTGGTTGTTAAAAGAGTCTGGGACCTCCCCGCTTCCCTGCCCTTGCTCCTTCTCTCACTGTATAACATGCCAGCTCCCTGTAGCCTTCTGCTATGATTAGAAGCTTCCTGAGGCCTTGCTAGAAACAGAGGCCAGCACCATACTTCCTGTGAAACCTGTAGAACTGTGAGCCAATTAAACCTCTTTTATTTATAAATGATTCAGCCTCAGATATTTCTCTATGGCAACACAAGAATGGCCTAACATATGTGTCTTCTCTTTTTTTATTTTGATCAGTCCTGCTGGAAATTTTTCTACTTTATTAGGCTTTGCAAAGCATCAAATTTTGGGGTATACACTCTCTCCATTTTTTTCCATATTTTCAATATTATTAATTTCTGTTTTTAACTTTAAGTCTACCTTTCCTCTTGTTCCTTTGGTTTTATTTTATTGTTATTTATCTCTGTCTTCTTAAATTCTTCCTTCTGTTCAATACATTTATGCTTTCTTCTTTTCTATTACAGATATTTAAACTTGTATTTTCTCATTACCATTTCGGCAGAAATGCGTACATTTTAGAGATAGTATTTTATAATCATATTGTTCAGTGTTTCCAGTTTTCCAAATGTTTTCTATTTTGAGTCATAAATTATTTTAAAATGTGTTTTTCAAAAATATACAATCATATTTTTAAAATTATTGTTGTCACAGATATCTAAGTATTTGTGAGATGGCTAAACAGTATGTTCTGTGTGATAATGAGTCTTCAATTGAAAAAATAATCCATGCATACTTGAAAAGAAAGCATATTTCCCAATTACCGGGTGCAGTTTCCCCATATGTCTTTGTTTTCCCTTCACATATTTTACATCCTTCCCACTTTTTGCCTGGCTGTTTTATTGATCCCGGAGAAAGGTGTGTTAAAAATCTCTCATATGATGGTCAATTTAACACTTCCTCCTGGCAATTCTGTAGAGTATTGCTTTGAAACTATAAAATTATGCTATTGTTGTATACAAGTTCAGAATTTTCCTGCTGAATTTAAATTTTAATCAGTATGGAGAAACTAACTGAAATAATGCCTTTTATTACAAATTGTCTTTTGTTGGATATTAACATACCAGCAGGATCTTTCTTTTTATTAGTATTTTTATATGCTTTTTTCTTTCTTAATATTCTACATGCATGGAAGCTTATGTTTTAAGTGGATATTTTCAATCTACTCTGACAAGCATTGCCTTTTAACTTGCAAGTTATGTCTATGTACATTAATGTAATTACTGATAGATTTGAAATAATTTTTACCATTTTATTTTGTTATTTATACCTTTTTTTCCTTCAATTTCTGCCATCCTCTGGCAAAAATGGAGGATTTTGGATTTTTGATAAGAGAGATTTTTATTTGTTTTGTTCTAGTTCTCTTGTTTGAAAATTACACATTTGATTCTTACTTTTTTAGTTGTTACCCTAGAAATTTTAACAACCGTATCTGCTTTAATCAAATATATAGTTGCTTTCTAGTCTATTTGTTCTGTTACCCGTACAACTATCATCTACCATCATTTTCTGCATCTGCGCATGTGCCCTCCATTTTGTTTCGTTTTCTTTTTCTTCTTTTTGCCTTCGTAGCTTCCTCCTACAGTCCTATTTCTTCTTTCTAAAGCAAATTACTTATAAGTTCCTTGAATAAAATCTGTTCTTGGTAAAGTTTTTCAGTTTTTATCTGAAAATGTGTTTCTTTCTCATCTGTAAAAGATAGTTCCACTCTGCATAGATTTCTGGGTTTTCCGTCCTTGCCTCTCAGTATTTCGAAGATATTGCAGTCTTTCCTGGCTTCCACCATTGCTACGGCAGGTCAGCCGGCAGTGCAAATCACATCCGTTTGGAGGGAATCTGTCTTTTCTTGCAAATGCATTTCATATTTCCAAGACAGACTTTTGTGTTTTGCATGTTTGTATTAAGGCTCTGGTGATGGATTCCTGCACATCTTTGTAGTCTGTAATACATTAGTCTCTCTAGATCTGAAGGTCTGTATATTTCATTAATTACAGAACATTTCCTTCTGTCCAATTTGTTCTATTGTTTTGTCAGACTTTGGCACCCTATCCTCCGTGTCTCTTCTTTTTCATACATCCCATTACTTTTTCCTTTGTGCTTTATTTTAAATTATTTCTTTAGGTTCATATACTAGTTACTAATTCCTTCATATGCTATTTAGCCAGGTCCATAAATTTTTATTTCAATAATTAAATTTTTTCTCTCTAGTTGTTATCTTTTTTAAAAAATCAAGTAGTGGTTTATTTTAATGTCCATTGTCCATTAGTGTATTTTAATAGCCCTTTCATATATTTTCACATATGTACCATACTTTATAGCTATTTTACAAATATCTATCATCTTTTTGGATCTGATTTTGTGATCTGATGTTTCTGCTGACTCTCATGGTGGCATAGTTTCTTATTGATCTTAGAATTTATGATTGTTAGCCTCTTTCTTGGAACTTTATCTATTTGAAATTGTAAAGACTATATTTAAAGTACAGTTTCTCTAGAGAGGATTTGACTTCATTTCTGCTGTGAACAAGGGCATTTTCAATCAAGAGCGGTTTCAGATTAAAATTTTGGCTTGGGGCTTTGCAGGCCATAGAAGTTTTCTCTGGACGTCTAGTTCATCATATCAGTAAATCAATTTTTTGACTCTCACTAACATTTAAAACAGAAAGTATAATTTTAATAGCACATCGAGATCAGACTTATACATACATGACTATTAATCTTTCTTCATAAAAATTACATTTTAAAAGGTGGATTTTTGTATTTTTCTAAGACATAGTTAAATGTGAAAAGAATTGTAGGTGTGGTCATTCTCCTAAGTTTATTCTGATTTTGCTTTCCACTTGATTTAAATGTTTTAATCTGTAAAATTAAAAAACACATTTTTCTTTAAATTATATATTATTATCTGGTTTGACAGCATGGATGACGGAGGCGATTGCTCTCTAGATCTGTGGGGACTGAGAATTCAGAGGAATACACACAGCTGAGACAGGAGGCTGAGCCACATGAAGACACAGTCAAATTCAAGAGGGCAAAACCAGATGCTGAACATTGGAAGAAGATAACAGGTATAAGAAGGCCTGAAGACAGAAAGTGCCTCAGTTGAAAAGTAAGTTGGTCCAGAAAGTCAACTTCTATTGGAAGAGGGTGGTTTACCTATGTCACACTTAAAAGGGTGAGTACAGGGAGCAATCAGACACAGAGGCCCAGAACTAAGGGCAGACCCACATCACGTCCAAGAATACCCCGAAGGTGAACGAAACACTCCATTAAGCTACAGAAGAACATATTAAAACTTATATTTGTATTTATTTTTATGACTTTTTTAAAAAGAATTTCCACTTGATACAAGTTTTAGAATACACATAATTTGTTACTCAGTAGCAACTATATGTATTCATTTACTCATGCATCTGCTCACCAAAGTCAGGCATCTTGTATGTGTTAAATATTGCCTTAGCCACGGAGACAGAGGTATGAACAAAAATGACAAAATCTCTGCTCTCATGCAGACTCCATGTGGTGAGATAGAAAATATGTGGACACGTAAATATATATCAAGTGATGTTAAATGATATAAAGTAAAAGACAAAAAACAAAACCAATGGATCAAGCAGACAGAACAGGACTAGAGCCTGATGGGGAGAGGCTAGTTTAGGAAGGTCAGGTCGGATAAATCCTCCTTGAAGATTTGGCCTTTGGACTGGAGTGATGTGAGGGAGTGAACCAGGCAAAGATCTAGGCAGAAGACATCATGAGAGCCCAGGCCTTGAGGCAGGAAGAGCTCTGACATCTTTGGGGAAAGGCAAGGAAGCTAGCATTGTGGCTAAATCAGGAGTACCATGAGTAAGGTGGCAGGAGGTGGGAGAAAAGGTCAGAGAGGCAAGCAGGAGCCAGATCACTCAAGGCCTTGTAGACCTCGGCAAGGAATTTGATTTTAATCTGGTTTAGAAGGGATGCGATTGAAGATTTTGACGACACGATATGATTTACATTTTTAAAGGATCATTCTAGCTACTATCTTGAACTCCTGGCCTCAAGCGATCCTCCCAATTTAGCTTCCCAAAGTGCTGGGATTACAGGCATTAGCCACCATGCCCAGTCTGCTAGCTTACGTATTGAAAATAGGCTATAAGGGGAAGAAATAAGAAGAGCAAGAAGGACCCGGCTCTGTAGCTCATGCCTG
Source organism: Macaca fascicularis (assembly GCF_037993035.2). Lineage (NCBI taxonomy): Eukaryota > Metazoa > Chordata > Mammalia > Primates > Cercopithecidae > Macaca > Macaca fascicularis. Next base: position 126,266,474 of record NC_088388.1, on the reverse strand, counting down.
TAATCTCGGCACTTTGGTGGGGGGGGGGGGCCAAGACTGGCAGATCACCTGAGGTCAGGAGTTTGAGACCAGCCTGGCCAACATGGTGAAACCTTGTCTCTACTAAAAATACAAAAATTTGCCTGGTGTGGTGGCGTGGTGGCATGGTGGCAGGTGCCTGTAATCTCAGCTACTTGGCAGGCTGAAGCAGGAAAATTGCTTGAACCCAGGAGGTGGAGTTTGCAGTGAGCAGAGACTGCCATTGCACTCAGCCTGGACAACAAGAGCGAAATTCTGTCTCAAAAGGAAAAAAAAAAAAAAAAAAAAGGAGCAGGAAGCAGGGGGGCTGTTGCAGGTTATAAACAAGAGAGAACTTGGTAGCTTGGACCAAGAAAAATAAACAAACAGTACAAGCTTCAGAGCTGTGTGTGTATTTTTTATAGAGTTGTACAGTCAGAAATACTTAGAATCCACTGTAAAAAGTATGATCAGAACAAGAAGGTGATTGCAGTACAGACTAGAGATATTTCTTAATATTTTATGGAATACAAAATATTCTTGGTAACTTTGGAGCTGTTAATTCATTGTTGATAGTGATTTTTAGGAAGACATGCCTCTTTAAAATATATGCAGAAAAAAATAAAGATATTCAAAAAAGATATGCGATTGTTGATAGGCAGGTGTGATAATTTTTCTCCACAGAGATTTCACTTTATCTTCAAGTGTGTAAAATGTATGAGGACACAGTGTATGCTCACAATAAGTTCTGTAGGCATTCATGCTTAAGTGAGAGAGATCTTTGGGTTCCAAGTGTATTATTGAATAATGTGATAAGGTGTGATTTTTATTTTTAAAACATCAATGAGAAATGTTTTAAAAAGGCATTCTGTCTTGTAAGGATCCATTGAATAGATAAGGGAATGTGGCCAGTTTAAATTCTGGGCTTCAGCCCCAGTTGGGTCTGGATATGTTTCACACATCTCCTATATAAGAGCTGTTTGGTCTTGGGCAAGTAGCTAAGCCTCATTATCTTATTCATAAAACTGTGCTGTTGAATGTGTCTGTAGGAAATACTGTTCATATATGAAAAGCATGCAACACAGTATGTGGCACAAAATAAGTCCCCTCTAAGTGGCTATTTTATTATCACCATTCTATTATCATTGTTAATATTATTCAGCTATTAGACTTGCAGTTCTCTGGGAGTCAAAACAAGTGAAGTGGCTTCAGTTTTCCCTGAGCTATGCTTGAGAACAAAATGACATTCTGTATTGATTTCTACTCTCCACAAAAATGTTTAAAACTGACATAGAAGAGTGCTGAATACCCAGCATTCCCTGAGCAAAATCACAAGGCATGGACTTCTGTTTAGTTCTCAGATAAGTACCCAGTAAATATCATTTTGAATGAATGACTCCTGGAAGTTGCTCCACTGTTTTCATGGGGTGATCACTTATAAAGAAATGTAAAGATTCTCAGACCTCTGACTTTGTAAAAAAGAATTTTACACACTATCTCTTTTGTTGTTTACTGAACGTTTTTCCCATGCCAACATGCTATGGACTTAACTGTGTTCCCCTCCAAATTTGATTGTCAAAGACCTAGCCTCCAATGTGACTGTATTTGAAAACATGGCCTGTAAGATGATTAAAGCTAAATGACATCATAAGGATGGGAATCTAATTCCAACAGGACTAGTGTCCTTATAAGAAGAGGAAGAGACACCAGAAATGTGCACACACAGAGACCAGGCCATGTGAGAACAAAGTAAGAAGACACCCATCTGCAAGACAAGGAGATAGTGATTGATAGTGTTTGATAGTGACTTTTAGTAAGACATGCCTTTTTAAATATATGCAGAAAAAATAAAGATATTCAGAAAAGATATGTAATTGTTGGTAGGCAGGTGTGATATATTTTCTTTACCAGAAAACAAGTGTGCTGGCACCTTGACTTTGGATGTCCAGCCATCTCTGCTATTTTGTTATGGCAGCCTTAATTGACTAAGATAGATTTTGATATTGAGAGTGGCCCTAAAAAAACAGAATCTTCAAAATAAATTTCCTGAATTGGTTCTGAGGTTTCTGGCATTGGCTCTCTAATCTGATTAGATTTAGAAACACTAATGACTTACAGTAAAGAGAGCACTGATGGTCAATAGTGTGATCTGGCAATAAAACTATGCAACGTATCATAGATGGATACGTTATTGAACACCTATACGAGGCAAGAATCTAAATAATCATGTCTATGATACTTTCAAACATTTTTGTCACAGTAACAAGTAGAGTGAGATTGGCTGCTTGCTCCTAATGTTGTTGGACAAAATGGTGAAAGAAAACGAAGAGCTCAAGGAGTCAAATCTTCAGCTCTAGGATTACATAAAGACTTGAAAGCACCTATGTCTGTCCCAAAAAAGGTGGTTATCTCCTGTAGCCACAATACTAAGATTGCTAAAAATCAATCTCAGAATATTATCCATGTCAACTGAGTTCCCAGCCTCCCTGGGTGTCTATTGTGTAAGTGAAGGCATTGATTGGAAGGATATGCTGATAACTCTGATTTGATCATTACACAATTTATACGTGCATTGAAATATCACGTTGTACCACATAAATAAATTTTTAAAAGTTACACAAATTATGCATGTGTTGAAATATCACATTGTACCCATAAATAAATTTAAAACATAAGAATGTGATTCTGAAAGTTGGAATGGGGATGTGTAAGAGGACCCTGATGGAACTGAGGATATTGAGTGCCTAAATTCTGATCAATCTTTGCCAGGTGAAGCAGCCTTTCCATCCCAAATAGCATCAGCCTCTTTACTCCCATCTGAGGGAATTAACTCTGAATTGCCTGAGAAAACAGTAATGGCCTCCATGGAGGCAATTGCCTGGCAAGACAATGTTGATTCTCCTTAGAGCTCCCTGCCTCCCCATCCTTCTTTGTTTCTAGACCTAAAACTACACTTAAGTTCCAGCAGGCCCCAAAAGGTGAGCTACAGAGTGTGACTCCTGAGGAAGTGTGCTACACTCCAAAAAAACTACTAGAATTTTCTAATGTGTACTGACAAAAATCCAGGGAGCATTTGTGGAAATGGAAATTAAAGGTGTGGGATAATAGTGGAAGAAATATAGAGTTGAATCAAGCAAAATTAACTGATATGGGCTCACTAAGCAGAGAATCTGCATTCACCATTTCCATCTAGAGAATTTAAAAAGGCTCCAAAAGTTTGTTTAGTTGCATAACATCATCAACAGGGATGAAGAAGTGGCCCAGAGGGAGTGAGCTGGAAAGGTCAGACCTGCCTTGGTTTACTCTAAAGGAAATAATTCAAATGCTTAGAGAGACTGCAGTGTTAGAGTAGCTTTGTCACTAAAGGCCTACATATACACGCTGGAAGGGTCCTGAAGACAACTTTCACTTCAATTGTGAGACATGAATTTGTGAGGGGAGTCCCAGCAACTTCAGAGTGCCCCGGAATTGCTCTTCTCTGAAAGCCAGACCTTACAGTAAGAATGCGGCCATGGGATTGGGAAATCTAAGAGCAATGGGAGCAGCTGGGTCTCAGAGTGTCAGGGCCCAAGTGGTGGCCCACAGCCACCAAGAGCCAGGTGAGTATGGCTACCGTAATGGACAGCAGAGTCAAAGCAACAATCATAACAGCCTGACTGGTGCAAACTTACTGAGCACTGACCACTGAAGCATGATGCGGTTCAGCAATTTGGAAAGGGAGGGCTTTATTTCTCATGAAAGGTTGCAGCCTGCAGCGTGGCCATTCTGACAGTACAAGTCTCCCGCTAGAAGCCAGCAACAGGCACTTCAAGGGAGGAGCAAAGGGAAGAGGAATTTATGCTGACTAGCCATATTTAATAAGCTAGAAGAGGAGTCATGAATACTCATGGAAGGAGAAACGTGTGCATAGGCAAAGGAGGCTCATGCCCCTTCATGGGTCCCATGTTCAAAAAATGGCGGCGTTAGCATGATCCAAGGGTGGCGTTTTCAGCCCTCTAATGTGAGAAGTTGAAGCAGAGGACTTGAAAACTCTCACTGCGCCTCCTCCACGGACTGGCTGGAACCCCTCCATGGTCGGTGGTCTCTCATCAGGAAGGAATGTTGGTTGGTTGCTGGGCGAAAACGGCAAAAAAGAGGGGCAGCCTCAGGTATTGGTTGATATCAGTGGTGAAGTCTTTTGAATGAGCTGGTTTCTGTTTAGCCCTTAGGGAAGAAAGTCCAAAGGGCGGTTAGCAAGGGAGGGAAGGGTAGAACAAGACATGTCCAGTCTCCTTTTTCATCATGGCCAAGAACTCAGTTTTCAAGGTTTCTTGGGGTCCCCTTGGCCAAGAAGAGATGGTCTATTCAGTTGGTTGGGGGGCTTCAAACTGTATGTTTACTTCTCAGCACTAATTAGGTGCCAGATCCTGAAACTCAACTATCTCAGTTAATCCCACCAACAATCCTGAGTGGCAGGGATGATAACCCATCTCACAGCACAAAAGAGGAAACTGAGGAGTAATGACATAAAACAACCTGCTGTAGGCCCACAACTTGCAAATGTTCAAGTCAGAACCTTAAACCCGGGTAATCTGAAACCAGAGCCCCAATTCTAAGTGATTAGACCTCACTGCCTCTTCAGCAAGTTCAATAACAAGGACAAAGATGACTTATTTTTAGACATCCACAGTCTGAGTCAACAGTTCGTCTTCTATCCAGCTCCTTGCTGCTTTTTTCAAACTGTGCCTAGAATTGAATTAAACCCCGCTCATCTCACTTCTGCCTCTACCGATACACAAAGCAGTGTCCCCTGTCATCCCTCCCTACCCCTCCTTCTGTCAGCATTGCAGAAGAGCTTTGGTATTCTTCACACAAATGTGAAAAGTCATTTTGGTTTCTTAAGCACAATGGAACGGCCTTCCCACTTTAAAATTTCATTAGGAAATACACCCTGAAGCTAGGATGTGATGAACTCAGGTGAGACATCAATCCAGGGAGGCAGGCGAGTGTTGGAAAGAGGGTGGACATTGCTTGCTCTGGAAATGTGAGGAACAGGGTTTAGTGAGAATGTATGTCTGTAAGAGCAGCATAAAGAGACTCTCAGAGAAGGCTGAAAGCTCTCATTGCTCCGGGAGGCTGTAATTCACAAGTGCAATAACAAAGCCCAGAAGGCTCAAGCTAAAAATAAGAAGAGAAAAAGTAAAGTTATCTAAGGAAAATTAACTCAATTTCAAGGATGTTAGTTGGGCCAGGGCTGAAGGGGTGGGGGGTCAGGTTGGGGGGAGTAAAACAATACTTCTTACGTTTTTTGGTAATCCTAAATTACTCAATGTAACAGGAGAATTTGGAGGGAAATATGTTTGTATATCACAATGTTCCTCCTAATTGGTACTGAATACAATTATACAACCTAAATTAAGACAAATTGTGTCATCTCTATTCTGAACCAACTCAAAATCAATGGTCCACTGCAGATACTTTCTTGGGGAAAAGGGAAGGCAAGAGTAGGTCATGTGTGTCTGCTCCAGAGCCTGTTCCTCTGTACATGAAGCTGATAGACACAAATAAATAACAGAAGGAACAGCTCTGTGAATAGTTTCTGATTACAGCAGAAGGCATTGTTGAGAAAGGAAATGAGGTCTGAATAGGGAAGAGATTACAGTCCCCCTACCGAATGCACTATACAGATTTGCATATTTCCTTTCGCTTTCCCAGGATTTCTTTACTTCAGCAAATAGAACAATTCTATTGATGAGCTCACGAGTCCTCTATCCTCTCCCATGGGTGGTTTTCAAATATTAGTGTACCTAAGAACCACCCAGAGATCATTGTCTACGTTTAAATTTCTTGACCCCAGGCTCAGAAACATAAACTGGAATACTTGGGAATAAATCCCAAGAATCAGTATTTGTCAAGCATCTCAGCGAATTTGATGCAGATAATTTGTGGACCACACTTTCAGAAACACCACTGAAGGTTATATATGCATGTGTGTATATACATATGTACAGTTAATTTTTTAGGATTTGTTTTCATTGGTGTTGACTGTTCAGCATTCAACGTAAATAATATCCCAATAAAGCTTACTATACTCTCCCTGCTTTCACCTCTACACCCCTTCTCCATTGTCCCCAGGATGAGAACAGGATTGATTAAGTCAGTCACAAATGATAAATCTACACTATCAAAGGTAATCTGCTTCCTAATTTAAGTATTTGGATTTTTGAACTGTTATTTATAGCCAACATTAACTATGTCCTCTAGATTTCTGATTAGCCAGTTCCTGATTATTAATTATTGATGTAATTGTTGACTCAAATTTGATACAAGACTTCTATCTAAGGTCAATATTTTTTCATAGTTTATTAGCATAATAAGGTGAAAGTTCTTATTTTACTATTCACTCTCGTGTTTATTTTTTAAAAGCAATTAAACATTCATTGCAGCAATGCTTTTAATTAAAATGCTTTTTCATTTTCAATCAGAGATGTATGAAATACAAACAAAGCAAATTGAGAGTGAAAATTTAAAAAATAAACATTTTGGCAACTCAAGTAGTTATCACTTATGATCTGTGTTAGTTTGTGAATCACTGCATAAAAATAAAGCTAGCTGAACAGTGAATATAGAATAGGTTAAAAACAGAACGATCTTATGTTCGCCCTCAGGAACATCTCTGGTGAATTCTTTTTGTTTTGTTTGAAAATTTAGGGGACAAAAAGGTTACAGAACACACTTAAGATCCATATGCATATATTTTGAAAATCCACGCCAAGGTTTCTCAACATGATGGCAGCAATTATGCCTATATTTATGTCTTCTTCTTTATATAGCCATTGCCCACCACATGGAAAGTGCCCAAGAAGTATGTGTGGCTACTGAAGAAACTCACTAATTTGGCTTAAGTAGAGGAAGCCCAGTTTGAATGTATAGAATAATTGTTTTAAAGTGCCCACTGTCTTACCTTGTATTACATTCAGTATCATAAACATCTCCTGCTGAATATGATTAGTAATATACTTTAAAATGGTGATATTTAAAGATTTGTGTGTACCTGACCTTTGAGGGTCCTTAAAACACCTGATATGAAATGACCACGTCCCGTCCACCTCCATCCGCACAGTGAGACTTCGGTGAGAAACAAAAACACGGTACCCAGAGCTAGGCGGAGGCCTGCCCTGGGAAAGCTGGAGGGCAGTCAGGAAGGAACTTGAGCGGCAGGCTCCAGAGGGATCTGTGCCACTGGAGTAGGTGTGGCATTAGCAGCTTGGATGGGCCTTGCCTCAACTGAATTCCAGAAAACCTTGTCTCCAGAGGCCTTCGTTCTAAATATGAGGACGTCTCTGTGCCTCCAACCGTGGTATTCTGTGCAGATGGAAGGTTTATTTAAAAGTGACTCAGCAGAGTGGAGAAAGAGCAAAACTGAGGATCTACAAAGAGAAATACCAGCAATAATAGCAGGCCAAATTGCCCTATGGAGTCCTGGGAGGGATCGAGAACTAAAGGCACCAGTTACCATGGAAAGTAGGGGTGAGGCTGAGACAACTAATAAGGGTAAGAAAGGGATTTACTTAAAAACGTGCAGAGGTGCTTCAAAGCTCCCATGCCCCTATCTGCACCCAACAAAGAGAGACAACTACTCCTTTATCAACCATATAGGAACGGGGAGGTATTTTTCTCTCAGAGCAATTAAGCCAGGGAGATTTTGGGTATAAGGACAGCAAACACAGAAGAAGGTAGCGCTGAGGTTTTGGAAAAAGGAAAGTTGTTACACTACAATTATCTTCAGTTGGGATAACTACAGTCCCCCTATTCCCCTGGATAACTACCAGTTCCACTAACCATAAAGTGTGTACATCCTCCCTCTCCAGGAAAAGAGAGGCAAGAAGATACTTTTCTGGAAAAAAAAAAAAAAAAAGAAAATTTCTAAGACATGAGCTATAAATACTGACACTTGGGAGTCCTCGATTAAAAAAAAAAAAAAAAAAGATGGATACACAACTGCTACTGTACAATGATGCTCACAGGTTCACCAGACATGCCTTTTTGTCATGTTTCCAATCTATGTTTTAGTGTATCACTCTTAAACTATCGATTATCTATTAAACTAACATTTATTATCTATCTATCTATCAATCATCTGTCATCTACCTATCTATCTATCTTTCCCTCCCTCCATCCATCTATCCACCAAGAGCCACCAATTAGTTGATAAAATCTTCTAACATGAACAAAAGAACAAAATAGCATAGGAAAGAAATAGGAAAAATAAATTTGAAGGTAAGAGTGAGGCACAGAACAAAAGAAAATTACAAAAACAAATTATCCAATAATTCTTAAATGATAGAAGAAAGTGTTTCATTTTAAAAAAGGATAAAAGAAAAGGGAAAAAAGTAATAAATGCTGAAAATAGTGAAAAACCAAATGAAATATCATGAAAAAGTCAGGCATGTATAATTTGAGAACAAGAATGAAAGGAGAGTGTGGAAGGGGAAGGGAGAGGATGTTAAAGAGACTCTGACCAAAACTTTTCTGAATCCAATTTACAAATTACGAAGCAACAGATTCAAGGAGATTCATAAACCCATAGAGGTATAAATACAAAGAATACCACATGTAGGCATATCATAGTAAAACTTTTAAAAACCAAAGAAAAAGAGAAATGTTAAAAGCAATCAAAGGGAACAAGATACATTACCTTCAAGTGAGAAACTACAAGACTGACAGGTCCCTTTTTCAACACAAAACTTGGAAATCAGAGAACAATGAAATGGTATCTCTGAAATGCTAACAAGTACTTCTCAACCTGGAATTCTATGCCCAGGGAAAATAAACTCAAAATATATGGGTGAGATAAAGGCTTCTTTAAATGCAGCCATCAAAAAGGATGAGTTCATGTCCTTTGGAGGGACATGGATGCAGCTGGAAACCATCATTCTGAGTAAACTATCACAAGGACAGAAGACCAAACACAGCACGTTCTCACTCATAGGTGGGAATTGAACAATGAGAACACTTGGACACAGGGCGGGGAACGTCACATCCTGGGGCCTGTTGTGGTGTGCAGGGCAGCGAGAGGGGTAGCATTAGGAGAAATACCTAATGTAAATGACCAACATGGCACATGTCTACCTATGTAACAAACTTGCACATTGTGCACATGAACCCTAGAACTCACAGTATAATAATAAACAAACAAACAAAAAATAAATAAATAAAAATGAATAGTAAAAACAGAGATTTTACTACCAGCATACCTAAAGGGAAATAAATCCTAAAAGGAAATTTTTAAGGAAAAAAAAAAGTTTTTCTTGGATGAATAACAGTAATGAGGAAGAAAAAATGGTGCTTGTTTAGATAAAACTAAATGGCTATTGAATGTTTAAAACCATAATAAAAACACCTATGAGATTTAGGATATTTGAAAATTAAAATACATAAAAACATAGCCTAAAACTCAATAAAAAATAGTGTTCTAAAATCTTTGCCTTACAAATACTTTAAAAAAATGTTATTAGGTAGACTTCGGTATGCAATGGATAGATTTATCATTTTTGAAATAATAAATGCAAGAAACGTATGAGAAGAAAATGGGGTAAATAGAATAATAAAAATTACTTGATAACTCTAAAAGAAAGCAATACAGATGAAAAAGATCAGAAAAAAACAGACAAATAGAAAACAATGCCACTGTAGATATAAAATCAAACATATCGGAAATGGCATTAAATATCATGTACTAAATACTTCAGCATATTAATATGCAAAGATTATCACACTGGATAATGTAACAAACTCCAACTATATATTTTTTTTTTTTTTTTTGAGACAGAGTCTCGACTGGATAATGTAAGAAACTCCAACTATATTCTTTTTTGTTGTTGTTGTTTTGAGACGGAGTCTCGCTCTGTCGCCCAGGCTGGAGTGCAGGGGCCGGATCTCAGCTCACTGCAAGCTCCGCCTCCCGGGTTCCCGCCATTCTCCTGCCTCAGCTTCCCGAGCAGCTGGGACTACAGGCGCCGCCACCACGCCGGGCTAGATTTTTGTGTTTTTTTAGTAGAGACTAAGGTTAGCCAGGATGGTCTCGATCTCCTGACCTCGTGATCCGCCCGTCTCGGCCTCCCAAAGTGCCGGGATTACAGGCTTGAGCCACCGCGCCCGGCCACTCCAACTATATTCCTTTTACGAATGACCCACTTTAAAGATAAAGATGCAAAAATATGTAAGTAAAAGATTTTTTAAAAAGTTCATATAGGCCGGGCGCAGTGGCTCAAGCCTGTAATCCCAGTACTTTGGGAGGCCGAGACGGGCGGATCACGAGGTCAGGAGATCGAGACCATCCTGGCTAACACGGTGAAACCCCGTCTCTACTAAAAAATACAAAAAACTAGCCAGGCGAGGTGGCGGGCGCCTGTAGTCCCAGCTACTCGGGAGGCTGAGGCGGGAGAATGGCGTGAACCCGGGAGGCGGAGCTTGCAGTGAGCTGAGATCCAGTCACTGCACTCCAACCTGGGCGACAGAGCGAGACTCCGTCTCAAAAAAAAAAAAAAAAAAAAGTTCATACAAACACAAATGCACAAAAGCATAGCTAATCTAATAAGAAATTAGACTGTAAAAAACGAGTCACTAAAGATATTAAAGCAATTTCGTAATGATATGTTCCATTCTACCTGAAAATACAATAATTCTAAACTTACATGTACTTAAGAATATAGTCTCAAAATGTGTAAAGCAAAAGTAAATGCATAGAAAGAAGAAACAGACAAGTCAAAAAAAATTGGAGATATCGACACATCTCTCTCACTATGTTATAAGCAGCAGATACACAAATCAGCAATCATAAATGAGATATGTATAACATTATTAACAAAATTACCCTAATTAATATACATAGAAATTTACCCATAGAAAGTTACCCTAATTGATATGCATACAATACTGTACCCAACAACTGAAGAATCCACATTTTTCAAGTGCATAGAGAATGTGTTTCAAAATAGATTACATTTTGAGCCATAGCAAGTCTGAAACAAATTTCATAGGATTGGTGTCATACAGAGTATATTATCACAGTAGAATTGTTAGGACTCATTAGCAAAAAGTTAATCAGATTATCCCCAAAAGCTTGGAAATTAAGTAATACATTTGTAAATGATAATGGAAATTAGAATGTATTCTGAACTGCATAATAATGAAAATAAAATATAACAAAACATTTGGAATGCAGCTGAAATTATGCTTTGAGGGAAATTTGTGGCCATATGTATATACATATACACATACATATAGAATATTTGTGTGTATGTGTGTATCTATATTTTTATGTATGTAAATACATATATATACGTGTATACACACACATATACATGCATATATACACATAGACAAAATACATGGATTTTCATCATATATAATAAAATGTATATATAAAAATATGCATATATAAAATATGTATATATAATAAAAATAAATAATGTAAGCTTCATATAAAGAAAAGTAGAAATAAAAGTTCTAATTAAAATTAAATAAATTAGAAGAAAGGAAATAATAAAAATAAGGGCAAAAATGAACTTAAAAGTTCATTTTTTTAAAGAAATAAAGAAATAAAAATAATGGAAATTGATGAGGAAAAAGAGATAAAACACATATTATCAGGATTACTTTGATCCAACAAACATTAAAATGTAAATAAGGGATAATCTAAATCTATTTGTGTCAATAAATTGGAAACTTTAAGAGAAATGAGTAAATTTCCTATAAAAAATAAAACTTGCCAACAGTGACATAAGAAATAGAAAATTTGAATATTCTTATATTCATTATAGAAATCAATCTCTAATTAAATACTTTTCTACTCAGAAAACTCCAGGCCCAGATGGCTTCACCAGCAAATTCTTCCAAACTTTAACGGAGGAAATAACACCCATCTTTCATAAAGTTTTCCAGAGAATAAATAGAGAACACTTTACAACACAATTTTTAAAAGTCACTTTAAAAAACATTACAGGACTTTAAATGATACCAAAATTGATTTTAAAAATCTTTTTAAATGAAAAAATAAAGGCAATTTAACTTACAGCTGATAAACATAACTAGAATATTAAGAAATCACATTCAGAAATAAAATATAATATCCAAGTAACGCTCTTTCCAGAGATGCAAAATTCTTTCAATTTTTAAAAGTCAATAAATGTAATTCATTAATGGAATACAGAAGAAAACCACTTGATCATCTTAACAAATACAGGGAAATATTTGATAGAAGTCAACTTCAATTCATGATTACAAAAAAAAAAATCCTTTCTGATAAAAAGGTTTTTTAAAATAAAAACCTACAACTAATTGAACTAAGATGTAAAATTTTTTCCCCCTAAGATTGGAAGAAGACAAGAATGCCTGTCATGCCCAATTCTATTCAAAATTGTGATGGCAGTTCTAGCCAGAAGGAAGAAACACAGAAAAAAAATAAGTAAAAAGTATACTTACTGGGAGAGAATAAAAATTATCACTGTTTGAAGACAACATGATTATGCATTGGATACACAAAAATAATCTGTAGATACCCTTTGGAATTAAAATATGTATTAAAGTAACAAGATACAAAGTCACAATACAAAATGCCAATTTAAGTTGTTTTTCATAACAGCAAAATTCAATTAGGGCATAAAATAGAAACCGTGTTATTTATAAGAGCGTGAAGGAAACATCAAACACATAGTAATGAATGTAGCAAAAGGTGTTGAAGACCTCTACACTTAAAACTAAAAACATTAGAGAGAAATTACAGAAGACCTAAGTGAGTGAGGGAATACAGTGCTCTCGGATTGGGAAAAAACAATATTATAAAGATGTTAATTCTCCCCAAGTTGATCTATATATTCAAAGACCTTCCAATTAAAATCCCAGCAGTTTGTTGTTGTTGTTTCTTTAATGAAAGTGGCAAACTCTTTTTAAAATTTATATGGGTAATATATAAGTTTATATAGAAATTCTTAAAAGAACAAAGTTGAAATACTTGTACTAAAAGATATCATTATTTTTAACAAAGCTACAGTATTGGCACAAACCTAAACAACAAATTCAATGGAGGAGACCCAGAATCAACAGATGCTTCCATATACGGTAACTACATGTATTAAAAAAGTGGCACACAATATTGTGAGAAAATATGTTAATAAATAGTAGAGAATTAATTGGATTGGCATATACAAAGAAAAATAAACTTGTTCCTTTCTTATATAATACAAAAATAAGTTTAAAACAGTGTCTAGACCTAAATAGGAAAGCTTATGCTACAAATTTTCTAGAAGAAAACTGAGATTATAATCATGAATATGAATAAGCAAACATTCCTTCAACAGGACCTCAAAAAGTATTAACTATTTATGAAAATAAAGGTAAGGTAGACTCTATGAAAAAAAAAAACACCTTTTAATTGCCAAATACCACTGTGAAAAGAGCCCCAAAATAAACTCTAAATGGAAGACATTTGAAAGCATATATCCATCAATGAATTATATGCAGGACATATACGCACATGTAATTCTTAAGAATCAATAAGAAAAAGACAAAAAAAATCTGATAAAAAAGTTGGGCTAAAGTCTTGAATATCAGTTAATAATAAAAAGAGGTAACCACAGGGCAGTATGACACACACGCCCGGGAGAATGATTAATATTAACAATAAACACCTAACAATACCAATTGTGAATGAGAATATGGATCAGTATTCTGGTATCTGATCACTTGTGGAAGTGTAAATTGATGTGATCACTTTGGAACTGTTTGGTAGTGTTTACTAAATCTGAATATGAACTTATCCTATTACCTAGCAGTTCCATTGGTAGGTTTATTTCAAACAGAATTTACACATATGTTGACCAAAAGAATGTACAATAATTAGCATAGCAGGATTTTTCACAGTAGTTCCAAACTTGAAACAACTCAAGTGTCTATAAATAAAATTTGTTGCATTTACATAAGATGGAATACTATACAAAAATACAATAGACTACTGCTAGAGAAAATTATGTAGATAAACCTCATAAACATAATATTAAATGAAAGAATCCCAATATAAAAGAGTAAAAACTGCATGATTCCATTTATATAAAAGTGAAGAGCAGGCAAAATAATCTATAATGATATGGCTTAGAACAATAGTTACCTCTGGATATGACAATGAATGGCTTTTATATGTGAAAATTTGTTTGTTTGCAGTATTTTCTACTCTGATGTATGTGGTGCTTACACAGATGAGTTCAGGAAATATTCATTGCATTATACAATTAAGATTTGTCTTAATTTTAATCTTAATATAAATATAGTACCTCAATTATAGACATTGACAAAGATTTAAAAATTTGGTACCTAAAATTTAAAAACAAGTCAAAGAAAAATAATGAGATACGATTATACACTTATTACAATGATTAAAATTTTTTAAATTAAAAAAAATAATTGATAAAAAAAATAATAACCTGACACCAGTCACTGTCAAGAGTATGTATAGAGCAAGAAGAACTCTAATTCATTGCTTATGGGAATGCAAAATGGTACTGTCCCCTTGGAAGACAATTTGACAGCTTCCCACAAAGCTGAACATAGTCTGACCATACTTTCTAGCAATTATTTGTTAGATATTTAAGTAATTTATTTTGAAACATATCTACACAGAAACATGAACACAAATGTTTATAGCAGCATTATTCATAATCTCTAAAAACTGGAAACCATCAAGATTCCCTTCAATAGGTTAATAGTTAAACTGTGGCACATCCACAACCAGAATGCTATTCAGTTATGAAAGGGAATGAAATCACAGTGCATGTGATTCACAGTGCATGATCCCATTTATATGACACTATGAAAAACACACACAAAAAAGTCGACATGGAAAACAGAAAACAAGAGTTTTGGAGTGGAGAGAAGGTTGACTAAATGAAGCACACAGCATTTTGTAGGGCAGGAAATTATTCTGCATAATACAATAGTGGTAGATACATGGCATTATTCCATAGTCAAATGGTACAGTCAAATGACAATTCTTATAGTTCTGTATAAAAACTCATGGATCTTTACATCACAAAGAGCAAACTTATGTGTAAATTTTGAAAGAATTTAACTGGGAGGCTGGAGGATCTCAGGATGTATAAAAACTATGACAAAAGAATCTAACTGCATTACAAATGTATGACACAACTTCAATGATGGGAGTGGGCAAAAAAAGAGCTGTTGATCTAAGTAATGTGGAAAATGACTAGAAAGTGCAAGGCTAAAGGCAAAAGAAATTGTCCATAAGCATTGTACTCTAGCTGATAAAGTTGCTTCCCACAGAGGTAGGGGTTAACAATTCTTAAATTGTTGGGCATGTATACTAAAGTTGAAAAATAAGTAAGTTAATGGCAGATGATGCGAATGAGGTAGTTTCATGTTGGAAGGGGTCATTCACAGATAAGCAAAGGGAGAAGGAAGCTAGAATGAACTTGAAGAGTTGGATTACAGTTGGAAACATCAGTATGAACTCAAGTTCATCTTAAAATAGACACTGATTAATAGCTATAGGAACAAATATAGATGTGTGTAGATACACAGCTCAGTATATGAGCTATATATGATATGGACAGGAGACAGGAAAATACTGGGTAGGAGAAGGTAGTTCCCCGGCAAAGGCCCCACCCTCAAGCCTGGAGACCCACGGCCCTAAATGGGAACAGGCGATTCTGTTTTTGCACCCAAAAAGTTGCCTTTTGGCCTGCCATGCCCCTCTCCTGTACCCATACCCTAAATCCAGGCTCCAGAAGCAGATGAGCAGACAAGGAGACAAGAAGATGAGGAAACAAGCAGATGAACAGCACAGCAGAGACAGAGAGAAGAGGAGGAACTTATGAACGTCAAAAGGAGTTCAGCTGGGGGTGGTAAGAGATGAGTTTGGCTGCTGGATGGCCAAACTCCAGGGAGGGGAAGATCATCTTCTCACTCTCTCCCTCTTCCAGTTCCCCATCCATCCTGCTGAGCGTTACCTACACCACTCAACAAAACCCTGCATTCATTCTTTGAGCCCGTGTGTGACCTGATTCTTCTGGGATGTTGGCGAAGACCTCAGGATACAGAAAGCTGTCGCGTTGGCCCTCTGCCCTTGTGAAAAGGCAGAGAGTCCACTGAGCTAGTTATCACTGAAGCCATCAGCGGATGGCTGGGCTAAAAGAGCACACTGCAGCACACAACCACGTGGGCTCCTGCACCTCTCCGTCTGCATTCTCTCCCTCCCCTCAGGGGTTTGAGCAGCAATGGCAACCAAATGGGTGAGCCACACCCCTATTTCACATCCTGTAAAGGGAATCAGGGAACTCTCCCATTTCACATGTAGGTGTTCACTGCGAGGACCTAGAAGCAGTGGCACTCTTGTAGCAATGAGCATACCACGTGCCCAGATCTTGTTTTCCTACCCTATTCACCAATGAAAGGAGCAAGAGCTCCTTAAAGAACTGGCAGATCTAGGGCAGGGGGAGCAATACAGTAGATGAGTCTGGAGAATCTTGTATTGCCAGAAGGTAGGAAAATGCTAAAACACATTTAAAATAAAACAAAACAAAACAAGAAACAAACACAAAATAACAGAGATATGTCAAAGGGGCACAGAAGCCAATTGACGGAGCTCCCAATAATCAAAGCTGGAAGAAATTGAGTAACAAAATGAATAGCATACTATTGGATCATAACTCAAGTATAAAATAAGTACCCATGAACCCACTCTATTATGAATAAATAATTGAACACTCAACTAAACAGGGGAAAAGAAACAAAGCTCTCATATGGAATTTTAAACAATATCTACAGACACTACCCCCTCAAAGAGGTAAAACATAATCCCCACCTTGTAAGTGTAGGTTTTACTCAGGGACTTGTTTCAAAAAGTACAATATGGAATGAAGAAAAAAAATAAACTTTACAGTGGAGAGATCAGGCAAAATGTACTTTATTGGGTATTTAAAGTTAATAACAGCAGTGATAAATGATTTTGAAAATGGCACTTCATCTCTGTGATCTCCCTCCCAAAAATGTTTAACTCAAATTCCACAATGAGATAAAACATCAAGCAAACCGAAATTGAGGGAGTTTCTACAAAATACCCAATCAGTACTCCTCAAGGTCATCACCAGTACTGTGGAGGTTATCAAAAACAAGGAAAATCTGAGAAACCATCACATTCCAAAAAAGCCTAAAGAGACAGGAGGTCTAAATGTAACATTATATCCTGGATGAAATCCTGGAATAGAAAAATTACAGTAGGGCAGAAACTAATAAAATATAAATAAAGTATATAGTTTAGGAGTAATATACTAATTTAGGTTTATGAATTTGGCAAATATACCGTACAAAGGTAAAATGGTAACAATCCAGGATACTAGGTGTGGGGCATTAGAACTCTCTATACAGCTTTTGCAATTATTCTATTCAAAAATTTTAAAAGAAATTATTCAAGTGGAAAAAAATCACTAAAATGGCTTGAAGATAAGTGAAGAAATCCCCCCCCCCCAATAGAATTGTTTAAATGTATAATAAAAGATAAAAAGAAAATGACAGGACAAATTCAGAAAGTTCTAAATTCAACTAATAGGAGTTCCCTGCCCACCTCTCCCCCTGAAAAAATAGAACAAAATAAAATCATGGGAAGAAATAATAATAATTAAATAATGATAACAAAATAAAGTATTTAATGCAAACATTCCTAGAACTGAACAACATGACTTCAAATTGAAAGAGACCAACCATGAAAAGAAGTATAAAACAGGAAAAAAAAGGACACCTCCAGAAAACACTCAAGATATACCAAGTGACAGAAATAAGAAGGGTATCATATTTCCACCATGAGAGTGAGAGAGCAGAAGAAGAAGACATTAAAAATGCTAGACAAAAGAATGTCGTATCTCGAATTCTATACCCAGCCAAACTAAGAATCTAGTTTAAGAACAAAATAAAACCTTTTTCTGATAGCAAAACTCCAACTATTGACCTTTCAGAGCTCTGCCTCAGGAATCTACAGGTGAATGGGACTCACTAAAGCCAAGGGAAAGAAGACTGAGACAGAGAATCCACCTGGGAGAGGAGTGAAGGAGATTCTCATGCTAACTGTGGACAGGAGCCCCAGAACTGAAAAACTGGGCTGCAGACCTTCCGAACAAGCAATGCTGATGGAAGCAGTAGATGGCAGTTCCCAGGGGAATATTTCAAGAGAAGTATAAAAATAGTAAGTGAATGGACAGGTTTTGATCATGCAGGAAATTTTGTGAACCGACATTTTTACAAAGCTGTTCGTAAAGACAGAAATGTTTGGCCAAAGAGTCAAAGAAAACTAAGAAGACAATAAGCAACTGTTTACTTATTTAAGGTGGAAAGGGGAGGATATGTTATATAAGAAACGGCTGTAACAGAAGCATTCAATAAGGCTCTACAGTAAATAACATTTGCATGCTCATAATTTTGATGTTGTTGCTGTTATTGCTGTAAGCACGTATAGCACCTTTTTAGTTTTTAAACCAGGTGTTTACTTAGATCCAAAAATAATTAACATTAAAGATAATAGAAAACAAAAAGAAAATGCATTTAGTGATTTACCTCAGAAAGGCTTATGCACCACAAGTGTGCCGCGGCATGTCAGTTGGAAAACAAGCAGAATTGCTTTATATTTCTTCACAGGAATTCAGAATGTTTGTTTAGAATTCAGATGGATGTGGTTTCAAATGATCTCTCCAGCTAATGAACTACCATACCCTCAGTGGTGGTATGAAAACCATTTGTTAATTTATGAAAAGTGAGACTGTCAGGAGTTGTGCAAGTATTAATAATTCTTTATTTTTCTGAGCATTTGCTTCCCTAATTTTTCTAAAAATTAATCTGATAATTCATTCAGAGTAATGTCAGACTTCTTTCTTTATCAGAATACTGTGCATAAAATTGTTTATAGTGATTATAGGTACTTCCATGCCTGATAGAGACAAATTTTTGATAGAATCCATTTATTCTCTGAAACCTGTATTTAATCACAAAAACTCTATTTCGTTCTCAAGAATTAGATAATTGGACTCATTAAGTGGTGTATCAGAGAAGAACAAAGTTTCTAATTGTATTTACAATGAACTGTATGAGTTAATAAATAAAACGTGCTAACAGTCTATTAAAATGACTAAAAACTTCTAGAATAGAGTATGCTATGACAGGTATAGTTAGAAGGCATATTGGTACACATAGGTATCTCTATATGTATTATGTTAAAGCCAGTCTTTGGAATTCAAACTGATGACCAGTGGACCTAGCAAAATTCAAATGTTAAAATATATTAAGGACAGAAAAATTCAATGACTGATTGAGGCAAACATCTCTCAAGATTTTGACATTCATGCAGAGCAGACTTTCATTCATTGTCTTGTTTATTGGTTGTTGTTGCTGTTTGACACCAGGTAAGACACCTCACATATGCAGAATCAATCCATCCTTTAACATTTAAGGGATGATCTTTTATGCTCTTCCTTGATGAGCCTTCCTGCTAGGAGAAGGGGTCAGGCCATTGTCCTGGTGGAGAGTTTTGTGTCCACATGCAGTCATTTAGGAAGAAGCACTCTCCTTTCTCTTCTACACTGTTGAATTTTGTTTCCAGTTCATGCTATGTCCCAAGATACGGTGTTCCAGATTTGGAGGCCTGGGATTCATTGCGTTTGTAGGCTAAATAAATCAACTGAAGCAGTAATCACTTGGGCATGAATTTTATTTTATGTAACTTTTATAACGAGACAAATCCAAAAAAGTCTGACTGATATTAAACATTTTTTGTATTTAGTAGCATCTTTTGGCACCACTGTAGTTACATTCCAGCTGAAATACTCTGCTATCTGAATTTCATCTTTAAATGTATTCATAGTAATAAGTTTTTTCACACTCACATGTTAGACAAGGAGTATGAGAATTAGCATCAGATTTGATCTTGAATCTTAATTCTACTGCTTATTAACTATATGACCTTGGACAAATCACTTAAATCTTTAAATAAGTATTTTTTAATTTGCTAAAAGATACTGGTTTACCCACATGGTATAAAAATTAAAAGTTTCCAAAGAACGAATATATTTTAGAGCATTTATAAACTACCAAGCACTGTTAAATATTTGTTATTTTTATTCTTTTCCTGGTTAGCCCATGTTCAGCTTAGTTGATCTCCCCTCCTTCACCAGAGAAATTCATATTCTTCAGCACTGTCCCCCAAGGCTCATTACTGATGGAGGCCAAGTCAACGTAGTTTTTGCTATGGGACTCCCAACAATGCTTTCTATTTCCCATTTGTCTTTTCACATATTTTCTTGAGTCATATATTTTTCTTTTCTTCTGATTACTTATTTTCTTCCATTTTTTGTCTCTTATTCACTGCTAAAAATACTCACTATTCCACCTAGATCTTGGGCATATTTGTCTCCCTTCCTCCCAGTATTTTCCCAGCAGTACAATGAGCAGACGCTTTGGAAATTCAACCGATAAAGGAATGGCTTGTGCTTAAATTTTTTAAAAATGTGGTGCTTAAAAAGAGTTCTACTTCTTTCCTGGAGACTCTAAAATATCTAACCTGCTCTGTTCTTGAACCATTGGATCAATGCTGTCTCACGGAGGTTACCCAGGTTTGCCTATGCTCTTCAGGTACACCCATTCTGCCTAGGCTTTGTCTCTTGATTCCAGGTCTTCTAACACCCCTTGGACTGGATATTTCTCTTAAATGTCAATGCTAAAGGCTCTTGCAATCTCCTCTTCTGCTCTTGATCAGTTTTTCCAGACAACTCTACTCTCATTCCAGCTTATAGAAATTTAAGCACTGTCATTGAGTCTCTTGAATAGCATCCCATTTATGAACACACACACATACACAAGCACACACATAAAGTGAATAAGATTTATGTGTAATGGCCAATGTATTATCAAATTTTACAAGTAATTAGGCTAAAAGATCTAAAGAGTTCTGTGTCCTAGCCTCTGAGGTCATGTTGTGCATCTGGGAGTCAGGTGAGAATTCATTGCCTCAGGAACGATTCTGCAGTCATCTCAGTAATCAATTACAATGTTTAACAACTTGTATCCTTAGGATTTGTTTTCCTTTTTTCTTTTTAAAACAAATGCAACCTGCAGAGTGTGTGAATAATTCATTTGCTTTTACATTTACATACTTTCCCATTTGGTTGAACTTTGCGAGTTTTTACTTTTCAGCATTTTTTGTTTTTGTTTTCTTAAACTAATGCTGAATTAATGGTTGGTGATATGCTAAGAAAAAAAGCCAGGAATCCTTACTCCTGAATAGGGTTTTCATTACAGGACATTAAGTCAGAGATATTTCTCCCATTATGAAGGCAAAGTATGCATTGACCAGGTTAATTAACTTATTACTGATTTGGCCAATAGCCGTACACAAACTATTCACATTTTGTTTCTTCCTTTATCCTGTATGACTACCCAGAGCCAGCAGCACTGTGTGCAATGCTTCCATGTAGCAGAAAGAACTTCAAGAATGGAAGTATACATTAATCAAGCTCTGCATAACAATGTTTCAGTTAATGATGAATGACATATAGGATGGTGGTCTCACAAGATTATAAGAAGCTGAAAAATCCCTATCACCTAGTGATGTATTCCTTGTAATATAGCACAACACTTTACTCATGTTTATGATGGTGCTGGTGTAAACAAACCTACTGTGCTGCAAGTCGTATAAAAGTACAGCACAAAAGTGTGTACAATACATAATACTTGATAATGATAAGAAATGAATATGTTACTAGCTTATGTATTTACCATACTACACTTTTATTATTTTAGAATGTACTTCTTATTTTTTTAAGTTTATTGTAAAACAGTATGCCATGTTACATTGGCAACAGCCTCGTACATCTCTTCATTGCATCATTTTTTCTTATACTTGACTTAATGTTTGTTTTGTTCATCATGGCCCCAAAGCATACAGAATTAGCTGCTAAAGTTGCCTGTCTTGTCTAATGGTTGACCTGGAAACAAAATGAAAAACGTGATTAAGGACAAGGCAGGTAGGAAATCAGTGTTGGTTATTGCTCACTGGTCAGATATGCCCCCATTCTACCACAGCTATGATCTTAAAGAACAAGGACAAAGTGTTGGAAGCTGTTGAAGGATCTGCTTCATTGAAGACGATGGGACTAACAAAAATATGAGAAGGGACTATATCAGATATGGAACAACTCCTAGCTGCCTTGATTGAAGATTGGACACAAAAGTGTTTGCTTGTCCATACCATGATGATCATAGCCAAAGCAAAGTTTGTTTGCAATGTTAAAAGAAAAGATGGACATGACTATAATGTTGAATTGACTGCTAGGTCTGGGTGGTTTAATAAATTCAAGAATTATCATTTGTTACATAGTGTGAACGTGAGTGGTCAGTCTTTGGATGTTCATCTGAAGGCAGCTAAAGAATTTTTGGAAACTCTAGATAAGCTGATTGTGGAGGAAATTTACTTGCCAGAGAAAATCTTCATTGTGGATGACACCTTTCTATTCTGGAAACAAATACCTGAAAAAAACAAAAACAGGTCTTAACGTTTTTAAGGAAAGGATAACAGTCTTACCTGCGGGCAAAGTTTCAGGCTGCATAACCCCATTGTGATCTGGCACAGTGAGAATTACAGAGCGGTCATGCATGTCAGTGAGCACACACTGTCGGTGCACTACAGGAGCAATAAGAAGTCATGGATGATGCAGCTCCTCTTCCAACACGCCCTCCTGAATTGCTATGCCAGTAAAATGTAGAAGTGCTATTTGGAGAATAATATACCTTTCAAGATTTTACTTACTGTTGACAATGCTCTGGCACATCTTCCTTTTATTAATGATCTTCATCCCAACATCAATGTGGAGTTTCTCCCTCCAGACACAACCTCTTTGATCCAACCAATGGATAAAGAGTTACAGCAGCTTTGAAGACTTACTACCTGAGGAGAACTTTTGCTCAGGCTGTTGCTGCAAGTGAGGAAGACACACAGAAGATACTGGTGTAATTCAGAAAAGATTACAACATCCATAACTGCATCAAGAACCCTGCTTGGGCTTGTAGTGATGTCACTAAGGAATGTATGAATGGCATCTGGAAGAAGACTTTGAAGAGGTTCACCCATGACTGCAAAGGCTTTTCCAAGGATGAGGGAGTTGCAAAAATCCGCAAGGCTGTGGTTGAGATGGCAAACAACTTCTACCTGGGTGTGGGTGATGATGACATTGAGGAGCTTCACTGGTTCTTAAAGAATTGACTAACGAGGAGTGATTGGAACTAGAACAAGAATGGGTAGCTGAAGAAGAGTCCAAAGAAAAGGAAACTGTAAGAGAAGAAAAAGAAGAACTCTCAAGAAAATTCACTGTGAGTAGTTTATCAGAAGCTTTTGCCTAACTCGACAAGTTCCCTAAAAAGTTCTAAACCATGAACCACAATACCAAAAGGTTTTCATTAATAGGGAGCAATGTTCATGTGTATTATCTACTTACAAGCAAATCTGTGATAAGGAAAAAAAAAATACAAAAACAAGTAAACCACCATGGATATATTTCTGAAAAGAGTGACACCTTCTCAAGAGGAGTCTCAGGCAGGTCCTTCAGGAGATACTCCAGAAGAAGGCATTGTTATCACAAAAGACGACAACTTCACGTGTGTTTTGCCCCCTTGAAGATGTTCCAGTGGGACACGATGTGGAGGTGGAAGATAGTGATGCTGATGATACTGACCCTCTGTAGGCCTAGGTTAATGGTGTGTTTGTGTCTTTGCTTTTTTAAAAAACAGTTTAAAAAGTAAAAAAACAAGTAAAATTTAAAAATGGAAAAAAGCTCAAGGGGGTACAGATATAAAGAAAGAAAATATTTTTGTACAGCTGTAGGATGTGTTTGTGTTTTTAGCTAAGTGTTATTATGAGTCAAAAAGTTAAAATAATTAAAGCTTTTGTAAAGTAAAAACGTTACAGCAAGCTACAGTTGTTTATTATTGACTTTAATAATATTAAAAATATATTGTATTAAGTTAATGCAGCCCAAGTCTATCACGGCGTACGATAATTTCATAGGCATTCATATTCACTCACCCCTCACTCACTGACTTGCCCAGAGCAACTTCCAGTCCTGTAACCTCTATTTATGGTAAGTGCCCTACACAAGTATATTGTTTTTTGTTCTTTTATACCCTATTGTTACTGTACCTTTTTATGTTTTGGTGTGCAAATACTTACTGTTGTATTACAGTTGCCTAGAGTGGTCAGCAGAGTAACATACTATACAGGTTTTTATCCTAGGAGCAATAGTCTACATCATATGGCTTAGGTGTGTAGGAGGCTAACCCATGTAGGTTTGTTTGCCTAATGATGCATTTCCCAGAATATATGCCCATCATTAAGTGATGCATAACTATACTTCCATATTCTTACTGGGGTAATTATAATAGAAATCAGTCTTTCAGTCCCACTCCATCTTTGCCTTCAAATTTGGTTTGGAAACTAGAAACTAAAAGTTGGTTAGCTTGAAGGGAGGTACCCAGCTTGTCTGCCATGACAATAGTAAAACGCTATATTATAAGGTATTCATCTTGGAAAAAGTAGCAGACATTAATAGTCCTAGATATTCAAGACATCCAACCTCCATATATTTTCCAAGTATATTTTTCCAGCTCTTTTGTTTACTTGCATTCATGAACAACTTTGTGACGGAAGGAAGTATAACCTTTATCCAATAACATCACTATGAAAACCAGTGCAGACTGTCCTTTTCAACGGAAATTTTTGTGTGGAGTTTAGTATTAGGCTTACCTATATAAAACCTTCTTCTATGAGTCAATCTACCAATCCACCAAGAATTTTTTTTTTGAGACAGTGTCTCACTTTGTCATCCAGGCTGGAGTGCAGTGGTGCAATCTCAGCTCACTGCAACCTCCACCTCCTGGGTTCAAGCTATTCTCCCAAGCATTTCTGATCTTACTCTTCCACCTACACCTTATGATATGATTCAGGCAGAGTCCATTTGCTGTAGTTTGGATATATTTTCCCTCCAAACCTCATGTTGGAATTTTACCCCCAATGTTAGAAGTGGGGCTTGGTGGGAGGTGTTTGGATCATAGAGGCAGGTATCTCATGAAAAGATAAATGTCCTCCCTGGGAGTTGAGTGAGTTCTCCCTTTAGTAGTTCCTAGAGAGCTGTTGGTTAAAAACAGTTGGGCATCTTCCTACCCTCTCTCTTGCTGCCTCTCTTGCCATATGATCTCTTCACATGCAGCCTCCCTTTCACTTTCTACCATGAGTGGAAGCGGCCAGAAGCTGAGCAGATGCCAGTGTAATGCTTATTATATATCCGCAGAACAGTGAGCCAAATAAACCTATTTTCCTTTTAGGATACCTAGTCTCAGATATTCCTTTATAGCAACACAAAATAGACTAAGACTTCATCCCAACTGGGAAGTTCTGAGCTCTCATCTACATGTACCTTGGATAGATAGGTGCTGTATGCTTTCTTATTCAAGAGAAAAAACCGTGTCTCAATTACTTTGAGAAAAATTAACAATAGATAGGATAATTTAGGACACTTTGCACATGCAGTGGTTTCTATGATTGTCTCTGTGATGACGATTTACTTGAGTAAAATCATGAACCCATTTTCACAGGAGAAAATAATTTATTTTTCAAATAAAAATAAACTTATACCCAACGTGATCTACAGAATCGATGTAATCTCTATTATAATTAAAAATTATATAAAATTATTTTCTATGAGCCAATCCACCAATAGAACTTTTTACAGAAATAGAAAAAGAAATCCTAAAATTTTTATGGAACCACAAAAGACCCTAATAAACGCAAACAATTTTGAGTAAAAATACAACAGCTTAAAGCATCATAATCCCTCTTATCATAATATATTATCAAGCCTAAGATCAAAACAGTATGGTACTGGCCTTAAAAACAAACACATAAACTAATAGAATAGAATAAAGATCCCAGAAATAAGCCCATGTATGTGTGGTCAACTAATCTTTATCAAGGGTGCCAAAAATACACAATGGGGAAAAGACAATACTTTCAATAAATGGTGTAGGAAACCACAATAATTAAATTAAACCCTTATCTTACTCCGTACACAAAAATCAGCTCAAAATGGATTAAAGACTTAAATGTAAAACCTGAAACAATAAAATGCTTAGAATAAAACATAGGAAAAAATGATCAATGAGATTGGATTTGGCAATGATTATTGGATCTCACACCAAAAGCACGGGCAACAAAAGCAAAAATAAGTAAGTAGGGTTATCTAAAACCACAAAGGTCTTGCACAACAAAATAAATAATCAACAAAATGAAAAGGCCAAACATAAGAGAAAACATGAAAGAACATATTTGCAAACTATACATCTGAGAACGGGTCAATTTCCAAAATATGTAGAGAAGCGCTACAACTCAAGACCAAAGAAGAAGAATAATAATACATAACACTAACTCAAGTTTTAAAAAATGAGAAAAGGACCTCAATAGACATTACACCAAAGGAGACAAACAGGTACATGAATATATGCTCAACATTACTAATCACCAGGGAGAAATAAATCAAAACCACAGTGACATACGACTTCCTACATGTTTAATGTCTATTATAAACAAAAATAACAAAGTGTTGGCAGGATGTGGAGAAAAGGGAACCTTTGTATATTATTATTGGGAATGTCAATTGGTACAGCCATTGTGGAATACACCTTTGTATTCCACAAAGGTGTATGGAGATTTCTCAAAAAAAAATTTAAAAATAGAATTACCATTTGATGCAACAATCTCACTTCTGACTATATATCCAAAGGATATAAAATCAGTACATCAAAGCAGTATCTGTACTCCCATGTTCACTGCAGCACTATTTACAGTAGCCAATATGTGAAAGCAGCCTAAATGTTCATTCACAGATGAGTGGATACATAAAATGTGATATATACATACAATGGACTATTATTCAGCCATAAAAAAGGAAATCCTGCCATTTGTGACAATATAGATGGATCTAGTGGACCTTGTGGCAAGTGAAATAAATCAGACCTGGAAATACAAATACTACATGATCCTACTTTAATGAGGAATCTAAAATAGTCGAACTCATAGAACCAGAGAGTACAACAGTGTTTACCAGGGGCTGAGGAGCGGGGAAGTAAAGAGGTGTTGGTCAAAGGGTCCCAAGTTTTGGTCGTGGGGGATGAGTAGGTTCTGGAGTAAAAAGTACTGTACAATTTGGGGCCTATAGTTAACAATAATTTATACTTTAAAAGTTTTCTAGAGAATGGATCTTATGTTAAATGCTGTTACCACAAGAAAACAAAAATTAATTTTAAAAGAAAAATTTAAAAATGGGGCAGAAGGAAACTTTGGGAGGTGATAGAGAAATTTATGGTCTTGTTTGTGGTGATAGTCTCATGGGTGTACATTTATCTCCAAACTCATCAAGTTGTATACATTTAATATGTTCAGCTTTTTGTACGTCAATCATATTGCAATAAAGTGGTCAAAAACAAGAAAAAAATCAATTTAGTCATCCATTCTTGATTGACTGGTAGTAGCTTTTCCACATTGTAGATTATCTATCACAGAATTTTAGCACTGAATTACTTTTCTTCTTGACACTCAACCAACGTGTTGTTATTTTTTTCTGGGGACATAAATTTATTTTAATATTAGTCTAACTAAAACTGCATGAAAAGGGGCGAAAACTGAAAAGTTGTCATTATACGCTAAAGCCAAATATAAATGACTTTGGGATCTCTCTGTATTTCTATTCCCCTCTGTTAGAGCAGATAATCAAATATTGGCACCAAGTGCAGGGGAAAGTTGGAAATGATATATAAATGTGTTTGTGTTGCTAGAGTTTCCTGGCCAATTCAGTGACACAGAACCAGAAATGGCCAGGGTGTAAATCCCACTGGATGAAAATATCTGACAGCTACTAAACTAGCAAGAGGCTTTCCAGTCGCCCCTGTGAAAGAACTCAACATGGCAAAGAGGAAAGATTCGAACGGAAAAACATTTCTTTGTAATGGGGAGTCTGGGTTCATTAAAACTGCCTATATCTTTTGAGCATACATTATGTTATTACCACCTAAGTGACCAATTTAGAAATGGGACCAATAAAAAATGAGGCAGTTGTATCCACTGCATCATTAATTTTCAGGGCTATTGGCCAGGCGTGGTGGCTCACGCCTATAATCCCAACACTTTGGGAGGCTGAGGCAGGCGAATCACCTGAGGTCAGGAGTTCAAGACCAGCCTGGACAACATAGTGAAACCTCGTCTCTGCTAAAAACACAAAAATTAGCCAGGGGTGGTGGCAGGCGCCTGTAATCCCACCTACTCGGGAGGTTGAGGTAGGAGAATCGCTTGAACCCCTGAGGCAGAGGTTGCAGTGAGTTGAGATTGTGTCACTGTACTTCAGCCTGGGTGACAGAGAGAGGCTCTGTATCAAAGATAAATAAATAATAAAATAAAATAAAAACTAAAATTTTCCAGTGCTACCAAGGTGTGTCTGTGTGCGTGTGGGAGGAGGCATGTTTTCATATAAATCTGAAAAGTGAGTCAGTCTAATGGAGTATTTTTCCTTGTAATCTGGGGACATTGGTGTCCTTGTGTTAGTCATGCTTCAAATGTCAAAATACCCAAACTTTAATCCCTGGCATCAAATAATAAGTAGTATGTGATACTATATTTTTAAAAAACTAAACGCCACTCTACTTTCAAAATGCTTATTTTGAAAGAACTCACCATTGCTACACATCAGGGACTTCTCTGTGTCTCCCATTCCTTCCTTTAAGAAAAGCAAACTCTAATTCCATTATATTGACCCTGCTTCTTCTTTTTATAGTAGGAGGTGTTTAGGGGACAATAATATTTTAATTGATAAATTGCCGTATCAGTGGAGCCACACATATATAGATCTGATAAAGAGATCCTAGACATTGAACAGGAAGCATTAGGTTTGATTTGAAGTTGTTCCCCTTTGTTTATCTATATTTTATTTGTGGGGAAAAAAGTTACAAAAATATATTTAGTGGCCAAAGGGGTGAACTGTGGCAGACAAATAGTTGACTATCAAATATTCATGCTTCCCAGTTACTGCTGGAAGTGGCTGCCCCTCATGGAATATATTTCCTAGCCTTCTTGCTATAATTAGGGCCATGTAACCAGTTCTTACTGATGAAATGTGAGCAGAAGTGAATTACATCACATATAGGTTTAGGTGACCAGGCAGGTGTGACTTCTCCACTCTCTTTTCTCCCATTATGCAGCTGGATGGAGAAGACTCAGCAGGGAACCCAAGGCCCTGTGAGATGTTGAACCAAAAAAACTTTAAAAAGCCTGGGACCATGAATAACAACGAGGGCTGTTTCCCAATTAAAAACACCTATTTTAGACTCAAATAAATTTCTAAGAGTTTTAGTCATCTTAAATTTCCTGAGTTTGTTGGTTATACCAACTAATGTTACCTGAACTAATACATCACACCACTTGATTTATAAAATTCATTCTCAGTATCTTCTTTAATGTCGTCTAAGTCAAACTCCAAAAATATTCTATAAATCTCATCCAATCAACACATATTTAGTGAGTGGTAAATATATGGAAGATTATTAATATATCATTTTTTCTTTAGGAAAATAGAGTCCAAAATATCAGATCTAGAATTCTAATTATATATATCACATAATTATATAAAGAGACTGTAAATATGGTACCAGAATATCACTTTTTACACTGCTCAGTTTCAATTCTTACCTCTATTTCCATCCTCTCACTCATTCACTACTGGAATGACATCCTCACGTCTTTGTATATCAGAAACTAATTTTGCCATTTTATAAAACTGGACAGGAATAACATGTGTTTGTTGGTACTTACCATTTCTACTCCGCATAAATCCTGCTAAATCTTTTCAGTGTCACTGGGATGGCTTGATCCTCCATGGTTTTCCATTCTTAGCAAATTAAGATGTCCTTTGGGACCTGATCTCATCACGTAAGTCACTTAAATACTGTATGGAAAATATACTAATCTCTTTGTGTCTGTGTTGAAAATCACCAATGTGTACTCTCAATCGCCTGCAATTATCTCCAGTCCAGGCTTCCAAATGGGAAAATATATGTCTCTTGATCAGAATCATGTTCAAATCCAATTAGATAAAGTCTCCCGACCACATGAGGTTAATATTTTCACTCTCAAATAAAAACTCAGGTCAACTTAAGAAAAGAAAAATATTTTTTAAAAAACTCTATCCACAGTTTGCATAATTACTAATAGTGCCTCTAAGTAAGTCTCCTATGCTGGCTGCACAAATAATTTCTAAAGTTTCTAACACATCAATTTGAAATGAACTGGACCGTTACTAATTCTCTTGATTTTAAGAAGGTTTCAATTAAGATTAGCCTCCCCTCACATTTTATTACAATAATGCTATTCCTAAGAGTTGCAATTTCCATAGCTCTGTAAAAAACATGTTTCCCATAGGATTGCAGAATAACTAACAATTCTATTTTTCACATTCCTGCCATGTGGAAAAGAATAGCTATCATTACATTAAGACTCTCAGAGAATTGAATAAAAGACACATAACCGAGTAAATCTCTTCTACCTTCTTCTCTCTGCCAGCACCTTGCTGTCTCCTTCAACACTGCTCCAGGTGATTTGTGCCTCAGAGTGCATTTCAGAGGTTCTGGTCCAGTAGAATTGCAAAATGGTTTTTGCCAGGAGCATTTTTTCTCATTCATTTGAAAGGAAATTGCAACCACACATTTCTGACTCATTTATGCTTAAATCATCAACATTTTGGCTTCTGGGAGCTTTCTGATGACCAGCTAGGCTAGGTTACCTTTAATGAGCCTTTAAAATGCATTTTCCTTAAAAAACAGAAATTACAAAGTGCTGACCATCTCATTTATTATGCAAAATAAGCATAGTTCAAATGTGTAGTAAAAATTTTAAATTGTATTCAGTGTCTATTTTTTTCTATAAAATTAATTCCCTCAAATCTAAAAAGCATTTGCTGTTATACTTTTGCTCAAGTTTTTCATTTATCTTCACTTTCCTTTTAGCATTCATGACAAAAAATTGAACTGACTCTTATAGTTCATGTCAGATATTTCAGTAATTTCAGCATCAGGTACAAAATACCAAGGTTCCTTTGAACCTCGAGTTCATATTTGAGTAAGGTTGTCCGGGACCTTCAAACGCTTCGGGTCAGCTCACTGGGCTTCATTCGACTCCTCTTCCTTCAGTTTTCACTGCAGCCACGGTTCCACGCCAGCCTCTGGCAAGATGGTTTCTCTTTCAGCATCACTGTGCCTGTGTTCCTGTGTCCTTGGAGAGGCAGGTACCGGATGATGGGAATGAGATGAGATGCACTGAAACTGACATAATCCAGAGTTCCTGCAGGCATTTATGGATGGTAGAATTTATAGTCAATGAACGGTTCCATTCCCTGGATATCAAAGTGGAGTTTACATGTTTGTGTGTGTGTGTGTGTGTTCTCTCCATATCAGTAACTATTCAACCCAATTGAACCTTCTTTTTTGTCATGAAGAAATACTTTCTTTCTAATCTATGTAAAATAAGACTGGACTGGGAATCAGAAGACATGGATTCTAATTTAATCTATCATTTGTTAATGACTGTGACTTAATAGTGGTAGATAACGTTTAGTGAGTACCAACTACACTCTAGACACTTTATAAGTACTCATAAAACTGCGTAAAATAGGTTCTATTACCATCCTCATATTACAGGTTGTAAAACTGAGGCTCAGAGAGGTTAAGTAAGTCATGATTTGATCCCAGGCATTCTGACTCTAAAGCCCTTGAACTAATTGTTATGTGCTAACATCCTATAATTTCGCTCACTGGAAGAATAAAGGCAGTGGGCTATTAGATTCACTCTTTTACTCAACAACTGTTTATTATGCATCTACTATGTTCAGGTAAAGTTGTGGAAAATGGGAATGAAATGAAAAACAATACAGACAGAATTTCTGTGACCTTGGAGCTTCCATTTCAATGGATCAGTATAGGTCTTTCCAACTTTAATAACTTTAATATTCCTTACTTAATGGTTCTGTGTAGATCCTGCCTAGTCTTCCATGTAAAACTCAAGTCTTATCTCCTTTACGAAGACTCGTTCTGGCTATGTTCACTCTTTCTGACTTCTCTATTTTCAACAACTATCATCTGTTTTCCATTATATTGTCATTTCACAGTTGTATTTAAGTCAGCTCACCATAATAAAATTTAAAAGTTATCAGAGAATGAGCACTTTAGGGCAAATAAAAATGCCTTTCACACAGCAGGTTTCGATAAACACTGTTTCAGATTTATTAGATGACAGGAGATTCCAGACGATTTAACCTGCTCTTTGTTCACTTTTTCCTGGGTCATCTCCCTCTGTTTTATTTTCGCTTCCACTTCTATGTGGCTAGCTATGCCCTTTCCTCTCCTAAACTCTATGTACTCCACAATTGTTTAATTCATTAAGTAATATGGTAAATCCTTATAAAGTCTCTCTTAAGGGTCAGATATCGTACAGGGTGACGTAAAGATAAATTAAGAGTCCCTAGACATTGAGGATGGAAGTTATTGAAGTTATTGATAAATAAATTGCAGTTTAGTGAAGAGTGGACCATGTTAGATGCCAGTGAAGTTCTAAATCAGAACCTAATACTCACTGGAAATGGGAGGATGACTGTACTCAACAGTGGTTCCCTTGAAGTTGTGTTCTGCAGGATAAATGGAAATTTTCTTGGTAGAGAAATAAGGCCAAGAGAATTTTAGGTAGTGAGAGTGGAATATGAAAGAGACATATTTGGCAAGGAAATGTTTGGCAGTGATAGAACATTTGTGGGTGGATGTAGAAGAGACTGCAATTATATGTTGGGGCATATTTAACAAACTCTGTAAGATAAATTAAATGCAGTAAGCAGTGAGAATCTAAACAAGGTTATTAAACAGCAAGTGCCATTGAAAAGAATTTTCTAGTTTGGAGGACGATGTCAATGTTAATGTCCCTGCTCTTCTTGATGAGTGTCTGCCATTAACCCAAGCATATCGTCCTGCTCTCTTATCTCAACACCAAATGCCCTGGCAACAACGCCTGCAGAGAGTGCTGGAATATCAGGGTCGGGAGCTAGAAGCAGGGGACCACTTCTGACCTAGAGTTAAGAGAGAATCACTCGAGAGAATCCTCATGACTTCTAACCAAATTACTTAGCCATATATCACATAAAATTCCACAAGAGTAACATTAAAATGTTAAATAGAGGATTTTGGAGATTTTCTTATCTAACTCAGATAAGGAAACTGAGACCTCAAAAGATTTTTTTTTTTTAATGAATGCAAATTCCAGTTTATAGGCCCAGCAGGGCATAGTGGCTCACACTTGTGATTCCAGCATTTTGGGAGGCTGTCACAGGTGAATCACCTGAGGTCAGGAGTTCAAGACCAGTCTGGCCAAAATGGTGAAACCTGTCTTTACTGAAAATACAAAAAATTAGCCCGGTGAGGTGGTGCACACCTATAATCCCAGCTACTCAGGAGGCTGAGGCAGGAGAATCGCTTGAACCCGGGAGGCGGATGTTTCAGTGAGCCGAGATCATGCCACTGTACTCCAGCCTGGGCGACAGAGTAAGACTCTATCTCAAAAAAAAAAAAAAATTCCAATTTATAGGCCCACGTAACAGTCAGCAACATACAAAATAACTGGCTTGACATATACTTTTACTTTATAATCATTTTGTTTTGTGCTTTCTGGGCAAACATGTCATCCTATCATTGATGTACGTTATCTGTGTAGGAATCA
This sequence comes from Macaca fascicularis, assembly GCF_037993035.2. NCBI lineage: Eukaryota > Metazoa > Chordata > Mammalia > Primates > Cercopithecidae > Macaca > Macaca fascicularis. Next base: position 126,232,600 of record NC_088388.1, on the reverse strand, counting down.
GCCCATCATCTGCTTCCCATACCTACATTAGAATCCAGCAAAGAAAGTAGCTCTTCTCTGCCCCCAACTTTCCTGCTTTAAGGAGCCACATTTAAAGTTATTTATTTGCTCAAGTTTACTAGTGGATAGAATTTGGAAGCATAAATAGCTTGTAGAGGAAATACATTTCTCTTTGGGTTTATTTACTTTGTGCAATAGATGTGCATTAGATTTGGTCTTTCTCTAAATCAGGGCAAGATCAGATGCTTGTATTTAACACTAGAACTTTTGAGACAGATGAAGCTGTTTTTGTATCTAATTACCAAAGGAAAAATGATCCTCTATAGTCCTGTTTACTAAAGCTGCTGACTTTTAGTTACTTTGGGGGATGAAGTCTCAGCTAATCAAATATTGCTTGGTCTTCCATTTACCATTATTTAATTATTTTGATATTGTTCCTCATGTGTTGTTTTACTCAGATGTTATATTAGTCAAGACTCTTTTTAAGAAAAACAAACAAACAAAACAAAGACAGAAGTAGCTTAGGCCAAACAAGAGATATATTGTCACATATAGCTACAAAGTTAGCGACCATTACACATGGATGGATAGAGGGACTCAAACAATATATGTTTATTTATCTTTCTCTCTTCTCCGGCTCTTCTTCCTGCTATGTGTTGAATTTATTGTAAGGCTGGTTCTCTCCATATGGTAGAAAAGATGGCTACTAAAAATGGCAAGCCTAGACCCATATTGCCTGCCAATCTAAAAGAATAAACCTTCTGCCTTCAAATGTCTTTATATCAAATATCTTCATATAAGGACCCTGATTAGACCTACTTGGATATCTCATTACTACACATCACTCTCCCCACCAAACAATGTATTTTGTACTTCATCCAGGTACAGTGGTTAGTCTAGTTTGAGCTGCATGCCATGATTGGGGTGGTGCGAGGGGTAGGGCTGTGATGGACAGTCCTGCAATGGGGCTGTGGTTGTTTCTGCAAGCAATGGAGTCTGTCAGACTACAATGTCATCTGCATAAGACATAATTCCAATAATTCCTCTTCTAACTGTCTCTCATAAAACAAACAACCACCAGTACAACAAAAACATTTGTTCCCTTTCCATCCCAAACAGAAATTGAAGACACATTCTTGTATTCCATTCTGTTTCGTATCTAGAATCCCTGAGTGTGGGGCATTATTCTTGTTAACTCTACATGTAGTTCCTCAGCATCTAGCGACATGGATGGATAAACAAAAACCTGCCTTACCCTCAAAATTCACAGTAAATTATGATGGGATGAAATGAAATAACTTCTATTGAACTATCATGTAGGAAAGTGGCAACTGTTTATAGAATTCACTGCCTCTTGCTTGATAGGGAAAGCAAAGATTCTCTTTCTTGGAGTGGGATGAATGTTGTGGTAGTTTATCAGTCAGGAAGATTTCAGCAGCAAATAAAACAAAGCTTTGGTTAAAATTGGTTACAACTCTAAGAGGCTTTGTTACTTAATAAAACAAGAGATTCATAGGTAGGGCCAAGCACTGCTCATAGTACCTCTGGTATCTGGGCATGACTGTCTTAGCTTTGTCCTTCTGGGTGTGATGTTTTCATCCTCAGGCTTGTCACAAGGTGGTTGCTGGAATTCCAGTGCCATATCCAGGTGAAGTGCAGATGTCACCTGTTCCAAAGGTCAGAGGAACTGTTTCTTAATGAAAATGAAACTTTTCCCAGAATATTCAACAAAACTTCCCCTCCCCTCAAAATAATATGTGTCTAGGAATTAGGTACATGTTTATACCTAAATAAATCACTGTCAGTGCTATTAATTGCTATAATTGGTTTATATTGCTAGAGCTGGGAGGGTTTGCTGCATCCTCTGAATCATACGCTGTGTGGAGAAAGCAGGAATCCTTGAACAAAATCAGGATTCTATAAAGAAGAAAGGAAGTGGAATGAATGCTATCTATACAATCTAACTTGTCAACCTAGCTCCTCAATCTGGCTGACTCCAGTTCTACCCTATAAGAGGCTCTTCAGAGTTTATTGTCCTTCCTAACAATACCCGGGGAGGAGGTGGTAATGCCCGGTTTTTGAGATGGCAGTCACACATCTTTGTTTACCAGACTTGGGAAGAAATCCAGTAATACGCCAGCTTAAAAACTCTACTAAGCTGTTGGTATATATTTTTTCTTGGTCAGTAAATGATACCAGAAATCTGCTGAAGTAAACTGTAATTTACTTTTACAGTTTCTATTTTTTAGCAACAGGCATCAAGGCTTTGACCATCCCCTGAACATTCCACTAATGGTTTCCACCCTGGTTTCAGCTTGTTGTTTAAGGCAGAGATAATTTGTTCTCTGCCACCAGGCTAGACCCCAGTGGAGGGTGATTTTCAGGGGAATATTGTCTACTAGACTATGAGTTTATGCACACAGGAAGTTTAGTCTGGTTCCTATATATTTGGCCTTTCCCATTTCCTTATCTTCTGGTTCCAAATCTTATGATTTTTCATTGTCCCATCTTTGCTCATACCAACTGCAGTTCCACTAATCGTTTGGCCTTCAGTAATAATGTGTCATTAGTCGTAAGAGAAAGGTCCATTCTGGTACATACTATTCCTTTTCCAACATGTAAATTGAGACTGATGACGACAATGATTAATTTTGTACCTTATCAAAGACCATAACAGCCTTTTGCATCTCAACATTTCTTACCCAATATCCCAGTAATATAAACTAAGTAGTATTTAGTACAAGTTAGATTAAATAGAGAGCAGTTTCCAATGGTTTGTCTTCTACATGATGAAGACTGGCTATTTTCCAGCTAAAAAAGAGGGACTACCTCTCCCTCCAACCTTCACCTCACTTCCATCCGGTCTTGTTCCTATTTTAGGCTTTGTCATGCGTAACGCCTTCCTTGGAAGTACCCATTTTTCTATTAATGAGAACCCTCTTGTCTGTGATGTTTAAAAGCTTTATTAAAACTGGCTTTCCACAAAATGAAATGAATGATCCTACTTGACCAGAAAGCCTTAGGAATGTTCAGACTTTGGGCACAGTCAGGCCTGTGGATACAGAGGCTGCCATGAGGATGCTGACTTTGTCTCTGCCTCTCGGCTCTGCTCCGCTCTGCATGACTGCATGGACTTCTTCTCCGTCAGGTTTTCTCCATGTGTCAGGAAACATGGTTTCTGGCAGCCCCAAGCCTCCATTTGTATGACTTGCAATTCAAAAAAGAAGAGAGACCATCTGTCTTCCATATCCATATACCATATCCATCCAAATTTTTACTCTGGTGGAATTACTGGGGTCACATGCTTCTACTTGCACAACTCACATTGATCACGGGGTGGGACACATATGATTAGGTAAGTCTGGGCAATGGGGTGCCCACTCTTATAACAAGGGTAGTAGGACACCTGGAAAGACAGATCAATATTACACGAAGGCCGGAAGTGGGTTCACAGGCAGAGGCACAGGGACAACAAAAGCAGTGTGCTCACTACGGGTAGGAAAGAAAGAAAGCTGGCCAAGGTCAGATTTGAGTGCCACATTGTTCCCTACCCAGGGATTTAAGCACCCCAACTTTATTCTGCTCTCTAACACTCAGCAGCAACTTGTGCTGTGTGGGAAGATGCATTTGTCCAATAAGTAAAGACAATCATATGGATGTATCTTAAAGAGTTCTTCAGATGAATGCTGCTTTCCAAGTGTAAAATGTTGTTATGAGAAAACCTTTGCAACTTGAAGTTAATTTATGCAAAGGGGAGTTGGAGGTTAAAAGCAGCACTATGCAGCCATTTCTCAAACTGTCTTTTTTACAGCTTACATTAAAAGACTGTCCCAGCTACTCGGGAGGCTGAGGCAGGAGAATGGCGTAAACCCGGGAGGCGGAGCTTGCAGTGAGCTGAGATCCGGCCACTGCACTCCAGCCTGGGCGGCAGAGCGAGACTCCGTCTCAAAAAAAAAAAAAAAAAAAAAAAAAAAAAAAAGACTCTCCCTAACTCCCCCAAAATGAAAAAAAATTCAACCACAGAATAACCCTCAATACTATTTTCTTTCCCAACAATATTGCTTTCCATTTTTCTGATTTTTCCAATGAACAGATCATGTGAAAGCATTAATGATTGCACAATGCACAGGGTTAGTAAGGTAAGCGGAGCTCATAATTACCTCATTTACATTCTTTTATTCACTGAAACAGAATTCTTAATGACTTTTATGTGAAATGCAGGGTAATCAGCACAAATGAAGCTCTCTGGTGCAGGGTGCAGAAGTGAGCCAAGTCACTGGCTTTCAACAAAAAATGCTTGATGAATGGTCAGACAAAGGTGCCCAGCATGGTGCCCTAGGATGCTCCACTGGAAGAGACTTAGCAAAGTCTTATGTTTTAGGAGACTAGCACAGTGAGGTTGAGATCTAAGAAGCAGGGCTTAAAAGCAGGAAGAACCAGTATAGTATCCGCAACCATCTCCCTGACGTTCTGTAGGAGAAATAAGCAGCCTTCTTTGCTCAAAGTATTGTAGGTTAAGAAAACCAGTCAGTGAATGGAGAACCCTACATATTAGTCCTGGCCTGTGCATAGAGCAGCTGTGAAATGTTAAATGAATTACTTCACCTCTCTGGACTTTAGATGGTCCACTTGTGAAAGAACAGGTGCACACTGCAGAATCCCCTGGGAAACAGGTTCCCCTTAAAACAGATTTGTTTGATATTTGCCTGGTCTACAGTACAGTATCTCCTAGGGAAGGGGTACAACAATTGTATTCTGAACAAAATCCCCAGGTGATCTTTAAACAACCAGCATAAAATTGAAAACACTAAAAACTACAACAACAAAAAACCTGACATATTCATGTGAGCAAGAGGCTCTTTAGGTGAACCATTCTCGACATTCAAAAAATAAAAAATATGGGGAGGATAAAAAGCATGTCCAATTAACAAGGACACCTATGGCAGCATGGGTATTCAAAAGACAAAATGAAACATTTCAAATGTGTGGCAATTATATTGAATTTAATGATGACATGAGCCAGCCAATGCGAAGGACAGATAATTTTTTCTAACATTAAGAAATCTTAATGCTGGAGAAACGCACCCTATGTTCTGGATGGTTACCTGGACGGGCTAAGAGTCGTAGTCAACAGGACTAGAGGTTTCAGCCCAGTTTTCATACCTCTCTTAATTGATACAAGCAACGAGTCCTGTATTCCAGATTTTAACATGATTAGGTGCTCAGATTTTAACCTACTCATCTTTCGCCAGTGCTTATACAATGTATAAATAAATGTATGTGATTTCTAAATTCTTTCCATTTATAATGTATCATGGGTATGTTGGAACCTGAGTGCAGTGTTGACAAATATTCCAGTTATTCTAGAGATATTCTAGATTTTCATATCCATGATGCTGATTCGTAAATGTGTTAAAATTATTCTAGGATTTTTGGGGACCCAAACTGTAAATCAAACAAAATTCATTGTAAGCATTGCCTCTTTCTTACACAGTAATACTACGCATTAAGAAAACCCATCTATGTTATTTAATAAAAGTCTTTGACGGTTAATTTTGTCTGTGTACTCTTAAAATCTGTGAGAAATATGATAGGACTAGTGTGTCTTCTTAATATTCCTAGCCTCCATGATTTTATCTGATCAGTTCATGGTCTAACTTACAAGTGTGTATTGTGGCAAACGGTATCTCTTTTCTGCAGAGGGAAATGCACTAACACAGTATGGAAACCAAGGTGGTGAATGTCCTAGTCTTTCACTGGGTAAGTGTCAGTGTTCTGATTTGAACAAGGAGGTTAGGATCACATTCCCCATGCTTTAAAGTAGTGTATGCTCCTCCCCACGACACGATTGCGAAATTTCTACTTCATTATCAAAGTTTGTGGGAGTGACTGTTGTATTTCTTTCTATGCCGTCTAATCATTATTTCCCTACTACTTAAATCACTCTATTGTATCTGCGGGGGTACATAATTTAACTATACATTGTAGCCTGCTGCTACTTAACTTCCTGTATCTCTCAGGACTGCAGTCCAATAGTTTTGGTGCCCTGAAGCAGACAGACATAAGACTTGGAAGGTGGGCTGGGAAAAGGTTGGGCGTGGTCGAGGGACTGCCTGTAGCCCTGGAATACCAAACAAGCGCAGAGTCCACTCAGGCACTGTATGTTGAGTCTATGACCTCAGGAGCTTGGCCGGCTCCTGAACATTGGTTATAGGAAGAAACCCTCTTTTCCTCTTTAATGGTTGCAAAACTTTTTTGAAGGCAAATACATGCACTTCCTCTCTGCAGAACATGCATGTTCGCCAAGTAGAGCAAAGGTAAGTAGGGTTTTTCTCTGTAGAAGACAGCTGAGCAACAGCTTAAGTGCCGCATTTGGATGCAAAACCACCACATCCTCACCATTCTGTGCCTTATTTCCACAAGAGTGATGGATGTGGATATAGTCACAAAGTCTGGCTACTCTGAAGTCCCAATATCTCAGTTATCATGTAGCACAAATTGTCTCTGTTTTTGCCTAAGCAGTTAAGTCTCTTACAAATATGTTTGCAAGCTGATAGATCACAGACCCACATTTGTTTAAGTAAAACATACTTCCAGGACATCCATACTAGTTTACCAGGAATTGCTTCTTCTGTGTATGGACCTTTTAGGCAGCTCAGTCTCCCTGGGCTTTTCTGTTAGAATAAGCTCAGTCCACCAGTGTGTCTCACTACTCCCCCAGACATGGACATGCCCACTAGGCATGGCTTCTGCCAGCTGTTACCAAATGCCCTCTCTTTGGCCCTGAAACCACTTAGTCTCTACATTGCACCCATCCCTGAGCTTCCAAGAGACTCTAGATTCCCAAAATGCACGTTGTACTCAATGACCAAGTCAGGGAGAATGTTATTTGTCATTCGTGGGGTTTTCTTCTAAAAATGTCCCAAACCACTGTTGCTTTTCCCTCATCGCCTTGCAGAATTCACTCAAACAAATCTACCAGATTTTAAAATATTTCTTCTGGACTTGTAATTAGTGTAATCAGTTGCTGGTGGATTTAAGTAACTTTTTGGTTCTTAAAATCCCTGCTCTCCAACCTGTGGGTTTGGGATTCCTGTGTCAAGTTCCTTGTGTTTAGCTCTGTATTTTCTTAATGATTTTTTCTCAGGCTTTAAATAAATAGATATATCCTGCCCATTCCTTTTTTTAGTCAAACATAACCAAGGTGCATTCTGAACCCATCCTGAAGAACACAACAAAGTGTCTCAGGAATTAGAAGCATGAGACTCCTCTGAAAAGGGGAGAATTATAGGGCTGAATAAAGAAGGATTTATTTTGAGTCTTTATAGAAAAGAGTTGGGCTCCAAGAAGCCCTTCATTTCCTGAGTTGCCAGTAACTACCCCTACTCTTAGCAATAGACAAGGTTATCCTCAGGAGAAATTGAACTCACTTCCTCACTGAATGATTAGTGATAGCATAGTGGAAGAAGTGAGGCTCCTAAGTAGAAATAAAGAATTAAGTGAGCACATATATACTGAGCTCTGAGAACCCCCTTTCAACCTACTACTTGTCTCTTTCCTTTTAGCCTTGGAAATAATTGGGGACACATGCAATCCTTACTCCCACCCCCTGCAGGACTGGTGTGTTTTCCATTAACTTTTTAATGGCACACTTTTGAAGAAAAACAGTACAGTCTATAGCTACTACATATTTCAAGAACCTCTAAGAGAAAAGACAGAAATCAAAATAAACAGAGGAAAGAAACTTTGAATACATAGAGACAAATGTTTGGAGCAGCAAAACAAACAAATAAAACAAAAACAACAACAACAAAAAGAAAAGAGACAAATGCTTGGAGCAGCAGTAGATAAAATCAAATAAAATGTGATCACTGGTTCAATCAGATAATATATGGCAATGGTGAAGGAAGAATAGGATACTATCAGAAAAGAAACATGGAAAATTCTTAAATTCTTATAAAAAACATTGAAAGTTCTTAAAAATGAGAATACAATATTTAATGGAAGGATTGTACCATCACTATGAGGTCATATTAAAAGACAGTAAACAAAGAGACAAGACAAAAATTTAATGAGAAAAAATGTGGAAATTATAGGGCTAATGAAGTAGGTCATACATATAATTGAAAGAGGTTTCAAAAAAATTATAAAAAAGAGCAAACCAAACAGATGGAAATTTATTTTTAAAAATACAAAAAACAATTCAATAATTGAAGAACATGAATTCCAGATACAAAGAAAAGACCCACTGACTTCTCAGCACTGAGTTAAAAGACTTTAAAAAGTCTTCCTCCAAACAACAACATCCAGAAATTTCAAGAAAAATTGGCAAATTAAAAATATTAGAACTATTCAGAGCGCATTAGTAAAAAGGTTATCACATTTAAAAAACTGAGAGAACAAAATGGCATAATCGACTTCACAAGGACAACAAGAAAAGCAAAAAAGACAGTGGAGACATGCCTTCAAAATTCAACGTGAAATTCCCTTTCACTCAATGAGTGTAAAGAGAATAAAGACATTTTCGGACATGTAAAATCTTGAAAAGGTATATCTCAAAGACTCTTTTCCAGAAAATTGCTGGAATTTGTGTGTGCAATTACACCTAGGAAGTAAATTAGGAAGGAAAAGAGATGGGATTAGGAAATGACCTACTTTGGGTGGTGAGACAAGAAACTGAACTGACATCTGTGTGGCAGTCTAGGTGACAGAGGACAACTGGAAAAAAGGAGGGACATGCATTACCATTTTCAGAGCATATGATTACTGTAAACCTGAAAATCTCAGCACAGCCAACCAAAAATCATTAGAAAACTTAAGAACAGACAGAAGGTGGTTGACTACAGTGTTATTAAGCAAAACATAATAGTTGTCAATTTTGTTCAAACAAAAATCTCTTAGGAAATAAATGCAAGATGAAATATTATGAATATCTGACAGAAAAGATAAAATGCTTAGCAAAATACTTAATAGATTTGCAGAATCCAAATGATGAAAATGTTAAAACTTTGCTGAAGGAAACCAAGACATATAAACAGAAATATATATCCTTCTAACAGCATAGGAATAATTAATATTTAGAAAATTTCAATTGTTTCTAAATTAATGCATAAGTTAATACAGTCAATTAAAATAGTTATTGTTATATGTTTGTAAAACTAGTCAAGTTAATTACAATTTAAATTCAAATAGAAAAACAGATGAGAATTCTTAAGGAAAAATACTTACGGTGAACTTCCTATATTAGATAATGAAACTATTACAAAATTGTAGTAGATCATTTGTTACTGACACATAACTAGACAGATCAATGGATTAAAGAATATCCACACACACACACACACACACACACACACACATCTAGAGGATTTAGAGAACTACAAAGGTGATATTTCAAAGCGATGAAGATGGAATGTTGTTTTTAACAGGAGAAAATGAGACTTTCCTTGTCCTCCACCATTTGTTTCCTGATAACGTTTTACATTAGTATGGTACATTTGTCACATTTAATAAACCAACATGAATACATTATTATTGGTTAAAGTGCATACTTTACTCTGATTTCCTTGGAAAATACCAAGGAAATCTCTGTTTTCTATTCCAGGACAACACGTTACAATTATTCACCAGATCTCTTTAGACTGCTTTTGGCTGCGAAGGTCTCTCACAGTTTCATTGTTTCTAATGATCTTGTCAGTTTTGAAGTCCACTGGTCAGGTATTTTGTAGAATGTGCCTCACTTTGGATTTGTCTGATGATTTTCTCATATTAGACTGGGGATATGGATTGTGGGGAGGGAGACCACAGAAGTAAAATGCCATGCTCATCACACCAGATCAGGGTAATACTATCAATATGATTTATCATAATTATGTTAACCTTGACCACCTGGTTGATACAGTGTTTGCCAAGCTCCCTACTGTGAAACTACCCTTTTTTCCCTTTTGCAGTCTTTCCTCTTTGCAGAAGTTACTTTGCTCTGCTCACAGAGAGTGAGGCATTATGCTCCATCTCTTTGGGAGTGGAGTATATGTATAAATTATTTAGAATTCCTCTTCATGGGAGTTTCATCTCTTCTCCCCATGTATTTTTTATTTGATCATCTATTTACGTCAGTATGGACTCATGAATAATTATTTTATGCTTGAGAAGTACTTCAATAGCATGTTATTTATTTGTATTTGTTGCTCTAACTGTTCTGGCATTGGCCGTTGGTGGCTCTTTCATTTGCTTCCTGTGTTTCTTTGACATACCCCTGTTACTGTGTTTTTGTTGTAGTTGTTATTTGTTTGTTTTGAGTACCTCCTTGTTAACGCTGTAAGATGTTTCAAACTAATCTTGTACATTTCCTGCCCAGTCCTAGAATCAGTCACTTTTCCAAAAGCACTGTTCCTTTTATTGGAGAAAGGTATTAGAAAACAAGATCTGGGCACTAGGCTTGTTCATTATTACTGGGGCACCACTGTTTCCAGGCCCCGTGTGCAAGGAAATGTATGTATGCATACAAACTCTTCCATATATTCATGTCTATAAATATTTTCAAATGCATCTATTCATATCTATATTAAGTTAAATATTAATTAGTTCACACTGGTTTCACCAAATGTAATACATTATCACATGGATTATTCTAGGCTTCTCCTTGTTAATCTGTTTATCTGTAACCTCCCATTCCAAAAGTGAGAAAACTGGATCCCACCATCTGCCATCCATTTACATAACTGTTCAATTGTAATATACTTTTCAGAATTGTTAATCAGTACCCTTGTGAGGAAAGAAAACAACAAAAAACCTTATCTACTAGAAGACATTGCTATATACTGGTCTTTGGATCTTTAGTGTTATAGACTCTACTCATTTCCAAAGTCACTTAAGTCAGCCCCTTTAGGATGGTTGTTTCATAAATTTTTAATATACTTATAATATTTTATCACAGTCTGCATTACATCCGTAGGCCCTCTACGTGATTTTTAAATTTGCGTACATTAAGGTTTCCTGTTTGTTGTATAACAAGGATTTTGCATTTTTCAACAGGATTGGAAAAATGCATAGTATCCTGTATCCACCATTTGAGTATTATGTAGATTCCTTTCACCACCCTAGAAAAACTTCCTGTGTTTTAAGTGCTCAATCCTATCCCCACCCCAAGCCCCTGGCAACCACAAATTTGTTTACCATCTCAATATTTGTGCCTATTCCAGATTATCTTATTAATGGAATCACGCAGGATATAGACTTTTCAGACAGACTTACAGAAGCAACCATGTTGTCTGGGGTAAATACCCTGGGTTCATTGTGTCGTGCCAAGAAAATTTAGGACACGGTCACACACAAGGAGTTTAGGAGTGGAGGTTTAATGGGCAAAAGAAAGAGAAGGAAAAAGAAAGGAAAACAGCTCTCTCTCCAGCGAGAGAGAGGGGACTTCAGAAAGGAAAAGCCAGCCAGCGGGGGATGCGCCGGATTTTATAGTCAGGCTTGAGGAAGTGATGTCTGATTTATGTAGGGCTCATACGTTGGTTCCATCTGGTGTGATGTTTACCTAGCATGTAGGGAAAGGCTGGTTGTCCTACCTTAATCCTATTATGCAAATGAACTCTCCCCTTGGCCAGTGCCATCTTTGCTCCTTACTGTGCACGTGACTGGCAGAGAAGGGAAGATGGCGCCGCCATTTTGAACATGTTTAGTCCCACCTAGCTCTTTCCTGAGAGCATTCACCCAGGCAAGCTCCTAGCTTGCTTGTGTATGTCTGCACCTTGACTATGTCTGCAGCTTGACTTTATAGGCTGTTCTTTGTTAGAAGATGATATGGGGCTGCTTTTCATTAAAAGGAAAACCTTACAGAGGACTTCTATACCTTCACTATCTGCCTATGTAATTTATTCTTAACTCCTGTACCATTACTTAGTAATATACAATTAAAATTCATGTCTTTACATGACTTGATAGTTCATGTCTATTTGTCACTGAACAGTATTCCACTGGAAAATGCACCATCGTTTGTCCATCGATTCACCTTTTCAAAGACATCTTGGTTGTTTCCAGTTTTTGGAAATTATGGATAAAGCTGATATAAACAATTATACACAGGTTTTTATACAGATAAACACTTTAAAATCCGATGGGTAGATACCTATGAAACCGGTTGCCAGACTGTAAAGTAAGGCCATACTTAGCTTTGTAAGAAATTCCCAGGCTTCTATAATGCTACACCATTTTGTATTTCCATCAGCAATGAATGAAAGTTCCTGTTGCTTTATATCCTTGCCAGCGATTACTATTGTCAATATTCTGCATAGTGGTACCTCACCATAGTTTTAGTTTGCATTTCCCCAGTGACAAATAATGTTGAGCATCTTTTCATATACTTATTTGCCATCTGGATATTTTCTTTGATAAGGTGCCTGTTTAGATATTTTTTCCCATTTTTAAATTGGGTTGTGTGACTAATGAGTGTTAAGAGATCTTACGAAACCCAAAATGTCAAAGATTTTCTTCTAAAAAATATTTACTTCTACAACTTTTATGTTTCACATTTTGCATTAAGGTATATTTTTCTGTAGGTTGTATGGTCTCTGATAGTTTATTTTTGGAGGAAAGGTGACATATAAACATTATATTTGTTGAAAAAAACTGTCTGCATTGAATAGTACATGTACTTTTCCCTAAAGCTTGCTGATTATATGCGTAGGTCAATTTCCGAGTTTAATCTATCCGTCTAATTTGTCACCAGTTCTGCACTGCCATGATTGCTGTAGGTTTACACTAAGTTTTGAAATTGTGTATGAATGCTCCAGTTTTGATTTTGTTCAACATTGTGTTGATTGTTCTAGGATTTTGGGTTTCCCATATAAATTTTAGAATCTGTTGATCTGAAAAAAAAAAAAAAGTATGCTAAGATTTTGATACAGATTTCAGTGAATCTTTGTATTAAGTTGGGCAGAATTGACACCTTAACAATTTTGTATTTAAATTAAATAATAGAGAATCTCCATTTATTTCTATCTTCTTTGATTTTGTTCATTAGAGTTTTGTAGTTTTCTGAATACATATTCTGTAAATATTTGTTAGGTTTATGCCTAAATACCTTTTTTTATGCTATTATAAATGGTATTTTTAAATTTTAAATTCCACCGCTCATTGTTGAGGTATATATATATATCAAATATAAATACATTTAATAAGCTAAATAGCCAGGTCACTGGATACAAAGCTGATACACAAAACCAATTACTATTTAGCTTATTAATTCCAGGAAGGCCTTTTCTGAGAGGAGCAATTCTACATAGACAATAATTTTATCTATGAACAAAGTTTTATTTCTTGATTTTTCAAAATGTATAGCTTTCAAAACTACTACAGTAGTTTTTATCCTTGTTTCTCTATAAGTGAGGTGTTTTTGACTCTGGCATCTTTCAAGATTTTCCGTTAGTATGCAGACTTCTGCAATTGGAATATGATATGCTTAGTGGTGTGTGTGTCTGTGTATGTGCAGGGTTTGTGTGTGTTTATGTTTACTCTAGTTCATGTCCTGAAGCTTTCTGAACCTGTGATTTAGTGTCTGTAATTAATTTTTGAAAGTTCTCTGTTATTATTTACATCAAATATTATTTTTTCTGCTCCATTATTCCTTCTCTTTCTTGAATTGTAATCATTCATATGGCAGACCTGTTATTTTTGTCCCCACAATTCTTAGATATTCTGTTTCTTTTTTTAATTTTTTTAATACAAAAAGTCTATTTTTCTTTTATCTTTCATTTACATTTTAGTTTGGGAAGTTTCTTTTGATTTATATTTAGGGTCACTGATAATTTTTGTAAATATATCCAGACTATTGAAAAGTCCATTAAATATATTTTTATTTCTATTATAGTATTTGGATTACTAGGCTTTCCTTTTAATTCTTAGATTTTTGTCTTTTCTGTTTATATTGGCTATCCATTATTGCATGTTGTCAACTTCTTTTTTTTAGAGTCATTAGCATATTATTTATAGTATGTCGAATGATCCCAATATCTATGTTGTATCTGAGTCTTGTTCCAGTATTGCTGTATCTCTTTAAAATGTGGTTTTTCATTGCTTTTGCCATGCCTTGTGCTTTTTGCTGAAATCTGGACAAGTTGCATTGGCAATGGAAACTGAGATAAATAGGCCTTTAGTGTGAAGATTTATGTGTATCTAGCTAAGAGTTGGGCTGTGTTTGATGTTTACTCTATCTATAAGTGACCGAAGCTTAAAATTACTCTGGTGTTCTAAGTTTTTCCTGCCCTCTTGACTTTGGGCTTCCCTGAATAGTCTTCCTCAAAGTCTCTCTTGCCGCCCTTTCAGCTGTAATCCACTGTTACTGTACTACAGTCTTGTTGGAGCGTTGGTAAAATGTGGAGGAGCAAAGATCTTTCTATAACACTGTGATTAAATATCAGTCTTTTGGTCTAATGTGACTTTCACAGGAGTTTCTCTAGTGGCATGATTTCTCTCCCAAATCCCTGACCACTACTCCCTTCCCTGGCTGCTATGTTCCCAATCTTTTTCTGTGAGGCCCTTACCTCTTTTGCGAGACAGGAAGGCTGGAGGGAGCTACTGTGTAAAGAACTACCTTCTTCCAGCTGGGATAAGTCTCTGGCAAATGCCTTTCCTCTGATGAGTAGCAAAGTAATTTACTACACCTTGTTACAAAGGTGACTCTGGGTGTATGTTAAAATGATCACGCTTCCACAAGTTGTCCTTGAGCCAGGTGATGTCTCTCAGATCTTCACTATGTGAATCTAATGGGGTTTATAGAGATCAAACTCACAAAACGGTGTCCCCTTCAAGACTAAGACTCACAGGAGATTATCACTCTCACTCTAGTCCACATGCACCCTCCAGCAAGTTGTCATAATTACTATTTAAATGTTACTAGTAACCAGTGGTTCCCGTGGCTTCTTCTGCAGGTCACTAGTTTTCTGCATGTTCCCCGATGCTCTTGTGTTTCTGGTTTCTAGAATGGTGGTTTGCCCTGCTACTTCAGATATCTCATAGACTCAAGGAAAGTACTTGTTTTTCAGTTTGTCAAGGTTTTTGGCTGTTGTCGTAAAGATGAGAGTGATGACTTCAAGCTCTTTACTTGTTGAAATTGAAACTCTAAGTTTTTATTAGACCTTAAGTTTTGCTCTTTTTCCAAGATCAAAAGTTCCTTATTTCACTTTGATTCAGATAAATTTGCTTTCCAATTTTGATTGCTACCTGAACAATAATGAGTGCTGTTCCTCTGGTCCAGCTTTGCTAACAATGGCTAAATAGAGTTGCATCTCTCTGCTAGAAAAATTACTAAAATAAAAGGCCATTCTGCGTCCTTTCATTCATGCAGAGCAAAATAGAGGAAATAGTCTACTTCCATTGCCAAAGAATTGTAGTTAGTGTTTTTTGCATCTTAAAATTTCAACTGAGTATCTGAATAATTAGTCCCTTTTTTCTAAATCAGAAAAAGTTAATAATGATAGTGAAAAAAAGGCATAATTATCTGCCATTTATTGTCATTGTTTATTTCACTTATCTAGTACCTATGCTTACGACCAGTACTGTACAGTTTATTTCATTTCTGTAAAATAATAAATTTAAGTGACTTTAAGAAAATTTTCAAAAGGGAATTTCTTATCTGTATTGATGTGTGTGTGCAATGTGTGTGTAATGCCAAGGGAAACCCCTCTAGTCAGAGAAACTGGAAAAAGGGAGCCCTGTGGTCTGAAGAGTGTGAATGAAAAATATGAACCCCATTATTTTTCCTTCTCTCTTTTCCTTCACTTCGCCTCAAGGGTGGTTCCAGTCCACCTCCAAGAGAAGAAAGAGCTAGAGAAGCAGATACACTAATTCTGTGTATATATTGACACAAGTTCTTAACTCCACGTTGAGCATCACTGCTAAAGATTGAAAGTTTGTCTCTCCCAAAATTCATATGTTAAAACCTAATCACCATTGAATTGGTATTGAGAAGTAGGACCTTTGGGAATGTATTACGTTATGAGCCCTCATTAATGGAATTAGATTCCTTATAAAATGGACTCTGAAGCACACCCTTGCCCCTTAAGCCACGTGAGGACATAACAGAAGATCATAACATCTGGATCATAACATCTATGAACCAGAAATAGTCCCTCATCAGACACTGAATCTTGTGTCACTTTTATATAGAACTTCCAGGACTTGAGAACTATGAGAAATAAATTTCTGTTGTTTATAAGCCAGTCAGACTGTTTTTTTTCATCTTTCTTTTTGTTTTTGTAATAGCAACCAAATGAACTAAGACAATGCATTTGTGGAACAGACCCAAAACAGCATAGCAACGTCTATGAAAAGGAAACTACTCCATGAAATAGACTAATGGCTGAGTAGTGCATGCATGGGAGAGATCCAAAGCAATGTAGTAAAGGGTTTGAAAACATTGGTAAAACCCTTCTAGACATTGGCTTAGGCACAGATTTCGTGACCAAAAACCCAAAAGCAAATGCAATAAAAACAAAGATAAATAGCTGGGATCTAATTAAACTAAAGAGCTTTTGCACAGCAAAAGAAACATCCAGCAGAGTAAACAGACACCCCACAGAGTGGGAGAAAATTTTCACAATCTATACATCTGACAAAGGACTAATATCCCGAATCTGTGACAAACTCAAACAAATCAGTAAGAAAAAAGCAAACAATCCCATCAAAAAGTGGGCTAAGGATATGAATAGACAATTCTCAAAAGAAGATATACAAATGGCCAACAAACATATGAAACAATGCTCAACATCACTAATGATCAGGGAAACACAAATCAAAACCACAATGTGATGCCACCTTACTTCTGCAAGAATGGCCATAATCAAAAAATTGAAATACAATAGACGTTGGTGTGGATGTGGCGATCAGGGAACACTTCTACACTGCTGGTGGGAATGTAAAGTAGTAAAGCCCCTATGAAAAACAGTGTGGAAATTCCTTAAAGAACTAAAAGTAGAACTACCATTTGATCCAGCAATTCCACTGCTGGGTATCCACCCAGAAGAAAAGAAGTCATTATTTGAAAAAGATGCTGTACACACATGTTTATAGCAGCACAATTCACAATTGCAAAATCATGGAACCAACCCAAATGCCCATCAATCAACTAGTGGATAAAGAAACTGTGGTATACCTATATATAATGGAATACTACTCAGCCATAAAATGGAATGAATTAATTGCATTCGCAATGACCTGGATGAGACTGGAGACTATTATTCTAAGTGAAGTAACTCAGGATTGGAAAACCAAACATCCTACGTTCTCACTAATATGTGGGAGCTAAGCTATGAGGACACAAAGGTAAAATAATGATGCAATGGACTTTGGGGACTTGTGGGGAAGAGTGGAAGTGGGTGAGGGATAAAAGACAACATATATGGTGCAGTGTATACTGCTCGGTGATGGGTGCACCAGGATTTCACAAATCACCACTAAAGAACTTACTCACATAACCTAATACCACCTGTACTCCAATAACTTAAGGAAAGTAAATAAAATAAGGAAAAATAAAATAATAAATGATATTTGGAAACATTACCCTCAGAAAGTGAAACAGAATTTGAAGTCTGATATTAGTGAGGTTTACTGTCTGCTAGACAAACAAAATAGCAGCATTCTCCAGAGGATTATAACAGGACCCAGAGTCTCACAACACGATTTTCAAAATGTTAGAAAGACAATATTAGTTATTTTGACATACAAAAGAACTAGGAAAATAACCAATTGTAAAGGATTATCTTTTGATAATCAACAGATATCATCCTGAAATCCCTAGAGGCTGGAATTATCAAAGACTTCAAATCATCTATTATAATTACATTCCATGAAGTAAAGGTAAACACTCTTGAAATAAATTGGAAGTAAAAGTCCTAGGCATAGAAATAGAAGTTATGCAAAAGAACCAAATAGAAATTTTTATCATTGAAAAATATAATATCTGAAATAAAAAATGTACTGAATGGCCTCATTAGCAAAATGGATAGGACTGAGGACAGTCAATGAACTTGAAGGGAATTCAATAGAAATTACTCAACTTGAACAACAGATTAAAGATTTTAAAAATAGCTTATCTACATTTGGATAAAAATAAACACACTTTAGGGTTATTATTAAAAATATTCTCTGCATGACTCTGAACAAGTAGTAAAATACCAAGACTATCCCTTTTTATGACATAATAATAAAGAAATTGGACATATATGTCCTATTTGGTCATAAAAATGTGTAATACTTGGGATTGTCCATGAGCTGTATATATTCCCCTGAGGGAGGTACTAAGTAAAAGCTTGGATGATCAAAGATTAGAAAAAAGGTTTGAGGTTTGCAGAAATATTTAATCCAATTTTTATATTGCTGTCTGAGGTCAAGTCAGTGTAGCTAGCAAATAATAAAGTTGCCATTTGACAATGTTTCAACATTGTTACATCTGTTTTATAACCAATAGTTATTGCTTCACTGAAGAATTCCTTGACTGGGGGATGTTATGTGCACCTGCTCTGATGCATTCACTGGGGACTTGGTCTAATATGGGGGCAATCTCAGCAGCCTGTTCTTTGTGCTAATGTTTCTATGCTTCTTCCCGCCTTTGAGGGAGTTCATTTCTTATAAGGCCGTGAAGTCAAGGCTGACCATACAATGGTACTTTTAAAATGTTTAACGCTTTCTAATCTGATGGATCTGAAATGGTATCTCATGGTGGTTTGATGTGCATTGTTCTGATTAACAGTGCAGGCGGTACTCACTTAAGCATAGTGGTGTGGGGCTTTAAAAATGACTATGCAAACTGAAACCATGCAAAGTGATCTGAATAATCAATGGAATAATTTACAGCTGTTCTTTGACCTTTTAAAACTCTCTTACTGTTGTTTACAAGTGTATAGAAAAAATGAAAAAAGTAATGCTAATAGTTACTAAGTACACAGTAATTTAAAACATTAGAAAAATAGAGAATTAGTGTTTTATTTCTTTGAAAACAAATTAACAAGAGCAGTTTAATGCTTGTGCTTTCCTGTGTAACAAGATGCAGAGAAAGCACTTTTCCCATCCCTCGGTGAATTGCCATACTCCTTTCAAAGTTTGGAATATTTTATCCTTTCACTATGATAAAAGTACAAATATCTGAAATTTCCATTATGGTGAAGTTTTTTGCAGTACCAATTTCTCTGGGACTTCTTTATTCTTTTTAATATAACCATGCTTCTCTTTCACATCAATAAGTTTATCCTCACTATTTTCCTCTGGCATCACGTTGGAGTCTCTCAGTTGGTGACAGTGTCAGCACACCCATCGTGAGCTAGATTCTTTGTAACTCCACTTATATTTGTTTCAAAACTTCACTTCCAATGTTATCGCTGTATTTCTTTGCTGCACTTTCATCTTTGTTGGCCAATTTCTTCTCTGTAAAAATGTTACATGGTGTTACTCCTAGCAAGGAAGCAACACAGGCTAGGCACAGTGGCTTGTGCTTATAACATCAGCACCTCTGGGTGGCCAAACCAGGGAGAATTGCTTGAGGCCGGAAGTTTGAAAATATCCTGGGCAACAGAGTGAGACCCTATCTCCATATGTGTGTGTGTGTGTGTGTGTGTGTGTGTGTGTGTGTATTTAAATTAGCTAGACGTTGTGGCATGTACCTGTAGTACCAGCTACTTCAGAGGCTGAGGCTGGAGGATCACTTGAGCCCCAGAGATTGAAACTGCAGTGAGCCATGATTGCACCACTGCACTCCAGCTGGGGCCACAGAGTGAGACCCTGTCTCTAAGGAGAAAGAAGAAGAGAAGAAGAAGAAGAAGAAAAGGAAGAAGAGGAAGAAGAGGAAGAAGAGGAGGAGGAGGAGGGAGGAGGAGGAGGAGGGAGAAGACACACAACTATATAGATTGTTGACTGTTTATAAATTAGATAACAGATATGCAATGACCAATTATTCATAGGCTTAAAAAGAGGTGAGATAGTTAATCATTGATCATGATGAGCGTCTTTTATTACACAGTAAACCGAAGAACTAGCAGCAAAGTTTGTACTTCATGTAATTACTCACAGTTAACATACCCTGGTGTTTGAAATTTAAACTATGTTGTTGTAATACTTGTTGTTTAACTAAACTTTGTGACTAAAATCTGGGCATATGAGAACTGTGCAAAGTGAGGACTGCCTGATATCTAGAGCATCTCTTAATATGCATATTGGCCTTTCAGATCTCCTGTCCTGAAAATTGCTGGTTTCAAACTTTTGACACTTTTTTCTATTTGGTAGCACATATTTTTCTTGTTGATTTTCAATGAACTGTTATGTGTGTTCAACATATTTACCTTTGTTAGTCATATACAAAGTAAGGTTTACCATTTGTAACTTACCTTTCAGCTGTTTATGCTGCTGTCATTGAGATTATATTTTTCATTTTAATGTAGTAAAATGTGTCTATCTTTCCCTTTATTGTGATTTTTATATCTTTTCCAGAAGTGCGTTTGTACTCTGCTACTGTAAATATATACTTTTATATTTTCTTATAAGCTTTTTTAAATAAGTGGATTAGAGTTTATTAAGTAAGGAGTGAAGGAGGTATGGCACAAATAGATGTATGTAACACCAAACTGAAAAGAATCTGGGGTTTTTGAAAAAAAAATCTTTCAGTTACAGTTATACACAGGGCCACTTTCTCCACCAAAGACACAGGGACCTCTAAAAGGAGAAGAGGAAATAAGTCTCATGGTAGGGCCAATTGTTGTTCCTGGGTCTTGGAATAATCTTGACTAAGCTTTCAAAGCCAGACAATGGGCTAAGAGTCGAGACTCCATAGTGGATGCAGTTTGACCCAGCAAGATTGCTGTGACTGTGAAGCCCTGAGTGGTAATGCAGGTGCGGTGCGTGTTGTGAGCTGAGAGCACTGGCTATGGCCCTGGTGGAAGCAGTAGAGGTCGTAGGTAAGGGTGACTGCCTTGCCCAGACATCCTATGGGTACTGTTGGGTTCTTGCACGTCTTGCAAAGGAACTTTTCCTTGAAACTTTCTGGGTTGCTGCAGTGGGGCTAAACCCCTCAATGACTGCTGATTGCGATGGTTCAAATGGTGCCCCTGGAGTCACATGGTTGGGATTCGCCATGGGCAACTATGGAGAGAAAATCTACAATTTGCTTTTCTTGTCTTATTGCATTGTATATTCATTTCCACTGTAATTTTGGACAGGGTGTTAGTATCATATATTCCTAAGTTATTGTCCTGACACTGATAGGAATGCTTCTAATTTTTGAAAAATCAAATAGTGTGGTTTTTGGTAAGTACTGGTAAATTTGCATTGTAAGAATAAGAATGTTTTCTTTTATTCTGACTGTGAGAAGTATTTGTGTTGAATAGATTTTGCATTTTATCAAATTATTATCCTGTTTGGGATAATATAATTTTTCTTCTTTAATATTTAATGTAATGAATAAAAAATATATTCTAAAAGCATACAAAGGCAATGACAGTATATGAGAATCAACAACCTACTGTCTTCACATAGCACACTTAAGCTCCATTAGCCAGCATCATTAGTCAGTCTTTTCCCTGTAAGAAAACTACCATGGGAAACCAACTTCTAGAGTAATTGTTGTCCAAAGCAGAGGTGCCTCAGTGAAGTCAATTCTGGTTGAATCTCTGTAATGAGCTCCTTCATCTAGTTCAAAGGAAAGGTGTACCTTTTATTTTATTTTATTATTTATTTATTTTGCCTCTGCCTGGCTCTTTGCCTTTCTGAGCTTTCAAACACAGATTGCATTGAGGAGTAATTATCTTGAGTCATGGGATCAAACAAAGTAATTTAGAACAACTTGCATTCACCTCATACTCTTACATTCAACTTTGAGGTTACAAAGTGGTACTGCATTGAGCCATGTGGTTGAAGTCCCAAGAATTCACATTCATTTATATGCAAGCACAAGATCTGTGTTACTCTAAGCTGTTAGGTTTTGCTTGTAAATGACCATCTTCATACTCATGCCCGCTCCTCTATGTCATCTTTATCACCCTCAAGGTGAGTTTATGAAGCACTCTCCTGAAAACTGAAGACTGAACTAGAGGTGACTGGGCAGACACAAAAACTGTCACGTGGAGGCTCACATGCTTTGCAAGTCTGCTTTGCTCACAGAGATACAAAACAAGGATTGATTCTATCCACTGTGGGGTGTCTGCAGGCTCCTGCCAGATACAATTATGGCTTTAAAACAAAAACAAACCCAATAAAGAGAAGAGTATGATGAGCAGCTCAGGAGCACAGCTTTTTTTTGGCAGCCTTTAGCAAAACCCAGCTGACTTTCATTTGGTTTTCATTGTGCCTACAAACAGGAAAGGCAGGATTCATAGCCTGCCAAACAGCCACTCTTCCCTTTTGAAGCAACTTTATCAGAAAGGCACATTGCTGATACTTTTCAAATCAGCCTATGGAAGGAAAAGAAGAGGCAATGTTTAATCCACTTAGCCCTACTTCATTCCCACAAACTGCCACCTACACACCACCAACACACATACCAGACACTCCTTAAATGTAATCCATGTCTCTGTTCCAATGCAAGAGATGAAATGTGCTTCAAAATGGCCACAGAAAGCTCCCTGGCCTCCTACTCCATACTCTCTTCAGCAACCAGGGAGAGGAAGTGTTAGACAGCTTTATGTATTTGTTTACTTGCTTTTTATTTATTTTTCTTTGTTCATTTTCTGTAAGCTAAATGTTGACGGGATTTTAAAAAACACTTTTGTTACTGCTTTATTCATAGAATCCAAAACAGTGTTTGGCATATATTAATGCTCAATAAATTTCTGTTGGAAGGAGAATAAATAAAATAATATTTTCTTCCATTGCAACCAGCATGGTGTTTGTACTTGGCTGGAGAGAATTACATAAAGAATGACAAATTCATGAAATTCTGTTGTCTCCTATGCTGTGTCTGTGCTGGAGCTCTTCTGAGGAATGTAATAATTCAAGTTAGAGGGTTTGGTACTGATTTCAATGTGTAATACTGAGATGAGATGAAAACATCACTGGGTAGATGTAAAAGGGAATTTGGATTGTATTTAACTCTCTTCCTTTTCCAACCTCTTTCCTATTGTCCTAATTCCAGGAATACCCCTAAATCTAGAATTGCAGATAGTTGAGTTCTGTACCTGAATGACCTAAGACTCTTGGGAAAGAAGGTTACCGACTTGATGGATCGGATTCTTTAGCAAAGAAAAACCTAGTAAAACCAGGTCTAGTCTAGACCTAGTTTCTCAGGGAGGCATTTGGGTCACCACAATCTCCTCAAGATTTAGGATTGTGAAATAACTTCTAGCGCCAGTATTAGGGTATTCAGTTAAAGTTTCCTAAGGAAATTGATCAGGCTTCCAATTAATCAGATTTAATATTTTGTAAAGAAGGAAAAGGAATTAGCACAATTTTGTCCCCATGCTGAGATCTTCCAGAAAGGCAAAATATACAAAGTGGCAAGCATAATATATATACACCACTCCCTACTACATATTAGGAAATAATTTTGTTTTCTTGTTAAGTGTATATTCCTGTCTATATCTGTGTATTCAATGTGTATGATTGTTCTGTATGTGTAGCAAGTGTGTGTAATATGTGTATGTGTGCAAATATACACGCATGCACACATTCAGCAAATAGCTACCTATTTATATGTCTAACAGGTTTCAGATGTGGAGATAGAGAAGTGAGCACTTGTAGACACATTATTTCTTGTTCACTAAAATTGGTGTTATTCTTATAATGAATGGTAATAACTCTTATTTTCCTCTAAATAGCTTAAAGCAGGTAGGCATAGACCTTTCTTGACTTAGAACAAAATGTTGGTGCCAGAAATAGAATTTAAAGGAAAACAACAAAGTGCAATCTAAACTTACAAGTTTCAAGTTTGACTTTCTCATGATTTGGGGAAAGTATGACTTTTTTGTAGCTTTCATATGAACCACCACTAATGGTATAACAGAATGAGGTGTCTCTGAGAGAAATAGGACCTATACAAAGTGACCTGGAACACATGGGAAAAGATGAATTCTAAAAAGGATTTCACCTCACAAGCTTTCACTTAATGCTAAGATTTCTACTGCCAAAGTTACTTTTTAGGTTTATCACTGCCTCTATTAAAACACACATACATTGTGCATCCTTTAATGATGGGGGTACATTCTGATTAATGCATCATTGGACGTTTTGTCACTGTGCTAACATCATAGAGTGCATTTATACAAGCCTAGATAGTATAGCCTACTGCACACCTAGGCTATATGGTATAGCTTACTGATTTTAGGCTACTAACCAGTACAGCATGTTGTTATACTGAACACTGTAGACAATTATAGCACAATGGTAAATATTTGTGTTTTGTAAACATAGAAAAGGTTTAAAAAAAGGTATAAAAGATAAAAAATAGTACACTTATATAGAGCACTTACCATGAATGGAGCTTGCAGGACTGGAAGTTGCTCTGGGTGAGTCGGTGAGTGAGTGGGGAGTGAATGTGAAGAACTAGGACCTTACTCTACACTACTGTAGGCTTTATCAACACTGGACACTTAAGCTACACTAAATTTACTAAAAGAATTTTATAAATATTATTAAGGTTAATAATAAGTTAATCTTAGTTTACTGTAACTTTTTACTTTGTGAATTCTTAATTTTTAAAAATCTCTTTGACTCTTGTAATAGCAGCTCAAAACACACATTGTACAACTATACAAAAATATTTTTCTTAGTTCTTATTCTATAAGCATTTTTTTTCTCTCTTTCTTTCTTTCTTTCTTTCTTTCTTTCTTTCTTTCTTTCTTTCTTTCTTTCTTTCTTTCTTTCTTTCTTCTTTTTTTTTGAGATGAAGTCTCATTTTGTTGCCCAGGCTGGAGTGGAGTGGCGCAATCTCAGCTCACTGCAAGCTCTGCCTCCTGGGTTCACGCCGTTCTCCTGCCTCAGCCTCCCAAGTAGCTGGGACTACAGGCAAGCGCCACCATGCCCGGCTAATTTTTTGTATCTTTTTTATTAGAGATGGGGTTTCACCGTGTTAGTCAGGATGCTCTCTATCTCCTGACTTGTGATCCACCTGCCTCGGCCTCTCAAAGTGCTGGGATTACAGGTGTGAGCCACGGCACCCAGCTTCTATAAGCATTTTTCTATTTTAAAAATGATCATTTTTCTTTTTTACTTTCAAAACTTTTTGTTAAAAACTAAGACATAAACACACACATTAGCCTAGGCCTACACAGGGTCATGATCATCAATATCACTGTCTTCCACCTCCACTTCTTATCCCATTGGAATCTCTCCAGGGGCAATAACAAACATGGAGCTGTCATCTCCTATGATAGCAATGCCTTTTTCTGGAAGCCTCCGAAAGAAGCTGCCTGAGGCTCTTTCACAGTTGACTTTCTTTTTATAAGTAGAAGGAGCGCACTCTAAAATAATGATTAAAATGTATAATAAATAAATACATCAACCAGTAACAGTCATCCCTTTTCAAGTACTATATACTGTACATAATTGAATGTGCTAGACTTTTATATGACTGGCAGAACAGTAGGTTTGTTTACCTCAGCATCACCATAAACACCCTGACTTGGGATGGCTACAACATCACTAGGCAACAGCAATGTTTTGGCTTCAGTATAATCTTTGGAGACCACTGTTGCATCTGCATCCATCATTGAACCGTGGTTATGCGTTGCATGACTGTAATCCAGAGTGAGTGAGATTGTAAGCTGCTGTAAATTAATACCATCTTAATGTGATTATCTTATTGAATCTTTCCAAAAGATAGTTCATTGTGTACAGGGCACAGCAGACAAGAGAAGAGGAGGTGCTCTCCAGGGCAAGGTACCGCATAGGGACCCCCTTTGTCAAAAAGCTGACCCAGGCAGGGGACTGGGACGGGTGAAGAAGAGAGGAGAGAACTGAGTGAGGGCAGACTGGGGTTTACTCTGATGCGAAATAAGGATCATTAGCTATATGGGGATCGTATTTCTTGTATTTACACTCATGAGCCCAAGAACAGCATGGTAGACGTTATAATTAAATCATGTGCATTTGAAATTACTATATTATACTAACAGAATCAGAAAGTACCATATGTTAAGCAGCACACAAAGAAAATCCGTTGTCCTGTAAGTCCTCATATTAAAGTGACTACAGATTGCTAGGTGAGAATTTATAATTTTGAAGTGTTTTAAGATTATTGGATATGTATGAAAAGCAAGTATAAAAGTCCTCATTGTGTATCAAATGAAAGAGACCCTGGAGGAGACAACTGGGCTAATTAGAAACTAAATTTTATTCTAAAACCAGAATGCCAATCTGTTGATTTGCAAGGGTAAATGTAACTTCCAAGATAAGAGGAAACCAGCATGTCTGCTTACTCCAAGGTAGCCACATGGGAACCTGAATGATCTGGGTATTTAGGGATGGACTTGAGAATTGGATAGACATGACTGTGAACCCTGGCTCTGCCATGGACCAGCTTGTGCCCTCAGCTGGTTTTCTAACCTTTCTAAACCTCAGCTAATACATTTGTTCTATATTTTTTGTAAAATGGAGGAAATAGTCCTTACTTTAAAGGGTTATGATATCATGTGTGTAAAGAGAAGAGCACAGTATTGACACTGGTTAGGCAAACAGTAAATGGTGGTTTTTATCATTACTCATGTCATTCAAATAGATGATGATATCAGCTCTTGTGTGGCCCTCAGACTAAGTCCTTCTCCCCTGAAACAGTATTGGAATAGAAACTTATTGATGTTTAATGGGTTCATAAGTAGTGGATTCCTACCTTTAAATTTTTGCACTCCTCTGATTCATGCACTTGGTTTAATGTTTGCTGTTGAAGGTTAAAGAATTGTGGAAAGATTATAGCAACAACCAGGCAAAAATTAGTTTTTGCTTTGCTGTGACACCTCATACAATGCCAGCATCCTGGTACACCGCCCAGATTTCAGGGTCTCGTCTCGGCTCCCTAGTTTCAGAAAGTGCAGCTTGTCATTGCCCCAATTTGTCTGGAACCATGGAGACATTTTAAGACTAAACACAAGAGATATATAAATTATCTGAATGCCAGTTTAGTTTATTAATATTGATGGAGATTGGCAAGAAAATGTTTCCAGGAAACAGAGTGTTCGAGCATTTTACTGGGGCATGTTTTCCTCCATGCATCTATGAACTACAGGCTATGAGTTGACTGACAAGAATTACATTTGAGCAGTGGGAAGTCGATTGTCAAGAGAAATGTTTCATGCAGACTTCAATGAGGCCTAAACATCCTTGCACTGAAACGAGAATTTTATTGTAAACTTTCTAATCAACAAAGAGTCATTATACCCCTGTGACTCAAACATGCTTGTCACGATAGTACTGTATAACAAATCACCCTGTGACTCCAGACATCATAACATTAAACATTGATTTAGCTCACATGTCTGTGGATCAGCGGTCTAGCCTGGACTAGTGGGTATTCTGGCCTCAGCTGAATTCACTCTCATATCTGGCAGTGGGCTGTGAGTAAGCTAAAGTGACAACGATGACTTAGCCATGTATCTTTCTTCCTCCAGCAGGACAGAAAGAATATGTTATCATGGCAGTGTCAGGGGGTAAGAACTGAGCCCAAGGTGCAAGCTCACGTCAAGCTCTGTTTAAGTCATATTTGCTAAGTCTGTTGGCCATGGCGAATCACATAGACAAACTTGGAATTAGTGAGTGAAGGCACTAAAAGTTACCCAGAAAGGGCAACGGATATAGGGAAGTGTGAAGAATCAGGGCTGTCAATGCCATTGATTGATCGGAAGCTCACCTTGCTACACATCTGTCTCTAATCTTGACTCTGTGAGATGCAGTCTTAACAAGTTTTACGGATGGCCTTTTCATGATATTGACAGGCGATCT
This sequence comes from Macaca fascicularis, assembly GCF_037993035.2. Lineage (NCBI taxonomy): Eukaryota > Metazoa > Chordata > Mammalia > Primates > Cercopithecidae > Macaca > Macaca fascicularis. The sequence goes on along the minus strand of NC_088388.1, from coordinate 126,204,691 downwards.
CTTTCTTTTAAAACTAACATTTTTTTTCTGATTAAAATAATAAGGCTTATGGTAGAAAATTTACAAAATTGAAGACATCTCACCATCTAGAAATCATCTCTTACTTTTTAACTTGAATCTTTTCAGATTGTTCCATGTGCTCTTTTCAATTCATTGTGAGAAATACAGAACAATACTATTAAGAAAATTACAATTATCTATAACTCCAACGCTAAGAAATAACCAGTTAGCATTTTATCATATTTCCATCTGGTATTTTCTATTCTGTGTGTATGCGTATTTGGATATATATTTGCATGTATTATCATATCACATGTCTGATTTTGTATCCTGTTCTCTTAAAACTGTTACATCAATAGCATTTTTTATTTCAAATTTTTAAATGATGATTTTAGTGAGTATATTTAATTATATGAATATACTATAATTTAATTAATAATTCCTTAACTATTATGCAATAGGTTGTAGAAAATCATTAGTTCCATGATTCAACCAATTTTTGAAGCTCTTACCTACAGTTCAAGGTCCTGTTCTTGTTAGTTGCAACAAAATAATGGTTTTGGCAGTCAGGGTTCCTCTTCTAATGTAACTTCTTAAATAGGATTGTAATTGGTACTTTATGTACATTTTTGTTCTCATCTCTAATTATTTTTAGAATAAATTCTTACAAGCAGTATTATAAGGTTGAAAGACAGGAATATTTTTACTATTCTTTAAACGTAAATAAACTGCTCAAATACATGCCCAAAGGCCATATCAAGTTATGTCTTTCATGTGAATGAGAATGTTTCTTTATGTCATTGGCCCTTCACACACATCCCATATATAATTTTTGAGAGAAACTTCTTGCTGTGATTTCATATTTTTTATTACTAATTGAACGCATTTTCCATATTTATATTTCTCTTTTATTTTTTCTTATTAACTGCTCTAATTACTTTCTCATTGATTGACATAAGCTTTTCATATATTAAGGATATTGAGCCTTTTCTGCCATATATGTTGCAAATGTTTTCTCTTTTTTGTATTACTTGTTGTTTATGTTTTGACATAAAAAGGTTTAAAATTTTATCCAGTCAATTCTATTGATTGCTTCCTTTGAGATATTCCCATTAGTTTTAAACATGAACAATTTGCCTTATCAAGGATGGGACAATTATTCATTTGTATTTTCTTCCAATTTATTTCTTTTTTAATGGGAATCTTTAATTCATCTAGATTTTATTTTGATGTTTAGTTTTATATGAGGATCTAAATTGATTTCTTTTTCCTCATAAACTTAGCCTATTTTCCCAGAACCATTTATTGAATAATTGACCCCTCATCATTGATTTGTGAAGCTTCCTCTGTCACATATTAACCATGAAGACACAAACTCGAGTCTGCTTCGGGGCCCTGTTTACTGGTGGATTTTAGTACTTGCTGGATATTCAGTGGCAACACACATTTGCTACACATAGTCTGTACTTTTATAAAGATACAGAGCCATGTAGAGAAAAGAATATGACTTTTGAGATAAAATCTGGACTCAAATCCAGGTTCTACAGCTTGCTGATTACATGGACCTGAGCAGCCGTTTAATTTTTCTGAATCTCAGCTTTCTCAACTGTAATATAGTTACAATAATACCTCTTGATATATTGTTGTATGAAGCAAGTCAACACACGTGGAAGAACTTTGTGAACTGTAAAAGGCTTTACCAATGTTAATTTTTATAATTAGTATAGATATGACCTGGACTCCAACTTTATTATGCAGCCCTATTAGACATGGTTAGTTTTTAATTCGGATAAATTCAGTAAAGGAAGGTGAAAAAGTAAGTAAAAGCCAAGCCAGGCCTCCGCTCTATTATGCTTTGAAGAGGAGTCCTGAACCATCTCTAAAGCGTATTTCCCATTTTTGTTCTATGTAACTGGAAATCAACGTGGTAAATACCAAGCAGGATAGGTATTAATTAATGAGGTCAAGTGTAAATGCCATTAGATGTGGAAGAGACAAAGTAAAGCAATTAGTGGGAATGCTATAGAAAATGGTTTAAACAGTAGCAAAGAAAGACTATAAACACAGAAACCTAGCCTTGAGAAATACTTCACTGAAGAAAGGAAGCAGGTGTCGAAGTGACTTCTCTTGCAAACCTGTGAACTCAGCATTAGCTTGATACACAAGGACAAACAGCAAAATACTGCTTCTCAACCAAAACAATTAGCAGAAAACTTAAACTAGAGTTCATGAGTTTGGAGAGTAAAGAAGAAACAAGGTTTGTTTCCATTTCCCTGCAGCCCTAGCTTGAGAATGAAAAAAGCGTCTTCCAGTGTCCAGAATATTCTCCACGGCCCAACCTAAAAATCCTCAGTGATCTGCATAATGGAGACACCACTGCTTCCACAGTTTCTCAAAATTCCTTGAAAAGCCTGTAATCCCAGCACTTTGGGAGGCCAAGGTGGGCAGATCACTTGAGGTTGGGAGGTTGAGACCAGCCTGGCCAAAATGGTGAAACCCCATCTCCACTAAAAATGCAAAAATTGGCTGGGCACGGTGGCTCACGCCTGTATCCCAGCACTTTGAGAGGCCGAGGCGGGCGAATCAAAAGGTCAGGAGATCGAGACCATCCTGGAAACACGATGAAACCCCATCTTTACTAAAAATACAAAAAAATTAGCCGGGCGTGGTGGCCGGCGCCTGTACTCCCAGCTACTCAGGAGGCTGAGACAGGAGAATGGCGTGAATCCAGGAGGGGGAGGTTGCAGTGAGCCGAGATCGCGCGGAAATCGCGCCACCGCAACCCAGCCTGGGTGACAGAGTGAGACTCCATCTCAAAAAAAAAAAAAAAAGGCAAAAATTAGCTGGTGTTGTGGTGTGCACCTGTAACCCCAGCTACTCGGGAACCTGAGACAGGAGAATCGCTTGAACCTGGAAAGCGGCGGTTGCAGTGAGCCGAGATAGCCCCATTGCACTCCAGCCTGGGTGTCACAGCGAGACTCCGCCTCAAAAAAAAAATTCCTTTAAGAATTAGCTCATAAAGCCATAAGGAATAATCACATCCCATCTGTACACTCAAGATTGAATCTGTTTAATAATCGCTAAACAGAACTCATATTCACCTACAGCAGCAGGCTTATAGTAGATATTTGATTCATTAGTGTTGACTTGGATTAAAGAAATCATGCCATCTCTAGATTCAGTTAGGTGACTACTTATTGGGACCTCTCTTCCTGGTGACTGTTCTAGGCATGAGAGGGATGCGGAGCTAAATCAGACTTTGTTTTCTTTGCTCACGTATCTAAAGTTTAGTAAAGGGATAGTAAATACATTCATAAGTATAAGATAAAAAGTTATGGATGGCATAAGCTTGATATCGACAGGATATTCCATGAATTCAGTGGAAGGAAAAAGACACAGGCATAGGGAAAGCATGGAAGTCTTTATCAAAGAACAGACGTGTCATGAAATGCAAGAGTGAGTGAGTGAGAGAGAGAGAGGCACTTGTGATAGGTAACACAGCATTAGCAATGTGCTGGTGGTACAAAGATGAAGGGGATGTAAATAGGAAACTGAAACAAGATCAAATGCAGTGTTAGTTTTCGATAGACTAGTTAGTATCGTGAGTATCAAGTTGTGGAATGCGGCTGGGAACTGAAGCCCCTAGATCAGGGCCCTATTCTTCTGCAGGACGGGGTTCTGCTGTCATTCACATCACTGCCCAAGGTAAGGATTTATTTATTGCATAGGTCGCTATTCCTGATTTCACCAGTGAATCCTAAATTCCCCTATAAAAGCATCTGCCAGCCACATGGCTTTTCAAATGCTTTCTACTCTAAGCTGAAATATAATCACAGAAAAATAGGCCATGGCACTCTTCATTTCTTTCTTTCCTTTTTTTTTTTTTTTCTTTAGCCTAATTGTCAAATGGCTTGTGGTTGGATAATAACATGATATTGTAAAATTAGCTATTACTCGTACATAGTAAGAGTTAATATTTATAAAATGCTTTTCTATAGTTTATTCCCTCTTACTGGTACATCTGTGTGTAGCCAATTAAAGACATGAATATAATCTTACCTACTCAAATTCCGTCAATGGAGAATTTCAGGGATTCCAAAATGTAAAGAGGTGATGTAAGTAAAAAATACAATTTAAAGAACAACTCTTCACATTCAATAAAAGAAGATTAGATTTCAAACTTATAAGCCTAGACCAGCCCTGACCGTCTGATTTTTGCCCTCTCTGTTACCTCAGGCTAACCAGGTAGACACTTAGGATCCCAGCTTCCTCATCCATAGGAAAGGAGAAGAAAAATATCTATCAATCACATGATTCATATGATGATATAACTACTATGGGTAAAAATGTTTCACAATCTGTAAAGCATCAGGCATATGGAAGAAATTGCTCATGAAAATAAAGCAGGTTCTCCAGTGGTTATTGTTTTGTTTAAAGTCATTTCATTATCACCGCTTACCTGCCAGGACCACCGTCCATGTGGAGGTGACACGTTCTCCCCATGTCTGCATGGGTCTTCTCCAGGTACTCCCATCTCCTCCCCTATCCCACAGGTGTGCACACTTGGAGAACTGGCATGTCTACATGGTCCCATTCGAGTGAGTGTGGGTACATATGAGTGTTCCTCGAAATGGAATGGTGGCCTGGACAGGGTTGGTTCCCACATTGTGCCCTGAACTGCAGGGACAGACTACAGCGATCCTCAACCCTAATCTGGAATAAGCCAGTTAGAAAATGAATGAACGAATACAAATTATTGTCAGATAGAAATATGTAATGTCGGCCAGGCACGGTGACTCATGCCTGCAATCCCAGCATTTTGGGAGGCCAAGGCAGGCAGATCAGCTGAGGTCAGGAGTTCGAGACCAGCCTGGGCAACGTGGTGAAAACCCGTCTCTACTAAAAATACAAAAATTAGCCGGGCGTGGTGGCGTGTGCCTGTAATCCCAGCTACTCAGGAGGCTGAGGCAGGAGAATCGCTTGAACCCGGGAGGCAGAGGTTGCAGTGAGCCGAGATTATGCCACTGCCACTGCACTCCAACCTGGGCAACAGAGCAAGACTCCATCTCAAACAAACAAACAAACAAAAAAAGAAGAAATTTGTAATGTCTACAGGAGGAAGTGCCCCTGACAGTTTTCACTTTGCAAACATTTATTCTTTGATTTGAGCCACCACCACGGTGACCACGGTCACTTACTGGTTCACCAAAAACTTGGTAAAGAATTATCTTACTTGTTTGTATTAATCTTTCTTAAGTGTCTGTATAACTCACATGTTTTTCAATGTTTAATATTAGAAGTATTTTTGTCTTTCTTTAGAAGTTTGGTGATATTATTGTGACCCAAAATATGCCATAGGAACTTAACTCTTGTTTCTATCAATTAACCTATGGTAAAATGGGTTTTTATTTGGTGTTTTGCTTAAAGTTATGGTTCCCAAGAACTTATCCATGGTGTTTGACGAGGACTTGCCATAACAAGTCTTCCCAAACACACTTTATTTCCACTCCTTTCTTTAATTATTTCTGCTGCTTATGATTACATGTTTTCTATCTACCTTGCCATCTATTTTCCTGTCCTGACCCACATCTGTAGACTTCATTTTGGTATCTGGAAATTAACAGGCTATTTCTATTCTAATCAGTGCACATTTCTTCTGGCTTTTAGCTGAAACTACCCTGAGCATAGGCAGCTTTCTTGTCAATTTCAGAGTATGCTACTTGGCGTTTCCTTTCCCAAGGTGCAGGCTTTGACATTCACTCCGCTAAGGGTATGCACGTTCCTAAGTCTTTGTATATCCAAATCGGTGGAGAGTGGCCTTTCTGCCCAACGTGGGCCACACTGTGTCTTTCCACCCTCAGTTTTCTACAAGTACCACTGTTCTCTCTCAGGTTACTGCCTAATCAGCTGCTTCTTGAGGTTTCATCATTTCCTTATATGAATATCATTGCACAGGATGCATAATATCATTAATGTTAGTAAATATAATTAACATGGATTAAGCATACTACACGGGCCTGGGGTTTATAAATTATTACATCAACTAATAACTCTTAAGCTAATATTCATTGGGAAATTACTACATATAGGGCACTGTAATTGATCTTGTTTCATTTATTATTAACAACAACTCTGAAAATTGGGTATTATTAGCTTTCTTTGGTAGGTAAGAAATTTGAAACAAAGTCAAGTGATGTGATTTGTTTAATATCACAAAATGTTACATGAACTAGCTGGAATGTGGAATCCAATATGATCGTAAACCCAAGCCCCTTCCATTCCATCATGACATCATGTTAGGCAAAGGCTTTGTGGTTTGCGGAGACACTGAAGTTCTCCTGCAAGATATATTGGACTGGGCCAGTCACCCTTCATCTTGTCATTATTTTTGAGGGCGGTTACCATGCCATTTGGGACCAAAAGAGATAGAAATAGAAATGAGAAGACCATTGATCATTCTTTGCTAAGGGCTGAGAGAAGAAATTTAGAAGCTCAGGACAAAGCTCTCCTGAGCAGGAAATGGAGTCAAGGCCCATTGGGTCTATCCATGTGCATATCACCAATCCAGCAACAGCTTGCTAGGGCCTGTGGCTTCTGGAAAGAGTGGTTTCTTCTACAGCTCAGCACTTCAGAGTCAAGTGTTGGGCAGTGCCCAGGAATTAACCATCTGTGGCATTGAGGGTTCACCTTAATCAGGGCCTATTTAGGTTGATTAGTGCCGTAATGGAGGCCAGCTGTTTCCTGATAAGTCAGGCAGGGCTCTGACTAGGTCCTGTGCACAACAGATACTGCTGCCTGCCAGAAAAATCCTGCTTCCACACCCAAAAAGAGCTCAGGTTTAGATCAGATCCCCTGGGCTCCCGTCATCTGCTTTTTGCAGGGGCTGAAGAGGGCTCGCTCAGTAGCTGACTCGCCTTTTCAGCCCTCCCATGGTTGTCTAATCCTGAGGCCATTTGTGATCATCAGATGACATAGTTAAAGGAAAAATGATTAGGAAGGTTCTTGCAGAACAGTAAACCAGACAGATCCAGAAGGTTGTTGCAGAACAATAAACCAGACAGATCCAATCTGCAATAAATATAGTTATAAAACAAGTGACATTAGCCAGAGAGGGAAAGGGCCAAACTCTCAGGACCTGAGTCTGCTGGGTAGCTCATCTTGACTGTGAACCTGTGGGCAGCTGTGGGATGCAACCTTGCTGCCATTAGATAATTTCATTCTGCTAATTCTCTGGAGATGAATAGAACAGCCCTGAGATTGTAAACTCTTTGGAGTAGAAACTGATTATCTTGCAGGCCTAGGTCAGCCAGGGCAATGGCACACATCAAAGTGTCTGCATGCAGTGTTTATCCCTCTCATCTGCACAGAATACTCTTGTCAAATTAATACAGCAAACTTGTTACAGTAAATGATGGTGCCTGGCTTTTCCTTCCACATAATACACCATTTATTTTTTCTTATTAGAATTCGGCTTTAACTGAAGGCTTTGCTTTCCAAATTTTTATGGATATATAACATAGTTTCATATGTGAAACTGCTAAAAATGTATAGATTTCTTATAAAATTAATGAAATGTAGATGTGACATTATCCTTACATATATGATCAATGACTCAAAGGTTCACTTCCTTGCAAAGTGAATCAACCTTAACTGCCTTGGTCAGAAAGAATATCTATCTACATCTCTACCTACCTATGTCTGTGTCATCCATATCTATGTCTACATATAGGGAGAGATCATTGAAATCTTGAATGTCTTATTTTATTTTACTTTTACTTTTATTTTATTTTGGATTCAGGAGGCACACATGCAGGTTTGTTCCAAGGGTAAGTTGCATGATGCTGAGGTTTGGGCTTGCAATCATCCATTGCCCAAGTAGTGAACATAGTATCCAATAGGTAGTTTTTCAAACCTTGCCTCTCTCCTTTCTTTCTCCTCTCTAGAGCCCTAGTGTCTATTGTGCCAGTCTTTGTGTCTGTGTATACTCAATGCTTAGCTCCCACTTATAAGTCAGAACATGCTGAAACCTGAATGTCTTAATTTTTATGGAATCAATATGTACCATTTTTAACTATTCCAAAAAGAAATGTATTAGAAAAACTACTTGTCATTTGGTCTCAAGTAGCTTTATTATTTGCCATATGTTCTGCATGTATTAAGAGTAGAAGGAATGGGGGGTAGAACTTGGGTAATGTTGGATAACTAAAGCACCCTGCAAAGTGTTTATGAAATAATATTAATCTTAAAAATGGCAGAACAAGCGTCATATAGACTGTAATTGTAAATATATGAAGTAATCACGTATGTGTAAAGCATGCAATAATTAAAACAACTGCCATCAGATGATGGGATTATGAGATTCTCACTAGTAATAACATCTTTACTGTAGTTTAAGATTCTTCTCAGTCCTCTCTGAAGTCTATGTGGATTACATGATGAGTCCAAAGCCCATTCTCATACCCACTATGCTGCTTTCTGTTCCTCTCCCTCAAATCGGAGGGTCCTACATAAGCATCTGGCACAGAACTATGTGGCTGCATCGCAGGGCAACATGTTACTCATACAGCCAAATTAGAAAAGGATTGGAGTTGGGAGTCAAAGAAAGCTGTACTCCCTCCCTGACTCTATAGCAAAATAGCTGGAAAACATGGAACAGTTATTTATCTCTGGCTTATGTTCTCATCTGAAAAATGAGAGAAAGACCTTTTATCCCATCCTTAAGGAGTAAAGAATATCACATCGACGTCATGCTTAATGTGGTGCTTAGCCCACTGCAAGCCCTTAATGAAGTTTAGTTCCTCGGTCCCTTCTCCTAGCAGTTTCTACCTAAGTCACCATCCTCACTGTGCAGGGCCAATCATAAATAAGTAATAAAATGTTAGAATGGCAGGAAACCTTGGAGGGCACCTAGAGAGCCCGTATTTTAGAAAAAGAAGCAGAGAATGAGAAACAGGAAGGATACACGGGAAGAATGTCGCATATTCCAGGTGCCTGGAATTGTGAGAAAATCACTCTTCAATTTTTCTGGAAATTTATGCTGGAGATGATTTTTGCCAGCCTAAATTTCTTTACCCTACTGTAAACAAATAAAATGTTCCGGGAACACACAAGCTGACCGAAGAAAGGTGAGGCTTACTCTTTCCCTTTCTCTCTCATTTTAACCCATTGATCAGAAGGACAACATTTGAATTTAAATTTACTGTGGCCTCAGTCACCAAAACAAAGAATGCATTAAACCTTCAGTGGTTTCCCCTCTGCCTACCAGCTGCATTGTAAACCTAGACTTCCCTCTTCTCATGAGTCACATCCTAAGCAAAAACTCCAGCATGAAAGAAGAGAAGAAAACAGGTGGGAAGTTTGTCCCCTTTTCCCCCTTACACTGATAGGAAGACTACATGTGTACACAAGCATGCACACACAGAATACACATGTGTCTGCTCTGTTACTATTCCAGGCAGCAGGGCCACTTTCACAAGGATGACTGTGTCTCAGAAAGACTATGGCTCAGACAGCTGCAGAAAATGTAAAGACCCTTTTTTGCAAGGTCAGGACAAGGACAAATGGCTGATTTAGGCAGTAATAAGAGAGCGCCCTGTCACAGAAACTTTCAGCTGTATGATGCAAAATCTGCACTTCCCCCTCAAATGCAATGTGACTAGCAGTTCCCCTCTGTCCACACCAAGAGGGCACTCTATGAAATATACAAATCTACTTTGCTAACCACCGTTACCACATATTCTTGAGCAAACAGAACAGATTCTTCCAGACCACACTATTCTTTACATCTCCCTTTCCCACACTTGAAGGGTCTCCAATTTCTTAAATTGCTTTCAGTAATTTGTGTGGCTTTCATCCTAGCCTCTCTAGAGGTCTTGTCACAAAACAGCACGTGGCAAATCTGTTGTCTTCCTCCCTCGCAGGGTTACATTAGTTTTTATTTCTTACCTCCACTTCTTCCTAAATGGTGTCATCGGAGATTGACAGAAGCCTGAAATGATTTGTTGGGATTCCTCAGGCAGTAAATGCCTCTTCAGACTACTGCAGAGAAACACCAGTGTTATGGCTTTCCAGAATTGAATTTTGTAATGTTTGAAATAGAATCATAAGTGAAAAAAAAAATCAGAATGCAAAGTAATATGTAAACTACAACTGATAGAATGTGTATGCATGTAGATAGACTCTGAAACATTCTAGGCACTAGTAAGAATGATGGTTTGGGGGTGCTGGGATTAAGGTAGATTTTTCTTTTTTTTGTATTTTATTCTGTCATCATTGTTAATGTTTCCATTTTTTAAAGATCCCAAAAACACTTTCTGGGATTGACTGTCACTGGGATAAACTAAACTCAATCAACAATATGAGTAGCAGCTTGGTTTTCTTGCCAAATGGCTATACCCAGAGTTGTAATCATAGTATGAACTTTTCTTCTAATTAAGCAAAATTCCATCCAAGGTCAATGGAGGAAGAAACACAGAGGAAGGGGGGACTAACTGTTAAGCCACACAAAGCCAGCTAAATCTGTCAATCATTATGAGTCATCCAAATGTAGGAGTCACTCCAGGGCTTCAAACTTTGGAAGCTACAATAATTACCATTGGCATCCTTCAAAAGATGGTTGAAAGAACAATTACAGTTCACAAGGATACCTAATTTGAAAAGGATAGGAATTGGATCCTTGAATATTTGCCACAAACTAAGGGCAGAATTAGCAGACTATACAGTACCGTTTTATTCAGAAAACAAAAGCAACAACCAAAACCAAGTTTCCTTCACTCTTAATGTTTCCTTCTTTTCAGGATCAGCTTCTTTTTGTTTGAGGGCTCAGCAACCCTCAAACAGGTTTCAGGGATCAAAGGCTCCCTTATGTTGCTGTAGAAAATAGATCTGCCTTGCTTATTATAAAATTTGATCTTCCTAGATTTGGATACTGTATCTTTTTATTCTGGTCACAGCATAACCCCAGAGGACAGTCCATACTTAGAACATCTTAATTTTGCTTGTGGTTTTTTTGTTTTGTTTTTTTTGAGGCAGAGTCTCACTCTGTCACCCAGGCTGGAGAGCTATGGCCCAATCTCTGCTCACTGCAACCTCTGCCTCCTGTGTTCAAGTGATTCTCCTGTCTTACCCTCCCAAGTAGCTGGGACTACAGGCATGTGCCACCAAGGCCAGCTAATTTTTGTATGTTTTAATAGAGACAGGGTCTCAAACTCGTGACCTTGTGATCTGCCTGCCTTGGCCTCTCAAAGTGCTGGGATTACAGGTGTGAGCCACCATGCCCAGACAAAAGAACATCTTTAAACTAATCATTGCAGTGGTGGTTGGTAAATGATGTAAAACAGCTCCGTCACCTGAGTTTCTCTCCTTAGAGTTAAAACCAAATATGTAAACTACCACTAGTATCACCTTCCAGCCAAAAGTAACATTGCTTAATAGATGTCATTTGTAGGAGATATGATATAGCCTGCTTTTGTGAGCAACATTTGTACCTGCTACCAAACTCTAAACTTCTGCTGTTTTGCTTCTCACCGATTTGGCAACAGAGTAGAGGCTTCCTCTTTTCCTGAGCTTGAGGCAAGAGATATACCAAGATCTCTTCTCTGCTTATTGTTTCTAACTTTTCATCCTGCCTGTCTAGAAACCCCTTTGGTCAAAGTTTATTCCTGTTAGATTAAAAAAGCAAAAGAAGACTGTGATTGCTTGATTGCTTACATGAAATAACAGAACATAGGAAACTCAGATCTTAATAATATTCAATTTAAAATTTTTCAGCAAATATTTATTGAGCATTGCATTTGTTGGGGATACACATGTGGCTTCAAGAAGTTCAAAGATCAAAGAGAGAGAGAAGACAATATGCTGAACCTTTTGTCTTGCACTGTCCAGTACAACTTTCTGCAGTGGTACAAGGTTTTATGTCTGTGCTATCCAATATGTGACCTCCAGCTACCCATGTCTATTGAGCCTGTAAAATATACCTTGTATGGCTGAGAAACTAAAATTGTATTTACCTTTCATTATTGCACATGTAAATATCCACATGTGGCTGGTAGTTAGCACATTGCTGGTGTGTGGTGAGTCCAGAAGACAGAAATGTATCCAATGCAAGGAGAACACACAGCACAGACACCTCCCTTAGACTGGGACAGGAAGGGATGATTCCCTGAAAAGGTTGAAACTTGGCCTGAGTATTCAGTAATAAGTAAGAGTTAACAAGATAGAGAATGAAGGCAAAGAAGAGTTTCTCACATGGATATGACGGTGTATGTAAAGGTGCCAGAGGTGGGATAGCATGGCATGCTCTAGTGACTGCAAACAGTTCTCAGTAGCTGCCATTCAGGGCTTTTGTGAATTTACTGCAGGGTGAGGCAGGGGAAAGAGGCCGATCCCGGGCAGCCTTCTGACGTCGCTTAAGAAACAGTATTACCATCAGAGGCATCATCATCATTAATCTTGCTTTTAGAAAAAGCAACCCACTTGTAATACAGAGAATGGATTCAGTGGGAAAAAGACTCGAGTCAGGGAGACCAACCAACAGGCTAATGACCTAATCTTAGTGATAGTGTCAGAGGCCTGAACCGAGGTAATAGTAGACTGATGATTCTAAGAACACCAGTAATTTTCTAGCATCTGTCTGGAACCACTGCTACCAAAATGACATTCACAGGAAACTTTCCGTTCTACTTCAAAGAAGAGGTGGGTGGCATCACCATGTACTCATTTGATGTGAATGAAACAACCCAGAGATGGAGAGAAATCTAAAAATGCCTTCCTTTATAATATACTGTGAATGTTTATTTTAAGTCTAATAAGTGCTATCAATTTTTAGCCCAATAGTTTTTACTATTAAAAACATTTCTTTTGCAGAAAGAAAACAAAAGGACTTTAAATTTATGGAATTTCCTTACATCAGCCAACATACACTAAGGAATAAGTCAACTCCAAGGATGTTTTCAAGTATTATCTCAAATATTATTCCCTCAAGAACGCCTACTCTGCCTAAGAGACACCATTAGGTTCTTCTACCAAATACTCTTGTAGCAGCCTGGACTGTCTTTGGGTGTTTTACACAATTGCAACCAAGTCTCAGACTGTGTAATTCTTTGTGTCGTATCTGTATCCCCTCCATGAGGCCAGGGTTTAGTAAGCCTTGTGCACCACTGCATTCCAGAACACAGCCCAGGGACACATGCTTAGTAAACATGCTTTGGCTGATGGACACAATATGCTAAAATGTAGAGAAATAGTTTAAACAAGAACTACTCTCTCCTTGTTTCAATTTCCTTCCTAGAAAGAAGAAATAACCATTGTAATTTCAAAAGAGTCCTATGATTCCCCTATTTTTAAATACCGCATGTAGTTTCACACTCAGCATCACGGCGGCTGAAACTTGCTTCCACGGTTTCCCATAAAGATGCTCAGGCTTTAAGATCTGATAGCCTACGCTCTCCCTTCAATGTGTCTGGAGTAGAGTGAATTGTTTTTAAAAGCTGTATACACCCCATGTTTTGCACTGTGACAATTGTTCATGTGTCTGCACCATAGACATGGTGAGGATTTTGTTGAAAGATCACAGCGAGGAATGGCAGTAACATGGCTACAGGCTTCTCATGTTGTGCCACACTAACTGGACTGTAGGAACATGAGTTGATACACTTACTGTTCCAGTAAAGTGTAGAGATGAATCAAAAACTTCGATAAAAGAAAACCCAGCTCTACCTTTCCCATTTGCCTTTCAGGCTATAAAAGATTTAAGTCCAGAAACAGAACATATTTTGTGGAAGTTTATTTCTTTTTTTCTTTAAAGGAATAATAACAACTATTGATATATAACAATGTATTATTATATATTGATATAATAACAACCTCACCTGCTGATAAGACCATGTCAAGGCTGGAAGATATGGCAGTGTGTCTGGAACCAGGACTGCAGTGCCAATAACATGAGAGACATTTGGTACTGAGACAGTCACTTTTCTCCACGTGGGACCATAATGTGTTGAAAGAGATACAAGCAATCTCTGGATCTTAGCACATTTCTTGTTGCTATAAGTGAATAGCTGAAATCTGGGTAATTTATAAAGAAAATTTTACTTGCAGTTTTGGAGGCCAGGAAGTCCGAGATCTAGAGACCACATCTGGTGAGGTCCTTCTTGAAGGTGGGGACTCTCTGCAGAGTCCCAGGTGGCACAGGGAGGGCATCGCATAGCAAGGGGGCCTCATGAAGGATCGCTAAACTAGCTTTTATAACAAACTCAATCTCATGATAACTAACCCACTCCCTCAATAGACCATTACTCTAGGAACGAAGTGATCCATTCATGTGAGCAGAGCCTTCATGACCCAGTCACCTCCAAATGTCCCATTCACTTTTCAACACTACTACATTAGGGACCAAGTTAACAGCACATGAATTTTGGAGGGACACGTTCACTCTGATAAATCACAAATCCAGGCACTGAACAAACACCTGTACCATTCCAAGCCTCTACATTCAGGTAATGTGAATTCAGAATGGGGAATAGCCCAACTGCCAGGATTCCACACAGCAAGACAAACTTCTCCCTATAATAAAGACTACGGGCTCATTTTCATCTACATGGATCATTCCTCTTCAACCCTATAAAACTGAGAGACACATTTCCTGAGATTTGTTTAGTCCATTATAAACTTGGAATGAAAAGATGTGAGGTCAAGTGCAGACTCCACATTCTTTCTCAATGTCTGACGCTCGTCCAAGGATTCGAGTTTTAAATTTATTTAGAGCTGGTACTGAGAGAGATCTAGAGGTCATGGCGGTAATAAGCCAAACAGAAGGCAATAATGCAGTGCTGTCTGTTCAGTTCAACCTCCGTGGAATTTGGAAACATGAAGCTGGAGCCAGAGAAAGGCCCTAACTCTGCTCAACAAGTCAAACTGTAAGTGACAGATGGCCGGAATTCAGCCAGTGACAAACAAAGCAATTAACAGCATCAGAATATAAAATGCATCTGTGTTGCTGGAAAACTTTATAATCTAGAAATTTGTAAATTGTTACTAGACTGTCACTAGTTATTATTCTAAACTTTGCCTAGGTATCGTTAACCATGCATGACAAATACCGACTTTTCTCCTGAAAAGAATAGAAGCCCCACAAGAGCCAGTCTTTGCTGGTTTTGTTCATTGCCCTATTGGGGTGCCTGGAAGGGGACCTGGAACGTAGCAGGCAGTCAACAACATTTATTGCGTGAATTAACAAGTAAATGAATGAGACGACATGGCCTACTATTTATTTGTACACTTGTATTTTGAGAATCAATTTTCCAATAGGCTTAAAGTAATCCACCACACTCCCAAATGTTTCTTTCTGGCTTGCTAGGCCTTCCTACCTTGTATCAAGATTATGGGGAAAAGCTTGAAACTCGATAGAATTAATGCTCTTAATCACACAGTTCATTCATATGCTTTATCTGGCACCTCTGGTTTCTTAGAAGAGAAGTCTCGTTTTCCAAACCCTGCAGAATGCGTACATGCCAATCAACCCAGTCAATATTCATATCCAAACATTTTGTTCGGGTATACTCATGTACGTCCAGTGCAGAAATGACATTAGTAATTGTGGCCCTGATTAATTCTTACCTGCGAGGCCACTGTGGAGGCAAGTTTAGTATACAAACGGGCAAGTTTAGTATACATACAAATGCCTATCGATTTGTAACTCTAGACAGTGTACTCCCTCTTTCCCCCAGTGAATGATCCATACTTTGTATGTTTATAGATGGCAAGGCAAGTTATTCCGGGGAAACACCTTTCCAGGCATGTTGGAATGCAGTGCTTCTGTGAGATCTTTCTTTATCAAAAGTTGCTGAAAGCACTTCCTAAACATACAGGCTACGTTACAAGATAGGTACTAAGAAGAATGAAGACTTACAAGACAGTATCTTAGTTAAGTCAATTTTTTTTTTCCTGGAAAAAAAGTCCTAATATGTAATCATTATAATAATTTTACACGGATCAGGAGAGGTGGTAAATGAGATAAATACAGTTTATCAAGGTTTCACTGCAATTCTCATTATTCTTAATATGAATAGCAGCCCTTTGCAGGTTAAGGTATCACAGAGAAAGGTAGAAGATAACTTCTTTTTAGTCATTTCCATTTTGTCCCCAAGACTGAGGAGACGCAAGACAACGATATGAGTCCTTAATAAAATTCTGCAGTGAACCTCAATAATGTAAGCTGTCCCTTCCTTCACCCACTCATTTCGGTAAGGTATTAACTTCACGCCTACAGAGGTCATCTAAATGGGAATGTGATTAAGTAGTTGAAATCATTTTACTTTTCTTAAATCTGAATATTCAACCCTGGAAATGTATTTCAAAACAGACCTACATTGGCAAATTAAAACACACAGAATTTAGTAAATGTGAAAAGGTCTGTTCTATATTCAGAGATATAAATAAGTCTATTAAACTTACAAGGTTTTGAATCTTAAATTTTGCATGTTATGACATAAATATATTCTGATTTGTAACTCATCATAACATTAAGGGAGGTTGTTTTGCATTTGAGATGCAGAAAGACAAATATAAACTGATAGAAAACATTACAATATATCAGGAGCATGAATAATATAATTACTAAAGGCCTCAATACAGCAGCATGTGCTTCATTTTGCCAATATGATAAATGCATGTAGCTGAGGTTTGTTAAATATATATGTGTGTATATAATTATATCAATGATGTTAATTAAATCGTATCTCCAGTTGTCCAAGAAAATGTTAATGTGAGCCCCTAAGCTTCAACTTTACCATTTTTAGTATTTTTAAAAAAGCATATTTTTATACATGACCACCCTCTTTTTTCTTAGGTTTATATTTATCATTTTCCATTCGAAACACAAAATTACCTCAAGCTGTTTAGTTGGGGAAATATAATTGCTATTTTTCTGGTTGTTATTGATAACAAATAAGCCTGATCATGAAATGTCTCCCCTGGAAGTAGGGATATTTGGTTTCGGAACAGCTCTGCCACCAACTAAAGCTGTTACCTTGGGGAAGTAATGTAACCTGTGTAAATTTCCTCATTTGCAAAACAAAGGAGTCAGCTTAGCCAATCTCTAAGGACCTTGCCAGTCTGAATAGTCTAAATATCTGTGATCTATGACTCTCCCTATTTAGTCTAATTCAAAAGGCAATGCCAACTTTTGATCTGTTTTCTTCTCTACCATTGTAATTATTATTGATCTTTCAGAAATACTCCCTGTTTAAAGCCTCTGGGGGTATTTGTAAAATGGAGACACAAGGGCTATGAGGAAACAAAAGTTGCTGTAATAATGAATATTTCATTCCATTATCTGGTCATAGCACTGCAATGCATTCCCCTCAGTCTCATGGGAATCGAGGATAGGGCTTTACCCATGGACTCCGGTATTTTAGCCCTGCAAGATTCAGGAGTCAGTCTTCACACTCCAGGATTTTGAATTTCAGATTTCTTCCTCTCAGACAAGGAGAAAGCCCAGCTCTAGAAAAGAATGGCCTGGGAAGAGGAAATGCTGCATTTTTGAACTGGGCTGAAATGTACCTGGTCTGAACTGACCTCCTTTTCTGCTCTGCTGAACAGCTCTACCTCATTTTTCCTGGCACTAAAATGAGTCCTGCTTGAACTGGCCATGGGAGGGGGAAGATTTGGCATGGAGAGATTTTGGCTCTTCCTACTTTACAGCTCTTCTCAGCTTGATTGGCAAAGCTCTGGATAGCAACACCACCCACCTCTTTCTCTTTTTGCCTCCTGTTCCTATCAACCTTCTTTCAGTTCGCCTTGCTGAGATATACTGAGGTAAAATCTAACTCCATGGCCAGTCATTCGGAGCACAGATACATACACAGGACCCAGGAGTGCGTGGCTTCCTCCAAGCAGCTCAAGCTGTGCAGCCTTTGTAACTGTCAGAGGTGCCTCTTGAACAAGAAATGGCACATCCACTCCAACTCCACTCATAATGGGATCGCACAGTGATTCAGTCTCTAATTGTTCTAAATGTTTATGCAAAGGGCCCATGAGGAGATACAGCTGACTGTTTAACTGATAATTATAGAGTGATTAAGCTTGACATTTCCAGAGAATTAGGTGAAAAACCTACTAGACTTTGCTAGGGTCAAAAGACTAGGCACCTTTATGAATTTCAATACCGCAGCGCTCATCTGGCTAGGGGAAGGAGGCGTATTTGAAAATATTCCCGAATAATTTTTAAAAGATTTTATGCTAATGGACTATTAAACATTTAATGCTCTGTTAACAAATGGTTATTTCTCCATTAAGCACCATCATGACCTATGCATAGTTTATGAACATTCCTGTTGTCCTTGAGAGAAATCACATACTGTAAGGGCTAAAAATAACAGTCACGTGAGGTGCAGAGTGTGATTTGCATCCGGAATTCAGCAAACATCATCCAGCTCAGAAGCTTGTTTCCAGGCACCAGACTCAGGAAAAGGCTCCAATAACCTTTCACCAAAGCTGAACATTCTGGAAGGACCAAGTCCCATTCCTTAGTGGGAGCTAGTGTGGAATGCCATAGCTTCTTTAATGGTAAAGGACTTTAAATGACCTTCTTCCAGTCTTTCAAACGCAGCCTTTCTCCTTTGTCTACACTCTGCTAGTCCCATGACAAATCTCCTCTATCCAACAAGAACCAACATCCTCCACACTCCTTTCCCTTTAAGGAAACACACAGACCAGCCACCACTGGAAGCTGTTTTAATAATTATCTGCCTTAACGCTCTACTTTAACAATACTGAAACTGATTTGCAGAGAGGAGAAATAACCTCAAAAACAGCCACACATTCACTAGTAATAGAGTTTGGAATACAGTTATGAGTCCTACGTCAGTGTTCTTTGCTATTGCTGTTTCCACCTATTCAAGTTGCGTAACATTTTCAAGAATGCCCTCCTCCATAAAGTCCATGATGATTGCGCCAACCATTTTTTACTTATTTCATAACAGCACATGACACACCCTGATGTCATACTCCTTGCCACTTGATTATGTTGAATTTTGACAGGCCCTCATTTCAAATGGTGGGGGAAGATAGATAGCTCAGAAAGATGAGACAGGAAGATTAATGAGGATAGGGAAGGCGGGTTAGATACCAGGCACTTAGAGCATGGGATTAGTAGCTAGGTATAACTTTAGCTTGCAGAAGAACAAAATGTAACTTCATTCTGATCAGTCTCCTTCATCAGAGCATTCAGCTTTCCAACATCACACAATGACCTATTTCCCTTTGCTAATTAACACTCTTTGGTTTTGTCCTAATGGCTACAGGATTGCATTTTAAAAAATCATAGGGCTCCTTTGCATTGCAAACAAAGCCCTATGATGTAGCCTTTATTACATGTCTTATGTATCCTCATTTGCTGACAGCCCCTTGCCTTGAACTTTATCTTCCAGTAATACTGAAGCTTCTGCACTCCTCTACACCATGTTGTTTCAGACTTCATTGTCTTTGCTCACCCAGCTCACTTGATCTCAATCTGCATGCTCTTCCTCTGAAATCTCTACCTCATCCTCCAAGAGAAACTGTCCACTGTGCTTTCGTGTTGCCTCCCGAGCATCCTCCTCTTTGGACACACTGCACACTGGACCATAAGTTTCTCAAAATGAGAGGCTATGCCTTTGTCCTCTCTAAGCACAGCATTATACCTATGTTATCTATCCTGTATTCTGTGGAAGTGGTGGGGTGGGAGGGGCATCCTGGGGGAATTGATTTTCCAGATACCTGCTCTGTAGAAATAACTGAGTCAGTAGGTGTGACGGTATGAAACTCACCCAAAATACTTGTGCTGGCTGGGTGTGGTGGTTTATGCCTGTAATCTCAGCGCTTTGGGAGGCCAAGATAGGACTGCTCGAGGCTAGGAATTTGAGACCAGCCTGGGCAATATTGTGAGACCAAGTCTTCACAACAAATTTTAAAAATTAGCAGGACATGGTGGTGTGCACCTGTAGTCCCAGCTACTCAGGAGGCTGAGGCTGAAGGATCACTGGAGCCCAGGAGTTTGAAGCTGCAGTGAGCTATGATCACACCACTATATTCCATTCTGGGTGACAGAACGAGATCCCATCTTTTAAAAAACAAACACAAAAAACTTATGTTCATATTGTCTACAGTAAATTAGAGGATGGAAATATTTTCCCATTATGCTTTCCACCCAAATTCCACATAAAATTGGAATTCCATAATGCTTTATAAACGAAATTTATGCAATATATTTGCTCTCATCAGCATTGACTTTTATTATCATTGTCTCAAGTTTGAATCTAGAACTCAAGGCTAGATATTAAGTGAAAATATATGTCACTACCAAGGGCTTTATGAGAGCAGAAGATGGAAATAAAACTCCTTTCACTAGAGTCCCAGTATGGATAATTGCCCAAGACACAATGCTTCTCACTAATTTAGCAAGTCCTTCAATATCAGACTTCATTTTATAATTTGTAATTAAGAGATTTCTTTGGAAAGTTGAAAAGTCATCATTCACCTTGGAGATCAAGATGCTATCGGGGCATTTTGGTAGATCGCGTTTTGGGTTGACTTTCCTCTGCAGCCGTTAAAGATATCAATGCTTTTCTTTTCATCATAGCTACTCCTCTCTAGTGCTACCTTCTGTCACATTTCTGACACTAAAATTGCCCCAACATAATGTTAAGCAGAGTGAGGTTTTTCCACTTCTTGGTTTCTTGGTCTTTTTCTGCACAGAATTCTAAACATTTATACCCTTCTTCATTTTCCCTTCTGTAGGAAATATACTTGTTTATCATATATTCTGTGTCACACACTGTGCCAAATCCTTTAATACATCACCTGCCTCATCACGTCATTCTTCCCAATTCTGTACTATTTATTACATTCAGAAGTGTACATTAAGTACAGTTTGTTCTCTCCATCTTACTTATTTTTTTATAATGCAAATTAGCTCACTTACAGAGAGGAATGAGATCAGTAAAATGTAGAAGTTTCATTGGTAATAAGTGATTTTTTCCCAGCCCATACATTTTGTGCCAACAAGTAACAGCACCTGTACACAAAATATACTAACTAAGTTGAATGCAGCAAGCTACAAAAGAATAATACTATAAGTAGTGCCCATTTATCCCGTGTTCTTTTTTTGGGGGGGGCTCTGTCTCACCACATGCTCTGTTTTGGAAGGGTGCCTATTCCAGTCTTTATGCATTCTGACCTTGTGTTCATACACAGTGTTTCCACCTTTCCTTATACTGTCTTTGGCCAAGCTATCTTCATCTTTTCTCTTTTGTTTTTATTTTTTATTTAATTTTTTTTCGAGACAGAGTCTTGTTCTGTCTCCCAGGCTGGAGTGTAGTGGCCCAATCTCAGCTCACTGCAACCTCTGACTCCCAGGTTCAAGTGATACTCCTGCTTCAGCCTCCTGAATAACTAGGATTATAGAGCGCACCACCACACCTGGCTAGTCTTTGTATTTTTAGTAGAGATGGGTTTTCACCATGTTGGTCAGGATGGTCTCGAACTCCTGACCTCATGATCCACCCACCTTGGCCTCCCAAAGTGCTGGAATTACAGATGTGAACCATTGTACCTGGCCCATCTTTTTAGTTTAAAAAAATTACATTTACTTTATATTTATTAGGACTTTAACTTTTTAAAATTGCTAGCACTTTAAAAAATAATTTTTGTGTCTTGGTTATCAAATTGTGTAGATTTTGACTCATTTAACTCCAGCCCTACTTTTCCTTTATTGCTATTTTATTTCTAGAACACAATTTTTTCAGAATATTAGAAATACATATAGTATTATAGCAGAAATATCTATATAGCAAAAGTACTAAACACAAGATAGGGATTATTATCAAAGTGATATGAACAAATGGGGTCACAAGGCTAAGACCGAGTAACCTGACGATGGTCACTGAAGCAGTGAGTGATACCACCGGTACATGAATCCAGCTCCATTTCATTCCAAGCCATTTGCTGTCATCATGATAGCATGATGCTTCCAACTCTGCCTGCCACCTTTCCATCACCTCCTCATCACCCGAGCTAGAAATAACACATGGGGGAAGAACATGCAATTCCTGCCTGTTCCGCCTGTGTGTGTCTTTGAATGCAGATGTATGCTCATCCACGCATTTATTCCAGTGGTCTCAAATCCCACCTCCAGACAGTCAGAAGGTGTCAGCACTTAGGTGAACACAGCGATCTCACTGCACACCCTATGCCTTCTGGGCGAGGGAACACCTGGCTGGAATCACAGTGTTTTACTTGGCTCCCAGAACAGCGGTGTGAGCAGTTACAGCAATTACCATGCCTCCTACAGATGACTCGCGCCCCGCCAGTTTGAATGGACTAATGGAGGACTGAATCCAGGCGGGAGTAAAATATCTCCACCATAAACTGAAACATTTTGCTGTTTGAATTGTTGCCAGTTTTTATAACAATTCCCATCTTAAGCTGGCTCAATACATATTTAATGAATTCTTCTATAAAACCTTTAACAGCCCTCAATTCATTTCAAGTGGCAAATGACTCAGCAGTTTTAAACGATGAGCTGGGTGCTGTCTCTATATTCATTACCTCAAAAGATAAAGTGATTTTTTTTTTCTTTTTACAAAATGTTCTTTTCCAAACAGAGTTTTCTCCTTGTGCTCACATTCGTATAATGTGAAAACACTTACGTCTGCCAATCCTCTTTCTCTCAATGATGTGATTAAACAGGAGGCGTGCTGGAAGAGTTTCATAATGAAGAGTTGTGATAGATGTTAGGATTACATGTTACTTAATTGTTGTGTCATCACTTACCAATAAGCCCTAAGGACCTCTTACTGTATCACTCACTTATTTATTCAAGTGCGATTCACATTTATACTTTATAAAGTACAAATAAAGTAGAAGGTGGTAGTATACCTTATGAAATTTATAAAATATATAAATAAATATATTTATACTAAGCCAGTTAAGAACACTGGCCTTAAAATGCTTCAATGCAGAGTCAGGACCAGAAGGTATTAAACAGAGAAGTCTGACTTTTGACTTACCCCTCATACCACACATATTATGCTTTACCAGATAAAACTCTGCAAACTCTGATCACTTAAAAAGCTAGGATGTACACTGACTTTTGGCCATCTGCAACCTTGAGGCCCCTCACCTGCTGCAAATGTCTTACACTAGCAATTTTAAATAGGGAATAGGGCAGTGCCCCTCCCCACCCCACCCTCACACATATGTGTGTATAAACACAGCAGGCACAACCCCAAAGCCCTTTGCTACCTCTCCAGTCTCATCTTCCACTACTTTCCTGCTTCCTCAGTTGGCTCCTGCCCACTGGTCTAGTATGCTTCTGGCTCAGGACCACAAGCTTGCTATTCCCTCTATCTGGAAGGTTTCCCCTTCCATAGCTTCATAGCTCTGCTTCATCAACTTTTTGGTTTAAAACTTACCTTTCAGTGACTACTGTATTTAAAATAGTCCTGCCAGCACTCTCTTCCTTCCTTCATCTATTTTTCTACACAGAACTGACGACACTGTGTCTGTTATATATTTTACTTGTTATTTGAAACTCCTCCAGGCCTTCCTTACCCAATTACTATGTAAAAACCCACAAGGACAGAATTTGCATGTGTCTTCTTTGCTGCCCCATTTCAGTGCATAGAACGTGTCTGCCACATAGCAAGCTCTCCCTCACCATTCGCTATATAACTGACTGAATACATGCAATATATACGTCCATACACATGTATCTTGTTTGCTATACAAAACCACACTGTACACCAAGGTTCCCGCCACATATGCAGAGAAGAAATTCTTAATGTGGGCATAGTAGTTAAAGTATCCTAAAACAAATGAGCCTTGGGATCCACCCTGTGTTTCACTGTAGAAATCACAGTTTTTTGTTTGTTTGTTTGTTTGTTTTGAGACAGAGTCTTGCTCTCTTGCTAGGCTGGAGTGCTGTGGCGCGATCTCGGCTCACTGCAACCTTCGTCTCCTGGGTTCAAGCAATTCTCCTGCCTCAGCCTCCCGAGTAGCTGAGATTAAAAGTGCTCGCCACCATGCCCAGCTAATTTTTGTATTTTTAGTAGAGACTGGGTTTCACCACGTTGGCCAGATGGTCTCCATCTCCTGACCTCGTGATCCGCCCATCTCAGCCTCTCAAAGTGCTGGGATTACAGGCGTGAGCCACCATGCCGAGGAGAAATCATAGTTTTTATTGGAACAGATCCTCTCCAACCTGTCTGAAATTAGCTTAAATAATTTTTTTTGTCTACTAAATCCAGACATTATCACAGTATATTTTATATACTGGTTTCTAGTTTGCATTTACTTGCATGTTATATTCAAAAAGTACCCCCAATCCAACTACTTTATGTAAAATAAATGAAATCAAATGGAGCAATTGTTGTCAAACGTATATTCTAACAAAAGCCTCTCGGGGTGGAAGCATCTTCCTAAGGGGCAAAGGTATTCCTTCTGCATCTCTTCCTCCAAGCTCAGGCTACCATTCCTTGTTTTGAAAAGTGTCTAAGAGATGCCGTCTTTGGCCTTAATAACCATGGTGGCTTCTTGGTTCTTCATATTCGTAATAACCACTTAATGACAGCTTGTTCTTTATGTTATCCATATTTCTAAGTTTTCTACATTGAGAAACTGAGGCACTCCTTGTCCAAAGGCAGGTTACAAAACAGAAAACATAAAACCGAACCTGTTACTGAACCAAGGTTTGCTCACACAGCCCAGTGAAGCCCAACACTAGCACGGAGACTTGCAGAGGGAAATAGGGAATTTGTTGCATGGCTGCAAGCAAGGAGAATGGGCAGATAATGCTTAAGACCTAACCTTCCCAGTGGATTACAGACAAGGGTTTGTAAAGGTCAGGGGACTTTTCAGGAAAGCAGATGGTACAGGCAAAATCATAAAGCAATCCATGGCAATTATATGTTGGTTTGCCCCACGGGTGTGACCCTCTCCCAGGCCCCTTAGGAACAAATTTAGAACAAAGAATGGTGGTTAAAGTTCAGTCTTCAGTTCCTCCTTATCTGAGGTCTATGTGATAGTGGCCATCTTTTTCCATCTGGTGGGGATTTCTCAAGAACAACCAAAGAACATATGTTAAGATCATCTTTTAGTTTCTGTTGAACCCAAACCCCATGTAACTGGTTGTTGGGGAGACTGCTGCTGCTATCTTCTTGCTTATTAGATTGCTCACTTACTTTTCAAGAATAGCTCTAGGTGCCCGCAATTCCCCTTGAAGGTACACAAGACTTTTCCTTATTTTCACTTGAGAGACCCACCAGGCCCCTGAGAGGGGGGTCCCTGCTTTGTCTCAACCATCCCATATCGAAGCCTGGTAAGCAATATCTTCACCTTCTGCTCTATGTTGTCCTCGTTATTTTTAATTGGTGGGAAAAATACCAATGACAGCAAGAAGTTATCGACCCTCTTCCCGGAAGTCTGCTTTGGGGTTTTCTTCTTAATGAGTCCCCTTCGAAGAGCAGCTTTCTGAAATTATTGTTATTATTATTATTTTTTCGCAATCTGGAATCACACATGCACTGATTAATGGCTCACCCAACAGAGGGGACTCAGCGCCCACTCAATTATCTTCCACATGTGTTACTGGCTGGTGAGACAATGCCTGATGAGAAATCGGGTACATTTGTGTGCCACTGATAGGTTCCTGCTTCCTGGGGAGGCAATGCTATTGCAATTTTTTTTTTTTTTTAATTCTTTCTACCTCCACTGCACTGGTGAAGGTGTCTGGTGTCCCTGCACACCTGCTGGGTTATGATCTTCACTCAACGAAGACACCGTTTGTTTTCTAATGAACTATCAACTCATTTCCTGGAATCAGAACTTCCAAATCCCCTTTGTGATGTGCTCCTTTCTAAACCTCACAAGGGTTGCAGAATATTTCAGCCTCGAGGCTCACAGAAATGCCTGGACACACGCCAGAGACGGAGCAGACGTTTCTGAGCACAGTTGGCTCGGCGAAGGAGTGAGTGCACAACATTCAAACGAGGACTAACTGCAGTGGGTGTTTATTTGAGACCTTTTTCAGAATCACACCCACAGATCTCTTCTGCCTAATCAGAACGACAGAAGTCATGGGCCATCACCTTGTTTGTGATTGAAATCAGGTGAAATAAGAGAAAGTTAAATGATGCTTAGTTTCTAGCAAGGATTCTGCTTTGCTGCAGCTGGCCTCGTGGCACATTCTGAAGCTGCTCAGCCAGAAGAATGAGCAGCCTCTTGGACTTGCTCTCTCTTTTTCTTCTAGAAAGGCACTTATTACATGTCCTCCAGGTCACCAAGGAGAGGGATGACCTCTGCTGGGAACTGGTGTCTTCTCTTGCAAGGGCTTCCCTTCCATATCATGCCCTGTGTCTTCCTTTGCTCATGTCACCCCTTTTGTTCCTCCCACCCCTACACTGGGAATCCCACAGGGCCCTGCCCAAGACCTCTTTCTCTATGAAGTCATCCCTGCTTTCCTCCCCAAGGAAATTTTGGTGGTTTTTTCTTTCCTATGCTTTTATTATAATTCACACAGACCTCCAAGATAGAAGCAGAATTCTTTTATTTTCCTTTTTGTATCCATCTCCTTTCCTAAATGGTAAGCTTCATAAGAAGAGGATTATGCCTTTTACATTTTGATTTCCTCATACTCACAAGAGTGACTGAAAGTATACATACTAAAAAAAAAAAAAAAAAAAAAAATCATTAAACGAATGGTTAATTCTTTGGGTCTCTCCTGGAATTCAGGAATAATCATTGTATTTTATTTTTTTGTCTTTAACTTTTTATCCCTCCAGGGCTTCAGAAGTGATTGACGAGGATTCTAAATTAGGATGAATGTAGGTACTAAAGTTTAAGACCATGGCTGCAAGGCAGCAACAGGCAGACGCAGAGACACATTTTGAAAAAGCACATTTTTCTAGTCTTTTCAAGCCTAGAAGCTGTATTCCTTGGCCCCGGGGATGACTAAGACTAAAGTGGTAGAGCTCTGTGGGACTTCAGTCCCTAGTTAGTCTCACTTATGCCACCTGCAAACAAGTGAGGGAATCAACAGATGGCTGAAGTCTATATTTGTAGAATAGAATTACAGGGGGAAAAAATAACCCTTGTAACCAGCTCCTGAACTTAAGAAGAAAATTTCTTTCTTTATATTTTTCTAGATATGACTTTGAGAGAGGACTGAGGTTGGAGGTAGTAAATTTTGAAGAGCAGGCTATCTAATTTTCTTTTTTTTTTTTT
Source organism: Macaca fascicularis (assembly GCF_037993035.2). Lineage (NCBI taxonomy): Eukaryota > Metazoa > Chordata > Mammalia > Primates > Cercopithecidae > Macaca > Macaca fascicularis. Next base: position 126,177,433 of record NC_088388.1, on the reverse strand, counting down.
TTTTTTTTTTTTTTGAGACAGAGTCTCGCTATGTCGCCCAGGGTGGAGTGCAGTGGCCGGATCTCAGCTCACTGCAAGCTCCGCCTCCCGGGTTTTTACGCCATTCTCCTGCCTCAGCCTCCCGAGTAGCCGGGACTACAGGCGCCCACCACCTCGCCCGGCTAGTTTTTTGTATTTTTTAGTAGAGACGGGGTTTCACCGTGTTAGCCAGGATGGTCTCGAACTCCTGACCTCGTGATCCGCCCGTCTCGGCCTCCCAAAGTGCTGGGATTACAGGCTTGAGCCACCGCGCCCAGCCTCTAATTTTCTCAAGAGGTGAAATGAGCAATGTTACCTCTATGGCTTCCTGAGATGGTTTGGCAACATTTGTAAAACTGTGATCAGCCAGTGGCCACTGATGAGACAAAGAGGGTCTCATGTTTGGGATAACATGAGCACTAATAATGGAGGAAATCATCACCTCCTGACCATATAGAGTTGTTCTGAGAAATCTGCAAATGTACAGGTCATACTAGTGACATGAAGACTCATAATTTGTCATCTAAGAATGATAATATCTTAATTCATTTCAGAGTATTTAAACGTAGTTACCCTCAAATTACTGCTTTTTAGCCATTGTAAACAACTATTCTTAGTCTTCTAAGTATACATATTTTTTGCTGAGTCCAATATGGACTACTTCTGTAAGGCAAGATGTAAGTAAATCATTTCTAGATGAAAAAAGTCATTTCAGTTTATAGACAGCAGGCACTTTTTCTCATTTGGTGGAAGATCATATTTTACTAATTAAGAACAACTGGTTTGAAGTAGATTAGGCTCAAAAAATGCCACAGACACCAATGAGGAAAGAAATCACACCATATATATATATATATATATATATATATATATATATATATAGGCATTACCTTTAGAGCAACCCAACATGAGTATTAAAGCAAATTTTCTTTAGTTTTCTTAAAAACTTCCTTCTGGGTCTCTGGGAACTGAACTGAATACAAAAGAGCCATTAAGAGAATTGAATTTTCAGCTCATTGAAACCACAGCTTCATAAAGATGCGATAGTTCTCTTATAAATCCTTAACTTTCCACCAAACAAGTGAAGTTGGAGTCAGTTGATTTCCAAGCCTTTGCACTGATTTTTCTCAGGGAATAGGGCCAAGCCAGTGAGAAAGCCACCATGTTGAATCGGGCCATGTCACATTCAAGAGGCCTGGGGAAAGCCAAAACACATTTGGTAGAACAAACACCATCGTAAGTTGTTATAGTGTACATGTTTCTCTTAGATTGTATGGCACTTAAAGGGCTAATGTGTGACTGGGAACAATATAAAAGAAAAGTTCATTACAACTAGTTAAAAATAAATAAAAATCTAAATCAATTTCCATTAGTTAATGTGTAGATACTGCACATGTCTTAGAGAATTTTATTATAAATTCATGCTGAACCTGTGAGTAATGGCAGTTAGTCCATGTCTCCTTCCCTAATAAAAAGGAACAGGAGTCTGTATCCAGTGCTTTCGTATTAAATGAAATATTTAAAACATGTCTTCTTGTTTCTCATGGCCATGTCCTGATTACGTCAAGCCAAATTAGATAAGTACATAAATTGGGGTAAACAAAAATGACAGATAAATGAAATGCATGGGGACATTCCTATGAAAACCACCTATGAACTCTATACTAGGTGGCAATTTCACAGGCCACCATCTGGGTATCCTAAAGAAGCTGCCAATCTTCCAGAGGTACTATGTTTGTGCCAACACCCTGCCATTCTCTCTCCATCTCTGCCATGTGTCTGATTTTTTTACCCAAGGTTTAAGATGTATTCTATGAAGATAAACAGATGAGTAAGAGAGCTCTCAATCCTCTTCCATTTGTCTTTTTGCATTAATAAAACTATTCTAGTTTTACCCTTTTTAAAAATAAAGCTGCTTCATGGAATGCGTGGAATACTATCTGTAAGTCTGGCAGTAAATATTCTTACATTTTGGTCTGTGTTTTGCCTTTCCTCCATGTACAATTGCAAACAATTGTCAAATGCTTAGAAGCCCAATACAGTGTTTCTGGAAGCTTTTTATGTTATGAACACTGTGTTAGGACTTAGAAGTAAAACTCTGAGCAGTATAGAGAAGGCCTCTGACCTAAAGAACTTATAATCTATTTTTTTTTTTTTTTTGAGACGGAGTCTCACTCTGTCGCCCGGGCTGGAGTACAGTGGCCGGATCTCAGCTCACTGCAAGCTTCGCCTCCCGGGTTTACGTCATTCTCCTGCCTCAGCCTCCCGAGTAGCTGGGACTATAGGCGCCCGCCACCTCGCCCGGCTAGTTTTTTGTATTTCTTTTGGAAGAGATGGGGTTTCACTGTGTTAGCCAGGATGGTCTCGATCTCCTGGCCTCGTGATCCGCCCGTCTCGGCCTCCCAAAGTGCTGGGATTACAGGCTTGAGCCACCGCACCCGGCCAAGAACTTATAATCTAATGAAAGAGAAAGGCATGATAGAACATGATCATTTTCATGATAGGGAATTCAAGGTGCCATGGAAGCATACAAAAATGTACATAAACAGTTTTGGTGGACCATAAATAGTTTCCTACAGGAATTGATGATTAAGAACTGAAGGATAGCTACAAGTTACCTAAATAAAGGGATGCTTGTTCCAATCAGCAGGAACAGTATGAGAGAAAGCAGAGAGGCAAGAAGTAGTGTGATGCTTTAAAAAAAAAAGGTTGAAAACATCCAAAAAAAAAAAAACCATGGCACTGACGAGGAATTGGCCTGATGACTCCAAGGAAGGTGCAGAGACAGGTGAGCAAAGGCCTTGTAGACAAGGTCAAGATTGCAGATTTCACCTGAAGCAAGAGGAGAGGTGTAAATTTGTGTGTTGGAAAGGTTATTCTGTCTGCAGTGTGGAGATGCATTGCAGGGAACCCAGCCTGGAAGCAGGGAAATGGGTTCCCAGAGTGGACTTAGCCACAGTATAGGAATAGCTCAATTTTATTGAGAGCTTATTGTGTGTTGGACACTATTTTAAGTATCATATATGAGTTAACTCCCTTAATTCTAACAATAACCCCATGAGGTAAATATGACTCTTCTTCCTGTTTTGTGGATGAGGTTAGGACACAGAAAGACTGAGTCATTTGCCCAAGTTTACATAACTAGGAAAGGATATATTCAAAGTTTTTGTTTTTGTTTTATAATTTCAACTTTCATTTGAGATTCGGGGGTACATGTGCAGAGTTTTACATGGATATATCACATGACGCTGAGGTTTGGGGTACCGTTGATCTTGTCCACCAGGTGGTGAGCATAGTCCCCAGTAGTTTTCCAACCCTTGTCCCCCTCCCTCTCTCCCCCCTCTAGTATCCCCCAATGTCTATTGTTGCCATCTTTATGACCATGTGTACCCAGTGTTTAGCTCCTACTTATAAGTGAGAACACGTGTTATTTGTTTTTCCGTTTCTGTGTTGATTCACTTAGGATAATGGCCTCCAGGTACATCCATGTACTTTTGATAGCTGAGTAGTATTCCACGATGCATATGTAGCACCTTTTCTTTTTTTAACCCACGGTCCATGGGGACCTAGGTTGATTCCATGTCTTTGCTGTTGTGAATAGTGCTGTGATGAGCATGCACGTGAGTGTGGTTTTTGTAGAATGATTTCTTTTCCTTTGGGTATATACCAACTAAAGGAATTGCTGGGTCAAGTGATAGTTTTGTTTTAAGTTCTTTGAGAAATCTCTAAACTGCTTTCCACAGTGGCTGAACTAATTTGCATTCCCACCAACAGTGTGTAAGTGTTCCCTTCTCTCTGCAGCCTCACCAGGATCTGTTGTTTCCTGACTTTTTAATAACAGCCATTCTGACTGGTGTGAGAAGGTATCTCATTGTGGTTTTGATTTGCATTTCTCTGATGCATATCCAAACTTTTAACCCAGAAAGTCTTTTTTTTTTAGTCTTTTTTTTTAAGACGGAGTTTAGCTCTTGTTGCCCAGGCTGCAGTGCAGTGACACGATCTCAGCTCACTGCAACCTCCACCTCCCAGATTCAAGCAATTCTCCTGCCTCAGCCTCCTGAGTAGCTGGGATTACAGGTGCCTGCCACCATGCCTGGCTAATTTTTTGTATTTTTAGTAGAGACAGGGTTTCATCATGTTGGCCAGGCTGGTCTCGAACTCCTGAACTCAGGTGAGTCACCCACCTTGGCCTCCCAAAATGCAGGCATTACAGGCATGAGCCACCACGCCTGACCATAAGCCAGAAAGTCTTAGACCAGAGCCATATTCTTTTTTTTTTTTTTTTTTGTAGACAGGGTCTTGCTCTGTCACCAGGTTGCAGTGCAGTAGTGTGATCGTGGCTCACTATAACTTCTGCCTCCTGAGTAGCTAGGGCTACTCCAGGCCTTCTGAGTAGCTAGGACTATGGGTGTGTGCCACCACACCTGGCTATTTTTTTATTTTTATTTGTTTAGATACAAGTTTTCACCATATTTCCCAGGCTGATCTCAAAATCCTGAACTCAAGTGATCCACCTGCCTTGACCTTCCAAAGTGCTGGGATTACAGATGAGAGCCACTGTGCCCGGCCCAGAGCTCATATTCTTAATAACCACTGACCTATATATAATACTCTGACCTTGGTGACATTAATGGGGACAGAGGACAGATCCTAAGAACTCAAGAATAAGGCAGTTTCAGGTCAGAACCATCAAGTTTTTCATGGTAAGACTGAGCTGAGCGTCTGGAATCATGTAGTTCCTAGTGGAAATGCACCCAAGCCAAAGAGGTTGAGATAAGGGTGCAGGTCAAATTAAGAGGTCACCACACACATCAGTAGAGGAGATCGGACACAGGCGGAGTAGAGAGAGAGGATTTCAAAACACACACAAAATCAAACAAAGCAGAGCAAAGCAGGTTGTCAAAAGATGAAGGAAATATTCAGGGACTAAGAAATTCTCAGGCACTAAAGGAATAGAGCCAGGCAAGCAAGAGAACAGATGTGAAATAACAAATCAAGGCAGAGTTTGCTATTGGAGACAGATTTTTGCCTCAGGCCTGGTGCTTTTTTACAGTTCTTGTTGAGTTCCAAACCAGAGTCTTTATGACTTCTGGGCCTTGCCCTGCTGGGGTGCAGAGAAGGGAGTAGATAATTGGGAACATGTGGTCAAATTGACGCCTGTCAGAAGATGGGGAGTAGCACTTTATAACAGGTTCATCCTGAGAAGAACATGAAGGATATACCATAAATACTTGTTATTAACAGACTTGTAAGTTCCTCTACATTGTGGAAGCTCGATAAAGATTTGTTGTATGGATAAATAAATAAGTGAAGTGCCTGTTTACTGCACTATCAATGACTAAAATGAAAGAGGGGGCCTCTGTACATTTAAATTCCCTTTCCTAATATAAAAAGATAATGGACAACCTTCTTCATAATAAGTCTGTCGCCAAGGATAAACCTTAGATTCCTGGTCCCTTAACCAATATTATGACATTTAAAAGTAATATTTCCAATATTGTATAGTTAGTATAAAGAAAGATTGTGAATATTTAAAAAAGGGAAGATCTGACTTTGGAAGCCTGTTCTACACTGATCAGCCACAACTCCTCATCTGGAGAACTGAAACTCCATGCTAGGTGTGAACAGAGTTGAGACTATAAAAATAAACCCTTAAGTATATAGACAACTGATTGTGTTACACATGTGCCAGGGCGATGAATTCATTGGTGAAAGTAGTCTTTTCATCAAATAGTGCTGGAATCATTGCATACCCACATGAAAAAGATTAACATAGCTCCTCACCTCATATCATATCTGAAAGTTAACTCAACGTGATTAGTGAAGAGATGAAACAGTTTTTTGTAAGAGACCATAAGAGAAAATCCTTGAGACATTGTGCTAGGCAAAGATTTCCTAGATAGGACACCAAAAAAAAAAAAAAAAAAAAAAACGCATAAATTGGGCCTCATCAAAATTTGAAACATTTGCACTTCGGAAGACACAATTAAGGAAATAAAAAGGCAAGCAACAGATCGGGGGAAATATTTGCAAAGCAGAAATCTGATAAAGAACTTGCATTTGGAATTTACAAAAAACACAACTCAATTATTGAAAGACAACCCATTTCTTAAAAGTGGGCAAAGGATATAAACAGATATCATCCCAAAGAGGATGAATAGCCAATAAGCACATTAGAAAGATGCTCAGTATTTTATTTACTAGGGAAATGCAAATTAAAACCACAACAAAATACCACTTCATATTCACTATAATAGCTTACTAAATAAGACAGACATTTTGATGAAGTTATGGAGAAATAAGAACCCTCATACATTGTTGGTGGGAATGTGACATGGTGCAACCACTTTGGAAAAGAGTTTGGGAGTTTCTCAAAAAGTTAAACCTAAAATACAGCATGACCCAGTAATTCCACTCTTAGTTGTATATTCCAAAGTAATAAAAAACTTGTCCATAGGAAGACCTGCACATAGATGTTCATAAATGTTCATAACAGCATTATTCATAATAACCAGAAATGGAAATGACCTAAATGCTCATTAACTATTGAATGGATAGACAGAGCACATTCTATCCATACATGAACTACTACTGAGCAATGAAAAAAAAGGAACTGCTGACACATGCTATGTCATGGATGAATTTAAATCCTTGGGCTGAGTGAATGAAAGAAGACACAAGACACTGCATCTTGTATGGTTCCTTCATAGAAAATGTCTCCCAAAGGTACATTTATAGGGGTAGAAGGTCGATTCGTGATTGCCTGGGGCTAGGGGAAGGGATATGGGTTAGATGATTTATAAATGGACAAAAGGGGATTAAGTGTTCTAGGACTGATTTACTGTGATCTTCATAGTTCTACCCCTTGATAAAGTTAGTAAAAATTACTGCATTTCACATTTGAAATGGGTAAGTTTTATGAAATGTGAAATATACTTCAATAAAGTTATTTTAAGCCAATAGCAAGAATTAAATAAGTTAATTACCCAGGAAATGTTCATTTCTTTACTCTCTCTTTCACTTTATTATAGTTCATAAGGAGTGCCAGAGGCAGAGCACCATGTCTCCTCTTTTTCACCCTCTTCTCATATAAGCCATTTTTTTCCATTTAAAAATATAAATAACTAAAGGAAAGTTTAAGTGATCAGTTTCTACGGTTAGAAAACTTCTGTTTTCTCTTCACATTCAAGACAGAGGGCTCTGAATAAGAAAATCTGAACAACGCCTCCCTCTCCAGAGCAGCCTGCCTTCCCACCTTCCGTCGGGCTCATGACGGCACAGATGCTTCGCACAAGCCCAGCTGGTGGAGTCCAATGTCGCTGGCTTTGCTGAGTGCCTGGGTGAGGACGCTGGCCTCAGCATGTTAGCAATCCCTATTTGCTGGTTGTAATAGATACATTTTGCCTCCAGCAAAAAGTCTGCGAATAGTTAACAAAAATAATGAGCAGTAGCAGAGAATTAATGGCCTCTTTATGAGAGATGGAGTTCGGTGTTCAGTGTTCTTGAATAGGAAAATTGTTTTATAGGCAAAATTAACTAGAAATACCTTATTTAGCCAATTTTAAGGTAATGGGTTTTGGCTTCAAAATGTCAGTAAATGCAGGAAGGAAGAGCCAGGTAAGGTTTGAGCTACTCACATAGCATTTTCTCAATTACTGAAAAGAGCAGGTGTGCCCCTCTGCAGCAGGTAGAAGTGTGAGTAGTTGCAACCCCTTGCAAAAGGAAAACAAAGACAGTGATTTCTGTAGGTGCATTTGAGCTTTATCTTGGTTTACCTTTTGTCTTGCACTTTTTTTTTTCCAGGGATGCTGAAACCATCAGAACATTCATGTTACCTTCAGTGGCTGACCATGCTACACTCATCTGTGTGAGTGATCCTTACCTACCTCGCTGTTTATGACCTATGTTCAGCATATACATCCTGAAAATGCTGAGCCAGACCCCCAGCCGGCCAGTTCCCAGGTGAGCCCTGGAGTGCCCTGTGGATGGTAGCTCTAGAGACCTGGATTTGAGAGATGCCATTAATAGGAACATAGTGGTCCAATTGATAGGGGTACTGGGTTACACCCTAAGCAAGCAGGCTTTTCCAGTCATGTATTTATTTAATCCATTTAAAAAACGAACAAACAACAACAACAAAAATGAACTAAAACACAACGACAAAATTACACCAAACATTGTTGACATGGTGGTAAGTCATTTCAGACCACTAATCAGATTGTTAAAACTGACCTAGCAAGGATGAGGCCAGTAAACACGGAAAGAAGGTCACCAAAGAAAACCACACCCACTCAGTTCCTCAAAATTGTCATCATCTGGGCATCGTTCGGGTCCATTTACGGGACAATTCCTGTTGAAGAACGAAGGCAGGTGTCAACAACTGCATCTAGTTCCACAGCTTTCCTGCTGTTGTCTCTGTGCTGGCACCATCAATTTGCTTTTTTACTTTTTTAGCAATAATACAATAACGTGCTGGGCACTGTGCTGAGTTTGGCAGGGAAAAGAAGACACAACCCTCTCAAAAGCTCTCACAGCCTGTCAGGTCTAAACCCGAGGCCCACGGGGAGCTTTGGGGAAGAATATGCCAATTGTCTTCAGAATAGTTTCAAAGGGTAAAGCATGTCAGGACAGTATGATGCACAGAATCGGTACCAAAGAGCTGCACAGAGGATGTGCTAACTGAGATATGCTTTATAAAATGATTAGAGGCATGAGAGAAAGGAATTCTCAGACTATTCCAGAGGAAGAAAATAACACAAGTAAGACCAAGTGACAGGAAGGCCCAAAGGCTTCAGGGACCAGTCAGGAGTCCAGCTTGACTGGCATGAATTGTACTTGGGGATGGAGGTAGATGAACCTGGTACAAAGCACTGTGGAGAGTGCAGAGTAGACAAAGCAGGAGATCGTGATATTCCTTTAGTTAAAATCGTAGCGTGTAGGTACATGAAGAAAATTGCACAATAATATGGTTAATCTGGTGGTTGCTGCACCATAGATTCAAACGGGGAGAGTTGGGACGGGGGAATTCACTTGGGAAATTGTTGGTTCCACACAGCTCATGCCAGTGGCTGAAGAGAAGGTAATTTGGAGTGAACCCGGAATCAAGAACAGTGTGGAAGCCAGTGTAGTTAACAATCCAGGCAGGCAAAAGATAATAACTTGAATTTGAATTATCCTGGCTTTGGTCACACACACACACACACACACACACACACACACATACATATATATATGAATAAATAATTTTGGAGATAGGATAGCTTCAGACTAATGACAGAGAATGTTCAAGATATCAACAGAAACTGATCCCCAACACAGATTAGGTGCCTTTTGTCACTTCTTCGTGTCAATCTGTTTTCCTCATCTACTCCTTTAAATGTCTCTCACCTTTAGTTTATTCTCTTACGAGGAAAACTTGATCGCAAACTTCCAGGCTTCCATCCTGTTCTCCCTGCAAAAGACTAGAAAGTGCTACACAAAGGAAGGTCTTTTAGAACAGACACGTCCCTTAGGTTGGAGGCACCTACCTCTAACCTGCAACTACCTCTAACCTAAGGGGCAGTTGTCCTTAGTATTCTCAGTGCTTGGCACAGCCTGAGACTCAGTAAAGTTTCAGTGAACACTTTCTGAATGAATGAATGAAGACAGTGTCTTCATACTTCAGTGCAAATTAAGGTAAATTAATCCCAGCAGCTCTATCTTCTTTAAAGGAGTCTATCAGGATCAAAACACTCTTCTTTCTACCTCTCCTTCTCCTCCTCAGAACATCATCACTACCAACAACTAACTTTTGCTAGGCATTTCCTATGCTTGAGTCAATGTAGTCAGCAGATGTATTCATCCAATTGAATTGTGGCTTCCTCTGCTTCCACCGCGGTCTGTCCTACGGCAGAGTTAAAACAAGCCAATGCAACTCACCTGGACACAGTCTTCTCAATGAAATTCTCAAGAGAGAACGAAATGCATTGTCTTGAGCTCCCTCTATAAGCTTTCTTCCTCTCAAAGAGCACCCCCAACAAAACTAAGCAATTAAGGATATTTGCCTTACTCTCAAGCCAGCTCCCACTGCCTTCCTTCAACTGATTTTCTTCTGGGGAATGAGAAAAAATGGAAGAAGGTGGTAAAGAATTCTAGAAGACAAGCAGCATGCTCACATCAGGCCCCAGGGGTTCATAGAACCAAGAGGAAGGTGCTGCAGAGGTGACTGGCTTTGAAGGACACTCACAGAGATAATCAATTTGATCACACAGGCAGACACTGAGGTATTTGTCAAAATGTCAGGGTTATGGTGAGTGCCAATATATTTGCTTTCCAATGCATTCATTTTTTAAAAAGCCTGTATCTAACGTGACATTGGACACAGTCCTTTTTCCCCCTCATCACAGTTTTCTGTTAGGAAATATGATGTGCTACTTTTCCTTTGGGAGTGGAATTTATACCTAGAGACTTCTTGCCACACAAGGAAAGGAGAGTTATTTATTTGTTTGTGTGTTTGTTTCTTTTAGGAAGGTTCGAGAAATACACAGCAATAAGTGAATACCAGGCCCATGTTTTTCTTTGCGTTAAACCTAAAACCCAGCTGAAAAGAGAATCAGAGAGAGAATAGAAGATTGGCACATGACAGAGCCTTGAACTCCCTTCCTAAGGTAAACGGAGCAACATCTCACACCTCCTGTTGGAGTTAACCAAGTGATACCGTGTGTATATTTGCCCTGCCCAAATCTCACGTTGAAACGCAATTCCCAAGGTTGGTGGTTGTGCCTGGTGGGAGGTGATTGGATCATGGGGGTGGATTTCTCATGCATGGCTTAGCACAATCCCTTTGATGCTGTCCTCACGACAGTGAGTTCTCGCGAGATTTGGTTGTTTAAAAGTGTGTGTCACCCTGCCCCCATTCTTGCTCCTCCTCCCACCAGGTGAGATGCCTGCCCCCCTTTGCATTCTGCCATGATTGGAAGCTTCTTGATGTCTTCCCAGAAGCAGAGGCTACTAGGCTTCCTGAACAATCTGCAGAACTGTGAGGCAATTAAACCTCTTTTCCTACAAATTACCCAGCATCAGGCATTTCTTTATAGCAATGCAAGAAAGGTCTAATACACGAAGGCAGCCTGCTACCTGTCTTTCTCATGCTACCTACAGAAAATGTGTAAAGTCCAGATTAGCCTAGAGTCCCCTGGGAAGATGCTTGATTGCCCTACAGAGAAGTCTGTCAGTGTGTTACCATGGATGATTTATTTTATGCCAAAAGATCTGCAGGTTGATCATCCTAACCCAGAGATTGTTTAACTTAAAATGGAAAAGGTGAAAATAATCAGCTCCTACTGAAATGACACAGTGTCCATATAGCTACTGTTGAAGCACTGAAATTATAACTTATCTTATAATTAATAGGAAAGAAGAACAATCTGTTGTTCCTCAAGTGAATTATTGAGACAACTGGAGAAAATGTGTTAAAAAGTACTGTGTAGGAGAATTCTTAAAATGGAGACTGGTCAGCTGTAAAAAATGCCATGTGAAAGACTTCCATATATTGGGCCATTAATTATTTTGGTTTCTGTAGATTTCAGAAACGATCTCTTGTTTTCCTCCAGGGAGCAGTGGTGCTAAATAGGTAATGCTCTCTACTGGCTGCTCTTTCATCAATCTTCAGCTTTCTGACCATCAGAGGAATCCTTCCCCCAACCCTGCCCTTCCCTTCTCTGCTGGATCTGCCTACTCTTTTTTGGAATGTGTGCCTCATGGAAGAATTTAAAGGTTTCTCAGCAAATGACATAGAATATTTCAGAGATGTCATTTTGGTCCTACTAAGCCTCTAGACCTGGACATGGGTGTGTGTACTAGTTTCTTATCTGCTGTGCAATCTTGAGAAGTATTAAAAATTCTGAATTTTATTTTCTTGAGATGTAGATGGTCATAAGATATACAATTATAACCCTAAATATTTTATGTGTTGGCTACTATTGTAAACGCTTTGTGTACATCAGCCCATTTTATCCCTTCTATAATTTTCAAGAAGCGATGAGGCCCAGGGAGGTGAAATGATCTGCCCAAGGTGAGGTGGTCCTGAGACAAATGGAAGATTATTCAGTACAGATCCTGGGGGAGGTGCTGAATCAGTGTCCTCTCGCCTCCCCTTTTCCCCTGATTTTCACATCCTTACAAATACAAGACTAAAACCACCACGCAGGACTAAACACCACCATGGATGTAAAGAACGGGGCACAATGCACTACTTTTAGAATTCTGCTACTTCTGAAAAGGCACAAAATATATAGTTACAGTTGAAGGTAGGTCATTTTACAACTATGCCATGACTGGCTCTCAGAGTCTAGCTTTGTGTCCTATTTGCATTGTAAAATTCAGTAACTGTTTGGTAGAGCACATGTGTTCTGATTTAAGGGCATCAGTCTGGGGTCAGGATGCTGGTAGTTGGCTCAACTCTAGCTGATTTTGGCAAATCCCTGGATGATCCTTGGGTACAGCACAATCATGCAGCCTCAGTTTACCCATCTATATAATAGGATTTGTTACAACTGCTTTCTTCTTTCAGCTCATGTTACTGAAGAAATATGAGTTCTCAAATGGCACAGCTGCACCCATGTCTGCCAGGCAAGGGAAAACACAGCTATAAAACTCCCACCATTAGCAACTTTTTTCTGAACACAGGTCGGTTAGAGTGACCAAGGCAATTGCTATTTTTGGCCGTACTTCAAGGGGCCATATATACACCTCAGCTCAGTTTGCAGTCTCTACTAGGCCTACTGGCCAAACCGTGTTAGAGAACCAGTAACTATTATTGGATTTAGTCCAAAAGGTGGAAGATGAAAGCACGTCTGTGTTCAGAGCATCTATGAAAGCACAAGCTGTAGCGTCTTCATTCCTGTGAATGGAGAAACAAGAGACTTCCTGGGCTTTCTACGAACAGGATTCCTGCAGAGTGGTTTTGCTAAAAGGCAGACAGCAGGGCAGTAACAGCTGTGCTGTGTCCAGGTCCATCTTCAACCACAGGAACTCTCTGAGGATAAATACGTGTGTGTGTGTGTGTGTGTGTGTGTGTAATATACATATTACACACAGAGACAGAGAGAGAGAGAGAAAGAGAGACTAATCATTTAAATGTGTATGATATGCTGGAGAGGCAAAACAAACTTCCTTATGAGACTCAGCCCAAGAATATTCAGCCAGCTGAAGAAGGACACCAGCAGATGAGAAATTTCAGTCTCAACTTTTCATGGCAGAAAAAAAGAAGGAACGAGTAGTCTTTCAGAAGAGAAAAAATCAAGATTCATTCTCCTGCAAAGGTTACAAATAATGTTGACTGTTTCTCTCCCACCTCTTCCTTCCTTTGATATTCATCAAGCAAAATGCTAATACGTGAAAAGTCTTCCAATTTAGGTATTTCAAAATGCAGTCTCATTCAGATGAGATACACCCAGCTCTCTTACAGTCACCATGTTGTTTTTGACAGCATGAAAATGGGACTGCATCAATCCGCACAAGCCCTTCTCCCAGGAATCCCTCTTGAGTCTGAGTTCTGGGCAGCACGGCAGCCGGGCTGATGGGTTTTACCTGCAGACTGGGGCCAATAAACAGAATGAAGCCCAAATAGCGTCCTCACCAGCGTGCTTCTCCAACCAGCATGCTTCTCCAACCAGCGTGCTTCTCCAACCAGCGTGCTTCTCCAACCAGCGTGCTTCTCCAACCAGCGTGCTTCTCCAACCAGTGTGCTTCTCCAAGAGGCTCCATATCTAGGAACTATTCATAACAAACCTGTCTTGTCCCTGTTATAGCCTTAAAATCGCTGTGCAAATTAGCAAGGGAGTGAAAGAAGCCATAGGATTGGGCAGGAGAATTTTTTAAGGCCATATCTATCACTTAGCCATTGTTCTGGTTGTTATTATAAGTGCCATAAAAGAAACATCTACCACGTGCCCAGAGTCCCTGCACTGAATTCTGAATAGTTTGCTTCCCTTGCTCTATGCTCCACTGTCAATTTCACTCTATTTTTCACTCGGCTTTTCCTGAAACTCTTGGCTGCCAACCTTCCTGTCTATCTAACATTTACTTTCTCTCCACGCTGCCGGGGCTTGGTGCAATGACTCCTGGGCCTCTCACCTATGCCCTCTCCTGTTCTCATGGGCTCTTGCTACCTGTGGATAACCTTTCTGGAGCAGCCCTTCCTACTTAACCTGGTCATCAGATGTCCTGGTCCAAATGTAGCCCTTCCGGATCACATGAGATCTATACCCCACACCCATCTACCCAGACAGGATAATGTTACAAGGGATGCAAACAGAGTTTATCAGCAAGTAACAAAAATATTGTGCATCTGTTATACCCAGGATACTGTCTCAGCTAGCATGGGGTTACCAAAAGTGATACAATTAGATCATTGGCATTTTTTCCAAGTTGCCGAAGTTAGTCTGGCAAAGAATGTCACATCCAAAATTCGCTCCATCAAATTTTGCTTTTAAAATATGTAAATATATAATTAATATTATAATTATACATTAATATTAACATGTTTGTGAATAATATTCATATATAAATTAATTGGTATATACTATATATAAAATCCCTTCTCTCAAAAAAATCCAATACTAAACAACGACAAAGACTACAAGATAGGATATGTCACAGGGAGGAGTGTGATCAGTTGCTGAGTGAGAGGCTCGGTGAAGGCTGTGAGTTAGAAGTAGAGAGGTCACCGTGTACTAAAAGCTCTACGATGAACATGGTGGCCGAGGAGGCAGCTGGAGCAGCCTTTCTTGAAGGACTGCATTAGGTGTATGGTGGTAAAATACCACAAAGAGCATGATAACCCTGGCAGTGAGGGATAGTTCAGCAGACACCTAGGAAGATGTCACCATAGGACTGGTTCAGAAATAGAAATATAAGATAGTACTTAAGACTGAGGTTAAGTGGAATTTTCTTATGTTTTATTGTTTCCATAAGAAACAAAAGCAAAACAACAAGAAAAAAACTCCAAAAAACACAAAAATTCTTTATGATCCCAGGAACTCACATCCCCCTTTAAGTGCTTGAAACCAGGCACAAGAAATCAATTTGTTTTGCAAATGGTCTTGGGAATGACTTAATGTTTGGTTTTGTTTTACTAAGTAACACTTCACGGATGACAAGCAGCAACATTTCATCCTTGCAAACACGGAAATTGCTCAAGCACCACAAAACCATAGCCAGATTGATGTTTCGCCTATTCAATCCTTCCTCCTTTTCCATACCCCCATAACCCTGATCTTACTGTCTTGATGCTTTTGAAGCCCAGCTCTGCCTTTGATCTATTCTGTCTCATTATTAGCTCAAGTTATTTGATGTCTTATAGGTCATAAATATTCTGATATTGAGATTTCCAAATGAGCCACTTACCTAAGGCAAGCTGGAAGCAGCTCTTTCTGGAGGATCCCTTTGCCCCGGATACTCTAAGATCCATCATCAAACTTGGCTTCTTTGATAAGGCTGTCTTAAGGTGACCTTGGGCCTTGCCTCTACTGATGCCTAATATAATGGCAGTAGAGTTAAGGCTGGAGGTGGAGGTACATTCAGCAGTGGGGCACCATTAAGTTCTGCTCTCCTGATTTTAAAGGCAGAATTTTGTGTTGCTGATAGATCTGGGAGACACTACTTCCCAGCCCACAGTTAAAACAGTTGGTTTTAACAATATAGACAGTAAAAGCTCTAATGCAAATAGGGTGAAGCACAGCTGTGATAAATGTGTCTTAGCCAGGGTGGTGCTCGAAACATGATCTGAACTCACAAATCCCGCTACTGGGTAGCAACATAAATCCAGAGGGATATGTTACAGCCGCAAAGGGCAGGGGGAACCTGTGAAGGAGGAGTCTGCCTCTAAATCATGGCAGAGGTAAATAAATATCTTCAGAACCTCGAAGATCATCCTTTCAGAAGGTGGCCCACGGGAACAGATTTATTCACCCTGCATTGAAAGCCACCAGACCTGGAAGAAACTCCAATCTGCAATCATTTTTCACAAAGGCGGGGCAAGGGTTGAGTCATACTATTTCTCAGAACACACCATTTTATTTTCTTTTATTCTTTCACATAGAGTTGAAACGTTACAATTATATCTTAAAGTATTGTAATTATTGTAGATTTTCATAGAAATAAAGCCATTTATCGGTGGGGGAAAAAAACCCTTTGTCAGATTGTGTATTCCAATTTTGGTGTAGGAAATTTATGGGCACCATAAGCTAGAAAGCTCACGCTGTGACAAGGTCTGCCTGGGTAAAAATGAAGAGCTCCTACCCACGGCTCTTCTGTTTCTGGCAGGAAACAAGGGATAAAAGAAAAAGACCACGGAACTTTCATGTTTACTCCCTTCAACTTTTCTTGTTGTTGTCATTATATTCATGACAAAAATAATAATAGTGCTACTCTATCTGTATACTTCACCATTTATGAACTGTTTCCATGCATATTAGTGTGACACACATCCTAGGAGGATGATTGTTAGTATGGCCATTTCACAGGTAAGGACGTTATAGACAGAGAATAAGAGAATTGTATAAGGGTGCAGGGTGAGTAAATAGTTGATCTGAGCTAGCCGCCAGATCATATGTCTTCTCAAGAGATACTGTAAACCTTCTACTCCCCCACATTGTTGTAAGAGCCTGAGAGTCTCCCTGGCCCCGATGACCACTGAAAAAATAATGGGGTAACAGAAAAAGACATAGCTACTGTGCAAATTCCCAAAGACCCAAGAATCGAATTGTTTTGAATAGTAGGGATAGTTACAAGACTGATTTTTAGAAATATAGAGACCTCAGCCCCAGCCAAAGGGAAATCACGCTTGCCTAGATCAAGACACTGTGTACTTTTTCTCTGATGCATTTATCACAGGAAAATTTAGAGTTAATTGTGTGATCACTTAATTAAGTCTGCCTCTCTCAATAGGCTGGAAGTTCCATCAGAGCAGGGATTTTACTTGCTCCTTTGCACACCATTTCGTCCTCATGTCTCGCACACTGTTTGGCACTCAATAAGTATTAATTGAGTGCTTGAATGAATGAACTAATGAGGGAGCCAAGACTCTAAAGAAAGAGATAAATATGGCTTTCCCTTTGAAATAAGGAATCTCATGTTAAATATGAGAAGAATTAGATGGGGCAGTGTGATCAACACAACCCACTCCTTTTGATTCTATATGTTTCAGAATAGAATCTCATCCATGTTCCTTTTATTTCCAGCTGCTGGCACCTCATTGTAGGAGATCGAAACAGTCAGTTCTGTTGAGGGTGAAAGGGAAGGAAGGCATGGGAGAAACAGTAATCTGATGGAACAAAAAATAAAATTCTTGGTGTACTAGGAGAGCCACAATAAAAGGAGAATGTCACTTCCAAAATATGAGGTTGGAAATAGCCATTATTATCATTGTTTCTAAAAGAGATAACCTTAACTCCAGTCTGAGCAAGGCATGTACAGTGAATTCCTTGGGTGAGGGCCCCTTTGCTTTCTGGCTGGACCCACTTGAGATAGCCAGATTTGTTAAGAATCTAGTCAAGGAGATAGGTAAAGGTAAGCAGTTGGACAGGGGCTTTAACCTCACCTTGGCCTCATTAATAGTAAATTTAACTAAACTGAGCCAAGTGGCTTTGCTTCTAACTTCAACTTCTGTATTTTATCATCCTTTTTTCCTCTGTCTTAATTGTAGTTTTAGAAAAGTCACTGTGAGGTCAACTTGACATACGCAGCATCTCGAAATGGTAAAAGGCCTGTAATGAGGGGGATGCTTGTCATGCACTCAGCGCCACTGATTTCTTGTGAAAGAATATTAGTTGCTAACAGCAATAGAACATTCTTGGAGTCTTTAGACTTTTTGCTATTGAACGCCAAGTTTTTAATTTGCTGCTCTTAAATCAAGTAGAATTTTGCTTTAGTAAGAAAGAAGTAATTTATATACAAGTTCACAAAAAGTGCTTTTAACTTGGAACGACAGGTAGGGGTGTGGAGGTTGATTTTTCCAAGTGTAACTGGTAATGCAAGAAGTGTCTTATTGATGTTTGTCTCCAGCTTACTCATACGTCAGCCTCTGGATATATTAATATCAACAAGGAAAAAAGTGCCCTGTTAGTTAAACATTGAACTAGGCCAAGTCAAGAGGATCACTTGAGGCCAGGGGTTCTAGACCAGCCTGAGCAACATAGTGAGACTTATCTCTACAAAACACTTTTTAAAAATTAGCTAGCACGGTGGTGTGCACCTGCAGTCCTATCTACCCAGGAGGCTGAGGTGGGAGGATTGCTTGAACCCAGGAGTTTGAGGTTACAGTGAGCTATGATCACGCCACTGCACTCCAGGCTGGGCAACTGAGTAAGACGCTGCCACAATAAAAGGGGGGGGGGCAGGTGCAGTGGCTCATGCTTGTAATCCCAGCATTTTGTGAGATCGAGGTGGGTGCATCACTTGAGGCCAGGAGTTTGAGACCAGCCTGGCTAACATGGTGAAACCTCGTCTCTACTAAAAATATAAAAAATAGCTGGGCGTGGTGGCAGGCACCTGTAATCCCAGCTTCCAGGAGGTTGAGGTATGAGAATCGCCTGAATCTGGGAAATAGGAGACGCAGGTTGTAGTGAATCGAAGTTCTGCCACTGCACTCCATCCTGGGTTTAAAAAAAAAAAGAGAGACTCTGTTTAAAAAAAAAAAAAAAAAAAAAAAAGTAGGTCTTAACAAACCAGGTCTTCTTCCTCCTCAATGGCCACTTTTCCCTACCATGGCTCACTCTCCTTCCATCCTTCTCTGTGCGTATCCCTTCCTTTCACCCCTGTCACATGATTCACTATCTCAGGTCCCCATTTCAAGGCCTCAAAATACTTAATACAGGCTGAATACATTGTGGGTACTCCAAAGGCATCTGTTGAATAATTCAATTAACAGTTGAGGCAAACCCTCAAAGCCGTTCGGAATCATGCTCCATTCTGGGAAGATTTGCTGACATGAAAAAGTGTGCCATGACTTAAGACACCAGATGCAGCTTTATGTCCAGAACGGAAGAGATCTCAAATAAAGACATCATTACTAGATTGTTCCTAACAGGTGCCCCTTCCATATCTGGAATGCCAAATCCTGCTCATTCAAGTCTTCTTCAAAGACAGGTTCTAAGGCTTCATTAATGTTTATAAAACATTTTGAGATCTCCCTGAGAGTGATTGTAGAATAAAGTGATAGTAGTAGTTCTGGCCCAGCTGGAAGGCATGCTCATCAAACACCTCTAGGAAGAATTCTCTAGCTAATTGGATTTTGCTTGTTTTCAGACACCTGCCAATTTTTCTTTTATACCCGTAGGTTCTTAACTACATTATAATTTCTGGGATTTGGTTTTATCTCTTCTTCCAGAAGGCCCCAGAAAACATCCCTTGCACCAACATATTCATACTCTGTATGGCCCTATAAGATACGGTGGAGTGGGGAGTGAATGAGGATTTGGAGGGGCCAGTTTGAGTTAGGGCCCTTGAAGAAAAGTTTGTTTCTTCATATACTGAATCTTGGTAAAGCTAAGACTAGATCCCTGATCTGCTGTTCGCCGAGCAATTGGAAAAAAGTTTTGTGGTTGGTGTCGTTGTATCTACTTATAGGCAATGAAAGTCAGGGGTAACATTAAGGCACCTGTAAGATGTCACAGTGCAAACTGAACTTAGTCTGATAATCAACTCAAGAATAAAGAAATCTAATTTTGCATATTCAAGGCTTGAGCTGCTCTCTAGCCCTGTGGGTACTAGAGCAAATTTTCTTACATTACCTGTTGGTCACCCTTTGCCTCATTAAGTGACTGTAGATCAATGAGCATGCGGAATCATGAGACAGTTCCATCCTAGGGAAGGCAAATTGCAGTTCAACTTCAAAGCAACACACCTGACCTCATACAAAAGTGTTCCAGTTTATTACTTTGCACGACTGTGTGTTTCAATTTATTACACTGATGACTTACCTTGTACTACTCTGTGTTCAATTATGTATTTTCTGTTCTCATTACAGACCTTCAAACGACCGCAAAAATATATTCATTTAATGCTTTTTCTGTTCTTTTAAAATTTTTATTACTCAGAAAGGAGGAAGAAAATGGTTTGAGCATTAGCACTGGGTATAAACTCAGATTGATTCTATGTATTTAAATTACTCAGATAATTGGAGCAAAGAAACTCTTTCACTGGAAATAGCTAAATAGTAGCTGGAAGAATATATTTAGAGTCTTCACTACCTAGATAGTTTATATCCACTAATACGACCAGTCTGCAGAACAATGCAGGGAAAGGGGTATAACAAAAAAACCTCTGGGGATCAAAAGAGATCAAGTGTAGCAGGGTGGTATTTTGGAAAGAGATGGGGTCAATAATTTGAGAGATTTATGTTCCAGTTGAGAATCATCTACTTACTAGGTTTTGCTTTGAGAAAGTCTTATTTGTCAGAATAGAGTATGTAGTTCCTCCCCATTGCAGATTATATGATGTTTTCAAATGTGAAGAGCCAAAATTAATCTAAATTAATTAATTAGTAAGAAGAGTATTATACTTACGATGAACAATGCATGAGTCAGTGTTCTATCTCACTCTATAGAATGCTCTAGGCTTTGTCTTATGTTAAAATAGGTCCTGCCCGTCGGTTGTGGCTTAAAGAACAAAGATTATTGCACTTGTTTCATCACTGAAACTCTCTTTTCTGAGGCTTGAAATTTATTTATTAAGGACAACACTGAGCTAAGGCTTAAATGCTAATGCCTCGAAGAGAAGTAATCCAATTACTTACATTTGTCCTAAGGGGCAAGTGTATAAAGACTCACAGTGAATTGGGGCCTCTACGTAATCTGAGGTTCAAAGCCATTGACTGATTCCATAGGGAAGCTAAGAATAAAAAGCAACTCACTCTCTCTCTCTGAGAACCTGTCATTCCTCTTCCTGCAAACTTTCTGCTGCTACCAAGGCTGGACAATGCTTGCCCCTAAAGAATATTAGACACCTTTTCTTGGGCTGTCCATTGATAGTTCTGTCTGTCTACTCTCTAGGGAATAACCATCTCTCTTTTAGAATGTTGTTAAATTATCCTGCAAAACCTGGTAATAAATTATTTTTATCCTCATTAATCAAAAAAGCATTCATTCAGCAGTTGAAGTTGAAAAGAAATCATATTATCACAATCTGAACATCACAATAGTGTGAGTCTTTACTAGAATTTTTAATTCAAAGGAACAATTTGAATGTGAAGAGTATTGGAGAAGCAATCATTTATTTAGGTTACACAATGAGAGAGAGTCTATTTATTTTCCTGATTAATTCTTCCTACCAATTTAGTTCAATTTGAAGCAATAAACCTCATGGATGGCATGATATTTTCCTGTATCCTGAAATTCACTTCTCGTTCTTTACTTCATTCATTATTCATTCACCTGATAAACATTTATGGATTTCTAAAACATTGCTAGGTACAAAGTGTTTGTAATATGGAGACTTAAGGGACGGTTTCCCAACAGGTCTTCTGCTAGTGTGGGGCTCCTAGAGATTGTAATAACCCTCTAGCCCTCTCTTGCCCCTTTGCCTCCAGGACAATGTGAGGAGCAAGACTTCAAATTTCCTGGTTACTCAGTTTCCCAAGGTCATTGAAACTAATACACAACATCCCAATTACCCAGAGCGTTCCCACGAAGCTATTTTGCATTTTATCTGGCACCAAACTCAATTTTTTTTTGTTCACCCTGACTTTAAGGAACTATTTTTGATTTAAATCATTCTTATTCTGATCCCTTTTTTTCAACATCACAAAGCTATGCTTCAGCATCAGCCAGCAGTGCCTCTTCTCTGCCACCTTCTTGAGGTGAAACCCTTTCAGTAGTGTGCAAATAAGAAAACTTCCTTGAAAGGCAAAGGCACAATCTGGCGCTGCCTTTCCTGAGAAACTCTCCTCATTATAAAGGCACACGATAACCTATTTTGAAATATGAAACAGTCCTTTCAGGCTGCAGTTGAAAAACATAGTATTTTAAGATTTGTCTTGAACACCTCCTTTCAAGGGCTCCTTAATAAATTCCTGAGTTTAAAGGGAGTCACAGAAGATAAGTATCCTCTTTGCTTTTTCTTTGTTCCCTTAAGAAATTAATGCACGTTATGATTTATGGAGGCCATTCCAAGGCCTGGTGTATCTGAGATCCCATTTGCTAGGCACATCTCGCAGCGGTTCATTCCTAGAACTGTCTTCAGGGAGGGGCGGTGTACCAGGCATTCTCCCATAAAGAACAGATGGCACAGCCAAACTTGGATAATTCAAGAAGACATCGTCTGCACAAAGACTAACAATAAAGGTGCAGGTTGGGTGATAGGGAGACCCCCAAAGGATGGCAGAAGAACCCTGGGCTGCCAGTGGCAACTGAAGCCAGCTCCAGGACTAAAGAGACGAGGAAAGAGAAAGGCTACCAGAAACTGGAAGGGGAAAGGGTCACATTAGCAGGCTGCCTAGAAAGGTGGAACAAGGGACACAACTCGTTTAACACAACCTTTAAAAAAGGAGCCAGAGGAACAAATAGTCCCTCCCTTCATCTCCAGCTGGAGTTCCCCTTTGGCTGAATTCACCTTGAAGCTACAGGACACAGGAGCCCACCAAAGATTTCCTTCTAGGTCAGCTTCCTCGGGCAGAGAGCAAGGCGAAGACAGATAGAGAGTGTTTCCAGAAGGGCAAATGGAGACCACCTGGCACAAGCAGGGAGCCTGCTGCCTGACCATCACGTACACAGGGCTATGGTAGTAGCTTCCAACTGGTCTGCCTGCTTTAGGGTAAACACACACCCAGGTTAGCCCAGCACAATGGCTGTTATATTTCTACTGCATAGTAATAAATAGTGTCAATTTTCACTGTCAAATGTGCCCTGGTTTAGATAATAAATTAAATGGTCATTCTATCCTGCTTCAACTCTTCACCCCGTCGAGTTCTGTAACCTAACGGAGTAACCCTTTAAAAGAGAAAATGGGGCCAGGTGAGGTGGCTCATGCCTGTAATCCCAGCACTTTGGGAGCCCGAGGTGGGCGGATCACCTGAGGTCAGGAGTTTGAGACCAGTCTGACCAACATGGAGAAGCCCTGTCTCTACTAAAAATATAAAATTGGCCAGCCACGGTGGCACATGCCTGTAATCCCAGCTACTTGGGAGGCTGAGGCAGGAGAATTGCTTAAACCCTGGAGGCAGAGGTTGTGGTGAGCCAAGATCGTGCCATTGCACTCCAGCGTGGGCAACAAGAGAGAAACTCTATCTCAAAATAGAAAAATAAAAAATAAAAGAGAGAATGGAATCACAAGTCATATGTTCAAAACTCCAGGAGGACGCCCACATCAATTGCAAAGTATCACAGCCCACAAGGCTTACTCTGCCTCCCTCCTGTCTCTCTGACCTCATCTCCTTCCATCCTCTCTGGCTTCCTCTGCTCTGGACACACCTGTCTCCTTGGTCTCCTTCAACAAACTGGTCACACTGCCAGCTGGGCCCTTTACACTCGCCGTTGTCTCTGTCGGGAAACCTCTTTTCCAAGACAGACCTCTGGCTTGCTTTCTCTCATTTCCTTAACATACTTAATGGGGAAAAAAAAAATCACCTAGCAAAGAAATCTTCCTTGACCACCAATTCTATGTCTCCTTCAGCAGTCAAAGTCTTCCCTTTGCTCTGTTTTTTTTTCCTTTTTTGACACTCCCCATCATCTATATTTATTTGGTTATTTTCTGTATTCCTCCATTAGAGCAGAAGGTCCCTATGAACAGATACATATCTGCTTTGCCAGTTACCATAATCCTAGAGTTTAGTAGAGTGCCTGGCACATATTATATGCTCAATAAATATTTCCTGGACAAGTACAAGATGAAGATTACTCATGTAAAAGATAGAGTTGGCTTCAATCTGTGAATCACAGGATGATTTGTTTCATTAGACTAAGCAATTGAATCATATATGTTATATAAATTCTAAATTATTATGCAAAATAAGGGTGATTATTAATATTGCTCTTGTTACTATCATCAGCACACAGAGTGAGTGGAGAGACTAAATTATAACTGAAGTTTCTTACCGTCATTTCTTTGGCTATAATTTTTATATTTTTGCATATTCTTTCTTAAAACATATTAAGACTATTTCTGATAAAGAATCCTTTTACTGCGTAAATAAGTACTTTGTTCATTAAAATAGTCATGAGTCATATTGAGAATACAGGGTTTTGTGTTTGGTTAATTCAGGCCCAAAAAGGATAAGTGACCACAAAACTAATGAGTATAGTATTAAATACTATAATACTAGAGTATTTAATACAATAATGAGTATATATTAAAATATAAAGAAAACAAAGAATATTTCAAAGGAGAACACAGCTCAAGGTTAAAATAAGGGGAATATCTGCTTTAGGAAAATTTCCATGGGAGTTGATCTCACTGGGAACGACTGGCACGTGTATTTTCCCATCAATCCGGTCTTCCAGGAAGATATTATTTTATTTTTATCCAACCAACCAAAAGGTGGCAGACTGTACAACACAACATCGCACCTGCCCTAACATTGAAAATACAGCGGTATTCAATGTGCTTTATATTACCCACATTTTTTTAACACAAGCCATTTTATATATTCAGAGAACATTTTGAAACCAAAGCTACTATTTAGCTTATTACAACATAAGAATCTCTTTTCTTATAATGATTAGCATCAGAGCTTTTAGTTGGTCCACATGCCAGTTTTTGGTCTTGAAGTCCAAGTAAAAGAATTGAGGGAAAAAGAGAAAGGACATCTGAGCAGTGACAACCCTAGGTCCCATCTGAGCCTCACAAGTGTATTTTCACCATTTTTATGGATGAAGATGCTGAGGCCCAGCACAGTTGCATAACTTGCCCACAATTACTCCATAATTCTGGTGTTTGATAAGTCCTGGAGGGTTTTAACCCACATCTGTCTTTTTCTAAAAGCCATGACCTTTTACTTAGACCATGCAGCCTTTTCATTTCTAGACTTAATGAAACTAAAAGGACATTTTATCGCTAGAGTTTAAGCCAAGTTCATGCCCAGGCTCTACCAGCTCAGGGATCTAAAGCAATTTCAAAGAATCAGAGTTAACTCAATCGAATTTAGAACCAATTTGTTTCCATTCTCTTGAGGAAGAAAGGTGTCAGCTATTACCATTCCTACCATCAGATTTTATCACTTTCAAAGGGCCATAACTCACCCTGTCCTCACTGAATTCTTGAATCCTCAAGTTTGCATGCTGAGCCCCAAATGGGTGCTCAAGGCTTTGCCTTAAAAGTGCATAGGTATGAATATTTTCTTTATATAAAAAAAGCTTAAGTTATGTTTAATTTTCTAAGTGAGATGATGAGGAAGGATGTTTATTAACAAACACATAACTCTATTAAATAAGATAAATTCAATAATTATTCACGCTACACACGATTCTTGAACATAAAATATTTGTCCAGAAATTGACTTTAACTTGTGAGCTTTACATTTGCTTTCCCAGAATCAAAAGTATAATTTAATTTTAACAACAAAAAAGCCAATATTCTTATGTGTTTCAGGAACATACCATGTCAGATAAGCATTTTTTAGTACAACTGCTATGTTCCCACTAGAGTGCAGCAAGAAGATTATTATTTAATCTGTGACCTGTAGAGAATTTTAATATCATAGGGAGCCAGGAAATAACAACACATTTGACACCTTTTTATTTTATTTTTTTAAAAAATATCTGCTTGAAGGCAGGACGCGGTGGCTCACGCCTGTAATCCCAGGACTTTGGGGGGCTGAGGCAGGTGGATCATGAGGTCAGGATATCGAGACCATCCTGGATAACACGGTGAAACCCCATCTCTACTGAAAATACAAAAAAAAAATAGCTGGGCCTGGTGGCAGGCACCTGTAGTCCCAGCTACTCAGGAGGCTGAGGCAGGAGAATGGCGTGAACCCGGGAGGCGGAGCTTGCAGTGAGCCAAGATCGCGCCTCTGCACTCCAGCCTGGGCGACAGAGCGAGACTCCGTCTCAAAAGAAAAAGAAAAAAGAAGTCTGCTTGAATGCCCAAATAGCTCATGGCATAGCAAACTCCTAAAAGTGCAGAAGGGGACCTATGGGCTGCAGATATCAGAGAATACCTGGTAGAACTTAGCTAGACCATGTAAAGGTCAAGTTTGGTTTTCCTGGGACCTCAGAAGTGCCTCAGAGGCATCCCCTCCTCTTCATTGCTGCTACCATGGCTTCAGCAGGACTCTTTTTTCTCTCCCCTAGCGCTTTGCTGCTCAAAACTTGGGTGCTTGTTAGAAATGCAAAATATCAGGCCACATTTGGACCTCTTCAATCAGGGTTACATTTTCACCACATCCCCAGGTAATGTAAATCTAAAGTGTGAGGAACACTGATCTAGATTATTGTGATAACTTCCCCAGGTGCTATGTGTGTCAGGGTTTGTCCACTCTGCACAAAGTTAGCAGAATGATCTTCCTATGGCACATGTCTGTCTCAGTCGTTCCTCAGCGTAAAGCTCTTCCACAGCTCTTGTGCTGCCAATGTTATGTCCAGACTCCCTGGTATGGTATGTGTAGCTCTTTAGATCACCCGACCCCTCTCAGCTCACCATCTTTCTCCATAATCCACGACTCACCTGCCATTTCAATCCCCAGGCCCCCGGCAAGTACTCAGACGTGTTTACATATTCACACTGCCTTGTTTTTAGAGTCAAATCATTCAATCAAATCCAGCAAAACTTTCTTCCTTTCTTAGTATTCCAGGTTTGTATTGATCCTCTAACATTCTGGTCTATCACTAAACTCTCAGTGAGAACTGACCAGGTTTCCTCACTCAGAGATGATAGTTTACTCTTCTGTGATCCCAAGGCCCCTTTGTTTATACTTCAGTTGTCCTACTTACCCCAAGGCTGTGTGCCCAATCGTATACGGGTTTAAACAGGACGGACAGTTTTAACTTAGGCAGCTGAATAGATGGTGAGTGTCACTGTGCATTAGCTTGTTGGTTGCATTCTAGTATGACAGCTGGGTCTGCAGGAGCAAAATGAGTTTAAGGCAATTATCCTAGATAATCTGCTCCTACCGTGCAAAGGACCATAGGACTCTGGAGTTATAAGACTCCCTATTTCTGTCACTTGCTAGTTGCATGATCTTAGACAATTAATCTCTATGAACAAGCTTCACCATCTTTAAAATATGAATAGTAATTAGAGCTGTTTTCCAGAAAAATTGTGAGAATTTAAAAAGATAATGGATGTGCAACATTTTAGAAAACTATTAATGGAAAGTACTGTATACATAATGTTCATTATTTTTCATTTATTCTCATAATATACTTAGAGCATTTATTATTTCCTGAAAACTGTGCTACATGTCTGAGATAGCAAGATTATTCATACATGGTGTCAGCCTAAATAACAAAGAGTATCAGGGGAGGTAGAAACAAAGGAGAAACTTGGAGACAATGTGTAAGTTGTTACTCTAGCAGTAAGCAAACTAATTAAGCACAAGACATTTTGGAAAAGGCTTCACACAGAGGAGGTGACATTTCAGTTACCCTCCACCCAATACCCTGACTGAGGATAAAATCATGAAAGTCCTCCACCAGAAATATGTATAATTATCAGGTCCTACTTTATCTAGACAGATATAGCAACAAAATTCTAAGTTTAAAATAATATGGATACTTAGATGTCAGGACTTTTTTTGCTCTTCACTCAGAAACTGCCGTGGTACATGTTGGTGCTTCTCTCTGTCCCATCTCATTTCCCCCTGCTCCATGCCTGCTCAAGGCAGACAATTTCCAAACTATGCTATGCTTGGCCCTGCATCCAAGTTGGCACCAATGTTTTCTGCATCAGTAATGTGCTGGGGTTTCTTTGATAATTGAGGGTCATTCACAGGCCAAGACACTTCAAACCTTCACATCTTCCATGAGGTACCCCTTGTTTATCCCAGTCCCTGGGGATCTCTCCAGTTCTTGACCGTATCACCTGGTAAGCCACTTGCTCACATGCGTGGTGCTGCTACTTCACTTTTTTATATTTATGCGGTTGCTGTGGCCAGGCTGGTCTCCTGGCCATGAAGAATGGAATCTTGGCATTCCTCCACCTTGGCTTCCTCCATTGCTTACTCTGAGACTTTGAGCAAGACTCCTCCACCTACCCCCCACTACAGCTCTCTGTGCTACCGTTTCTTCATCAGTAAAAATTATTCAACTATCAGATTAGACTAGATGATTTTCAAGCTCGCCTACAGCTGAAACAATCAATGATTCTCTCCACGAGAAAGCTCTCAACTTGTCTTTATAAGGATACTTCTAGCACAAAACCGAGCTCATTTTGAACCCAAATTCATGTGCACCCCAATCCCACCTTTGTCCTAATGCTGTGAGAAAATAATGCAGCCTATTTTTGCAACCCCTGTCACTGTTCCACCATATAACATCCTATTATTCTTCTGAAATGGAAGATTAAGTTTTCCAGCGTGTCTGACTGAAGGCCCAATATCACGAAATCCATAACCATTTGCTTGCAATTCCCCTGGGGAAGGTTATTAACAACAACTTAGTCCCTGATAAATGACTATGTTTCTAAGGTAGTGGTTTATATCAAGGTTCCTAAATACACATCATTTAAATTTACCCAGACAGCTGTGTGTCAAATAAACAGCAATGGATTATTAAAACACACACTCACTCTTAGGCGAGAGGCTGCCCTGCCACTCTGGATATGCTGAATCAGTGATTTGCCTTAAATATACAGGTGTATTTAATAATCCACACCCACTCCTCATTTTCTTTTAAAAGAACGCTTGCAATGTTGCCAACAAAGAAGAGTGGCTCGTTGGTAGTCACCTGCAGTCCAGAAACATACTTGGTAATAGGCGGTTAAATGTCGCCAAAGCAAAGTGAAATCCTCCATGGAATAACGGGGTTAGAAAAAAGCTGAGGGCCTCTAGGGCAAGTCCCTATTCAATGGCCAAGTGCCTTCTACTAGCATCTTCATGAAAATAGCCACAGAGCTGCTTGTGCAGGATTATCTCCAACCAGGGGACAGGAGCCACCTCATGAGGGAGACTCTCCCAAGAGGGGACAGTTCTCAGGTCTTTAAAATGTGTTTCTTATCGAATTATTGGTGACCCAAAGGATAAACACTTGAGATGATGGATACCCCATTTACCTTGATGTGATTACTATGCATTGCATGCTTGTATCAAAGTATCTCATGTAACCCATAAATATATACACCTACTATGTACTCACAAAAATTAAAAAGAAAAAAAATAAATTTTTAAAATTAAAATAAAATGTGTTCCTTTTAACACTTTCGACCCTTTTTGCTAGTCATTCCTCTATCCAGAATAAGCAACCACTTCTAATTAAAAAAGAAAGAATGCAAAGAAGGAAGAAAGAGAAGACATGGTCGATTTGTGGAGCATTTACTATTGTTTTTCATGTTACATACATGATCTTAATAATTTGTAGTCACAATAACAGCGTGACTAAGAGTAAGTCATTTGAAATCCAACACTTGTGGCTTTAGATCTAGCTTTTCATGTTAGAACTGGTGATCCTTGGCAACTTATTTACTTCTGTAAGCCTCAGTTTTTCCACTTAAAAAATGGATTACATTTATTTCAATGCATTATTGCAAAGAGTACC
The DNA here is from genome assembly GCF_037993035.2 of Macaca fascicularis. Classification (NCBI taxonomy): domain Eukaryota; kingdom Metazoa; phylum Chordata; class Mammalia; order Primates; family Cercopithecidae; genus Macaca; species Macaca fascicularis. Next base: position 126,147,749 of record NC_088388.1, on the reverse strand, counting down.
TAACACTATATATAGAAAATATACAGTCTCCATGCAAAGAAAATGCTCAAAACATGGCTATTTTATTAAAACCAGCAGGAACATTGACCCTCACAATAAATCTTACAGTCACTGTGGGTCTTCTGTTTTGTGAAGGTAGTTGCAATCTCTAATTAAAGTCCTCTGTTCTCTGGATTTAACATACCAGTCCACCTAAACCCAATCCGGCATGTAGAAAGTCTCTTTCTTCCAGCATCCCACCATCTGCTTCTGACAGCCCTCTGGGTCATGTCTAGCCATTGAGAAGAGTAGAGCATGCACTAGACATAGCGTCCCCCAAGGAGATTGCCAAGCATTGACTGATGTGAAACTGTGACCTTGCCTGTACCAGACACAACAGTTACACAAGTGTGGTACAGGGGTCCTCTACCTGTGCTGTTTCACTATCTAAAGTTCAGTAAAGGTCTTCTGACACTGGCTGATGTACAGGAAATAACTCCATAAAACATTTGAACACATGCGCGAATGTAGACTGAATGAAGGAATCAATGAATCAATTAATAAACCAGGAAGTGGCCAAGCCAAAGTCAGATAAGCAATGGGTGGGAAGTAGATGGAAACAAAGAAACATGAGTTTTCCCAAAACCCCGGGGATAGTGTTGTGAGTTCAGGGGTGGAAGAGTAAGCTGTCTTCATTTCACTTTCCCTGTAAAAGAGGGAGCTCTGGACATGGTGTTCTGATTAACCTTGAATCAGGAATCACAGGGGTTGCTTGCGTGTCACGCTGTCATGGCTCCATCTGATTCGAGACGGCACTGTTCTCCTGTTTCCAGTACTTGCCTCCTCCTCTCCATTTCGTCAAATCTCATTCTTACATCTTTGCTGCTGCTTCTCATTGCTGGCTTCCCCTTTTATATATGTAGTGGACAAAACGCTCCATCACCAGGGCTTTCCATGAGCCTCTGCCCTCAACACCTTCCAGCTAAAAGGTGGGCTTGAGGTTCAAAGTTGCATAAGGCCCCAAGGACTATTGCTTTAACACTGCTTCTAAGCTAAGAACAGAGGTTTTGGGCTTTTTCAAAAATCAGGCACAGTTTTGAATACCCAAGAAAGAAAGGTAAATGATTTTGTTAACCAGTTCACTTTCATTTAAAGAGTTGACAGACAGCAATCTGACTTACTTAATATTGTCATAATATTTTTTATCTACTATTAACCCTCTTCTCTCTACTCCCTTCTCCAATTAGCACTTGGTGTTCACTCTGCAGATCTTTTGTGAAAGCCGTGTGCTACAGAAAACTCCTCCTGAGGCCAGCTGACAGGAAGAGGTGCCAGAATAATCAGCCTCTGTTGTAGTTCTCTGTGGTGGGAGCTGATCCATTCCATGATTGTAAATGGATCGTTATAAACTCAGCATAATGAAGCAGTAATTACCTAAGAGGTGATGGATCAGGGGAGAGTTTCTAGGCTAAATGATTTGCAATGTATCGTATTGCAGCGATTAAGCTAAAATGATCACAGAAATGTCACACTTGACTGGTGCAGGTTTTGTATCTTCCTCCCTCCCTCCCTCTTTCCCTCCTTCCCTCCTTCCTTCCCTCCCTCCCTCCCTTCCTCCTTCCTTCCTTCCTTCTGTCCCTCTTTCCTTCCTCCCTTCTTTCCTTCCTTCCCTCCCTCCCTCTTTTCTTCCTTCCTTCCTTCTCTCCCCCTTTCCTTCCTTCCTCCCTCCCTCTTTCCTTCCTTCCCTTCCTCCTTCCTTCCTTCCCTCTCCCTTTCCTTCCTTCTTTCCTTCTTTCCTTCCTTCCCTCCTTCCTCCCTCCCTCCCTCACTTCATTCCTTCTTTCCTCTTCCCTCCCTCCCTCGCTCCCTCCCTCCCTGCCTCCCTCCCTTCCTTCTTTCCTTCCTTCCTTTCTCCTTCTCTCCCTCCCTTTCCATTACTTTCTCTTTTTCTGTTTCTATTATGTGTTCTATTAGGGTTTTTGTTGTGTTGGTTTTTGCTTGTTGTTTCTTGAGACAGAGTTTCAGTTTTGTTGTCCAGGCTGGAGTGCAATGGTGTGATCTCAGCTCACCGCAACCTCCGCCTCCCAGGTTCAAATGATTCTCCTGCCTCAGCCTCCTGAGTAGCTGGGATTACAGGCACCCGCCACCACACCGAGCTAATTTTTGTATTTTTAGTAGAGATGGGGTTTCACCATGTTGGCCAGGCTGGTCTCGAACTCCTAACCTCGTGCCTTGGCCTCCCAAAGTGCTGGGATTATAGGTGTGAGCCAAAGCACCCGACCTCTATTGGAGATTTAAATTGTTTGGCGTTTTGAATTTTTTGCTAAAGACTCTGTTGCTTGGGTGCTATCTTTAGAACTGGACATGGACACACACACACACACACACACACACACCCCTGCCTCACACTTAGCTTTTAAGGTTTGCACGTTGTGAGAGAAGCTTTGTAGCATTACATCGTTCCATTATGCTCCAAGAAAATTAACTGGTATTAGTCAGTGGAGGAGGCAGGGTCGCAGCAGCTAAGAACCTCTGTGGGACTCAATGCAGTTTAGTAACTCTCTGGCCTCTTTCTATAAAAATGTTGGCCCGGAAACAACTCCTTGAATTTAATCTGTCTTTAGAGCAGTAATAAAGGTCTAGTAACTGGACAAGATATACAAACCTATCAGGTGCATGAGGCACAAGGGAGTCATTTGGAACATGCATTTGATTCCTCATGGTAAACATGGTTTTGAAGACATCTTGGTCGATCAAGAGATTTATCCCATTGAGAGAAACAGAGACAAGAGATAAGGTGAGGGAAGCAAACCCCAGTGTAGGAAGGCTTGGTCTTAAATGCAGCTTCGTTCTAAACCCTTGGCTGCATTCCCACCAAGTAAGCCTTCTTTCCTATGATGCCTCGGTCTTCACTCTTTGACCAAGAGAGATCCTTCTTGTCCCACATCAAGTTTCCCCCTTAAAGGCTGTTGTGTCAGTTGGAATGGCCTCCTGTGCATTTTCCAAAAGCTTTCCTTTCAGTTACTCATCAACCTTGCTTCAAGGTCAAGGTCACTTTAATATTCACACCAATTCAGTCATGCCACCCTGTCCCCCACATAGCACGTTCCTCTCCTTCCACAATAAATAAATGTGTGTGTGTGTGTGTGTGTGTGTGTGTGTGTGTGTGTAAGAGAGAGAGAAAGAAAGAAAGAAATAGGTTTGGGTTGATATTAAATCGCACGTGGGTGTACTTAGGCATGTAATACAGGATATTTTTGCCTGCAAGTGACAGAATCCAAATTCAAAACAGCTTAGATAAAATACATTATCAGCTTTCTTCACCCAGAGAAGGGCAGTGTCAGAGACAGGAATCCTAGGGAAAACGATCACAGGGATTCAAAGCCTGAAGGGCCCTTCTTCATCTCTATCCCTCTCTCTACACAACAGCTTCATCCTTCCATGTCTGTTTCTTCCGCATGGGAGGAAATAATCATTTTTTCTTTCTTTGATTAATTATTTCAACAATATATCAGGCATTATTGTAGGAACTGGGGAATATGAGTGCATAGAAGATCTCTGCTCTGAAGAGCTTGTATTCTAGTGGTTCCAACAGCTGCCAGGTCTACTATTTCAGAGTGAATGCACATACACACACACACGCACGCACACACACACTCACACACACACTCAGACTAAGAAACATACTTTTTTTTGCCATAAGTTCAAAATCCTGAAGAATGACTGTGATGGTCAAGTGTGTATGAAATGTCCGATATCTATCCCTGGACTAATTACATACATAAATCTAAAAGGACCCTTGAGCCACACATTGGCCAGAAGAGAGGAAAGTTTCCATTTAAACATCCTAGTTGAAGTAGGAAACAAAGCATTTCTTAGAAAGAGAGAACAATTTTAGAGCTACACAGTATCTACCTATATATGAGTATCTCTTCCCAGATACTCCTTTGGAAACAATTTCCAATAATTTCCAAAAAAAAAAAAACCAAAAACAAAAAAAAACCAAATAACTTCATATTTTAAAAAGACCTCATGATTCTTGCTACCTTGATACCTTCTATATCCAGGAAGTAAGTACTACAGCTTTGTGGTGCTACCCTCACCTGTAGTAGTGTCAACAGAGATGAGAGAGGAGGGGGACTACCTTTGTGGCTTTGTGTTTTTGTGTGTAAATTTTTAAATACTGTTTGATGTAAACTTGATGTCACATTTTGCCCATTCTAAGCAAATAACAGTGATTTTATGTGATAGGAAGCTAAAATGTGCGAAAGGAAAGAAGTAGTTAGAGGTTGTTGAACAATAGACAAAGAGCTGAATGTGGGACTCAGTAACCAAAAAAAGAAGAAAAAATAATTAAGAAACAAGAAAAATTCTGCAGGTGAAAGTGTCTAAGGGCCTGGCTTGGTATGCTGATCAGGAAGCATTTGTCACAGTTTCCTATACCAGTGGCCGAGGATCTTACCCTAGGCTCTAGATTGAGTGGAGTTGGAGAGCATGGATTTCTAGAAAGGGAGTCACATGTTGAGAAAGAGCCAGATTCCAGTGATTCCAGAGAGACACTGAGAAATTGCAAATTTTGCACATCTTATGAAGCAACGAACTTCATCAGAAAAGAACTCAAACTCAGGCAACCTGAGATTAAGTTCTGGCTCTGGCATTTACTGGCTGTATCACCCAATGAAGGAAACAAACTATACTGTGGTTTCCAGAACTTAAAATAAAGATAATAATATACCTATCCTCTCTATTGCACAGAATTGTTGTGCCTCTCCTGTAAGAAGAAAGCTTTCTCACCAAAACTGGCCACACCCTGATATTACACCTACCCTGTGCCTATGAAAAGAAGATGCTGAAGAAGTCCATAAAAGTTGGAGGAAAGCCTGTAATTCTCAGAAAGAAACCTCAAATCCTCCTCAGGCTTAAGAATAAATTATTTTAAAGGCACATCCAGTGTAAAAACATGAAAACTAAAACTTGGGCCAAAGGCCACTCTGGGAACATCTGAGTGTCACATTCAACTTTGGAGCTATTGCATTACTTCACCTCTCTACCCGTCTCTTTCCTTACCCATCTCCCTTCCTTCTAGAGATGCCTTATGTCATGGCCAAGCAACGTGATGTCCCCATATGCTGTACACAATCATAAAATACTTTGGGATTTGGCTAGAGGAAAAATACTAAAAAATATATTATTACTCTGTATATATATATTTTCTTTTTCTGAGAGAGAGTCTCATTCTGTCATCCAGGTTGGAGTGCAGTGGCACGATCTTGGCTCACTGCAACCTCCATCTCCCGGTTCAAGCCATTCTCCTGCCTCAGCCTCCAGAGTATCTGGGATTGCAGGCACACGCCACCAGGCCCAGTTAATTTTTGTATTATTTTTTAGTAGAGATGGGGTTTTACCATGTTGACCAGGCTGATCTCGAACTCCTAACCTCGTGATTCGCTTTCCTTGACATCTCAAATTGCTGGGATTACAGGTGTGAGCCACCTCGCCCGGCCTGTATAATTTTTTTTTTTTTTAAATTCTGACAAAGTAACAGTATTAGATCCATTTTCAATTTCTTGGCATCCTCAACAGCCCTAGAGTTTTTAGTCTTCCCATTACATACCATAGTAGACAGGTTAGCTCATACATGTGGAGAAGCGTTAGAGGTCTGCCTCCTATGTAGAATGAGGAGTGATATCACTCTCGGTTTCACCGAGAAAGTCTGCAGTTTGAACCAAGCTCATTACCTCTTAGTATGCAGTGTCAATTTTCTGGGTTAAAAATAGTCCACTCTGATGCCTTTTAATGGAATAAAGCTTCGCCAGAGCAATAATGGAACACAAATTTTATGGGAATCTAATGCAGTTGAGTGATTTCAATCTGCATCTGCACTTTCATAGAGAGTTTGTCGTTGAATTGGGTTTGATAAATATCATAAGAGTAATGCCAAATGGGCTCCTGACAGCTGATGTGATTGACAGCTGTCAAATGCAGTGACAGATCAGGCTGTCTTTCAGGAGGAACGTGATTCATAGACCTCATTACAGGTAGATGGATGGCACACACAGACTGCAGTTGGTTATCTGGGCATTTATTCTCCAAAATGCCAATGGGGAGTACACACTTGTATAAATGACCAAGTCAATCCCTTTACCTACTGTATCCAATTACCTCTTCTCTGCCTACTGAACTCCTGTCTAGCTAACAGCTGGGTCTTCATGTCCAACCAACTTGAGCAGCTGTTTATATAGAGAGGCTCCACATCAATGGACTTATTTATTGCATGTCTGCCTCTGTACTTGGGCTATTTATCTCTCAGCTCACTGCATCTGCCTATCAATTTTGTTGTTGTTGTTATTCCCAGGCTAGAATGAGCCAGAATTTAGAAAACAACATAAAATTAGATTTCTCTTGCCCAGAAGGGTTGCTGAGCGTCCTGGGTTCTCATTCAATATGAGTTATTCTCTTTCCCTCCAGGCCAGGTATATGACCAAGTGCCTGCGGAGGTTTATTACACATCAGATCAAAGCTCAGTTTATGTAGAAGGAAGGATAATGAAAAGATGGGGAAGAACATGAAGAAGAGAAGAACATGCATATGTCTGTTGTTTCTGGTTTAGATATTTTGCAGATGATGTATAACTAGTTAGAGAATATTTATCGTTTAAGGGGTAAGGATGCAAATCACATTTGTTTTAAAATTTTTGAGTTCTTTAGTCCTGAAGGCTGCTGGGTGCTAAGAGCAGACTGCTCACCAATCCCTCTGGGAGAAATCACTTCTTGGGGTGATTGTCAAGCAATCTCAGGGGATAGAGCTATCCACTGAGATCCATCAATCTTCAGTAGCACCCTAGTATTAAAAATTAGAAAGGAAGAAAATATCTGTAAAGCAATATGGTGAATTTCTGCTTTAGCATTCTCTGAGTTAGAATGTTTCTGAACAGTTTAAAGCTTGAAAAAGACTATACTATTTTTCAAAACTTACTAAGAATTTGACTCCTTGGAACTCTGATGCATATGCGCCCTCTAGGAACTCATGAGGAGCATCTGTTTCTATACTGCAGTAAAGGTTACAAATAAGTCTAATAAGAATCCTTCTCAGGTTTTTTAAAAACCAAGTGGTTTCATTAATTGAAATCGAGGTCAGTCTTATTTCTGACCCCAACATATTTTTTATGGCTCTCCTGGGAAGATTTCCAACCAGACTGCCCTCTTTTTAAACAAACTACTTTGCAGTAATATCCTAAATCATTCTTCATTTTATTAGCATTATTATCTCTAATGTTAATATACATATTTAATACTCTTTTTCTCAAAGTATCCTCCAATACTTTATCTCAGTTTAATCTACTGACAACTCTAGGAGACAGAGGATCTACTAGTCAACTTACAAAGAAAAGGAAACAGTGCAAAGCCATTATGTGATACCTAATGGCAACCAACAAGTTCATGACAAAGAGGAGACCTGAACCTGCACTTCTTGAGTCCAAATCCGCGTGTTTATATTTGGAGGGCTTATAAAATACGGGCGTAGAGGGAGAGAGAGTGAGTCTCTCAGCACCATGGAAGTGTATGTACTATTTTGCATTTGTGCATAATGTACTTTATTTTTCCTATGGAGAGAGGATAAGTACCAATGAACTAGATAATGTTGCTAGTCTTTTTTTTTTTTTTTTTTTTCAATCTTCAGGGAAAAATCTATTCCTAGAGACAGAAAGACTGGTTACCAGAAAGTAGCTGTCAGTCCTTATTTGGGTCACCTGCAAGCACCTTTCCACAGTGAGGAGGCAAAGACAATTTTTGAGACAACTGACATCAAAACTAAGGAAATGTGTGTGTGCAAATATTTATTTAATAAGTATTTTTAATAAATACATACTTTCAGTAAGTAAGCAATTACTTTTGAGCCCCAAAACATAGTAATCCCTATGGAATCTCAAAAGTTAAAAAAAAAAAAAACGCAGAAAGAAAAACAATTATAGACTCTACCCTTGAAGTATTTTCAATCTTAATCATATACCATAGAATACACTGGAAAGAATTAAAGACGTAACCACTTTTCCACTCTTATGTTTTAGCTGTAATGTGGAAATAATGAAAGCAACAAGAGCAGGACAAGCTAATATATTCTAAATAATATGGAACTGGTCAATGTGGAGTTTCACGGTAGATTAGGGCAGCACATAGATGCATCCTGTAGAAAACCCTCCTGATATGCATTTCATGGTCACCAACACAGTTAGATGCAACCACAGACTTTTTCAGGAGCCATAGCAATGAATCATAACGCTGGCACAGTACCCGCAGCCTGCAAATCGTCTTGCTAGCTTTCTTTTCTCTCGCCTTTACGCTATAATTTCCTTGTTTGCAGGAATCATACCTTGTACATGGCAGGTGAGCAATGAAACGTTGTGGAATAAATGAATGAATGAATGAACTTCTATGTCTTCCATGTCAAATATAGGCCTTTGATGTATTTTGGTGTCTGAATAAATATTACCAGATTTGGAAGGCAAATATGAAAACAAATCAGTAAAAAGGCAATTCCAGGAGAGTAAAAATTACCTGCAAAGGAAAGAAGGGCTATCAACAGAGGGGGAACAAGACAGCTGCCAATGTCTGCATTTTAATATCTTCGTATCTTCCCATTTTGCACTGGCCACGTGATTTTTCAGCACCACAGTCAATAGCATCCAAAATGCTATGCCGTGCAGGTGACTTATTTTAAAAAAAGAAAAGTTAAACTTTCACACCTATCATCTAAATCTGTACTTAGCCTCAAATCATATTGTTAGTAAAATGATATTTCTTATGACTTTGGCTGTCTTGAATTTCAGAATAAAAGCAATTTCTAGACCATTCAGGAAATAAACCTGCAAATGGACTGCAGGGAAAAAGACTGGATTCTAGATGAATCTACATGAGTTGAATTATCCAGGTAGTATACCAGTCTCCTGCATTATCCTCACTGTATAGACACTGCTGAAGTCTTTATTCAGCATTATCAAAGCCTGTCACTACTCAGTTACTGAAACCATAACCCACCCTATCAAAGCTGACTCCAGTAAGCAAATGCTTCAAAACGACTCTTAAGATTCCACATTCCAAAAAGCCAAGTCCCTGAAGTGAGAGAATAAAGTCAACAGCCCTGCTATATATTTTCTATCTTTATTTCTATTTTTAAAGGGAGTTAATAATGAGGTTTCTCTCTCCAGGATCAACTCCAATTCTGTGGCCAATATTCAGTTTAAGCAGATATTTTTACTCATCTAATAAGAATTGATATATCTAAGTGGAAAAAATAGTTTCATGAGAGAGAGCTTAATCCATTAGATAGAGTGCCAGAGAAAGTCATGATGAAAGGGAACAGAAGCTAAAATCAGACTCTGGTTCCATCTTAGGAGTGATATTTTGCCAAGCAAAGTGCACAAGATAGGGTAAAACGTGCTGCCTCAGTAATGCATTTGAAGTCCTGAAACTATCAATCCTTCAGCAAGTTTTCTTGAGTCACAGCTGGGGTTCTCTGGGTGAGGACTGCCTGAATAAGGATTCATTTGGTCAGTCAAAGAAGCCTTTTGTGAATAAAACTAATACCAGACTCCAGAGGTTCCTTCACACATTGTGCCGGGCATAGTCTAAGGGCTTCTGCGCATGGTGTGTGCCCTTCTAGGAATAGCTTTATCTCATCTCTGATAATTGAAATGCTTCTTTCTTCTCCTGGATCAGCTCAAATATATGTTCTCCAAAGCTCTCCGGGAATATTTCGGGGAGTGATAATTACCTTTTCTCCTGCACTTTGTGTCAGTCATTCATTCAACAAACTATTTCGAGTACCTGTTATGCATCCAGCACACAAAAGCAAATAAGACAGGCTCATCTCCTCAAAGACATTGGTGCCACTGCCTTCCAACTTCTACTTGCAAGCTAGCAATTATAGCGTAGGATGCTGAGGACCATGATAGAGGCAAGCACAAATTTCTATATGCACCTGATTTTGGTCCTGGAATAATGGGCACAGTACTGTTGGAGCAGAGCTTAAATGATGACATGAAGTTCAAATGACCAAAGTGAGCAAGAAAAGCAATCTAAGCAGAGGATTGTGAAAAGGTGTGAGGGAAGGGTATGAGTAATTTGGTATGACTGGAGTGGAGCAGTAACTGAGGAAAATGAAGCTGAATAAGATGGTAGGAGTCAGATCAGGATGAAAAGCCTGACAAGCCTCTCAAAGGAGTTCAGGTTGTATCCTGTAGGCGATGAGGAGTCACTGAGGATTCTCAGCATGGAGGTGATGGGACCATATTCACATGCTTTCTAAGGACAAATACTCCTATAGCTACATGGAAGTGATTTAGAGTAAGACCGGAGGCAAGCAGGTGAGTGTGAAGGCTACTGATACTCCAGACAAGAGAGGGAAAGCCTATCTATGAATTAGAAGGATGACAATACAAATAGAGAAGAGGAAATTGATTTCAGAAATGTATGTGCACCCCATTGTGTTTTAGTATTTATCATGTTCTGAATTCCATTATGATTATTTGAGTGCATATTATCTATGCCTTCCTCTAAACCATGGGGTTCTTGAGGGTAATGGTCAGTCTCATTTATAATTCTGTTTCTTACAAGCTTAATAACATAGCCTGTTGAAAATAATGGGCCAGGTATGGTGGCCCACGTCTGTAAACCCAGCACTTTGGGAGAGCAAGGCAGGCAGATCACTTGAGGTCAGGAGTTTGAGATCACCCTGGCCAACATGGTGAAACCCCGTCTCTACTAAAAATACAAAAATTAGCTGGGCATGGTTTTGTGTGCTAACTACTTGGGGGGCTTGAGGCAGGAGAGCTTCTTGAACCTGGGAGGTAGAGGTTGCAGTGAGCCAAGATTGAGCCACTGCACTCCAGCCTAGGCGACAGAGCAAGACTCTGTCTCAAAAAAACAAAACAACAACAAAAAAGGAAATAGTGGAAACTCAACGTATTATGTGTTGAAATCTATCAGGTAACCCTGCATTGTCCATTAAAGTAGGCTGTCTTATTTTGTGCGCTGCCTCATGGTTTGATGTCAGTCAGTGACCTTAGAGAAGCAGGTCAATAAACGAAGCATGTGATTTAAGCTCATGTCTTAAAATAAGGCCTGGAATCAGTTGGGAACCCAAAGTCAATAATCTAAATTTGTCTAATATGAATTCTCTTTCATGATAGAGGAAGATATGGGGTAACTAACTTTAAGTTAGCTCTGCACCTTGGTCCCACTTCCCCAGCCAAACTTGAGATGGGAACCTCATTCTCCAGGGAATGATGTTCAGAGCTTCGGAATTGGGTCACTTCCCGTCAGCATCATTAGGCAGGATCACTGAGGCCTCACTGGGAATTCAATGGAAACTAGTCTCAACATTGAAATAAGAGTGTGTGTTGTATCTCCTAGGGGAGACAGCATCCTAAGCTGGACAGGTTTTGTCTCTGAGGTTGCTTGAGGGACATGCACACAGTGTTAACTCCAGTGAAAATGCAGTATAATTAATCTATCTTAACAGCTAGTGATAGGCAGATGCAGAGTATTAATGATGGAATATATTTATAGAAATGATACACATTACAAGAATAATCAGGTTTGCAGATATGTATACTTCCATTGGGCACATATACTGCGTATCAAGGGTACTATTCTGCTAGTTGCCTCATTGAAAAGGAGTGCAAGTTTCCTAAAAAGCTAGTTACAATTTCCTGGCTAATTTTTTAACAGGGGATCATGAACATATTACATAATATGCTTTTGGACAAATTCTTCAGAACTTACACACTCAGATGTGTGTTGTCCTCCAAAGCTATCCTTTTGAAGTTCTATACTTATGCAAAGGCCCTCATCTTGCTCAAACAATTCTGGGCCCTTCTCATTAGATCCCGCCTTGAAAATGAGAACCAAAGAAACAAAATCACAGATGTTAGGATAGTTAGATCTCATATGAGTTCATGTTCCAGTTACAGTCTCCAGATCAGATATCCGATGCTGAGTCAGGCAGGTAAGAGCCACGTGTATATCTCACACGAAAGTAAACTTAAACCATATGTAGAAAAATCACATGCTGTCATTGAATGCATAAGAGCAAGAGATGATTTCTATCACAACCTCTTAGATATTATAGGACAATGAGTAAGCCTTGGGAATAAGTGCAGCCAGTACCACAAGGACTGGCACCACGTCGGTGGCATTTGTTATTCTACTTTAAGCACCTATCAGAATCTCAGCCACAGTTGGCAACAAGTTCATGATCATTAAGTTATTATTTTTCCTAGATATTGCCTTCTGTTTGACATTTGAAATTTCTTGGGATGAAATACTGCCAGCTTCTTTCCATCCCTAACTGACTCCACTGCCTTCTCTCCCCTTTGATGAGAGGCACTTCTTCCAAACCAGGAAGTGCCTAATGGACATATGGGAAAGAGGGATACATTTACTTATACACAGTAAAATTTTGTACGACATATGTAGTGTGAACTGTACAATCGCCTAGCTAGAAATCTAATGGAGGTATAAATGGGATTCTGCAATAAGATGTTCATAAATAATCTATGAAACAGAATCTTAAAGATTGAAAGGTTCTGATGATTTGCGTGTGCTTCAAAAATATATCAAATATTATGATCTAAGAAATGGGAATGAGGTTTTAGTAATGTGTCTTATTTAGCTTCAACTATTCATCCAAATTAGTTATCAAGTTTCTACTGACTGCCTTCTCAAGCAACTTAACACTGACTTGGATGCTTGGAGATTTCTCCTTGCCTGAATTAATACTTAGTTGGGCCAAAATATCTGATCTCTGTACAGTCTGTTCTGGTATAACATTAACTTGCAAATGCCCAAGATAGGAGATTGCTGTCCATTTTACCAGCCATAGATGTTTAAGCAGAACCCAGGTGTGAAATCTCATTATTGCTTTGGGTGGCAAGAGAGGGAAGAATAGATGCAGGAATACAAAAGCCAATAGGCACAGCCATTCCAGGTAGTTATTGTTGATATAATTTCATTGGTAATGAAGCCTAAGACAGTTTATCCCATGAGCTCCATATCAGTAATGTGAATAACAAAAAATAAACAGAAATGGGTTACTTGAGATGTAGGTCATCTCCCCAAAGGACACAACTCTAGTCTTTCTACTCTAGCTGATACAAACTGGTATTATTTAAAGTAACAGTTCAAATGCAAAAATAACTAAACTTTAGAACTTCTTGGGAACATAGAGAAGTCTCAGAGGTCTAAGGCTCAAGAGGAACCCCAACTCCACTTTTATTAGTCATTTATTCAGGCCTATTGGCCTGTAGAATTTAGCTGTATACAGAAATCCAAAGCTCTTGGGTAATAATAACAATAATAACTAATATGTATTGAATTATCACTATGTGCCAGGTACTGTGCTAAAAGCCACAGGCATTATTACATTGAATTCTCAAAACAATTATATGGGGTTAGTGAAATTTTAATCTCTGTGTTTTCAGATGAGAAAACAAGCTCACAGGAGTAATCATGAAAGGCCACTAAAATAAGAAGTAGAGCTAAGGCTTCAAAACTAGAGCTGCCTGATGATAAGCTCAGTGTTCTTGGCCCTGTGGATATTCTCTTGATTCATATGGCTCTTATCTCATAAAATCATTACCCATCAAGATTTTGGAGTAGCAAAGCCTATATATAATTATATTATTATTTTCTTTTATGCTGCTATGATGCAATCAATGGCAGCTTGGTAATTTTTTATTTTTTAACTTCTGTTAGCCCCATAGTGTCACGATGTTTGGAGGATTCCCACTTGTATGGTACTAAAACAACTATACTAAGTGTCAAATTTCCTTGTTGGTATGAAAACTACAATTCTTCAGCCTTCCTTAGCACCACTTAAAATTCTTAGATTATGTGAATAGTATGTTTCTCAGTTATAAACAGAACTCTAATGATTATTATCAGTAGCCTCACTGAACACCATTAAACCATGCCAGAAGTGGCTGTATTTTCATGTAGGGAAGGTCTCCATTAAGGGAGAAATTGCAGAAACAGGATTACAGAAATAAAAAAAAATTACAAAATTCCACAAGCCTGTTGTCCTTCAGACATTTTGGATTTTTGGTCTCTCAACTACCAACTTCAAATGGACATTAAAAAATCAATCTTTTAGTTACCATACATAATCAGCTTCAGATTCTTTTTATTTATTTTTTTTTTTTTTCCGAGATGAAGGCTGGAGTGTAGTGGCATGATCTCGGTTCACTGCAACCTCTGCTTCCCTAGTTCAAGTGACTCTCCTGCCTCAGCCTCCCAAGTAGCTGGGTTTACAAGTGTCCGCTACCATGCCTGGTATTTTTAGTAGAGATGGGGTTTCGCCATGTTGGCCAGGCTGGTCTCAAATTGCTGACCTCAGGTGATCTGCCCTCCTCAGCCTCCCAAAGTGCTGGGATTACAGACGTGAGCCACCGTGCCCTGCCTCAGGTTCTTTTTAGGTATTACCTGCAAGTCTTTAGCAGTAGGTGAGCCAATTATCAGTGTGGCCTTCCTATGGGAATCTCTTTCAAGGTATTATGAACTCTAACACATTGACTATGCCTCAGGTGCTCTTCTGAAGGGACTTTCTCACCTGTTGTTGTAAGTCCCTCATCAGAAATAACATATACCCTCACCTGCTAGAAATGCTTCCAGAAGGGCTTTCCCTGCAAGCCCTCTTTTGGAAATGCCTCAACTTGGCTAAAAAAAAAAAAACCCTCCTTTTCTAAAGTGACATCTCCTTCTAGACAGCCAAACACAATGACTGGTTGATTAACATCTAACTCTGCCTCCCCTTTGTTCCACTGAGGTATGATTTTGAAGGGCCTTCCGGATACCAGAACTATGGACGGGATCACAACTGAGAAAGTCACTGGGACTGCATCCCAGCTCAACTTTCCCTTCCACTCCATCCTGCCTCCTCCCCTGCCTTCCACAGGTGTTGGTCCCACGAGTCCTCCCTGATTAAAGTCCTGTGTGCTGATCCCTGCTTCCCAGAAACCCCCACCTGTCACACCTGTGCTAACACAATTTCCTTACCCATCTTTTCTAAAAGTCTTATACATTAATAGGGTATAGGAAGCCATGGGAAACAAATATGAAGGGGAAGCCCCAGGGAAATGTAGAGACAGACAGTACATTGATTAGCAAAGAAACACTTTCACGCCATTGGGATGTCCAAATGCAGTACCGTTTCCCAAAAATTCAATTCACAGGTGCACCACCACTGAGATTCTAATTTGTAACTAACTAACTACCGCTGACAGCTCTTGGGCCATAACAGGTGAGGCAAAATCTGTAAGCAAGAGTCATTGCTTGTGGGAATAGAGGAGACAGAGAGAATAAAACTTGCTGTCAGCCCTCTTCCTGCTGTGTGGCCCTGAAGCACAGTGATCACAGCACAGATGCAGCCTCCTTTCCCTTGCCCGAGCCCCTCGAGTCTCATGAGTTCTTGGTCTGCAAGGCTAGTCTGCAAAGAGAGGACTGGTTGGGCAGTGCGATACCCCTGAGGAAGCCTATGAAGCCTTCCAGCACCTTCTCACTATTGGTGTGTAGTTGATTCTTACTCGGGAGCAAAGGACTGAGAAGAAGAAATAACAGCTCATCAGAACGTAGGCACATAAAAAGTCAGAGATGTTAACATCCTAAGTGTAAGTAACACTCTGTACTGCTGGGCAAAATTTATTACTTTCCTTCCCGTGGCTCTATGTTTTTTTTCAGTCCAGTTATGAGAAACCATAATATCTGCTCTCATTGCTGATCTGGAAAACCATATCAAGTTATTTCACACAAATAAAATATAGTGTTCTTTCCTAAAATAACCTCAGTTAAATTCTAAGTAATGCATAATATAATACATTTATTTTAAATGAACATAATTTTCTGTAGTCTAGTCACGGCATGCAGTGCGAACTTCAGGATCTAGCATTCTATCAATGGTCAAGGTGCTGCAAGGACAGAGATTCTGCATCTTAATTGAGGGGACAAAAGTTATACGGCTTTGGAAACTGTGGAAAAGAAGGAAGGTTGAATTAATTAATATTAAACAAATGAGAGCTGTGAAATTTTACAAATCATGAAGTTAATACATCTGTCTGCTAGTCATCCCTGTTGGAGTGGGTCATAGTTCCCAAATAGGTTAAGCTGTTTCTCAAAAATATGTTAAATGGGTTGGTTTCCTTGGCTTTTCTCATGGGTCCTTTATGAGACTGTGTAAAAATTGGTAAGCCTAAATGAAGCCACCTCATTTCATCCTTTATGTTGCTTCTCCCTTTGCCCCCACTTTCTGAACTTATTGGGATATTTTAAATTCAATTTCTGTATTAAGACTAAAATATGGCTCGGTGCAGTGGCTCACGCCTATAATCCCAGCACTTTGGGAGGCCAAGGTAGGTGGATCACCTGAGGTAAGGAGTTTGACCAGTATGGAGAAACCCTGTCTCTCCTAAAAATACAAAATTATCTGGGTGTGGTGGTGCATGCCTGTAATCCCAGCTACTTGGGAGGCTGAGGCAGGAGAATCGCTTGAACCTGGGAGGCAGAGGTTGCGATGAGCCGAGATCATGCCGTTGCACTCCAGCCTGGGCAGCAAGAACAAAACTCCATCTCAAAAAAAAAAAAAAAGAATAAAGTATTACTGAAAGCTTGCTTTGAGCCATTGTTTCAGACTTCAGCATGAGGAGAAATCTCAGACTGCTAGCCCTACCCCCAGAGTTTTGCGTCAATGAGTCTAAGAAGAGGCCTGAAAACATGCGTTTCTAACAAGTTCCCAGCAGTTGCTGATGCTGCCATTTTGAGGACCAAGCTGAAAATTACTGCTCTTAATAGTGTCAGGTTTTAAGGTCCTTTCAAAAGAGGTTAGAATAGGGTAGCACGTGATTGCAAGGGCTGGGAGGTAATTCATCTTCAACAGAAGTCCATGATAGGAAAAAAAAAAAAAAAAAAAAGAGAGAGAACCTGAATGACAAAGGGCTCTTTCTAGGCCGGGTGCAATGGCTCACGCTTGTAATCCCAGCACTTTGGGAGGCTGAGGTGGGCAGATCACGAGGTCAAGAGATTGAGACCATCCTGGCCAACCTGGTGAAACCCCGTCTCCACTAAAATTACAAAAAATTAACTGGGTGTGGTGGTGCGTGCCTGTAGTCCCAGCTACTTGGGAGGCTGAGGCAGGAGAATCACTTGAACCCAGGAGGCAGAAGTTGCAGTGAGCCAAGATTGTGCCACTGCACTCCCACCTGGGCAACAGAGCGAGACTCCATCTCAAAAGCCAAACAAACAAACAAACAAACCCCTAAATGAGATAGCCCAAAAGTGCCTAGCAGAAGTGCATAAGGCAGAGCAGAATCGCAATGAACAGTGGGGTAAAACTAAATGGCCTGATGCTTTTAGTCTTTCTTAAAGAGGTTATTGTACATTTTGTCTAGATTTTGCAATAAAAAGAAAATTAAGAAAATGTCATCTACCCCTAAAGAGAATGTGTGAGTGTAGATGAAAATACACAAGGGTAGAAAACAAATACAAGGAACTTGATAAGACAAGCAAAAATCAAAGGAAAGCTGACCCCTCCCCTCCTCTCTTGTCTCATGCTACAAATTGAAACGGAGAAAGTAAGCTAAGAGAATAAACGGTACAAAGTAATTTAGCTGCTTTGCAAAGTTCTTTAACTTTTAATAACAGCAGAAAGATCCCCTTTTAAAATATGAATTTCATCTCGCCTATGTGCCTTTAAGGGAGCATAACTTATTTATACTTTTCTCCTTTCTTCTAATTTACTGACTCCCTCCATCTCCTGCACTCTCCCTTTCAGCTAGAACAATAGAGTTTTGAAGATGGATATGTAGTAACAGCAGCATCTTTAGTTCTCTCTATGACTCCTCATTATAAGGTTATTTCCTAATGTTTGGAAATAGAAATGTTGCCTTTGATGCTACCGCTTAAATTTTCATTTTTCTTTTTCTAAAGAAAGTGTCCCCTATTTATTACCTACCCTTGTCACCTTGGCACAATATGGTAAATAGTATTCTAAATAAATATTTTCTAATACGCCTTCAAGTACAACATTCCTTTTGACTGCAAATAGGATAATTGGACAGAGAGAAAGAAAGCAGCATTGAAGGCACTGTTTTAAGGGAGAAGAGTGGAATTTGTGTTTGGTTGCTCTGATGCAGGGCTCGTCAGCAGTTTCCAAGACTGCCTAGTGAACTCATGAACATTTTAGTGATTGGGCTGCCTGTATTTGGAGCTCAGCAGGGGCAAAGATTTGAGACATTCTTCTAACTAGAAAGATAGCTATTCTCTTTGCACGTCTCATCTTTCCTGAGTGTTTTTGTAGCTTTTTCCATTCCTCATGACTTATTTCCATTGGCCTCTTTCACCTTGTACTGTGAACACCCCAGAATTTCTTGCATTCTGTCCCCTTCACTCTCCCTCTTTCCCTTAATTTCAGTTCCTTTACCTGCCTCTGCTCCTCTCTGTCTTTCTGGTCTTTTCCCTGTCTGTCTCTCTTATGTTTCCACTGACATATGGATCTTCTCAACTTGCTACCAAGGAGCTGCTTTTGGCCTCTTGACAACACAAGGTGCTGCCACCCTGACAGGCAGGAAAAGACAGGCGAGGCAAGCATATGTTAATGGAAGGGAGGTGCAGGAAACAGAGAAGCTGTTGCCAGTCTCAGGCATCAGTTACTTAATTAGAAGCCAAAAACTCTTAGCTCTGGTTGTCACTTTCCTCCTTTGAGAACACAGTCATCCGTTTGGTGTCCTCACTTTTGAGTAGCACCCGTCTGGGCTCTCTCAGCTCTGTGAAGTTGAATCTAGTCATTGCAGCTGACAGGTAACAGGCAAAGCAGAAAAAGAAAAAAGAAAAAAAATGAAAACAGAGCCAGGAAGCTGGAAATAGCAGAACATCTATTTGTACATCATGAGCCACAGGCCAGAAACCCAGATATTGGACTTACTACAGAGTCTCCAGGCATCGGCTGTGTGTCTCCCTGGTGCAAGGCACTACCCAGACACCAAAGAAGACCCCCATCTGTGTTCCCATGGAGACTATATAACAGCTGGGGAGCCAGATATGTAAATTCTTAGAGTCTTCACTATCCCCTGTACGAGTCTGAACCCTACTGTCTTCCTCCAGCCTTGGCTTACTCAGCCCTCAGTCATTATTTCTTCTTTCGGTCCCTTAAACTATTCCTCTCTCTTCCCACAAGGCCTTGGTAAATGCAGTTCTCTCCCTAACTTCATCTACTAATTTCCTTCCTGTCCTTGAAATCTAAATTCAAACATTCCTCTCTTGGGTCAGAGTGACCAACCCATCCTGTTTGCCTGGGATCTTCCCAGTTTTACTGCTAGAAGCCCCAAGTCTTAGGAAACACCTATATTTCAGGTAAATCAGGATGGTTACTGACTCTAGTCAAATCCCTTGATGATACACACTATAAAACATTTAACAGCCTTATTGAGATATAATTCACAGATCATAAAATGCATCTTTCTAAAACATACAATTCAGTATTTAGTAAATACACAGAGTTGTGCAGCCATCAACACTATTTAATTTTGGAGTGTTTTCATTAATCCCAAGAAACACCCTACTCATTAGCAATCACTCCCCATTGTCCCCTCCCTTCAGCCCATAGCAACCATTAATCTACTTTTTGTCTCCATGGATTTGCCTATTCTTAACATTTCAGATAAAAGGAGCTACACAAACATATGGCCTTTGGTGACTGGCTTCTTTCACTTAGCATGATGTTGTCAAAGTTCATCCATGTTGTAGCATGTATCACTTTATGTTCATCAGGGGTAATAGTCTGGTTTTTCTTACTTGTGTTAGCCATCTGGTTTTGGAATCGGGTAATATTGGTTTCACAGAATCAGCTGGGGAGTCTCTCTTCTAATTTTTGGAAGAGTTTGTGAAGTATTGATGTTAATTCTTATTTAAAACTCTACTAGAATTTACCAGTAAAGCTGTTAGGCTGGTGCAAAAGTAGTTAGGTTTTGCAACTAAAAGCCATGGCAAAAACCACAATTAACTTTGCAACAATTTAATATCTAAGCCTGACCTATTTTTCATAGGAAATTTCTGATTTCTAGTTCAACTTCTTTACTTATTGTAGATTTACTTGTGTGTTTCTATTTACCTGTGTCTTTTTGTATGTATATATCCACATTATCTGATTTTTTGGCAGGCAATTGTTGATAGTAGTTTCTTATACTTTGTTCTTTCTATAAGATTATTAGAAGGAACCCTCCCACTTTACTTTAGCAATTTGAGCCTTCTACCATTTTGTCACTCTAGCTAAAGTTTCATTGGTTGTGTTGATCTTTTCAAAGAAAATAACTATGTATTTCATTTATGTTACTCCATTATTTTTTATTCTCTATTTTGTTTATTTTTACTCTCATATTTAATATTTCTTTCCTTCAACTTGCTTAGGTTTAATTTGATGTTTTTTTCTCTAGAGAATTAGAGTGAACATTTAGGTTATTAATTTGAGATCTTTCTTCATTTTTAGCATAGGCAGTTGCAGCTATAAATGTCCCTATAAACACTGGTTTAGCAGCATCTCTTATGATGCTGTTATATGTGTTTTCATTTTCATTCATCTCAAAGTATTTTCTAATTTTGCTATAATTTTTTATTTGATTCATTGCTTATTTAATAATGTGTTGTTTGATTTTGTATATTTGTATATCTTCCTAATTTCCTTTTGTTAATATTTTTAATTTTAATCCATTGTAATCAGAGAACATTGTATAATTTAATCATTTCAAATTTATTAGAGTTTATTTTGTGGCCTAACATCTAGTCTACCCTGAAGCATGTTTTGTGTGCACTTGAGGAAAATGTGTATTTTACTGTTGTTGAGTGGATTGTTTTAGATGTCTTTTAGGTCTAGTTTTTTATAGTGCTGTTCAAGTCTTCCATTTCCTCATTGATTTTCTGCCTCATTATTCTACCTATTACTGAGAATGGGAAATTAGAGTCTGTAACTGTTATTATTTAACCATCTATTGCTACTTTTATTTCTATCATTCCAAGTTTCTTGTATCTGGGACTTTGTTGTTAGATGCATATATATTTACAATTATTATGTCTTCCTTACAGATTGGCATGGTTTGGCTGTGTCCCCACCCAAATCTCATCTTGAATTGTAGTTTCCATAATCCCCATGTGTTGTTGGCGGGGGAGGGGCTGGTAGAAGGTAATTGAATCATGGGGCAGGTTTTTCCTGTGCTGTTCCAGTGATAGTGAAAAATCTCATAAGATCTGATTGTCTTACATAGGGCAGTTTCCCTGCATACTCTCTCTTGCCTGCTGCCATGTAAGACAAGCCTTTGGTCTTCCTTTGTTTTTCTCTATGATTGTGAGACCTCCCCAGCTATGTGGAATGGTGAGTTCATTAAACCTCTTTTTCTTTATAAATTACCCAGTCTCAGGTATGTCATTATTGGCAGCATGAAAACAAACTAATACATAGATTGACATGTTTATTATTGGGTAATGTTCTTCTTTGTTTCCAGTAATAATTTGTCTTAAAGTCTATTTTGTTCGATATTAGTATAGCCACCAAGCTCTCTGTGATTGCTGTTTGCATGACATATCTTTTTCCATCCTCTTGTTTTCAATATATTTTTGTCTTGGAATATAAAGTAGAAAGTAGAAAGCATATAGTTGGATTTTTTAAAAATCCATTCTGTCATTCTGCCTTTTGATTAGAATGTTTAGTCCATTTACATTTATTGTTTTTACTGATGAGGTAGAATTTATATCAGGAATTTTTGCTTGTTTAGCTTAGTGCTTAGTTAATAACTAAACAAATATCTCCTAACATTTCTTGAGCCAATAAGTCTTCCATCCTTTGCCAAGGGACTCTGTGTGTTGGCGCACACCTTCAATACTTTGGTAGGCACTTTGTAATTCCATCTTCATCTTAAATCCCTGCCTGCTTGGGGCCCCAAAATCAGCCAGAGATGAGAAATTAAGAGTTTTCCCAGGTCTTTTATGGAAACTCGTAATATCTGCACGTGCACATTCTTTTTGTGTAGATTCCCAGCTTTTAAATGCTAATTAATACCTTATCTCACAGGTTTATCTTTTAAGATTTTTGGTAAACCTTTTGTTTTGTGAACTTGTATTATAGCCTCAGGCAGATGCAATGTTAAATAATTACCACTGATTGTTCTTGACACATGCTCAAAAATAACGTCATTAACACAGAGTAAGTTCCAAATCAGGTCAAGTAAAGGCAGTTCTTGTGTATTAAATTTTCAATGGAATTTATAAGCAGGTAAAATAGTGGTAATTCATGGGAGATAAAAATTTTGAGAGCTCCAAATATGTCCTTCCTGTTCCTACAGCTCCTAGGCTGCTGATTTTCATAGCTACCATAGTTACGAGGCTACTATTAATACTATAAATTTTCAAGGGAACTACAGAATGGGAAAAGAAAATGATAATTAGTCAAGTTAAAACACAACAAAATTTGCTGTTCTTACTGAGAGTCAATAATTTTTCTTGAATAAATATTGTTCAGATTGTTATATGCCTTTGTTAATCTTCACAGTTCTAACAAAGTTGAGTTTGATAATATTCGCCAGTATTTTTGTTGCTTTCTGAAGAAGAGACTTTTCAGAGGTCCTTATCCCACAATTCTGAAAGTGTTTTTCCTGATTGTACACACCTATGCTATTGTGTATACCTCTTTTTAGTAACAAAAACATTTCTTAATATAA
This sequence comes from Macaca fascicularis, assembly GCF_037993035.2. Classification (NCBI taxonomy): domain Eukaryota; kingdom Metazoa; phylum Chordata; class Mammalia; order Primates; family Cercopithecidae; genus Macaca; species Macaca fascicularis. Next base: position 126,125,020 of record NC_088388.1, on the reverse strand, counting down.
TTTATTTTTAGAGCAAGCAGTCTTGGGTTCGTGGAAAAATTGAGCAGAAAATACACAGAGTTCTTATATAGCCACTACCCACCACCACAGCTTCTCCCACTTTCAACATTCTGTATCAGAGTAAAACATTTGCTAAGATCGATACACTTACATTAACACACCATTATCACCTGAAGTTCGTATTTTATACTCTTGTTGTACTCTTCGTGCTGTGCATTTTATGAGTTTTGACAAATGTATAATGACACGTATCTACCATTATACTATCAAACAGAACAGTTTTACTGCCCTAAAAATACTCTGTGTTGCTCCATTCATTCTTCCCTCCACTCCAACTCTTGGCAACAACTGACCTTTTTACTTTCTCCATGGTTTTACCTTCTCTAGAATGACATATACCTGGGTTTGTATACTACACAGTCTTTCCAGATTGGCTTCTTTCACTTAGTAATATGCACTTAGTAAAAGTTTCTCCAGTTTTCCTCATGACCTGAAAGCTCATTTATTTTTAGGGTTGGATAATGATCTGCAGTCTGAATGTACCATGATTGATTTATCCATTTACCTACTGAATAACACTTTGGTTGCTTCTAAGTTCTTAGTTATGTAGAAGGCACCTAAAACATTCAAGTGCACATTTCTGTGTCGACCTAAGTTTTCAACTCATTTAGATCAATACCTGGGACTGCAATTGTTGGGTCATATGGTAAGAATGTGTTTAATTTTGTAAGAAACTGCTAAACTGTCTTCCAAAGTGGCTATACCATTTTGTATCCCCACCAGTAGGAAATGAGAATTTCTGTTGTTCTACATACCTTGCTAGTAGTTGTTGTTTTCAGTGTTTGTATTTTGGTCAGTCTAATAGGTGTGCAGTGGTGCCTTACACGTGTTCTAATTTTCAATCTCCTAATGATATATAATGTTAAGCATCTTTTCACGTGCTTATTGCCATGTGTATATTTTCTTTGGTGTGGTTTCTGTTCAGGTCTTTTGCCCATTTTTTAGTTGGGTGATTCATTTTCTTACTGTTGCATTTTAAGAGTACTTTCTATATTTTATATAATAAAAGTCCTTTATGAGATGTGTCTTTTGCAAAATATTTTCTCCCACTCTGTGTCTTTTCTTCTTATTCTTTCACTATGTCTTAAAATAACATAACTTTTTAGTTCTAATGAAATCCAACTTATCAATTATTTCCTTTATGAATCAAGGCTTTGGTATTGTATATAGAAAATTATTGCCATGCTGAAGGTCACTTAGATTCTCTCCAGTGTTAGTTCTAGGAGTTTTGTAGTTCTACGGTTTACATTGAGGTTTATGATATACTTCGTATTTCTATTAAGTAGGTTTCTTCAGAGAACCAACACTGAGAGGAGATAGATAGATACAGATTAAATTTAGATATAGTTATAGATGTATATATATGAGGGGCTTTATTATAAGCATTGGCTCACATGATTATGGAGACTGGCAAGTTCCACAAGCTCCTATCTACAAGCTGAAGAATAAGGAAAGCCAGGGACATAATTGAGTCCAAAGACCTGAGAATGGGGCAGGGAGGGAGTGTGGCAATAATGTAAATCCCAGTATAGGTCTGAAGGCCTGGGAACAAGGAGTGCCAATGTCTGAAGGCAGAAGAAGATGGATGTCCCAGCTCAAACAGAGATAGAGCAAATTCACTCTTGCCTGCTTTTTTATTCCATTTGGGTTGTCAAAGAGTTGGATGATATCTGTCCACGTTGGTGAGGGCAATCTTCTATGCCCAGTCTATCAACTCAATCTCTTCTGGAACATCCTCACAGACATACTCAGAAATAATGTTTTCCCACTTATCTGGGCATCCCTTAGCTCAGTAAAGTTGACACATAAAATTAAACATCACAGAGTTAATTTTTGTGAAGGGTATGAGGTCTGCGTCTAGATTTTTTTTTTTTTTTTTTTTTGCATGTGGATGTCCAGTTGTTCCAGCACCATTTGTTGAAAAGATTATCTTTTCTCTATTGAATTGCCTTTGCTCCTTTGTCAAAGATCAGTCGACTATATGTATGCGTGTCTATTTCTGTGTTCTCTATTCTGTTGCACTGATGTATTCATCTATTAACAAAACACTTCTAAAGCACCGTTTTAAGCCTCTTTTATAAGCATGAATCACAGTTATAATTTTACATAAAATTTGATATATATTGCTTACTTTCATTAAATGGAAGGTTTTTGTGGATCAGATATATTTACTTCGGTTACCATGATATCCCCAGCTCTTTGCACTGTATCTGACACATAACAGGAGCTCAATAATATTTGCTGATTTAATGAATAAATGAAAACCTCTCATGGGAACCCAAAGGTGGAACTGATGAAAGAAATACTGGAAGCATGAAACACAAGTAGGACCTATTATTATATGGTGAAATAGATTTGGCAGAAAGATCCAAAGTAATTCTCTCAGGAATCATACAATGTCAGCAAGAGGCCTGTAGCTCTCTACTTTCCAGACATGTCCCAACTGCCACAAGTAAAGATTCAGTGGGTCTCAACTCCTTGATCTCCTGCCCCTAAAGTTCCACAGAAGTATCTATTGTAGCAGTAAGAGTGGTGACAGCTTCTAATTTGCATAAAAAATTTGTTTCCAGTATCACCTTCTTTTTCAGGTGAAAGGGATGGTAAAAGCAATCTGACATTGTAATCAGCTGAGAAAGGTGTTAGATTGAATAATGACATTGTAGTGAAGCAAAAAAAAACAAAAAACAAAAAAAACAACAAAAAAAAACCAGTTACTATTTTAAGGGACTGGGATTGTGAGTTGGTTAATGATTTGTTGTAGATTAATAAAGAAATACAGTCACTTAGGGAACCCCAAAGCCTTGTCTGCCCCACAGTGAGCCTCTCTGGAAAGGAAGGAGGTTCTCACCCCAGGGAGACATGACTTCTCAGCTTTGTTTTAATTGCAAGCAAAGTCATTTACCGAGACGCATAAAAATTCCATTCATTTTGCAGCTCCTCAAACACTCCAGCATTGAGCAGAAATATTTTTTTACATTTTCATTCCATGTAATAACTGTTGCATATTCAGCTCTTCAAGAAGCAAGGGGAACATTTATCACAGTGCAGCTCTGAGTAAGTGGAAAGTAAAGGAAATACAGAAATGAAAGGAGTTGTTCACACATTCTTAAAATACCTGCCAGGACCCTTTCTTCCATTCACTGGGAAAAGAAGGCAAACCCAGCAGCATTTCAGGTAGCCCTAGAGCGACCTTCATTCAGCAAGATATCTCCAGCAAAAGCTAGCTGATGCAGTGTTTTTTTTATAGATGAGTTCTACAATACAGCCCAAGGTAGTGGTTATCAAATATAATTCTGCATCCCGTTGGTGTGGAATAAATAGTACGTGATGTTAAAAGTAAAACACTGTGTTCTTAAAAATCATTAAACCACTCTATATGTTACAACTGATATTTTAAAATGTAAATTAGACCAGATTCAAGACTATACTGATGATAATATCAGTCTCACCATGTTTCTGCCCATAAGGGTTAGTTGGATTTAGATAAAATATTTTATTTTCCTCTTTTCAAACTGTTTTGCATACTGTTTAGATACATTTTAATTATACGTATTTAACTGTGACTTATGAGGCCATGCCATTCTGCTTGATTTCATCATTTGTCCTCAATTATATCTAAAACCAGAATGAGGTTATATTTGATGAATCTAACCCAAAGGATTAAAACTAAAAGACAGAAGTCTTTGAGGGTTTCAAGTTACCATATTAAAGGGCATCACTAATTCTCATGTAAATATGTTTTTAAATTATTCAAACTATTTCTCAAAATGTTTATAATGGATCAGAAATATATTTCTTTTAAATAAGAGCCCACGCCACCATCTAATTTGGAGCAAGATAAAGCAAATAGTTTGCTAGAGAGTAATCTTTAGTTGCTCTCTTCAAAATAACTTTTATTTACAGAGCTGTGTTGGGAAGGATGATAAGTGATATGGTTGCCAAGGGAAACTCTTTCCTGATTGGAAGAGAGGTCATCACAGGTTTCTACAAAGAAAGGAGAAGAGATGGCTTTATTTCCTAAGATTTTTTTTTCTGCTCTTACAGTGGAAGAAAAAAGCAGCAGAAACAAAAATTGCCTTGTCTGCTCCTTATTCACTCCGTGAATTCACAGAAAGTCTGTAGGTAATGAGCCTCTAGAGGTGCCGACCCCCATGACAAGTTTTCTTAGCATTGCTTAAATTATTATTTGACTGTGATGTTGTTTACCCCTGTGTTTATGTTTGTTCTGTCCAATTAGAATGCATAGTAGTTATAGGTAAGGTTTACATTTCATAATTGGTGTGTTGCCCAAGTGACTTGTGCATAGTTAGATATACAAAAAATGAATTAACTTTAATTTTATTGTACTTAATCCATAATAATTACAATATAGTTAGAATAATTTTAAATAGAATTATGAAATGGTCCTATGTCTCCTTATTAGTTGTTTAGAAAGGTTAATATATAATGGATCTAGAGACTCATAAACAGGTTCTACTGGAATGTATGATCTCAGAGGGCAGGGTCTTTGTCTTGTTCACCTGTATCCCAGCCCAGGGTCCCCTATCTGGCATAGTCTGACATATATACAAATACACACACACACACACACACACACACACACACATATATATATACATGCTTAATAAATAACTGTTAAATAAATAGATCCCTCTGTTCATGATTATGATCAGTATAACTACAAATACAGAATCAAAGACAAAATAATGTTTTATATCCAAGCAGTCTTAAAAAGAAAAAATAAAATTTAAGAAATATAGGGCCGGACACAGTGGCTCATGCCCGTATCCCAGCACTTTGGGAGGCCGAGGCGGGCGGATCGCAAGGTCAGGAGATCGAGACCATCCTGTCAACATGGTGAAATCCCATCTCTACTAAAAAAAAATACAAAAAATTAGCCGGGTGTGGTGGTGGGCGCTACTCGGGAGGCTGAGGTAGGAGAATGGTGTGAACCCAGGAGGCAGAGCTTGCAGTGAGCTGAGATCGAGCCACTGCACTCCAGCCTGGGCAACAGAGCGAGACTCTGTCTCACAAAAAAAAGAAAAAGAAGTATAAATACCAATGCACCTTTAAAATACAAAAAATTTGGGAGGTGACTCAGAAACAAGATAGAGATTTTTTAAACAAGAACAGAAATATGTAGGTAGAAGTAATTCATTTGTAGTCACATAGCATATGAATACCTGATAGGAGGCCATTAGGAGATGATTTCTTTAAAAAGATTCTAAGTGGTGGATTTACCTAAGAACCTGTCTTCGTGGTATGGTGACAGTTTACTTTTTTACTCAGCTGACTGTCTTTAGGAGCATTTCCTATCAAGCTGCTCTTTTGCCTTGAAGATAATGACTTGGCTAAAAGAACACCTGGCTGAAATGTAGCTTTCCAGTAGTCATACCCAGAGAATGAGTCCCAGAGAATGACTTTATTGAAGAGAATTCACCCAAAACATGGAAAGTGCAGTTGCTTATCCAAGTCCAGTCCCAAAGCGTGCAGGCTCAATAATGAAGACATCAACTGAACTTAGGCAATTGATGGACTAACAATGGAAATTACCATTTATTGGACACTTATTGGAGAGCCAAGGATTGTGTAAAGTGATTTTCATAAGCTGTTACTGATTTTTATGGTAAAATTATGAGGCAGATATTATCATCATTTTTTAGGGAAATGGAAGCTCAGAGGCGTGAAGTAACTTAGCTAATAAAACTTTGAAGTAACAGAGTTGAAATTTATATTCATGTCTGTCTCACATAAATCCAGAAGCCTGACCTCATCCCAGACAGACCTTTGATCCTCTGTGACTGAGGCCATATTTTCACCCTATTCACAATTTTGACCAATTCTAGTTACTGCCTATTCACCCTCAGGTTTTCTTAATGGCAGCTGAGTCATCATTGAGCTCAAGCGCTAACCGTGGAAAACAGTAGCTTAGTGCTTGGCCCCAGGGAGTGTTTTTGGAGGGAGACTGGATAGCACAGTGAAAATAACTTAGCCTTTGGGCTTCATGGCCAGATAGCATTGAATTTACATCTCCACTCAGTCACTTCAAAGCATCCACAGTTAAGTCATTTCATGTCTCCGAGCCTTAATTTCTCCTATAAAATACATCTCTTCTGGAAGTCTCACTGTTGTTGCTTGTTGAAACCATGGCTGAAACATTGCAGCAGCTACAGAAATTCAGAGTCACCTGGCATTCCTGCCGCTAAGAATAAGGAGGCAGGGGGTCTGAGAGGTTGACACTCTGACAAGGAGATAGCACATGAATTTCTACCCCTAGTAACTACCATTCATTTTGGAAAAGGTCAATATCTATAACTTGAAATTGCCCCTGCCAATGATCCAGTGGTCAGTCTGATAATGTGATGCACTTTTTTCTGCCTAGAAATAGTTGGGGAAGATAGTATTTGTAAAAAAAATGTAAGATTGACTACTGTCATTGAAAGTTAATTGCTGTCACAGAGGAACATGGAAACTAGATATTTAAGATTACACAAATAAATAAGATTTAAGAGACAAATGCATCTGTGACCTCTCTTAAAATACCTATTCACTTACAGCGCACCTCCCTAATCAGGAAACTAGTCATTTCTCTGGTTATAATGACCAACTCACAATGGCAAGAGTCAGATGGGGTATATATACCCCAGACATGATTATCGAGTGTGTGAGAAAGAATGTTTTAAGGCTTAGTAAAGGTCTCCCGCATGACCACATCCATATTTTAAAATAAAGAGACTTGAGGTAGCCTAACACATATATAATATAAAATAAGATTTTTTTTTTTTTGAAAAAAGACAGGAGAGCAATTAATTGCTGTTGAAAGAAAGAGGAGAGCTAGAGTTACCACAAACCTGTGATAAAACTATTAAAATTAGGCACTACACATGATGTTCCAAGGCAAGAGGAGAAGCTTAAACAACGGGTCAAAGAGAATCATATGTTTTTCTTACTTGTTATGAATTGATTTTATCTTATTCACAAGAGAAGGAAGCAGGGAGGTACTCTTGCTAAATGATAAGCTGTTGGGGATTATCTCCTAACTTAGAAAATACTAACACATTTAATTTTCACAATAATCTAATGAAATGAGCCTCAGAGGTCAGCAAACTACAGCCCGTGAAACCAGATAGCTGCCTGTTTTACTACGGTTTGTGAGCTAGGAACAGTTTTTACATTTTTAAACGGTTACTTTTTAAATGGTTAAATAAGTACCTACATAATATCCTCCATTTCACCTCTTGGCTGCAAAGCTTAAAATATGTATTATCTGATTCTTTTAGAAAAAATTTGCCAGTTACTGGGCTATAGTATCATCCTTGTTTTGCAGAAGAGAAATTGAGACATTTCTTCTCTTCTGCTTCCAAGCGGTAGGGCTAAGGTTTGAACTCAAGCAACCCATTCTAGATTGTGTATTCTTAACTGATGTATTGCGCTGCTACTGAGGGATGAGGAGCATCTCTCTTTGACTATGGCTGTAACAGAAAAGGTCAGTTCAAAATTATGCCCACCACCTAAAGACTCAAAGTCACTTGGGAGTTTAATTATAAATACTGACTTAGAGCTCCTGGTGGAAAGCTGAGCCTTGCCACAGGAAACAACTAGCTTTCAGAAAAGGCCAAAAATAGGTCCTAGAGAAACCTTGACTGGAATGGGATTGGTGAAGAGTTAGTCCCTTGACCAGGGGAGTGGGAGTAGGGTAAAGGTAGAACTCCCATAGGACACTCTAGAAAAAAGACAAAATAAATGAAATGTAGTCGACACAGTATGGTCTGGACTTCACTAAGTCTTGGGGACACTGAGAAAGGTTCCTTTTCATTTCTAGGAGGTGAAGATCAAGACAATAATGAAGATGGCCCAATGAGACTGCATGGAGACAGATCAAAGAAGCATGTTCTGATATTCGTGCCAACCCTCAGCTCAATGCCAATGAGAGATCTCCTCAAACAACCATTGAATATCTATGATTGGCTTCCGGACCAGTTCTGAAACCAACATCCAGTGAGCTTACCTCTTTTGAACCTGTATCCTTCATGTGTAAATATTTGTCTATCTTTGCACTTTATGCTACTTAGTTTAAGACTCTTGATTGCAAATGTTGGAAATATATCTCTAGTTCCTTAAGCAAGAAGAGAGTTTATTAGAAGGATTCAAAGTTAGGGTGGTATGTGCTTTTAGAAACTAAAGAGGTTGAAGGTGGTGGCTCATGCCTGTTATTCCAGCACATTGGGAATCCTAGAAGTTTGAGATCAGCCTAGGCAATGTAGTGAGACCCTGTCTCTACAAAACCAGAAAAATTAGCTGGGTGTGGTGGCACATGGCTGTAGTCCTAGCTACTTGGGAGGCTGGTGTGAGAGGCACCACTTATAGGTACCATTATAATCCTCCAAGAAAGGCTGGATTTGTGAAAGGGGAGAAACCAGTACTCTAGCACCTCTTTGAGTGCAGAGAGAGAACCTCTGAAGAATTTTAATGCTGTAGACTGCAACTGTGGTGATCAATAGGCAATCATAATTGGTTGAAGAAGTCAGTGCAGAGCAGGATGAGAGGAATCTGAGCCTGACTGGTGACTGCCTACCAACAGGACAGGGTCACTCCCCAGTGCTTACCATCAGGAAAACACGGCACCAGGGCTTCCAGCCATTAGGTCTAGACTGCCTGTTTCTAAAAGAAACCTCATGAGCTTTCACTTCTAAAGTGAAAGCAGACATTGATGGTGAGTAGACAGAAGTGGGGACAGGAAGACAGAAGTCTGTTTCATTGGTCACATGGTCATGTGATCACTATCCCAGGGATTTTGCTATGATAAGAGTGAAATATTTTGGTACTTTTCTGGGAATATAGAAGGAGCTTTAAATGCTAAATTCGTTATATCAAAATTCTTTTAGTAATTCTCTTTTTTCTTTTAAACACCTCCAAGAAAGATCACACGACTCGCCTCAATAAGGCATTAATGGCATCCTAACCTCTTTAAGATGTTCTGGAATGTGTTTGAGAATTAAATGGTACAGAAAATAAAAAAGAGTCCAAGTTGAAATCCCCTTATCTCTCAGAGTGTTCTGAAGCTAGCAAAGCACTGGTCTCCTCTGTAATGAAAGCCTGTTCTTTGGACCCAACTGTCGGATGCCTGCTTTTACCAACAAGGCAAGGAGAGACTTTGATTTGCACCATCACTAACTGCTTTGGCAGGAGAATGTTTGTTTGAACTACACTTTAGAAAGGATAAAAGGACAGTAAAGAAAATCACGATTCTCCCCCACCCCCCTCCTCCCCGTTAACCTATTTCCTCTGTTATTTCCCCCTTTGGACAAATAAAAATTAAAAAAGAGAAAAGAAGATCAATAAAATGCTGTAAGCTCAAAATTATTGATCTTTCTCCAGCATTTCATTTGGCATCAAAAGAAATTTATGACAGAGAGTAAAAAATTAACGAAATAAAATAAAACAAGAGGAAAAATTCCTAAGTAGTTGAGGAAAATTAAATTCTATATAGTTTATCATAGAAAAACCTCAATATTCTGGCTGAGGAAACTTTAAAAGTCTGTTTTCTGTTTAGTCTGTCCTGGCATCATTTTAGCTTTCAAGTACTTAGAAGTACCAGGAAGTTTTTGGACCCCTGAACCACAAAACATAAATAAAATAATGCTGTGTACATGTAGAGTCTTAAATAAGCCAAACTTATTTTCTGGCTGAGATGATCTTCAAAGCCAGCTTTCTGCATGCCTGTTCTCCCCATTCCCTTTAAATCCTTAGATAATTGAGACAATTTGCGACAGAAAAGAATATGATGCCAGCATAAGACAGGTCAATTCAAGTTTGCCTTCAACCTGGTGGTATGAAGGCAAGCTTTCTTTACTTGCTCACAGGTTCCCATTTTTTCTGAATATTCTTCCTGTGTTTCACGGCCAGTGAATGTGATGGAAGCACATTTCCACCCTTTTGTTTGTCGTAGTGAGAACAGCTTTCAGTAGGGGAGGAAGCCCTCCTTGTGTGCATGCCACACCTTTTTCCTAATTTCAAGAAACTTCCTCTGAAATTTGCTTTTTCTACTACTGGGTTGTTTTGTTGTTTTGTTTTTAGCACGGTTGTCACAAAGCGGTTGTTCCTCTCAATGCTTTTCCACGTGCTGTGGTTTGGCTGATCCCTACAAGCCCAGCAACCCTATTTCCTTAAACATCACCACAGTGATTGTCAAGAACAGAGGGAGAAGCCCGGACTGCGGCCCACGAACTCAGACATGCCTGAAAGAGATAGAAGCTTGACTGCTGGTTTCATGGAGGAGTTTGCTGCAGGGTAGCCCCTTATTTATTTTATTATTATTATTTTTTTACAGCCAAGTATCAAAAGTTTGGGAGACTTTTTGGATTTTGTCCAAAATCACACACAAGTTTGGAAAAGAGAGGGAACTAGAACTTGAATGCCTCCAGTCTCTGTCTTGCTCTCTTCCCACGACGACACAGTACCTTTCCCACACAGGACCCTTGGATGCAAGTACACACGCACATACACACGCTTTCTGGAGTCAGCATTTTGCCTTCACAGACCTGGAAAGATTGCCCTTTGATTTGTCACAGCAGAGCCTGTTGGCAGATGGTGAATCAGCCTCAGGCTCGACGTCAGCCTTTACTTAAAAAGAGCTCCCCTGGTATCCCTCCATCTTGCTCTCTGGAGGATGCCTGTCAGGCTGGTCCCATCTGCTCCCACTGTTTTCCAGGAACTGTGTATCTGGGTTTCACATAGGACTGCGATGTGCCTGGGAGCATTTTTCCTGACTACATTGCATATGCTCATTTCCTTCCTTGGCTCTCTCTAGAGCAAATGTTTCAGTATATCCTTCAATTAAACATCGAATAAGACAAGGACTTCGTTTTCCCACCACCCAGTCCACCAACCTCCCTTCCATTGGGACCATACTCCACCTTCCTTCCTGTCGCAGTGACTGCACCATCTCTGCTCCCACAAAAAGCCAAACCCACCACCTGAGCATTGTACCTCTATCTCCTTGAGACTCTTCAAGTCCTTTGCTCTTGCAGTCATATCCTCTCTCTCATGCATCATCAAGTTGGCACTCCCTAGCGTGCTTGTGGTCATTCCCAGCAGCACACTGTCTTATGCAGTGATATAGTCCAACTGGGAGAACACACCCACCCCTCCACTTACCACCTGGCAACTTTATTCCTCTAATAGCAAAGCTCTTAGAAGAGTGGTTTATACTCACTATTTGCACTTCCTCACCCTAAATTTTTTGAGCCTACTCCACTTTATTCCCTGCCATTCTGTCAATGTCACTCCATCTTTTGTCAAGGTCACCAACTACGTCTAGATTATAACACCAAATGGTCAATTTTCAATTCTCATCTTCCTTGGCCTCTCAGCAACATTGATCACAGCAGATGTTCTTTCTTATAACACTCTCTTTACCTGTCTTCTAGGCTTCTCCACGTAGAGAAGGTGCTATCTTATCACATTGCTCTTTTTCCTCCGTCTTCTTTTCTGCCTCCTCCCTCTCCTACCGACCTCAAAGACGTTGGTATTTCTCAAGTTTGTTCCTTGCTCTCCTTTTCTCCACTAAATGCTCTTCCCGAGTAATCTCATCCTGACCCATGGCTTTAAGTTACTCTCAGATATGTCTCTATCTCCAGCTTCTCCCTAAAGCTCCAGGTATATATCCACTTCTTACCAGAAACTTAATTTATCAAAAACAGTTCTCACAACCACACCCTGCCCTTTGGTTGATTTCGCTTCTAGTTTCCTCTGTTTCAGTAAACGCTTTCTACATTCACCTAGTTGCTTAGGCCAAAAACAAAAGTACAATTTCTCTGTCCCTCCTGGCCCATATTCCAACCCATGAACAAGTCTTGTTAGTTGAAGCTTCAGAACATTTCCTGAACACAAGAAGAATACTTTTCATATCCTTTACAATTGTGTCGTATTGAGAGCCAGCATTAAGGGTTTTCCAAAGTACTTCTACTTTTGTCCTGCTACAGTTTATTCTTCACACAGCAACTGGAATACTCCTTTGATGGTCAAAACAGCAAAGAATCCTCCAATAGCTTTCCTTCATACATATACTATAATCCTAAAACCATGATCTCCCCGGCCCTATATTATCTCCTTTATATTTGCTAGCTCCTCTGCAGAAAATATCCACTCCCGCCTTCAAATCTTTACATGACTTGATTCCTCACTTCATTCAGAGACTTCCTCAAATTATATTCACTCAGAGAGTACTTCTGTAGCCCCCCATTCAAAACAGCCCTCATAAATGCTTTTATCCTGTCATTTAAAAAAATAATACTCACTGTCTGAAGTTATATTGTAATGTGTTTATCAATTAGTGTATCAATTAGATTAATCATTTAGATGTTTATTTGCAAATTGAAAATATTCCTTCAGGAAAGAGACTCTTCTGTCTCTTTTTTTACCCCTAAATCCCGGAGCTCAGAATGGTATTTAGCACACCGGAAGTGTACTAAGTTAGAACTTGTTTAGGGAAAAATAAATAAACACATGTAAGCACAGGTACCATGAGACACATGATAGATGATTCAATATGAGGTGCCTGGGTTAAGAATGAGCCTGCCGATCAGGCTGATGTTAAAGATAAAGGAATGATTATTGTGAGATGTCAGAGATTATGTTCACCCAATGTTCTCCTCCTAAATCATCCAGAAAAGTAGGATGATTTTTCAAACAAATGTACATTTAAAAAACATATTCTTTGTGTATTGATCTGTGTTACTTTTCCCAAAATGCAATATAATTGATACCTCTTTTAATTTATTTCTTAGTGTTCAGTTCACATTTTTCGGCCTGCCAGAAAGCAAGACCATTGTCAAGCGACTATAACATTCTTGTCTTTGGCTACGTCTCTTCTATCATCATTCCCCTTGTAAGTGACTCAGATTTTATACGGATGTGTATATGCTTGAACTATGCCCTAAGTACCATATGTCATCCTACTTCTTAAAAACCTGACAACATATCTCCTTCCTATTCTTTGTTCTAATAGCATACAGCATAAAGACCTTCCCTCTTTCTCATTCTCAGAGCTTTCATAGCAACTTCTCTGTACTTCTTGTAAGTCACTTGGTATTTTCTGCTTAATAACATAGACTAGTATTATATTTTCTATTGAAGATTATATCTTCTTGAAAGCAGAATAATTGTACGCCCATCAACTAGGAGGCTGTCTGGCAAATACTAGATGCTCAATGAATCACTATTGAATGAACAAATGAATCATTAAATACATAAATAACTATTAAATAAAACAAGATTATTGTCTGTAAGTAAAAGCTGAGGCCAAGGAACAAAAAACTTGGCTATCATTTGGCCATCTGGGTTGCCTCTGCAGAAGCTCATGAATATGGAGCTAACTACCAAGCAGCTCGGCAACCACACACTCTTCAACTGTGAAATGTCGTCCATTCTCAGAAGTGTGTGTTAGTGTGCATGTATGTGTGTGTGTGTGTGTGTGTATGAGTAGTGGCAACAAAAACAGGGCGATCCTTGGTTTAATATTTTTTCCTTCTCATTTTGGGTCCAAGAAATGGATTCTATATCTGATTTCCTGATGAGCCCCTCTGCTTCCTCACACATTGATGAGGAATTGTGGAGGGTTTTTTCTTTTCAATTATTATTTTACTTTAAGTTCTGGGATGCATGTGCAGAATGTGCAGGTTTGTTACATAAGTATCCACGTGCCATGGTGGTTTGCTGCACCTATCCACCATCATCTAAGTTTTAAGCCCTGCATGACATTAGGTATTTGTCCTAATGCTCTCCCTCTCCTTCCCCTCACGCCCCTACAGGCCCCGGTGTGCGATGTTCCCCTCCCTGTGTCCATGTGTTCTCATTGTTCAACTCCCAGTGAACTCATTCCTTTTTATGGCTGAAGAGTTTTTACAAAGAAAATCATCCCTTCTATGCATGGCTCCTGCCCAATAAGCTCCTTCATCAATTAGGAGAGGGCTCGCCAGCCTCTGCCATGATAAGGGTCTGCATCTGATTTTTTTTTTTTTTTTTTTGAGACGGAGTCTCGCTCTGTTGCCCAGACTGGAGTGCAGTGGCACGATCTCAGCTCACTACAAGCTCCGCCTCCTGGGTTCACGCCATTCTCCTGCCTCAGTCTCCCGATTAGCTGGGACTACAGGCACCTGCCACCACGCCTGGCTAATTTTTTGTATTTTTTAGTAGACGGGGTTTCACCATGTTAGCCAGGATGGTCTCGATCTCCCGCCCTTGTGATCTGCCCGCCTCGGCCTCCCAAAGTGCTGGGATTACAGGCGTGCATCTGATTTTAACGTTGCTCCAGGTTAAAGTATCCTCTGCCCTGCACATCATGGAGAAGAGAGAAGATATGAATTCTCTGGATTGATTTCTGTCCCAGTCCACCGATTTCCACTATTTGTTACTATTGTAAAGGCTGTGTTACTTTTTGGGGCTTTTCCAGGTGTCTGAAATCCTAGCAAGGGTCACAGAGTAATGCATCTTAAAGGAACAAACACAAGTGTTGCAAATTTACTTCTTAAAGCATCTTATAATCTTACTTTACTCTATAAACTGGTAATATTTTTCAATATAGGAGCCATTTGTAATGATGCTAACCATTACAGATGAATTTGATATTTAATTTAAAATTTATACAATCAATAGTGAAATGTATGAAGTCAAAAAAGTAGATGGAACATTCTTCCAGCTACTTTGTGTGGTTTGCAATGTTTCTGTCCCTACTACCACTGCCATGCATGATTTTTGGAAACACGTACTAAAGGGAAGCCATTGAGCCATTTACCTTTACTCAGAATTGAAGGGGAAAATCCTGAACTAAAATAGAGGCACCAATTTACAAAATGGAATGACCCATAACAGGGAAGCCAACTAACTAGTCCCTCTGGAAATTCCTGTCCTTGAAATGGGAAGCTCAGGGCTGGTCTGAGCTCCCCAACAGTAGATGGAGGGAGGCAACTTGCCCCATTCCAAAGGAACTTCACCATTTCAATCATCACAGCACTTAGAATCAAGGGAGAAAAAAAAAAGCACCGTGGTCTTACTACAGGCAGCAAAATCCCTACATTTCTTAAGGATTAATAGTAAATCTTTAACAGAGTGTTTCAGATTCCCAGTTAATCTTAGAACACAGGTACGCTTCCCCAAATGGCAAACCCGAACACTGTCTGGCTGAGCTATATTTCATCTGTACGTGGGCAAATATTTTTGTGTTGACAGATGCAGGCAGGCCTTGCAAGCAACCCCTTTTTGCTTTGGACAAGTCAACTATATATCGTTCTTCCAGAGTTTCTAGTGAGGGCTGTGAGTGAAGAAGGAACATAGTTCCTAAATAGCTTGTTTTGAAAGGCCTCTATTTTTTCAGTTTAGAACCCGAAGATATATTCCTCCTCTGTATGGGATTTTCATAATGGCGTATACTCAGGCAGCACTGAAGGCTGCCCTTGTTTAATAGGTTTGGAAATGGGAAGCTGACACAAAGTGTCTTCTGAATATCTCCTATCCTATTTGCCTGCCATTCTGGCAGGTGCCATCCCATCATCGTGTGAGCTCTGGGGCTTTGTGTAACTGTACAGATGAACACAGAAGACAGACAGAGGGCAGCTGGCATGATCGGAATGATACGGAGAAATACAATAACTTCTCTTAAATGCACTTTGTATTTTTCACACATGCATACATCTATATGTACATTTCATGTGGTAGGTTCTTTTTGCTCTACATCCCCTAAAAGCTGTTATGAAATTGATGATTCATTTGAAAATCAATTATGTTTTGAAATCCGGGAAATATGGCATTATTCTACATTTAACAATCAAATTTATAGTAACAGATATGACAAAACAAATGTAATGTAAATAAGGCTATTAAAAAAACAACTCGGTGCAAACTGGCTTACTAAACATAACCATCAAAATGGATCTTAATAGAAATTTTGGAGTTATCCCCAAATATCTTGCGAGTTCACCTTCCCCTGTTTTTCTGCTCCATGGTTGGCAGAGCTTCTAAGAGGTTCACTTGTTTGGGTGCCACTATAATTTGCAGAAAACCTATTGCTTGGGAAAACTATTTCTGGCTTGTTCCTATGTTTCAGGCTTGGAGTCTTTCTATCAGCTTGTTTATTTGGCCTTAACTAGGATCAGAGTTGCTCCAATACCTTGGGCATTTGTGATCACAGATCCAGCTGAAGCGTCCCTTCATGCTCTAATGAGAACAAAAACAACTATGTGTCCTACTTCATTCCAAATGCAACTCCTCCTACTTCTTCAGTGTAGTAGCATCTGCCTTGTGTTGCTTTAAGAAAAAATTATGGGCTTGGCACGGTGGCTCACACCTGTAATCTCAGCACTTTGGGAGGCCGAGGTGGAAGGATCACGAGGTCAAGAGATCACGGTCATCCTGACCAACATGGTGAAACCCCGTCTGTACTAAAAATACAAAAATTAGCTGGGCGTGGTGGCGGGTGCCTGTAGTCTCAGCTACTCGGGAGCCTGAGGCAGGAGAATTGCTTGAACCTGGGAAGCAGAGGTTACAGTGAGCCGAGATCGCACTGCTGCACTCCAGCCTGGTGACAGAGCGAGACTCCATGTCAGAAAAAAAGAAAAGAAAGAAAAAAAACAGAAAAAATTGTGAAGTATTTTTTGTCTTCAGTGTGACCAGTCTCTGACTCTCTTTTCTTCCTGAGACTGACCCCACCCCTTCCCTTATATTAGTTGCTATGAACAGGAAAGACTCTAATATGAATCACATTTATATTAAATAACTTTTGAGTATAAATCCCTTCAATAGGTAGTTGCATTTGAAGCTTTTTAACCTTAATTATAGAAATGGAAAATAGAATTAAAAACTATTTCCTTCTTAATGGAACTCCATGCATCAGCAGACCATGGAGAATTGGAAGAAATTGATTTTAACCTTAAAATCATAAATCAATATTTTGCATATGTAAATCCCATCTAGGCATAAATTTCTAAAAGCCTTTTTGTGCAGTGGGTAAGAGTAAGTAGAGAAGAAATAAAATATATGGTCCGTGCTCACTCCTCTCTACATGTCCCAGTGTCTTCTTGCAGAAGACTAATGAAGTCAAACTGGCTGTGGCCACTTAAAGATTACATGTTCTTGGGAACTATTAAAGGAAAGGTAACACAAGTTGAATTAGGAGCTGCTTTCTCTTGCAGGCTTGGGAGCTGAGCCTACCCACCACCACCCAAACTCAATGACAGCTGAGAGATGAGCCTGCCATTATCTGCCTTTCAACCAGTACTCCCCAAAGACATTGGAGCTTGCATTGGAATGACCAGGCCCCTTGAATGGGGCATATTTCCTGGGGAGGAGGTCAGGAATCAGAATTTTCATAAGATTATTAGGTGATTATTAAGTATACTATTTTTTTTTTTTTTTTGAGACAGAGTCTCACTCTGTTGCCCAGGCTGGAGTGGAGTGGTGTGGTCTCAGCTCACTGCAACCTTCACCTCCCAGGTTCAAGCGATTCTCCTGCCTCAGCCTCCTGAGTAGCTGGGATTACAGGCTCCCACCACCATGCCCGGCTAATTTGTGTATTTTTACTAGAGATGGGGTTTCACAACCAGGCTGGTCTTGAACCCCTGACCTCAGGTCATCTGCCCACCTTGGCCTCTCAAAGTGCTGGGATTACAGGTGTGAGCCACTGCACCCGGCCAAGTACACTAAATTTTGCAAACCTCTACTTTGTGCCAGTTCCTAAATTTCCTAAGTTTCTCTCATAGATTTCTTTCTTATCAGTCTCTTAACCACTCTTGAGTTGACCATAACATTCTTAGGCTTACTCTGTCACAAAATATGGAGACATCAATTATGCTAAGCCCTTTTCTAATTTTTGCCTCCTGCTTGTCTCTTCTTCTGACCCATCTGTGGAGGTAGATCACACCATCACTTCCAGCATAACTATAGACAGCTTTGTAATCTCAGTGCCACAGAATCTAAGAAACTGTAAGCATGATAAACAGAGGATCCCGAATGTGTTCCCCAAGATCATCTCTTAAACAGCAGTACACCAACAAAATCCAAAATTCTTTGCTATAGCTGGTGGTTGCAAGAGAGATAAAATAAGGACTTGTGGCTGTTGAGGTCTTAGATCCAGGGCCTCTGTCCATACAGATGAGGAGTCAGAATGACAATGCACATAAGAATGATGAGAGAATTACTCCACATGTAGATAGCAACTGAAAAAAAAAAGTGGTGAATACTGATGCTGATTTATATTAGGAAAGTTGTTTTTTAAGCTGTAATTGTATGTTTGTTTATGTAAGAGCAATGTTAATTACTGTCATTGATATCTACTGTTTACAATTTTTGCCTAATTACTATGTAGAATGATACGCATGTAACAATTATATATATATTTTTCATTTTCATTATTATATTCATTTCTTAAGGGCAAGGACAACAGTTTTTTTGTTTTGTTTTGTTTTTGTTTGTTTGCATGTTTTGTTTTTTGTTTTGTCTTTTTTTTTTTTGTATTTCTGCACCCTCCAGGCCACTAGAGCAGTAGGTTATATATTGTACCTTTTCATTAAGCCATTTATTGAATTAATTAACGTTTAAGTCTTACTCTTGCTCCACTTGTGTCTACGCATGTTTACCTAAGTGGCCCCAGGAAATTATTTAGTCTCCAAATCACCACCACAGATGCATAAATACCTTTTCTAGCATTCCTGGTTATGTCAGAAATAGAGGATAGAGTCCTTTACCTTAGCTATAGCTATAAGAAGGAGACAGGGGAGGAGGAATACAGAGAGGAAGAGGCTGGAAGGACATAGGGCCAAAGGGATGGATGAAGAGAATTCCATTTGAAATTGTAACTGACAGAAAATGCTATACAGTGCATACAGCAGTTAATAAGCATATAGTTGCCCAAGTCAACACAAAAAGTCTTGGACAACCACAGCTGTGTATGTCCCTTCAAGCACGTCAACACTCTGCTCATCTCTCAAATTAGAATGTGAGACGGAATTGTGTTGCCTTCTCTATTCAGGACATATTGTTTAACAGTCTCTCTCTAAGGACAAACAAATGCTAATTTTGGTCTCCTTCAAGACCCATACGGGATATACCTTTCTAGTCTGTAGTCCCAGCTACTCGGGAGACTGAAGCAGGAGGATCATTTGGGCCCAGGAGTTGTAGGCTGCAGTGCTCAGGCTGTGAATAGCCACTGCACTCCAACCTTGGCAACACTAGCCCTGTTAAGTGACATATGTATGATATGTTTTTTTCTTTCTTCCTTACCACATGCTTTCACAAGCTTTAAATAGCAAATCTCAGAAGAAAAACAATGGAAGAGGAGGAGGAGGGGGGGGAGGAAAAAGAGGAAGAGGAGGAGGAGAAAGGGAAGGAGAAGAGGAAGAAGAGAACAAGAGGGCAAGGGGGAGAGAAGGAAGAGAAAAGGAACACATACCATGTACACAACCACACACACATACACAAAATCAAAAACAAACAACAAAAAAACTTCAACAAATTCTGATCTATCCCAGCAAATAAAACCTAGTCATCAGGTGTTCTAACTATGAACTGCTCCTTATATACATTTCAGAAATTCAAATAATATACTTGCTGTTTTTCCAGGGTCTCCAATTCATGTGGAAATTGAACGAGGGATTTTTGTTTTTGTTGAAAATTGTCATTGTCAATTTTTCCTTTATCCCTCACCACTAGCCACCCCTAAAATGCTTTACGACCAAGAGGCATTACTTCCATCCCTTTCAAATTCATTCATTTCCCAACAAATCCCAATTTCTTTGTCTCTGTATCTCCCACGATGCAAGACCCTGAGTTTTATGTTTACATGATTAGAGGACTAACTCCATTATGGATGTTCAGAATTCAGAGATAATGCCCATTTCTGTCCATAACTTGGATGAATGAATGAATGAATGAATGAATGAATGAATGAATGAATGGAATAGGGTTTATGAATTTCTCTTTCCCAATCAGAGAAAATTTATTTTAGCTTCCTTAGCTACCAAAGTGTCAATCATTCTCTGTCCATGACAAATCCCTTTAGATTTCACATAGAGCAACATTTTAAAAATAGAATTATTTCACACTCTATTTAACTTCTAGAGTTTATTAACAACAAACTTTCTACCAAGTTGAATAGTTTCTTAAAGAAACGTTTCTCTTCATGAACATTTTAAAGTTATTTGAATTGTACAAAACAATTGTGAAGTCCAATTTTAACCTAACGGACATCTGAAAGTTCTCAGTTCCTCCAAAAAGGAGGATATAGCTTTCTTTCTATAAACAACAAATTAAAAATTAAAATGTTAAAAACAAACACAAGTTTTTGTAAATATATTTTGTAAATTTACATTATATTTACTGATAGATATAAATATATATATATAGATGAAGATAATAGAAGTATAGAGTGTTGATATCGGGATTAGTCGATAATTTAATGACAGGATTAAAATGTAAATTGCTTGAATACAAACAAGTTGTTGTTGTTTTAAATCATAGGTGTAATAACCCATGCATAATGGGAAGATTGAAAGATTAGGAGCATATACAAAATGACAAAGAAAACTCACAAGTGCACTATAAGAAATAAACAGTTGTTTGTAAGTTTTTAATATTTTTCCTCACATATATATAACTACACTATAACACAGTTTTGCATCCTAATTTTGAATTGATGTTACACTGAACATTTTGATACCTAATATTAGTTCATTGTGCAGATTTAAAAAAAATTTTTTTCTCCATTTATTGCAGGTTTTTATTTATTTTTGTCATTGTTACAAGGTTGTTGGAGACATTTTGTCTTGACAGATTATTTATTTATTTATTTATTTATTTATTTATTTATTTAGGATAGAGAAGTGGAAATATATTTCCTAGGCTCGTAGATATGAAATTTGAAATAGTAGTACATTCTTGGCTATATATTTTCCCAAAATATTTTTACTATTGATGCATTTTTGAGAGGCATGTGAGTGTCTGAATAACTTCAACCTCACCAACGGTGGATATACTTCAATTTTCTCCAAATTTGATAGGGAAAAGAATATCAGATTGTGGATTTTCTTTTTTCATTGATTCAACTGATACCAACCCATTTTATGTGATTTATAGCCATTACTATTTCTAATTCTGTGAATCAGATGTTAAATTTTTGTACTTTATTAAGAACTGCTTATTTATAATAATGAACAATTAAGTTTATTTCTAAATAGTTGATATTTTTAATTTCTCTTGTGAAGGAATTTTTTTTTCATAATTTTAAGCTAGTTTTCCACATTTTTATTGGCCTTTTGAGATTCTTCTTTTCTGTTTTGCTCATACGCATGTTTTGATCTCTTTTATTTTGGCCTTTTATTTGTGATTTGTGTATTTCATATTCATATTCTTTCTATGAATTTTTTATTGGCTATATACATTTCAAATGTGTTCTAGATAGTGACTTGGCTTTTTTGTTTGTTTGTTTTGCTTGCTTAGTGTATCTTTTCTGTACAGAAGTTTTAAAGTTTCATATACACAAAATATTCCATTTCGTTTAGTAAGATGTATTCTTTTTGCAATTTGTTTAAGAAATTAAATTAATTTGTTCTTCTTCAAAGGCTATAAGTTTTTATAGTAAACCGATTTTTTAAAAATGTTTTAAGTTTTCCTTCTAACATATCTCTTTAATTCACCTGAAATTTATTTTGGTGTAGATATGAAGTAGGGGGCTACTTAATATTTTTTTTTACAAATAGATAATCAATTGGCCCAGCATTACTTACACTCTAGCCCCTCATTGATCAACAATTTATGTCTTTGGGGAGGCTGGGGTGGAAGGATTGCTCTACACCAGGAGTTCAAGACCAGCCTGGGCAAAATAACGAGACCCCTATCTCAAAATAATAATAATATGTATTTGTTTATCAAGTTTTTGCATATATACGTGATTTTCTACATGACATAGTTTCTATTTATTGATCCCCGCATCAATGAGACACTGTTTCAATTAATAAAAATACTAAAATATTAATTTATAATATAACAAGTCTGATTTTTTTTCCTCAAAAGTGCCTTGACTATGTTTAGCCCTTACTCTTCTATGTAAATTTTAGAATTAACTTTTCAAAGTCCACAACAGTAAACCACACACTGAACTTTACTATAAATTAACTAAATTTACAGATTATTTTGAAAAAAATTGGTGTCTTCATGACATTGAATTATCTATGACTCTCTAGACATAGTATATCTCTCAAGTCTCTTTTATTATCTTCAATAATATTTTCTAATTTTCATCTTAAACATCATATACATTATTTTAGCTTTACATCATGCTCACTTATAGTTTTTCTTGCTATGATTATTAGAATTTTTTCTTAATATTCTGCAATTGTATATTACAGGTATATAGAAAAATTATTGATTTATGTTGATATTATATCTAGCAATCTATTAATGTTTCTAAGAGTTTTCTTGTAGAGTCTTTTCAATTTTTCTACTTAAGGAAGCACATTATTTGTCAATGAGATAGCTTGCTCTCTTTTTCTTTTTTCTAATATCATGTTTTGTGCATGTTTGTCTTTTTGTTTGGGCCCAGTCTCCCAGATAGTGTTCAGTGGAATCCTTGAAACCACATGTTTTTCTCTTATTAGTAACTTTTTAACAAAAACATTATATTTACATTTTGATAGATGAGAACAAAATAAGAGTGAAATAGCACACTGAATAACAGGCTTGAGCAGAATCACCCCAGTATTCAGTATGGCCTTGAATAGTGAAACATTAACCAATTAGCAAACCTTTAGCTGGTTTGAAATGTTAAACATTCCTCTTTAAGTTATGTGAGAAGAATAAAAATCCCAGGAATAAATTAAAACTGAGAAATAGAATTAGAAACATAATGAGAATCAGATTGGAGATAAGACAGTACAAATTGCAATCTTTGTGTTTTGATAAACAATTCATTGTATGAGCAGTACTCAATTTTGTAACTGTATCATGTTTCTGCTCTTTAAGATATGCTTTTGATAAAATATATAAGATAATCTGGTATGTCAGTCATCTAAAAATTTTAGTGCCTTAATTTATAAACATATTAAACATTTGAGAAAACATAAATTCATACGTTTTGATTTGAAGTTAGTGTTTGATTAGAATGATGTTAAAGATAATAGAATATCAATCAGACAAAAATCAAACAAAATAATCTTTATTTAGTAAATAATATTTTCCTTACAAAGTTGCCTAACAGTGTAGATTCTATCGATGATTTTCTTTCTTATGAACTCTCTGACTATGTGCTTTGCACATTTGGCTATCCTGTCATTACTATTTTTCTTCTTAAAAATATGAGCTTTCACAAATTTAAAAAATTAGCATTGTCCTTCATACATTGTTCAAAGATTTTTCCTCATAGCTGCTTGCTGCTATACTCAGTTTTTAGCACTTTGGATAAACAGAAGATTTTGGGGTTTCATTTGTTTTAAATGTTACAAAATCAAAATTTTTCTCCATTTTCTTTATGACTTTAATGCATTAAAGTTTATCAAATAACATTTACTGACATTTCTCAATGATCAACCACAAAACCAAAATAATAGATTTTTCTTTATGTATGACAAATAAATAACTTCAGATCCTTGTGAAGTTTCCTCATTCAAATTTATGTTATTTATACATAAAATTTGATACTAAATTGGTAGTAGTTTATATTTAACATTGATATCAAATGAATCTTGTTCATTCAGAGAAGGTAATTATTTAAGAAACTTTCTTAGAAAATATGCACATTTGAATATTACCATTGCACACCAAGGAGACTTTGGCTGGATATACAATTTTCAGATTATTAGCCGCTTTATCTAAGTATTTAGGGATTGACATAGGTCTTGCAGAAACTTGGTATTATGAGAAGTCTGAAGTTAGTGTGTTTTGTTTAGTTTTTAAAAATTATGTTATGCAATTCCATACAGGATTCTAAACTTCTATCATTAAAATTATAAAGGAAAAGCTAAGAAATATCTAGATGAGACTTCTTTTATTAACTTTGCACAAGCAGCGTTTCTCTTCTAATTGTAGCTTGTTTTTTTGGGGTTTTTTTTGTTGTTGTTTTGTTTTGTTTTGGTTTGGTTTTGGAATTCTTTCTATGTCCTCCTTGATAATTGCCTCTCTTTATATTTCTTTGTGGATTATTTTTTCACAAATACTTCTAATCATTAAATTGCATCTCCTCTCTCTTGCCACTGTATTTATAATATTCTACTTTTTGTTCATATCTTTACCCTGCATTTTATGGAGGAACCACTGGTGTGTCCTGTGCATAGCTGATTTGCTTAAAATAAGTATATTTCTACTATCATTTAACAATTTCCCTTATAGTCTTTTGTTTCATCACTTTCCTTGAGCCAACATTTTTATCTGAGTGAATTCTCTTACTATATTTCCCTTTCACACTCTACAAAGGTCAAAATCTGTTTTACTACACACTTGAAGTAAGAGTTTTATTTTCTTTTCATTGATATTGCATCTTTTAGATCCGTTTTCCTGAAATATGTTCTTTTGGGTTTTCTGGGCTATGCACTGTCTGCCCTTACACTGTAATGTGTTTTCCTAAATCCTAGACTATTTTTACTTTTCTATGCTTAGTTATTATAGAAAAGTGAAATATCTATTCAAGCTTGGCATTTTCCAAAACATTGTAAATGGGGATGGAGGATTAGTTAGCGTCTTTAGCTTCTTCCAATAGCCTCTTAGATGCTAGCACCAAACGGCTATCAGATCTAGATACAAAAGACACTTTAAAATATATTTAAAGACACAATCCCTTGATAAATTACAGTTAGCATAATTCACTTGGAGTGAATCTACCACTACTTCTCTTACTACTACTATGTCTTCTAAGTGAGAGAATCAAAAGCCTATTGTGACATTGGTATCATGTGAAATATAAAAACCACTGTTCCCAGTAGGCATGCCCTTAGAGCTATTTTTCTCTTGCTGTCCTTGCCTTTAACGCTTTACCTCAAATCATAAAAGATTCCAACATGGGAATAGCACTGCCTCCCTTTCCTCCCACTCCCATTTTTTTGGTATGCTGTGTATCAACACATGCAGAAAGAGATCCATTGATGAGAACACAGAGGTTGAGTTTCTGCCCATCTTGCCCACAGCATGCGTTCTATGGATGGAATTTGGTGGCTTGTTTGCCTCCCTGTGAGATCCCTGCATTCTGGATTTAGGGGTATAAAGATGGGAAAGTGGTATGGTTTCTCCAACTTCTTGGGTACTCTCTGGGCTATATTTGGTGAAAATGAGTTTCAGTTGGCTAGTGGTACAAGGGCATATGCTTGGGCAACCCCCATCAATATGGCAGCTAATAAAAAATTATCTAAGCATTGATATATGATTTGTTCTTAATTTTAGCTTACAATTCTTTCATTAAAAATAATGTTGCATTAGAAGGAGCAAGATTACAAAAGCTTTTTAAAAATAATTTATTTCTATGAAATATTTTCATTAAAAAATTTCAAAGAGATATATTAAGCATGACCAATGTTAACCTAGAAACTAAGCATAGACCATTCATATAAATGGCAAAAATAATAATTGCAATTTTATACTGTATATTGACTTTGCAAAATCTGAAACTTCCAACAAAAGGAAATTACCAAATTTCCTATTGATAACATGTCAGTTTACGAAAACCATTTCAATGTGTGAGCCTTCTGCAAGGGACCACACTGAATTTTGAGTCCATTGAATGTAATGTTTTCCAAAGTAGGACCTTGGCATCCATGGCAGGTTTAGTATATTATCTAGGAGGTGTTTTCATCTGTGTTTGTACCGACTGTGTGCATTAATGTGTGTGTTATTGAAATCAGTGCTATAATCCCCATTAATTCCAGTGGGATTTTTTTTTTCTTTTTGAAGTAACAAGGGAGAGCAGGTGGGGTAAGCATTCCATGGACTACAAATAGGAAATCACTTATTCAAAGGGCATAATGGAATATGTGAGGTGTGTATCAATGTTAAAGAGACATTTTTAGATGCATAAAGTTAGGCAGTGTGGTGGAAATAACATAGAGTCAGAAGTATTGAATATTCAGCTCTTTCTTGTTGCCTTGGTTCTAGTAATACAAAGATAAAATATGTAGTTTTTCTTTTCAAGAAGCTTATCTTCTGTGTAGTGGCCATTACTTACAGTATGATAAGAATTTTAATGGAACTCACTTCAGGATCCAAAGGGAGTTTAAGGTGGTCAAATTCAATAACCCAAATTGAAGAGACTGGAGTTCACAAGGAAGATTGGGTAGAAAAGGGCCTTTTAAGTCTAAGAGAGTAGCATGTTCAGAAACAAGGAGATAAAACAACAGTTTGAGAAGTGGGAGTGGTTGGTAAGCCTAAAGAAATAAGTTTGGAGGAAGGGACAAGGGGTAGCTGGGAAAAGCTTTATACACAGGCAAAGGAGATATCAGTAATTTCAATAGCAAAAAATCTATAAATAATTCAAAAGTCTATTAACAAGAGAATAATATATAAATTGTGTTATATTTATTCAATGGAATACTATACTATACAGCAAGGTAAGTGAATGAGTTACAGCTATCCATGTGCATGAACATGGATAAATTGCAGCCAGAGAAAGTTAAGTGAAAAAAAGCAAATCATTAGAGTGTAAGTAAAAATGCCTCTTTCCATTTATGCCATTAAAAACCTCCCGTCAAACAATTTTCTGATTAAGCATACATATATGATAAATGCACACACACACACACACACACACATGCAAGAAAATCATAAACTCAAGTTTTAAGTGATAGCTCTAAGAGAAGAGGCAAGGAATTGGGAACCAGGAAGCAGCAAATTTCAAAAGCATTAGCTTTATCTTAGATGAACTGGTAGGTATCTTGGAGTTAATTATGTTTATACGCTTTACTCTGTAAAAATATATTTAAATACTTGTGTGTGTCTATTGAAAATTTAATAAAAGCAATGCAAAAATTTCTGTCGTAAAATTAATTACGCAAATTAGCTTTGGTATTTCAAGGAAAAGTGATTTATTGTGAGTTTTAAGTTTACTATAATAGACAATTTAATAATGTTAAAAATCTTTAGATTCTCAGAAACTTAATCTGAAGGTCCAAGAAATTTTTAAACCATTTTTTTAAGCAGGAAATAAAGAAGTAAAGGAAAAATACTCAAGTGTCAAAGACAGCAAAGGCTGCAGGGTTGAGAACTCTAAAGCCCTTGATTGTATTGTGGGTTCATAGCTTTGGTCACAGAGGAGACTTCACCTTTCCATTGAAAGGACAAAGCAAATGTAAATTCGTTCTCAATCACAATATACCCAGTATTAAATTTAGTAAGAGAAAATTGCACTAACAGTTGAATTTTAGGCTTAACTCTGTGACACTTTCTTTCTTGTATGGAATTGATCAGCTCAAACCGAGAGCTTATGACTGGGAAAATGACACAGTCTGTTCTTGCCTCGTTCTAAATTTTAATGGTACCAGGGCCCACTCTGACACTAATTTTACAGTCACTGTGCCCTCTGATTGTCTAGCAAGAACCGACATTCTTCCCTTGCTTCCTTGTGAGCAAGGCAGCTGTAGGACCAAGTACGTTTAGTATTAATCATTGCCGTTTCCCAGATAGCCCTGTGCAAATGAAATACGCTTTCCTCAGAATGAAGAAAAATGATTATTTGAGGGAAATGTGAAAATGTGAAGCTTTGTCTTGACTTACCCGCTTTAGCAGATGTCTTCCCTGATGTTGGATCATCTTTCTTTTTCTTTCCTTGTATTGCTATGGAAAAAGAAACAGGATTATGTGGATGTGGATGGTCCTTTCTGTTTTCCCAAATAACTTATTCTAACCTCATCTTTTGTTAAATGGTGTTTAAAAAATATTCTCAATAGCA
Organism: Macaca fascicularis; assembly: GCF_037993035.2. Taxonomy (NCBI): domain Eukaryota; kingdom Metazoa; phylum Chordata; class Mammalia; order Primates; family Cercopithecidae; genus Macaca; species Macaca fascicularis. Next base: position 126,097,050 of record NC_088388.1, on the reverse strand, counting down.
CAGTAAATACGATACATTGCACTTAAAATTGATTGCTGGATTAAAATTAAGTTCATGATGTGTGATTATAAGAAGGCATATTAACACTCACTTCAACATAGCTTTCACCACTGACATCACACTATCACCATCCAGATTTTTCAATATTGGTTACCCTTCAAAACCTGTCACCCATGATCTGGCATATGCTAGACCCTTAGGGACTACAGAGAACAAAGATGATGGTCTGAACTAGGAGGAGGTCATGCCACAGCTCTTCACTCTGACTCAGTACAGAGTAAGCAGGCCCAAAACACTAGTTCCCATCTTCTCTCTGGGAACGAAAATAATTGGGCCATGCATCCAAAGTCCCAAATTTTCTGGGTACCGCATGAGGAACTGACTTCTGTCTTGCTTGTCCTGGAACACTGACAGAACCTAGCATATGCTGGATCCCTGAGGGTGACAGAGACCAAGGATGACAATTTGAAAGAGTGCGTGGGAACTCACCACAGTGCCTCCCTTGGCTTGGCACAAAGTGAGTAGGCCAAAAGCCCCAGCCTATAAAAGTATAAAACTTGGTAGATTAAATATAAATCATGCTGCTTTACACACGCACACGGATGTTTATTGCGGCACTATTCACAATAGCAAAGACTTGGAACCAATCCAAATGTCCATCAGTGATAGACTGGATTAAGAAAATGTGGCACATATACACCATGGAATACTATGCAGCCATAAAAAAGGATGAGTTCGTGTCCTTTGTAGAGACATGGATGCAGCTGGAAGCCATCATTCTCAGCAAACTATCACAAGAACAGAAAACCAAACACCACATGTTCTCACTCATAGGTGGGAATTAAACAATGAAATCACTTGGACACAAGAAGGGGACTCTTCATATAAGACAAAATAGTTTAACTTGAAAATCATCACAGGAGACAAATAAAACACTGTAATGATAAAAGGATCAAATCATCAGAAATATACAATAATTACAAATATATATGCACCTATCATCATAGAACATAAATATATGAAGCAAACCTTAACAGAAGAGAAAAAGAAAAATGGCAATACAACAATGCGAGGAGATTTTAATCCCCCACTTTCAGTAATGAATAGAACAATCACACAGAAAATCAATAAGGAAAGAGCAGACTTGAACTACACTACAAACCAAATGGACCTAAAAGACCTAACAGAACATTCCACCCAACAGCAACAAAATATATATTCTTCTTAAGCACATAGTCAACATTTTCCAGGACAGATTACATGTTAGGTAACAAAACAAGTTTCCACAAATATAAGATTGAACATTTTATCAAGTATCTTTTCTGACCACATTGGAACAGGACAAGAAATCAACAGTAGAAAGAAAACTGAGCCCGGTGCGGTCCCACGCCTGTAATCCCAGCACTTTGGGAGGCCAAGGCAGGAGGATCAGGAGGTCAGGAGATCGAGACCATCCTGGCTAACACGGTGAAACCCCATCTCTATGGAAAATACAAAAAATTAGCCTGGCATGGTGGTGGGCGCCTGTAGTCCCAGCTACTCGGGAGGCTGAGACAAGAGAATGGCATGAACTCGGGAGGTGGAGCTTGCAGTGAGCTGAGATGGTGCCACTGAACTCCAGCCTGGGCGACAGAGCAAGACTCCATCTCAAAAAAAAGAGAAAGAAAGAAAACTGTAACAAATAAATGGAAATTAAATAATGTACTTTTAAACAACCAATATGTCAAAGGAAAAATAAAAATAAAAATTAGAAAATATCTTGAGGGAAGTGAAAACATAAATCAAATTTTATGAGATGTAGTAAACACATTATTAACAAGAACGTTTATAACAATAAATGCCTATATTACAAAAACAGAAAGCTCTGGAATAAACAATCTAACGTAACACCTCGAAGAACTGAAATAAAACAGGGTATTCCTGCATAGATGCAGAAACAAACGCTTGACAAAATTCAAAACACTTTCATGATAAAAATTCTCATCATCTCATGGTAAAAATTACATCAACATAATATAGGCCATATGTGAACATTTCATAGCTAGTGTCATAATCAATGGTGATAAACAAAGCTTTTCCTCTAAGATCAAGAGCAAGGCAAGGATATCCACTTTCACCATGTCTGGTCAACAAAGTAGTGAAAGTTTTGGCTAGAGCAATTTGGCAAGAAAAGGAAATAAAAGGAATTCAAATCAGAAAGGAAGGGCTAAAATAGTCTGTCTTTGCAGATTATATGATTTTTATAGAAAACCCTAAAGATTCCCCCCAAAAACCTGTTGGAACTAATAAGTAAATTCAGTAAAATTTCAGAATACAAAATTAACACACAAAAATCAGTTGCATTTTTGTATGCTGACAACAAACTATCTGAAAAGAAAATTAGGAAGAAAATCACTTTTATATGATAACATTAAAAAGAATAAAGTACTTAGGAATAAATTTAACTAAGAAAGTGAAAGACTTGTACACTAACGACTACAAAGCATTAATGAAAGACATTAAAGAAGACAAAAACAAATGGAAAGATATTCCATCCCATGTTATTGAATTGAAAGTCTTAAACTGTTAAACTGTCTATACTATTTAAAGCAATCCACAGATTCAATGTAATTCCTATCAGAATCCCAGTGGTATTTTGTACAGAAATAAAAATAGGCATTCTAAAATTTTTATTTAACCACAAATGATCTGAAACAATCAAATACCTTGAGAAAAAAGAATAAAGCTGGGCATGCCACACTTTGTGATTTCAAAAGATATTCCAAAGCCACAACCACTTAAACAATTTGGTATTCATATAAAGGCAGATAAATTGACCAATGGATGGAACAAATAGAGGGCCCAGAAGTAAATCCTTGCACATGTATACAGTAAACTGACCTTCAATAAGTATGTCAAAACTACACAATGTGAAAAGGATAGTCTCTTCAACAAATGTTTACAGGAAAATTGTGTATCTAAGTGCAAAAGAAAGAAATTAGACCTCATTTACATCATACATCAAAATCAACACAAAATAGATTAAAGACTCAAAATGTAAGACCTAAAGCTGTAAAACTCCTAGAAGAAAAAGAGAGAAAAAGTTTTATGACATTGGTCTTGGCAATGATTTTTCAGATATGACATCAAAACGGTAGGCAACAAAAGCAAAAATAGATAAATGGAACCACATCCAATTCAAAAGCTTCTGCACAGTAAAATACATAGTCAACAGAGTGAAAAGACAACATACAGAATGGGAGAAAATATTTTCAAACCACCGTGTATCTGATAAGGGATAGTTTTCCAAAATAAAAACAACTCTTACATTCAATAGCAAAAATACTAAAAACTCAACTAACATATGGGCAGAGGACTTAATAGGCATTGCTCCAAAGACATACAGATATCTAACAGATACATGAAAAGGTGCTTAACATTACCAGTCATGACATAACTGCAAATCAAAATCACAATGAGGGATCTCATCATATCTATAAGGTCATCTATTATCGAAAACAAAAGACAACATATTGACAATGATGTAAAGAAATTAGAACCCTTGTACACAGTAGGAATACAAAATGTTGCCGCCACTTTGGAAAATAGTGTGAACGTTCCTCAAAATATTAAAAATAAAACTACTATTTGATCCAGCAATCCTACTTCTGAATATTTATGTAAAAGAACTGAAATCAGCATATTTTTTAACTTTTAAGTTAGTTCAGTGGTGTATGTGCAAGTTTGTTACATAAGTCAACTTGTGTCACTGGGGTTTGTCATACAAATTATTTAATCACCCAGGTATTAAGCCCAGTACCCATTAGTTATTCTCCTGACCCTCTCCCTCCTTCCACCCTCCGATAAGCCCCAGTGTGTGTTATTCCCCTCTGTGTGTCCATGTGTTCTCATCATTTAGCTCCCACTTATGAGTGAGAACATGTGGTATTTGGTTTTCTGGTCCTGCATTAGTTTGTTAAAAATGATGGCCTCCAGCTCTGTCCATGTCCCTGCAAATGATCTTTTTCTTTTTTATGGCTTCATAGTATTTCATGGTGTATATATAACACATTTTTTTTGTTTTTTTGTTTTTTTAATCTGGTCTATCATTGATTGCCATTTAGGTTGATTCCATGTCTTTGCTATTGTTAATAGTGCTGCAATGAACATATGCATGCATGTGTCTTTATAATAAAATGATTTATATCCCTTTGGGGTATATACTCAGTAATGAGATTACTGGGTCAAATGATATTTCTGTCTTTAGGTCTCTGAGGAATCACCACATTGTCTTCCACAATGGTTGAACTAATTTACACTCCCTTCAACAGTATATAAGTGTTCTTTTTTCTCCACAACTTTGCCAAAATCAGTCATTTTTTGACTTTTTAATAACAGCTATCCTGACTGGTATGAGATGGTATCTCACCGTGATTTTGATTTGCATGAAATCAGTATCTTGAAGAGATCAACACTTCCCCATTCACTGCAGCAATATTCACAAGACCAAGATGTGTAACCAAACTAAATGTTCATCAGTGGGTGAGTGGGTAAAGAATATGTTGTTTATACATACAATTAAATTTTATTCAGCCTTAAGAAAGAAGAAAATCCTGCAATATGTGACAACATGAACCTTGAGGACATTATGCTAAGTAAAATAAGCCAGTCGCAGAAAGAGAAATACTGCATGATTCCACTTATATGAGGTATCCAAAATAGTCAAACTCATGCAGAAAGTAGATTTGTGGTTGCCAGGGAGAACCAAATGGGGAATTGCTAATCAACAAGTATGAAGTTTCAGTTATGTGGGATGGATAAGTCCTAGAGATCTACTATACAATATTTTGCCTATGGTTAACAATACTGCATTGTCCAGTATTGTTAAAAATTATTAAGAATACAGATTTCATGTTAAGTGGATTTATCACAAAATAAAATGAAATAAAATAAAATATAAAACTGTCACTTCATTTTCTCTTAATTAAGTAGTTTTTCCACTGTAGATCATGATCTCATGGGCTTAAAAAAATACGATACATGGGAATTAATCGATCATGGTGGCACATGCCTGCAATCCCAGCTACTTGGGAGGCTGAGGGAGGAGAATTGCTTGAACCCAGGAGGTAGAGGTTGCGGTGAGAAGAGATCGTGCCATTGCACTCCAGCCTGGGCAAAAAGAGTGAAACTCTGTCTCAAAAAAAAAAAAAAAATGTGTGTGTTACATGGGAGGTAGGCCATGATGGAAGCTTAGCTTGAAAGTTAGAGACAGGGATGCTATAAGAGGACTTGTTGAGATTCCCTTGCTCATCGTCACTGGAGAGGTAACACTATACAGATAGTAAGTAAATTGATTGGCTATGAATTGATACATATTTGGAGCATGAGAGAGAGAACAAGAAAAAGAGAGTAAGAGTGAGATAGGAAGTTTGCACCAAGAAGCAAGGGAGGAAGGTACTTACAGAATTGTAAAAATAGTCCTCTTACATAGATCTACTTATTATTTTCATTTTCACTTGTTTTCATGTGGACTCCCTGCACATTTTCTTTGCCCATTTTTCTTTTAGCCTGTCTGTCTTTTTTTCTACTCAATTATGAAGACTTTTGAAATTCTAGAAATTTTCCTTTGTCATGTGTGCTACTTAAATTTTTTTCTAGTCTGTCATTTGTTTATAATAGTTGTTTCCATTCTGAAGTTTTAATTTGTATTATACTAAATTGTATCAATGTTTTCCATTATGGATGATTTTTAAAGTACATTATTGATTATTGTTTTCAGTTTCATATACAGGTGCCATAACTCAACTATTCTATAAGTGCTGTGTAGGAATGTAGTTTGCCTTCTTCTTCCCTTGTGCCTTTCAGGATGTCCTTGACACAAATTGAATTAGTTACCCAATACCAAGTTGTGAAGTTGAATAGCTGGCTTGAAACTGAAGAGATGACTATTGCAAGCACCAAGTGAGACATTAGCAAAAGCATTGGCTTCCTTTCCACAAATGCCTGAGTGGACAGGAGAAAACAATGCACAGGAAAAGTAGCTGATAGCATTTTTTCTTTCCTGATAGCATTTTTATTTTTATTTATTCTGCTTGCTTTTTCCTGAAATGCTCATCAATTCTTAAGGAAGGCTTCTGTTTTTTATATATATATATACACACACACACACACACACACACATTTGCAGAAATGTGAAGTAAGTAGTGCTCACAATTAGTTTCTGAGTAACTGGTAATTCACACAGATGGAGGGAGCAGGTTTCCTACAGCTGCATGTAATTGAGTTCAGTTCATCACCAGATCTCAAGGAATACTTCAATATTTTACCCGCAAGCAACATTTTTGATGTCAATGACTTCTCCAGATTTACAAAGTCTAGAATGCAAAACCCCTTGTTGAGAGCTTTGAAACTTATCCTGCCAGGTGTAATTGATAAAGATTACTTGAAAGGTGATGCAAATTAAACCTCCATTGCAGTTATTTCTGTAATGATGTACCGTTGCACGGTACAATGTTCTTCTTATAACATGCTCATGCACATAATTTTACCAGGTCCTTCAATATCCCTTTGAGACAGTAAGGCAGTTTTTATTTTCCTCATTTATCAAGTGAGACAGTAGAGAGTTAGAGTCATTGCGTGACTTGTCCCATTATATCTGTCAAATACTTATTGAACTTACACTGTGAGAAGACGGAGTTGACCATCCTGAGTTAAATACAGTCCCAGAGAGCAAAGAGCTTACCACTACCAGGTAAAGATATGATCATTATGCAAATCACTCTATTAGATGGTAGAGCAAGGGTAGCTTTTATGAGAAGTATAAACATCCTACGATGTCCATTATGACGGGAGAATTTGAGCATGTGGTTTGGAATCATAAAATGCCAGGCTTAATACCTAGGTGATGGGACGATCTGTGCATCAAACCACCGTGGCACACATTTATCCATGTAACAAACCTGCACATCCTGCATATGTACCTTGGAATTTAAAATAAATGTCGAAGAAAAAAAATTATATGGGGTAACGATGTTACATATCCAAACCTCAGTTACTTCATCTATAAGATGAAGCTTCAATGGGTTGTCGATAAAACATATTAGAATCTGAATATTTTTGTTTGCAATCTGCCATCACTACTTACCAGCTCTATAATCTTTATTATGTTACTAACCCTTTCCACACTTTGGTTTTCTTTCTCAGTACATAGGAATAATAGTACCAACTCATAGATACGTTGTGAATATCAATGACATAAAGCTTCACAGTTCCTGTTGCCTAGTAAATGCTCAGTGTATATTAGTTGCCATCATTATTACAGTACTAACAATAGAATGTTGGAAGCTGAAACAAAAAAGGGCTTGATTGACAATATGACATTGAATAGGTTTGAACAGTGGGTTGGATCATGATTGACAGAGAGTGGGGAAAAGGCACAACTTGAAATGAAGATTGTGCTAAGAACACCAAGTTATCCTCTGTACTGTGACACATATTTATGGCAGGTTAATAGAGGGGCATTTAGTTGGGAGAACTGTGATGACCTTTGAATGGTAGTTTAGAAGTTTGTAGTTAATTTGGTAGGCATTTAGAGACCTCTAGCACATTCTCATCAATGGTTGATTCTGCCAGACTTTAAAATATTTGTCAGTCTGATTGGTGTAAAATTGTATATCGTGGTTTTAATTAGTTCTTTCTTAATTCCCAATGAGATTGTTTTTTTTTTGTTTTGTTTTGTTTTGTTTTGTTTTGTTTTGTTTTTTTTTTTGAGACGAAGTCTCGCTGGTATCCCTAAAACCTATCATGGTTTCTTTGTGTACATAATGGTTTAATAAATATTTGTTGAATAAATGAGCAAATATATGAATGATTGAAACAAGCTCCAGGTACAGACATCAAAGGTACTTTTAACATGCATGTGTAGAGACAACGTGCTTACCGTCTAAGCCAAAGAGCTAACTTCGGTGAGGACCCTCTCAGGTTGATGGAGATGTAACTGTGAAAGATCCATCTGAGACATTCTCTTAGGGGGAAAACTTTTAATCACCCTATACAGGCAACCACCTCTACGAGATATATGAAGAGACGGTCCTTTCCTGAAATGAGCATTTTAACCCAGGGAGCAAGGATCACATGATTGAAGGAGAATTACGAACCAGCTGTTTTAGCCTGAATTGATTCTAGCCCAGCAATGCCAATCCTTAGCAAGAGGGTTTGCTATTTCAAATGGATTCCTCAGCTTTCCCTTTCCTTAGTGCCTAAAAGTACCTCAGATGAGGGAACCGTTTTCAAACATAGGTTTTATTATTGTACATGTTTGCCCAGGTCAACAGATGAAGATGGTTGCCATTGAAAAAAAAAATTGTTATTGTCACAGATCCCAAGAGAAGGGAGTGGACGATGCTACCGGTAGCCTCATGGGAAGCACTGGGGTTGATAATGAGGCAGAGAGCGAGGGGAAAATGATGGCTAGGAGGCTTCATTGTGGCTTCCACAGAAAGAAACCACGAGGCAGGGTGAATACGCTCAGGCATGGACAATTTGAATAAATTCAGCAGGCTCTGGGGCACAGAGAGTGTCCCTCGTTGTCTAGTACTTTAAAATCTACTATACACTGGATCTTGAACTAGTTGCCTAACAAGGTTTTTCAAGAATTTGGATGTTATAGTATCATAAACAAGTACTCTAGATTGTCTCAAACATTTTCAATAGTGAGAGAGCATAGAAATAGTCTCTGAGATCCAAAGGCAGAACAAGGACCGAGGGGTGAAAATTATGGGGAGACAGAACTCAGCCCTGCCTATGGAAGTCATCACACAAATAGAACTATTCAAAATGGAATGGCATGTCATGTAACATAAAGAAGCCATCATAAGATGTGCTAATTCTCTTGCCTGACACTCAGTTGAGAGAATTCTTGCACCGGCTAGATTTTTAAATATAGTGACCCCTAGGGTCTCTATAGTCGTTAAGCTTTTCAAACAATTTCACATTCAAAAAAGCCTTGAAAATTAGAGGTAATCGGAAAATATAATTTGGGTGAATGCTGAATGACTGGGAGTTAAAGTCAATTTTTGGCAAAAACTTATACTGATGAAGTTCTAGGATATAGGAAAAACATAAAAATGTTATCTCTCTTTGCCCCCCAAAATTGGATGATACAAGGAAGATATCCTGAAATTTAATATTGACAAAGTAGTCTCCTCAAATGGACGGGCCAAGTCAGTTTAACATTTCTGCCAAATAAAAGTTTTAGAGTTAGAATTATATTCAAGATTTAAGTTACAGCTAATGCTTCTCTAAACATTTTACCGAATAGTATGGTACCCTCACCCCCTCTCTCCACCAATTTCTTCTATTCTACATGTTTGATTAAATTACTGATTGGAAGTATAGCGTGTTAGAAGGAAATTTGAAATGATTAAGTATGCACAGCCTGCCCTTGCTAAACCCAAACTGAAGAAATTTTAAATTTTAACAACACGTTTTAATGATTCTAAGAACATTTGCCAAGTTAACATTTTTACTTCATATTGCATCATTATTTTTAAGGATTAATCTTATTAAAATACAAATTTATCTTCCTCCATAAATGTCCATAGCTTAATAAGTGAAAGTATGCAATTTTACCACAATTCATTTCATACGCGTGGTGAAATTATATTGTTTCTTTGGAATAATTGCCTAGTGATCTAATGTACCTGAATTTTTCCTCATGCATAGCAACCTCCTAGCTTATCCCCAGAGGAAAAAACATTTTTTTCTTAACTACCGTCATTTTCCCTTAAAATCAGCAGTCTGTGTACATTATATATGGTAATCCATTACCTCCACCTATCATCTTAGTGCTCTGGGTTCCCTAGAAAAACATCTGATCCATAATAGGTACCAACAAATATGCAGTGAATGTCAAAGAGCCACAATCTTTGTCTCATTTGATAAATCTCAAAGGTCAAGGGGGAAAGAATTTAAACCCAAAAGGTGTGGAAATTTATTTCATTCATTTATTTCACTATGTGTGATCACCACCTGATTCCCTGTCAGTAGTGTCTCCACATCATCAGCCCAGACTGGCCAAGAAAAGAGGCAGTGGGGCAAAATTGAGGGATATTTTTGTCTTCTAAACCGGAAGCCAACATCAGAATGCAGACCGCGGTGCCTGAGAAGGCAGAGCCCATCTGACATCTCACAGCCCTTTTATGTAAGCTGTCATCCACTCCAGGACTACCTTTACCTCTTGTGGGACTCAGATTAACTTCAACAAGGACAAGATCATAAAGATCAGTCTGGCTTAAGCTTAATCTTTTTTTTTTTTCACTTTCATGTTTTCTCCCTGGACTTCATGGAAGTTAAATCAACGGATTTTTTTCAACTAAACTTCAAAATGAGCATTCAGAACATGGCTCGTAATGATAACTATTTCCACCATAATGTTTAACCATTTCCTTTTAGTTTTAATCTCCTTTCACTATGACAATAGCCACATCATATACTAAGGTAGGGAGAACGTAAGAAAGACAAAAAGCTGCATTTTGAACTCAGAGATGTTTTTCCTCAGATTTTTCAACCTTTCATCACCTTCTTGGATCTTAGCATCTTGAGACCATATACCCAGAAATACTGATACAGGCCAGGATTCTCAGGTTCTCATTTCACTGATGCTATGGTTTTGGGCCTCTACACAATGACCGCAATCAATGGACTATACACGTATTGAAATTACAGTCATTGCAAATAATGAATGGGAGAACATGAAGGAAAAATATTCTAACTACAAAATGATAAATTATCATGGGATTGGGTTTGTTTATTTGATAAACAAATGCACGAGTCTTTAGTAATATTTTCAAAGAAATATTAATGAGAGCATCTTTGATTCCAGACACCTGTCTTATAATTAGAAATCCTGTATTAGATCCTAAGTGATTATCTAAGGTACAATGACCGATACAAGTAAGAAAAAAATGATGAACTAAAGGACCCTTAATAGTCAAAGCCAGGAGTTTACAGCAAGAGCAACAAGAGCTATGTAGGATAAGGAGCCAAGTAACAACCAAACTGCCTTTAAATAGAAAACCAGGCTTAAATAGCAAAAGAACAACAAATGTTACCACATGAATCTTTGCTGTCTCCAGTGGCTTTCTCATGTATGTATGTATGTATGTATTTATTTTCAACAGTTTCTCAAGAAGCCTCTGACATTGACAGGTCAATGTCAACTTATCATCAATTCTTTGATGATGATACGAATGATGACAATAAAAATAAAGATTATAATGCTGAAGAGCCCTATCACAATGTATGTTAAACACTGTAGTAAACCATAAATATTTCCAGGCCACCTGGATTTCCTCCCCTGGAAGACTAATGTCATAAGCTGAAATTATTAGCATGTACAGTGTGGTTTTCCAATTCTCTTGGACCTATCTCCTACATGTGAAAACAGTGTAAAGCCTCAGGTCTAGTCAGTCTCTCCTCAAAATATATATTTATGTTTGAATATGCAGATATATGAGCTGTACACACAAAAATAAAAAAGAATATACCACTTCTATAAACATTATATAATTTAGGCTTTAGAGAAACAATGTAAGGCAGATATTTTAATCACCATGTTACATACAAAAAAACAAAGACTCAAGAAGTGTTGACTGATTTTCAAAGAGTAGAGGCAGACTCCAGTAACAGCAGTCAAATAGAAGTATCTGTCATCAAGTTCTGTTCCATCTAAGAGGGGGATAGTTTCTAAATAGGTCAGGTTTTATCACTATAAGCTTCCCCAGGTAGATGGCCAAGTTACAGCACTATTTTGTTAGGAAATTCTATCCATACAGAGTTCATCAAGCTCTCATAGTAGAGCCGAAAATAGAATATCATTGTAAAGCAAATATTTAAACGTGTGACCAAGGCAGCCTCAGTTTTCTCACCTATAGATATAATAATACCCATTTAATAAATTCATGGTGAGAATAATATATACAACGACTGATGTGATGATGAGGGGTGTAGAGAGCTTGGTGTGATGCCTTATATTTTGCAAATAATCATTAAAGTTTACATGCAATTACTTTTATTATTGTTAGTGTGATTGAAAGGGTACATCTTGTGCCAATACTGCAGAGAATTTGTGAGGTACCCTAGAATGAAAGCAAGATTTTGCTTTTACCTCTTAGGTTTAATATGGATGATATGGGAGGAAAGTGGATACTAATTCTCCTTAACTTACTATGAGTTGCTACATAGCCAAGGAGAAAAGACGCTGCAGTGTGTGTTGTAAAAATAGGCATAACCTCAGATAGAGAAGTGCCACAGGCTGAAAAAAGAGGGGCTAATTTTTTATATATAAAAAGATGCAGTATAGATATCTGGAAGAAGAGAAAAACTGACACATTTATGGGTGCTCTGTGACACAGACTGTATTTAGCCCCTCTACTGCCTTGTGCCAGTTGATTAAGGCTGGGAACATTTTCCCAAGTTGTGTGAGAGAAGCACAGCTGTCGTGTTCAGGAACTTGAGCAAGAAACGTATGCTTCCTGCCAAGCTTTCACTGGGTACAAGCTCAAAGCTTCACAAAAACAGAATAGTTTTAAAAATGATTGGAAGGATTCATTCTTGCAGACAGATGGAAAGTATCAGAGATGAGGAAAGTGTGCTTGTGTGTGCAGCATATATGTGTATATATGTGTGTGCACACCCACGCTCAAAAAATGCGTTTGGTGAGGAGGCTGTCAATAAAACTTGGAAACTTTATTAAGAGCATTGGGCTCTTAATAAAGAGAAAACAAGTTGTGTTTTCTCGCAAACTAATTTCGTTTTCAGGAATAATAATCACAATCATTTTCCTATGAACCTGAGTGGTTGCAGACTAAGAATTTTCCCTGGCCTTGACATGTATATATATAGGATAATACTTTGTAAAACCTGTTTCAAAAGCTTAAAACACTCGCATACACAAACACTTAAAGTACACAGACAAACAATTTTGCCAACCTGTCATTATAAACCCATAAGCGGCATACCCACTCAGCTCTAAGATATTAGAAAACTTCCCAGAAAAAGTAAAAACCAGACATGATTTTTTCCCCTATTTCCAGCTATTCTTTGGATACTTTAATCTCACCCCCCATGTGGGAGAATTATCCCAGTAAGGTAACTACGGCAACGGTCAATCCCAGAGTTGCAGTGTTGCCTGCAGTCTAGCCAATAACCACTGTCTCATTGCCTCTTTGATTGTTAGCAATTGTAGGAGCAATTGATGAAGGTTTTATATGCTCAATGTCACCATTATAATTAAGGGACATTTTAAGGGACAGTCTTTCATTTTTCTGGAACCTTAAAGCTAACTTAGCAAAATACTGGTGTTGGTGGAGTCAGGAATTATAAATATACATGTGATCTCAGGATCAGAGGATCACCTTTGGAATAATTTTTCTTGACTGCCTGTTGCATACCAGATCATCAGTGACTGCGCTGCAATGACAAGATGGCAATACTTGTTACCAGGCTAATAAAGCTGCAAAAAGCTGAAGCCCAGGTTTATTAATGCTTGTAAGCATTCTTTCTATGACAACCATACTTTTGCATATAAAGAAATAAGTATCACTAGTAGTGCAAATAAAATTAGAATGGTCACTTTAGCTTTCAGGAAAAGTAATAAGAGGAAGAATACAGTCATATGATCTTTGGGGAAAAGGAATATTTCAAATTCTAAAATTTGGACCTAATCCCATAACACTAGGACAAAGATATAGGCAAGAAGTCGTTCTTTATAAATGATTTATTGTCATTGATAGTAGGAATATTCCTCGATCTAGAAATGGGAAACACGAAACTCTCTAAACTCTGCAATTGAAAGCTCTGGGGAGCTTACTTAGAAACAGAGCCAAACCAGAGGAAGATTGAGTATTACTAGCGCTGCAAACCAGCATTTTCCAAGATTATTCCCTTATTAGATTAAGATACTCATCTTCCTTCTCTATATGCCTAGCAGAGAAAATGGTAAACTATTTTTCATAAAAATAATATCTTTTGGAATCTCTACATTTTTAAAACACAGTATTCAACACTTAAAATGAAATTACCAGGCATATGGATCGACAGGACCATATAATTGATAAATGAGAGAAAAAAAGATAAAATAGAAGTTGGTTTACAAGTTAGCCACATTTTAAGGTTAGCAGAAAAGACTTTCAAGTAACTCTACATAATTTATTTTTGAAATAGAGAAATAGTTGAATAGGTAGATGAACACATAGAAATTTATATAGAGGCCGGGCGCGGTGGCTCAAGCCTGTAATCCCAGCACTTTGGGAGGCCGAGGCGGGTGGATCACGAGGTCAGGAGATCGAGACTATCCTGGCTAACATGGTGAAACCCCGTCTCTACTAAAAATACAAAAAACGAGCAGGGCGTGGTGGCGGGCACCTGTAGTCCCAGCTACTTGGGAGGCTGAGGCAGGAGAATGGCATGAACCCAGGAGACGGAGCTTGCAGTGAGCCGAGATCAGGCCACTGCACTCCAGCCTGGGAGACACAGCAAGACTCCGTCTCAAAAAAAAAAAAAAAAAAAAAAGAAATTTATATAGAGCACTGAAACATAAAAATTAAAATATTTAAAAATTAAAAATAAAGAAAACTAATGTTAGAAATCAAGAATGTAGAGTTTTTTGCTTGTTTCTTTGTTTTGGATGGGAGGAGTAATGACTATGGGAAGGAAATAACAAAGAAGTTAAGGGTGGTTGTCATATATGTCCTTAGATAGATCCTGGATGCTAAGAATGGTCACTGATGTGAAAGTGCATTGAGCTATACCCTTATTATTTCTGTGTGTAGTTATAAATTACAATCTTATAAAATGATAAAAAGTAAATATAAATTCAAAAATATTTATAAATAAAATAATATAAAATATGTGACATTTGCTAAGTAAATGGAAGGCATAGTTACAAGGTAAATATCCATTGAAAACAAGATGATTAGCTCTATATAGTCACCGTACAGCACTGATCATCATCTTGATATACCATATACATATATTTTAAAAATAAAACAAAAACAGAAAACATACGTACATATATATGTATTATGTATGTATGTATAGTACATAAAGGTTGTATTTATATATACATATAATCTGTTTTATATATATATATTTGATTATAATATGTCTCATCAAGGTTATATTAATATATATTAGGTTATATATGGCTCATCAAGGTTTTATATATATATATATAAATATATATATATAAATATATATATATATAAAAATATATATATATATATATATAAAAAAATATATTTATATCACCTCCCATGTGGGAGAATTATACCAGTCAAGGTAACTGCGGGAACAGTCAATCCCAGAGTGACTGTGTTGCCTGAAATCTAGCCAATAGCTGACCCAGTTTCACTCTCTCTTTGTTAGCAATGGTAGGCGCAATTGATGAAGGTTTTGTATGCTTGATGTGGCCATTATAATTAAGGGACATTTTGAGGGACAGTTCTCTGCTCTTATATTAAGTTTTCATCTTAAATTTTATCAAATGTTTTATCTGAATCTATTAAGATAATCATGATTTGGTTTATTTTTAAGATGTATTAATCTGGCCCAATGCTTGCTTTTTCAAAATAATATTTTATTTAGAAAACAAAATAATTATATATACAAACATAAATATATATATACATATTTTTTCTTTTTTTTGCTGGGGAGATGGTTTGCAGAATTCCTTACTATACTATTCTGGAAGTCCTGCCTCTTTGCTAATATAATATTTTATATATAAAACTTGCAATAATTGGGTAACTGGGTTACTGTATAACTCTGATCAATATCTTGTAATCAACTGATTCACCTCAAGAAGTCAGAAAAATAAACACAAAATAATCCCCTAAGAAGTCACAGAAGGAAGAAAATAATAAAGGTAGGAGCAGAAGATAATAAGACATAAAATAAACAGAAACAGAAAAATGAAGGCCATACATTGTTTATTTAAAAAAATAGTAACATCGACAAGCTTCTGGAAAAAATTGTTCAAGTAAATATAGAACAGTCACAACATCAGAAATAAAAAGGACATTCCATACAAATTGTAGTCAGAGTATTTTAAGGTGTTATAAAAGTGTTTAGAATATTTTAAGACTGAGAAAGAGATCTAGAAATTCCTAGAAAAAAAAGATAATTTATCAAACGTGACTCAATAAGGAACAGAAAAATCTAAATAGCTCTATAAACATTACAGAAATTTTATCTCTACTGAAACTTTCACTGCAAATAAACTTCCAGACCCAAATAGCTTTATCAATAAAATGCAGGCAACAGTTAAACAAGAAAAATATTAACTTTATATAAATGTAAAATAACTCAAAGAAAAGAAATACACTTTATAAAATGTAAAATATCTCAAAGAAGAGAAAGAGACAGAATGCTTTCTAATAGGAGGATTTCATTATCCTTATATGAAAACTCCATAGGGGCAGTTTAAAAAATGGTGGGTTAACTTACTCATGTGTACAGATGTAAAAATTCACATGAAATACATACCAACCCAAATTCTGCTTGCACACATGCATGCCTACACTCACTCTCCTTCCCTCCCTTCCTTCCCCTTCTTTCTGTGTGTATAGGGACACACACATATACATATGCACTCACAGAATATATATGTCCGTAAACTATAGCAAACTTTATTTTGGGAAAACAAGCTTATCGTATGTTCAGAAAATGTAGTTTGTTATGTGAATAAATAAATGGTCAACAAACTTTTTTTTCCTTTTTTTTTTTGAGACAGAGTCTCGCTCTGTCACCCAGGCTGGAGTGCAGTGGTGCGATCTCAGCTCACGGCAGCCTCTGCCTCCTAGGTTCAAGAGATTACCCTGCCTCAGCCTCCTGAGTAGCTGGGAGTACAGGCATGCACCACCACACCAGCTAATTTTTGTATTTTTAGTAGAGATGGGGTTTCACCATGTTGGTCAGGCTGGTCTCAAACTCCTGTCCTCATGATTCACCCTCCTCGGCCTCCCAAAGTGCTGGGATTACAGTCGTGAGCCACTGCACCTGGTCAACACACTTTTTTTTAAAGAGCCATATAGTAAAAGTTGGTGGCTTTGAGGGCCACATGGTCTCCGCTGCATCTAGTCACCTCTGCCGTAGTAACATGAAAGTGCCACAGACAATCAATAGATGAATGGCTATGTCTGTGTTCCAACAAATATTATTTTATAAAACAAGCACCAGGCCAGATTTAGCCTATGCACTACAGCTTGCCAGTTCCAATAATACATTAGAAAAATAAGCCAAGTTATGATTATCTTAGTAGATGCAGATAAAATATTTGATTAAGTTTAAATTAAAAACTATTAGCAAAGAGGCAGGACTTCCAGAATAGCAGAATAAGAAACTCAGCAAACCATCTCCCCAGCATAAAACAACCAAAAAAAAAACCCCAAACCGAAAATTATTAAAAAACAAAAAAACAGAAACAATCATTCCAAACATTTCTGAAACTGTCTTAAGATCAGCAAGCAGCAAATAAAGAACTTTCAATTGAGAAAATCTACTAAATCTCAGTAAGACAGTGATAGTCAGTGTTACTGAGCCATGACACATTGCCCCACTCCCTACTCAGCTCTGTGTTGTGGAAGCTCTATCCTGAGTCCCTGCTTCAGGAAAGTGTGGCCAAGAACATGGAGGCTCCCTCTTTCCCCAGCTCCCAGTCTGAAGATATGGTTCAACCTCAGATGGAAGAGGCTCCCAGTGTTTGCCCCGCTCCAGCCTCATGTCAATGAAGCTCTATTCTGAGTGGACATTTAGAGAAGGCCAATTTCCTTTCTCCCACACAGATCCTACTCAGAGAGGACGCTTTAAGATACGTGCTGCAGGCCAGGAATACGCAGGTTTGAATCACCGTAAACCCAGCTAATTCGTAGGGGAAATTCCATGCCAGGAGGATCAAGATGAAAAGATAGGCACTGTTGTCATCCCCATCCAATGCCCACTCACAGAGTATGGGTGTCACTCTGGGGAAGACAAATACTCACCCCAACTGTGATGCAGTGTTACTGAGGGTCTGCCCACCAGGAAGGGAGCCCGGAAGGATGAAGAACTCATCTGAGGACCGACAGTATTTGGAACAGAGTATGGAGGATTCCAAGCCAAAGAGCATTGTAGCAACAATGGAGAACTTGTGGAGGGCATTTAAGAAGAGGCTGGTATCATTTGAACAAAATGGCAAAGCATCCAGGAGTTTAATAAGGAGGACCATGGAAAAAGATAATCAAGAAGAGCCCTTGGGATTTTAGTCAACTCTGAGATTCAGGAAGACTGAA
Source organism: Macaca fascicularis (assembly GCF_037993035.2). NCBI lineage: Eukaryota > Metazoa > Chordata > Mammalia > Primates > Cercopithecidae > Macaca > Macaca fascicularis. The sequence continues at coordinate 126,078,742 of NC_088388.1, read as the reverse complement.
TTCACTCAGAAGCAATCAGAGAAGGAGATGGGGCAAACTTACATGGAGTGGATGCTTAACTGGCATAAGAAGCCTAAACACAGCTTCTGACCAAACACTCACTGGACCGTAAGCTACTCTGACTCGGAGGAGATTCCTAGGAAGCCAGGCATAAACGTAAGATAGCACTGACTCTTGACAGTAGGGAAGATTATGTGACTGTATTACGTTGTGCCACTTCAGAAGTGAGTAGAGAAAGAACTTAAAACTATGAGCTGCTGGTTGAACATGTGGCAAAAAATGTAAACACCCTGAACTGTGAAAGCAATCTCCAAGTCTCCCACATATTCAGTGATAAAGGGTAGAAATATAATATGCTAAGGAAGCTTAAACACAACCTTTGAACAATAATTGAACCAGAGGCATCCGCTTGGTATCCAGAGTAAGATAAAACAAAGGAGGGAAATCTTGACTATAGAAACCAGAGAGTGCACACTACAGGAAAAGGGGAAACAGAATTAAAAGAAATAACTAACCAGATCACTAAACAAACTAAAAAATGGCCAAACCAAAACAACAGTAATATACCAGAAGGAGAGGTGTGAGAATCAGCATACATATTTGCCACGATATATTATTTAAAATATCCAGTTTTCACCAAAAACTGAGACATGCAAAGAAACAGAAAAGTATAATGCATACAGAGAGAAAACTGGTAGGCAAAGAAAATGCCTTTGAAGGGACATGAATGATAAACATTGGGAGATAAAGACTTTAAATTGGTTATTATAAATATGTTCAAAGAACTAAAGAAATCAGTTGAGCACCGTGGCTCAGGCCTGTAATCCCAGCACTTTGGGAGACTGAGGCAGGAGAATTGCTTGAGGCCAGGAATTTGAAACCAGCCTGGGCAACATAATGAGATCCTGCCTCTATAAAACATGCAAAAGTGAGCTGAGTATGGTGGCACATGCCTGTAGTCCTAGCTGCTCAGGAAGCTGAGGTGGGAGGATTACTTGAGCCCAGGAGTTCAAGGCTGCAGTGAGCTGTGATTGTGCCATTGCAGTCCAGCTTGAGTAACAGCAACACCCTGTCTCAAAGAAAAAAAAAGAGCTAAAAGACTCTGTACATACAGAATTAAAGAAATATGCCAACAATGAATCATCAAATGTAAAATATCTGTAAAGATGAAATTATTAAAAAGAACCAAATGGAAATTCTGCAGTTGAAAAAGGCTACGTTCAAAACGAAACAACTCACTAGAGAGGTGAATAGATTTGAGCTGACAGAAAAAATCGTCAGAAAACTCAAAAATAGAGCCGTAGATATTATACAATTTAAAAACAAAAATAAAAATAACAAAAAATTTAGCAGAGCCTTGAAAAAGAAATCAAGTAATTAAATAATTGGAGAGATGTTTTATGATCATTGATAGGAAGACTCACAATGTGAAGCTACTGGTTTTTCCCAAATTGATCTATAGATTTAATACAATTCAAATAAAAACTCCAGTGTTATTTTGTTATATTGACAAAGTGCTTTTATAGTTTATATGGAGAGGCAAAATCACAGAAAAGTCAACACAATGGTAACAAAAAGGACAAATTTGGAAGACTATTACTACTTGACTTCAAGACTTACTATAAAGTTATAGTAATCAAGAAAGTGTGATACTGGTAAAAAAAAAAAACATAGATTATAGATCAGTGGAACAGAATAGAGAATTCAAAAGTATACCCATACAAATACAGTCAACTGATCTTTGAAAAAGAAACAAAAGCAACTAATAGAAAAATAATAGTCTTCTCAACAAATTATTTGGAACAACTGGACATCCACCTGCTAAATAAATAAATAAATAAATAAATAAATAAATAAATCTAGACACAAACCTTATAACCTTCCCAAAAAATAACTCAAAATGGATTATAGATATATGAGTTAAATGCAAAACTATATAATTCTTAGAAAAGAGCATAGGCGAGATCAAGATGACCTAGGGGATAGCAATGATATTTTAGACATAATCCATGAAAGAAATAATTAATAAATTGGATTTTATAAAACCTACAGTTCTTCTCTGTAAAGGACACTGCCAAGTGAGTAAGAAGGCAAGTCACAGACTGGGAGAAAACATTTGCAAAAGACATAGCTCATAGAAATAATTGTTATCTAAAATATTTGTTATCTAAAATATACATTATCTAAAATATTTGTTATCTAAAATATAAATTTATCTAAAATATATTTAAGAGGTTATATCTATATAAATCCTTAAAACTCTACAATAAGGAAATAAACACCCCAATTGAAAAAATGGGCAAGAGAGCTCAACAAACACTTTACCAAAGAAGATATATTTATGGAAAATAAGCATATAAAAGGATGTTTAACATAATACGTCATTTTAAAAATTTCAAATTAAAACAATAAGATATCATTAAACATAAGGATTCTTCTGCCATTCTGCTAATGGTGGAATGCCTCAAATCCAAAACACTGACAACAAACGCTGACGAGAATGTGGAGCAACAGGAATTCTCATTCATTGCTAGTGGGAATGCAAAATGGTACAGGAACAAAACCAAACATGCTCTTACCATAAGACCCAGCAATCATGATCCCTGGCATCTGCACAAATGAGTCGAAAACTTATGACCACAAAGAAACTTGCACTGAGATATCCATAGCAGTTTTATTCATAATTGTCAAAACTTGGAAGCAACCAAGGTGGCCTTGAGTAGGTGAATGGATAAACTTTGGTACATTCAGACTGTGGATTATTACCTGGTGCTAAAAATAAATGAGCTGTCAGGCTGTGAAAAAACTGGAGAAATGTTAACTTCATATTACTAAGTGAAATAAGCCAATCTGAAAAGACTACACATTGTATGTCTCCAACTGGAGATAGTAAAAATGGCAAAACCATGGAGATAGTAAAAATATCAGTTGTTGCCAGGCATTAGTTGGGAGAAAGGGATGAATGAGTGGAGCCAGAGAATTTTTAGCGCAGTGATATTATTCGGGATAATACTATAATTGTAGCCACATGCTACATACTCTTGTCAAATCCCATAAAATGTAAAATAGGAATGAACCCTAATGTAAACTATGAACTTTAGGTGATAATAATATGTTGATGTAGGTTTATGAATTATAACAAATGTACCACTTTGGTACATAATGCTGATGATGAAAAAGGCTATGTGTGTGGTAGGGGAAAGAGATATATGAAATCATCTGCACTTTCTCTTGAATATTATCATGAACCTTGAACTTCTCTAACAAATAAACTCTATATTTAAAAAATAAAGGAGCCCTATTGAAATGTGGGTTAAATATACATCAACAGACACATAACAGGAGTTTCAGTAGTAAAAGACAAAAAGTGACAGAAAACATATTTGAAAAATACAACAGATAAAACTACCCAGATTTGAGTTTTAAAAACTAACTTACACATTCAAAAATCTCAAATAACTTCAATCAGGATAACTGCAAAGAAATTCACATCCACATCCACACATGATAGTCAAATGATAAAAACCAAAGTTATAGAGAATGTCTTAAATGGTATAAGAGAAAAAAATGACACATTATGTACAATGAGAACTCCAACAAGATCAATAGCTAATTTCTCACCAGAAATAACTAAGGCCACAAGGCACTGGGTTGACATAGTCAAAATACTGAAAGTAAAACACTTGTCCACCAAGAATTTTATGTTTAGCAAAATTATCTTTTTAAAGTTATGGTGAGATAAAGACTCATCTTAGGTAAACCAGAACTAAGAGAACTCATTGGTACCAGACCTGCCTTACAAAAATTATGAAAAACATTCTTCAGACTGAAAGTAAATTGATGCCACAGAGTAATTCAAATGCACATAATAAAACAAAGAGTTACAGCAAATACTTATGTAGATAATTACTAAAGACAATATAAATCCTCATTCATTTCTCTTTCTATGGCTGACTGATTTAAAAAACAATATATTGCATTGCTCTCTATTGTTGGGACTATGGTATATAGGAAGGTACTATGTTCAATAATATCAGCATAAAGGAGGTGGGTGGGAACAAAGTTGTACTGGAATAAGTCTACAGGAGGAAATGAAGAGGATCAGAAAGAATAAAAAAAGACTAATGTAATAAATTATATAAATTTTACTTTATCTCTTCTATTTGCTCAGCCTTTTAAAAATATACATAAGATTGTATACAATAATAATTAAAGAAAGAATTGTGTTTGTAACATTTCTACACCTAATATGTATAAAAATATTAGAACAAATATATATATGTATATATAGATAAAATAGAACAAAGGAGAAAGAATGGAGCTATATAGAAGTAGAATTTGTAGGGCATATTTATAAATATTAAATTGATTATGATAAATTAAGATTAATTCTGAAAGTTTGAAGTAAATTGTTAAGAAAATGACTCAAAAATAATCTAAAACTCATTAAAGGAATTAAAATGGTACAGTAGAAAATAGCCAATTAATACAAAAGATGGCAATAATGGAGGATCAAAGGAACAAAAAGGCATATAACTTATAAAACAACAAAATATAAAAGCCAGAGGTAAATCAAACCATATCAACAGCAAAATTAAATGTAAATGAATTAAATAATTCAATCAAAATTCTGACATTGTCATATTGGACTAAAAACAAAAACAGAAATAAAGTTGTTAAAATGACCATACTACCCAAAACAGTCTACAAATTCAATGCAATTCCAATCAAAATACCAATGACAGTCATCACAGAAATAGAAAAAATAATCCTAAAATTTGTATGAAACCACAAAAGACCTTGAATAGCCAAAGAAATACAAAGGAAAAAGAACAAAGGTAAAGGCATCACATTACCTAACTTCAAAATATATTACAAAGTTATAGAAATAAAAACAGCACAGTATTGATATAAAAACATACATATATAGACCATTGGAACACAATAGAGAACCCATAAGCACAGCTATGATTTACATCCAACTGATTTTCAACAATGTTGCCAAGAACCTAAATTGAGGAAAGGACACCCTCTTCAAAAAATGGTGCTGGGAAAACTGGATATTTACATGCAGAAAAATGAAACTAGACTCCTCTCTCTCAAAATATACAAAAATCTATCCATGATGGATTAAAGATTTAAGGTTAAGACCTGAAATTTTAAAACTACTAAAAGAAAACAGGGAAAACACCTTAAGACATTGTTCTACACAAAGATTTTATGGCTAGACTTCAAAAACACAGGCAACAGAAACAAAAAATAGACAAATTCGACTATATTAAAACATTTCAGCATAGCCAAAAAAAAAAAAAATCAGTAGTGTGAAGATATAACCGATAGGAGGGAATAAAATATTTGTGAACTATCCATCCAACAAAAAACAAATATCCAGAATATGCAAGAAATTCAAACAACTCAATAGAAAAAAATTAATAATCCCACTGAAAAGTGAGCAAATAATCTAAGCAGACATTTTTCAAAAGAAGAGATACAAATGCCTAAAAGATATATTTAAAAATGCTCAACATTTAAGCTTATCATCAGGGAAATGAAAATGCTCCATATTTGATATGCTAATCATTGGGGAAATGAAAATCAAGACCAAAATGAGATAACATTTCTCCTCAATTAGGATGGCTATTATCAATAAGACAAAAAATAACAAATGCTGATGAGAATGTGGAGAACAGGAAGCTCTTACACACTTTTGTTGGGAATGTAAATTAGTACAGCCATTATGGGAAAACAGTTTGCAGATTTCTTTAAAAACTATAAATTGAGCTAACGTTTGATGTAGCAATCCCACTCTTGAGTATTTATTTAAAGAAAAGAAAATTGAGATTTGAAGGAATATCTGCACCCTATGTTTATTGCAGTAATATTCACAATAGCCAAGGTATAGAATTAACCTAAGTGTCCACCAGTGAACAAATGGATAAAGAAAATGTGGTATATATACACAATGAAACTCTATTCAACCATAAGGAAGAATGAAATCATGTCAATACAGCAACATGGAGGGGACTGGAAGTCATTATGTTACATGAAATAAGACAGGCACAAAAAGAAAAATATTGCATGTTCTTACTCATATGTGGGAGCTAAATAGTTTTTCTAATGGAAGTTGAAAATAGAATGATAGTTACCAGAATGTGGGAAGGGTGAGAGGCAGAATAAAGAAAGGTTGGTGAGTGGGCACAAACATACAATTAGAAGGAATAAGTTCTAATATTGGATAGCACGGTAGGGTGACTATAGTTAACAATAATGTGTATTTCACAATAGCTAGACGAGATTTGAAATGCTCCTAGCACACACAAAAAAATAAATGTAAGGTGATGGATACCCTACATAACCTGCTTTGATAATTATGCATGTATCAAAATATCACATACACCCCACAAACATGCATAATTATTATGTATCAATTGATCAATCAATACATTCCTTAAAAAAATCCAACTGTATACAAGAGACACAATTCAGAATCAAAAATACAAACAAATGAAAAGCACAATAATGAGAAAAATAAATTATTATAAAAACAAATACAGTAGCTAGCAGATGGGGGGAGCAAAATAAACTATAAGCCAAAAACTTTTAGACATAAAGGAGGGCCTTTTATGGTAATAAGAATTAATTCATTAATAATATTAACATTATTAACATAAATGCGTTTATTAACAAAATTTAACAATAATAGTTGGGGACGTTAAAACCTCAATTTCAAGAATGGATAGAGCAATGAGGCATAAGATAAACAATGAAATGGAAAAAAATGAACAACACTATAAACAAACCAGACTGAATAGAAGTCTACACAACTCTCCACATCAAAGCAGCAGAACACGCATTCTTTTTAAGCATACAGAGAACATTATCCAGTTTAGACTACACGCTAGACCAAAAATAGAAGCCTCAATAAATTTAAAAGAATTACATTTATAGTATATTTTCTTTTTTTTTTTTTTTTTTTTTTTTTTTTTTTTTTTTTTTTTTTTGAGACGGAGTCTCGCGCTGTGTCACCCAGGCTGGAGTGCAGTGGCCGGATCTCGGCTCACTGCAAGCTCCGCCTCCCGGGTTCACGCCATTCTCCCACCTCAGCCTCCGAGTAGCTGGGACTACAGGCGCCCGCCACCACGCCCGGCTAGTTTTTTGTATTTTTAGTAGAGACGGGGTTTCACCATGTTAGCCAGGATGGTCTCGATCTCCTGACCTCGTGATCCACCCGCCTCGGCCTCCCAAAGTGCTGGGATTACAGGCTTGAGCCACCGCGCCCGGCCTAGTATATTTTCTGATCACAGTGAAATGAAATGGATTAAATTAGAAATCAGTAGCAGTGAGATATCTGGGAAATTGACAAATATATAGAAGGTAAACACCACACTCCTAAATAAGCAATGAGTTAAAGAAAATTTTGCAAATGTAATTAGAAAATACTTAGAGATAAAGAAAAACATATTTACAACATACCAAAAGTATATAAAATGCTACTAAAATAGTGTTCACCAGGAAACTTATAGCTGTAAACACTTCTATTAAAAAAAAAACAAAAGGCTGTAGCGGGGTGTGGGGCCAGAAGAGGGATAACATTAGGAGAAATACTTAATGTAGACGATGGATTGATGGGTGCGGCAAACCACCATGGCACATGTATACCTATGTAACAAACTTGTATGTTGTGCACGTGTATCCCAGATCTTAAAGTAAAATAAAAAACAGATGACCATAATTCCCAAATTCAATTGTGGTTTTAATGTAATGCCTATTAAAGTCTAACAGCCTTCTTTGCAGAAATTGACAAACTGATCCTATCATTTGTATGAGAATGCAAGGAATCCAGAATATCCAAAACAATCTTGGAAAATAACAAAGTTCAAAGACTCATACTCCCTAATTTCAGAGTTTACTACAAAGCTATAGTAATCCGACATTGTGGCGACTAGCAAAAAGATAGACATATAGATCAGTGAAATAGAATTGAGAATCCAGAAATAGACTGCTACATGTACAATTAATTTTCCACAATGGTGGAATGAATAGTATCTCCAACCAATGGTACCGAGAAAACTGTAAATCCACAGAAAACAATGGACATGTATCCTTAACTCACAATATATACAGAAATTAATTTCAAATGAATAGAAGGACTTAAGACCTAAAACTATTAGAAGAAAGCATTCATTTCCTTGGGTTAGGTGATAGTCTTAATAAGACACCAAAAGCACAGCAAATGAAAGAAAAAATAGATAAATTGGACTGCACTGCATAAAAATTAAAAACACTTGTTCTGCAAATGATATTATCAATAATGTGAAAAGACAACCCACAGAACTAGAGAAAATATTTATAAGTTATATTTCTGATGAGGGACTTGTGTTCATATATGTAAAAGATTCTTACAACTCAAGGATTATTTTAAAAAAACAGATTATCCAACTTTAAAATGGACAAATGATTTGCATAGACATTTCTACAAAAGGTATAAGCCAATGGCCAAAAAGCACATAAAACAATTCTAAAATTATTGATAATTAGGGAAATGCAAATCAAAACCTCAATGAGATACCACTTTACAACCATTGATATGGCTACTTAAAAAGGCAGGCAAAAACAAGTGTTTGTAAGGATATGGAAAAATTTGAATCCTTATCTATTGCTGTTGGATGTATTTGGCAATTTTTCAAAATGTTAAACATATAGATACCATATGACCCAGGTATTTTACTCATAAGTATATACCTGAGAAAAATAAAAATATACACACAAATATGCTTACAAAAATGTTCATAGAATTTACTAAACGTGGAAATAACCCATATGTCCATCAATTCATGAATATGTAACCAAAAACCACTGGTATTTCATCCCAGTGAATATTGTTCAGCAATACAAATAAATCAAGTACAGCTACATGCTACAACTGGATGAACCTTGAAAACATTCTGCTAATTGAATTAAACCAGTCATGAACCACTACATGTTGTATAATTTCATAGGCAAATTTATAAAGACAGAAGGTAGACTGGTGGTTGCCTCGGACTGGGGTGGAAGGGGCACATATGTAGTTACTGCTAGTGGGTAGAGGTTTTCTTTAGAGGGGATAAAAATGTTCCATAATTAGATTGTGGTGACGGTTGCACAACTCTGTCGATATGCTGAAAGTCATTGACTCATACACTGTAAATTGGTGAATTGTATAGTATGTACATTGTATCTCAATTAAGAGCAAGAAAAGAGTCACAATCTCTTCTAGCCTAATCATGAAAGTTACATTATTTTAAATTTGCCATATTCTATTGGTGAGAAGCTGGTTAGCAGGTCAACCTGCATTAAAGGACAGGAGATTACACAAGAGTGTAAATTCCAGATGGCAGGGATCACTGTGACCATCTTAGAAATCTGCCTACTACAAAAAGTTTTCCTTTTGATGTCAGAGAAAAACTTAATATGATCTTTTAATTTAATATGATCACTACTGCCATTTGACATTTTACTGGTGGTGTTACCAACAATTAAATATGACACTCCCCAAAACTGGTATAAGGATAGATCAGAAAGAACAAACCTCTCATTATTTGTAAATGAAATGAATGTGCAGATAGAAAATGCACGAGTACCTGCAGATAAAAAAGTATAATAAAAAGCAAAATAAAATTGCTACAAACAAAATTAGTATGAAGAAATTTATTATATTCCTACATAAGAGTTAGTTTGAAGATGAAATTTTAGTATATTGTATAAAGAAATGACAAAATATATAAATTATTACTAATAAATCTATACAGAAAAAGAAACATGAAAACTTGTAAGAAAAAATTCGCCCAGGCATGGTGGCTTACATCTGTAATCCCAGCACTTTGGGAGGCTGAGGCATGCAAATCACCTGAGGTCAAGAGTTCGAGGCCAGCCCGGCCAACACGGTGAAACCCCATCTCTACTAAAAGTACAAAAAAGAGCAGGACATGGTGGCAGGTGCCTGTAATTCCAGCTACTTGGGAGGCTGAGGCAGGAGAATCGCTTGAACCCTGGAGGTGGAGGCTGAAGTGAACCAAAATGGTGCCACTGCACTCCAGCCTGGGTGACAGAGCAAGACTCCATCTCAAAAAAAAAAAAAAAAAAAAAAAAAGATAGCATGGTATTGGTGGAAAAGTAGACAAATAAATGAATGGAACAGAACAGAAAGCCCAGAAAATGACCTACTTTCTGATAGAGTTGGTATTTAAGATCAGTAGGAAAGGATACACTTTTAAAAAAATGTTTCTAAAACAACTGGGTAGCCTCATCAAAGGAAGAAAGGAAGGAAAGAAGGCAGGAACGGAAGAAGAAAGTGAAGCACTCTCTCACATCATATATAAAAGAAATTTCCAGGTACATTAAAGCAGTTAATATAAACATTAAAATTATAAAGATCTTAAATGATAATACAGGAGAAAGTCTCCATTATCCTAAGATAGGAAAGAATACCTTCTGCTCATCAAAAGATACCACAAAGAAAGTGAACAACAACAACAAAATAGACAAAGTAGAAGACTCTGTAATGTATACAACTGGCAAAGGGCATGTATACAGAATAGGGGAAAATACAGAAAATATGAAGTGAAATAAAAGCTGTGAATGGGCACTTCACAAAAGCAGAAATCCAAATGATTAATAAGCATTTGGAAAAAGTGTTTAATCTCATTAGTGATCAAAGAAATGCAAATAAACCACAATAAAGTACTATTAAACCACAGTGAGATACCACCAAACTGCCAAAAACTAAAACATCTTAGGGTTCCATGGAGTCCGTGAGAGAAGCCTGGCTCAAAATAATACATATAATATGATTCCAATCATATGGTTTGCAAAATGCAAGCCAAATACATATATAATTTTCTACATAAAAACGTATACACATAATTTTGTAAGGGATACATAAACAGATGGAATAAGATTTTAAAAGAGAAGCAGGAAACAGCTATGACTAAATCCAGGAAAATGAGATTGTGTTCACAGAGGAATACAATGAAAGAGAGGTGCAAACAAAAGAAATAAAAATAAGTATTAGTTTTATAATTAAGTGTTAAACTAGGAATATGCTTTATTTTTCTGTACTGTATTATTGATGCCACCAAAGAAAATACATTAAATCCTTAGAGACACAAAGTTTACCTCTTGTTGGGGATAAAGGAGAGCACAGCATGGAGGAAGGCCCAGTGGCTACAACGATATCTACAGTTTATTCTTTTTAAGCTGGTGTCAGTTACACATTTGTTCATTTTTAATATTATGTTACATCTTTTGCATATGTCAGGTATATACTTTTTATGTGGAAATTATTTTATAATTAAAGATCCTAACCCAGAAAATTCAACTGTACAGCATAGTCCCTCGTATTCAAGAGCCACTAAAAAATGTTCAGTTGTTATTTGAAATTGCAAGTTAAAAATGAATTGACTTTCTAAAGCAGGGGTGAGCAAACTACAGCCTGCAGGCCAAATCTGGCCCACTACCTGCTAAGAATGGCTGAGAGCTAAGAATGGGTTTTACATTGAAAATCATTGGGGGGAAAAATCAAAAGAACAATATGTTATGACAATGAAAATTACATGAAGTTCAAACGTCGGTGTCTATAAATGAAGGTTTTTTTGCAACAGAGTCACAGATACATTGTTGTCTGCTTTCTCCACATCGGCAGAATTGAATAGCTGCGAGAGAGATAGTATAGTCCATAAAGCCAAAAATATTTCCTACCTGGGCCTTTGCAGACAAAGTTGGCCTACTCGGTTCTAAAATACTGTATGGTTGCCCCTTGCATTCAGAAGCCAGAGGGGTGAGTGGCTCCCCATGGGTTCAGCTGCCGGAGGAAGATGCTCTCCTGAGCTGGGGTGGTTTGCATGGAGATGAGCATCATCACCTACAACAGGGGCTGCTTTTGCAAATTACCTACAGCCTCCATCTCTTTGTTGCACCTGCCACCAGGAGCCCTCACAAGGGCTGACAGGGAAGCTGGGAGCCCTCTCCATGAGCACAGTCAGTTTTGATTTCTGCAGGGGATGCTGCTAGATGGAGATTTGGGCTGAGTTGAGAACTGAGGAAAAGGCAAGGCTTCTAGGTTTGAATTGTGACTCTGTGGCTAATCAGTCACGAAATTACAGGAACTTTGTATTATTTTTATGGTTTTTGGTTTCTTTTTCCATAAAGGGACTAAGACTCACTTTAAAGAATTTTTATGAGAATTAGGGATACGACATGCAAAATCTCTGCAAATAGTAGGCATTCAATTAAAAGAAGCTATTACTATTCACAATTACCAATTCAGAAGGTATCAGGGCAAAAGAGAAAAATTCAAACTAGCCTCTGCGGTATTACTAGATTTCAACTCTAAGTCCTTAAAGATCTCAGGTGCCAGGAAATGACACAAGAGTGTAATTAATTAATTCAGGAAGACAGGGCTGGGAAGTCCCCAGACAGCTCTTTTATCAGCCTAAGTGATTTACCAGCCCCTTATCTAGATTCTGGGCTGAATTCAGTTTTATAGGGCCCCTCCCAAGGCACTTAGGCACCTCTTACTCAAATATCTCAACTCACTTTACAATTTCAGGTGATTCTCATTGTAACTAGGGCACTAAGGTTAAGAGCCAAGGTCTCAGCAAGTTACCAAGAAAATAAAAGTCTTAGAAAACACATCACTGTGAAGAGAATTCCTCAGACAGAGGTTGACCTACTAGGGCCATTCAGGAAGAGCCGTTTCAACGTTAACTGTAAAAGAAGATGAGAGTCCATGGCATTATCTGTTTATTCATATTAAAATACTTGATAATTAGGACAAAACATGGATATTTAAGAGTGAGAATGACTGTAATTAAGATGACACTGAATTCAGCCTGCTTTCAATTTAACTAGGTATAAAATTAGATTATTAATGTATTGAAACATGACATAGCAAATTATCCCAGTTGCCAATTCTTGGAGTCTTACATTAGCTGGCTTATTTGAAAGGATTAGAAGTAAGTGAGAAAATTATTTCAACATTATGTCAAACAAAGCCGGACATCATGTCGAGAAAAATGAAAGGTCCTTATTTCTGGGGAGGTGATGGTGGATTAGGAGATAAAGTTGTAGACGTGCAAGGGGGGAGGAGCCCCACCCACACACAAGGTGAAGAGCCTCCCAGAGAACTAAAGTTGGAGGCTTGGGCCACTGCCAATGGAGTTCTTCTTGCTGGATGTCTAGGAAGGGAGTCCACACATAAAGTCTGTGGAGATGCCTCTACATCTGTTCTTCCTAGGAGACGCCTAGAATGAAAACACAGGCTCCCTTTGAACTTCTTACTCTTCATGGATGAAGGAAGAGCCGATGGCCTTTTCAGATACCTCAAAAGTCTCAGAAATAATAGTGGTGAGAATAAGAGCCACAACACCCACAGTGTCCAGGGGATATCTCTGAGCTGGGACTTGGGCTCGGTATTTCACAAGCAGTATCTCATCTAATCCACAAAACAACCTTATGGGAGCCTAAAAATGCTCCTGTTTACACCTGAGGAAACTGAGGCTTGGTGAGGGGGAGTAAATTCCCCAAGGTTCCACACCAAGCAAGTGACAGTCAGTTCTAAACTCTGTCTCCAAAGCCCATGGTGTTTGTCTTTACACTATCCTTGCCCTCAGACCTTCCTCAAGCACCTCCCTGATACACGCTCACTATCACCCTCATGGCAACAGTTCCATTCCATAAATGCATCTCACTGCAATATAAGAATATCTGCAAGTCCTGGTTTATTTTAGTTTTGTCTGGTTTTTTGTTTTCTTTCTTTTCGTGATCTGCATCCACAACTGTCTGTGACACTGGTTATTTATTTCTCAGTTCGTGGAGAGCATAGATTGTATTTACAGAACTTTCCCTATATACCATTTAGCACAGTGTCACACATTAAGAGATAAATAAAACATATTTTTCTGGTCGGAAGGATGTGCCTTTGCTCTATTCGATACTCAATTCTACTTCTCAGGAGAAGGATAGAGAGTCCACCCAGTGTCCAAGGGACAGGGAGCGCCTGCCCCTCAGATGATGTTACTCTGAGCAAGTCGAAGAATTTGGCTGTGCAACAGAAGAACAGGTGGCTTTCAACTGAAAGACTCATCCCGCGTACCATAGCAGCCTAGACCTAGGACTGAGTTCCGGCTTGACCACTTACTGCATTCCGAACTTTGATGGAGTTACCTAATCCACCCAAGCCTCAGCATTCTCATTTGTAAAATACGGGTCCGCTGGTGGTTGACCACTTGTTCTCCAGGCTGGGTCAAGATCAGCTGGTCCACTCTTGCTGATCAGGCTCACTTTATCTCCTCCTGGCACTGTGGAAGCCCCTTTGGTCCTGGACTACATTCTTCCTCACGTCTGAGGTTTAGACTAAACACCTGCAATGGAGACGCGGTGGGGACATCTCTCAGCCAGACTCAGCATCTCCCTGGCAGGCCCCAAGACTCTGAAATCAGCTACCTCGGCTCTTCCTGAAGAACAGTCAGAGGCCCACAGATGCTGACTCACGTCTTCTCTGCCTGAATGTGCCACATTTCCACTTTTGCTACTGACGCCCATGGTGCTTGTGAGATGGCCCTGAGGAGTGGCTCCTCCTTGATGCACTTAAGGAAGGGGCGTTTACTTCCTCATCTTTAACTCTCCCATCAACCTGTCTAACTCCACCCTTCCAGGATTTTCCCTAAAGTGGGAATACAAATCCTGAAACCCATGCTTCTCAGATGACTGCCTCTTCTGCCTCACATGTACTGCCTCAAAACTGGAAAGGCCTTCCTTTTCTCCCCCTTCTTAATGGCGATCATCTTCCCTGTGGCGCGTCCTCCTCGGCAAGAGGTGGCTCTTGCCTTAAGGTTCTCAAGGATCCAAAGGGCAGGATGGCTGTAGGGGAACAGGACTTGTGATTGGGAACATGGGGAAAATAAAAATTAGTATACATTGAACATGTTCACAATATTATTCTCATCATGTACTTTTTCATCTAACAATCATCATAATCCAATAAGGTAAGCATTATTCTTCTTTCACACAAAAATACTGAGGCCCAGGGAGACTGTCTCTTCTCTAGGTCACATAGCATTTGACCTCTGTTTTGTCTAAGTACAAAAACCTTGCTTTTAGCACTCCGCAATCCCACCTCACACCACTGAAGATATCAAGCAAAGGCCAAACACTCCCTTATCTTGTCTTTTATTCAGGTGGTTAAACTAGTTGTTAGAAACTTGGACTCAGTGACCTCTGAGGTCTTTCTAAGGCTAAAATTCAATGTTTCTGTATTTCTGATTCTCTGTTATGTGAGTTTACAGATTCCTGTGACTCTTTTCCCTTTTCCATCTTTTCTTCAAAGAATGTCTGAAAAGCCCAACAGAAGTGAATTAGGTCCCCTTTAAAACTCTCTGAAGGACCCCGCAATCGCATCAGAGCAGCCACATAACAGTCCTGAGGGGAGGTTTTCTCCATAATTCACTCTGTGCACTGGAGCTGGATAAGAGATACATAATTTATACAGGCAATTACACATCAATTGGTTATTAAAAGTGCCCTCATTGAGATGTACTGTATTGAGGACACAGAGATAAATCTGGTTCCCCAGGTAACCGGATCTAGCTCGCAGAGGGAAGACAAATTTTCTGATTTTGGATTGGCGTAACTTCCCTGACCCCGCTGGTCTCTGCCTGCAGTGTGGTGCTCTGCCTATGCGTGGGTGGGCAAAGGCAAGAGCAGTGGTGAGAAAGCCGCAGTATCAATGCTACTCTGGCACTTTTCCTGGGTCTCTTTTCTCCTAGGAAAAATAATTATTTTTCTAATTAATTAAACATTCACTCATTCATTCATTCATTAATCTGTCTATTTAAGTAATAAATAGTGATACTAACTACCGAGCTGGATGCTGGGGAGACATAAGGATGAAAACGGTGCTATTCTTCCCTTCGAAGAACTGACGGTTTATCGAGGAAAGACACAAGCAAACAAATAATTGCGAATATTTTGAAGAGTACAGAAGTGGAGTCAAATAGAGATGCAACCGGGGTGGAGCAAGCCATGTGCTCTCTCCAGGGCAGCTGGAAGAGGCTTCACATAGGACACTAGAGGTGAGCAAAGCCCATGGTGATAAACGAAAGATCGCCACACAGATAGTGGAGAGGCAATCTAAAAAGAGGAACAAGGAGGTGCAAACAAGAAAGTTTTACATCTAATTAAGGGTATAATGTGTATCTAGAGGAAATAACTACAGGCATACCTCGGAGATATTGCAGGTTCAGTTCCAGACCACAGCAATAAAGCAAATGTCACAATAAAGCGAGTCACACAAATTGTTTGATTTTCTAGTGCATTTAATGGTTACATTTACACTATATCATAGCATATTAACTGTGCAACAGAATTATGTCTTAAAAACTACATATATGTGTGTGTGTGTATATATATATATGTATACCTTAATTTAATAATACTTCATTGGCTTAAAATGCTAACAATCATCTGAGCCTTCAGTGAGTAGAAATCTTTTTGCTGGTGGAGGGTGTTGCCTCAATGTTGATGGTTGTTTACTGGTCAGGGTGGTGTTTGCTGAAGGTTAGGGTGGCTGTGACAATTTCTTAAGACAATGAAGCTTGCCACATTGACTGATTCTCTCCTTCATGAAATATTTCTCTGTAGCATGTGATGGTGTTTGGTAGCATTTTACCCATAATAGAACTCTGTTAAAATTGGAGTCAATCCTTTCAAACCCTGCCACTGCTTTATCAACTAAGTTTGTACAATATTCTAAATCCTTTGTTGTCATTTCAACAATGTTCACAGATAGCAGCTTCACCAGGAATAGATTCCATCTCCAGAAATCACTCTCTTTGATCATCCATAAGAAGCAAGTCCTCATCCACCAACATTTTATTATGAGATTGCAGCAATTCAGTCACCTCTTCATGTCCCACTTATTCTAAGTCTCTTGCTGTTTACAACACATGTGCAGTTACTTCTTCCACTAACATCTTCAACCCTCAAAATCATCCATGAGAGTTGGAGTCATTTTCTTCCAAACTCTTGTTAATGTTTATATTTTGACTTCCTCCCATTACTCATGAATGTTCTGAATAGCATCTAGAATGGTGAATCTTTTCTAGAAGGTTTTCAGTTTACTTTTCCCAGATCCATCAGATGAATCACTATGTATGGCAGCTGTAGCTTTACAAAAAGCATCTTTTAAATATAAAGACTTGAAAGTCAAAATTACTCTTTGACCCATGGGCTACAGAATGGATGTGTTAACAGACATGGAAACAATATTAATCTCCTCGTACATCTCCATTTGAGCTCTTCAGAGACCAGGTGCATTGTCAATGAGCAGTAATAGTTTGAAAGGAATCTTTTTGTCTGAGAAGTAGATCTCAACAGTGAGCTAAAAATACTCAGTAGACCAGGCTGTAAACATATGTGCTTTCATCCAGACTTTGTTGTTCCATTTATAGAGCGCAGGAAGACTAGATTTACCATAATTCTTAAGAGCTCTAGACTTTTGTGAATGACGAAGGAACATTGGCTTTAACTTAAAGTCACCAGCTACATTAGCCCTTAACAAAAGAGTTGGCTTGTCTTTTGAAGCTTTGAATACAGGCATTGTATTATGACTCTCTAACTATGAAAGTCCTGGATGGCATCTGTATTAGTCCGTTCTGCTACAAAGAAATATCTGCGACTGGGTAATTTACAAAGAAAAGAGGTTCATTTGGCTCATAGTTCTGCAGGCTGTATAGGAAGCATAGTGGCTTCTGCTTCTGTGGAGGCCCCAGGAAACTTACAATCATGGTGGATGGTCAAGGGGGAGCAGACACATCTTATGAGGTTGGAGAAGAGGGAGACGGGGAGGTGCCACACACTTTTAAATGACCCAATCTCATGATAACTCACTTGCTCACTATTACAAGAACAACACTGAGGGGATGATACCAAACCATTGGTGAGATCTTGCCCCCATGAGCCAATCATCTCACACCAGACCCCACCTCCAACACTGGGGATTACAATTTGACATGAGATCTGGGGGAGGGGGACACAGATCCAAACCATATCAGCATTGTCTTCCAATGAAAAGCTGTTTAATCTACATTGAAAATCTGTTGTTTAGTATAGCCACTTTCATCAGTTATATTAGCCAAATCCTCTAGACAACTTGCCACAGCTTCTATGTTGACACAAAACTACTACATCTTGTAATTTTACGTACAAAGGTAGCTTCTGTTATTAAATCTCGTAATCAACTTCTGCTCTCTCCAAACTTTTTCTGCAGCTTCCTCACCTCTGTCTATCTTCAGAGAGTTGCAGAGAGTTAGGGCCTTACTTCGTATTAGGCCTTGGTTTGAGGAAATGTGGTGGCTGGTTTCATCTTCCATCCAGACCACTCAAACTTTCCCCATATCAGCAATAAGGCTGTTTTGCTTTCTTATCATTTGTGTGTTCACTGAAGTAGCACTTTTAATTTCCTCCATGAACTTTTTCTTCGTATTTACAACTGGGATGTTTTGAGCAAGAAGCCTAGATTTTGGCCTATCTCAGCTTTCAAAATGCCTTCCTCATCACATTTAATCATTTCAGGGGTTTGCTTCAAAGTGAGAGATGTGTGACTCTTCCCTTAAACACTTAGAAGGCATTGTAAAGTTATTAATTGGCATAATCTTAATATTGTTATGTCTCAGGGAATAGGGAAACCTAAGGAGAGGGAGAGAGATGGGGAAAAGGTCAGTCAGTGGAGCAGTCAGAACATACACCACATTTATCAACTAAGTTCGCTGTCTAATATGGGACTGATTTGTGGTGCCCCAAAACAATTACAGCAGTAGTGTCAAAGATCACTGATCACAGATCACTATAACAGATATGAAAATAATTAACAATTGTAAATATTGCAAAAATTACTAAAATGTGGCCCAGAGGCATGAAGTGAGTACATGCTTTTGGAAAAATGGTGCCAACAGACTTGCTAGACCCAAAAGTTGCCACAACCCTTCAATTTGTAAAAAAGCACAATGTATGTGAAGCACAATAGAGTGAATAATAAAATAAGGTCTATCTGTACAGAGGACATGCTGGTGCTTTTATACCTCTAGGCAACAGCAGGTGTAGAAAAATTGAGTGATTCTATTGCTAATGAACTGGATTGGCTGCACCAATATCTTCTGAGAAGGTTTTGTTACTGTTATTGCTTTGTTTTGTTTTGTAAATACAGAAATTTTGATTTAGCAGGTCTAGGGCTGGACCTATGAATCTGTGTTTCAAAAATCTCTCTGAATGATTCTTTTGAAAATGAGACTAAGATAACAGCTGAGAAAAATTGTGTTCATGTCTAGGCTGTTAGCTTCCTGAGTCCTCTTTCGTATACCTGGGCTAGAACCTTGAGGCCTTGTTTAGTCATCAACTCCCAAACAATTTGCTTAATGTCATCTATCAATTGTATCCCCAGAAGAGCCTATGTTTTCCACTAGTGTTTGAGATTTGGGAAGATGCCCAGATATACTGACAGTCCTTTGGCACCAGCTCTCAGGGAGCTTCCTTAAAAATATGGCAGCAGTGAATCTAGAGACCAGGCATGCCAGAGGTGCAGAACAGCAGGATGCTCTGCCTTCCCCATGTAAACCTGACCCAGAATTCCCAGGATGGGGCCCAGACATAAGGCTGATGGATTCTCTGCTTTGGGATTTAGGGGAACTTCTCTTCACTAAGCACAGCATGTGATGTTTAATAAAATGTTAGAAATTCCTTATTAAACAACCTGTGAACAAAATATATTGGCCACATCCACGCAAAGCACAGATTATAAGTCACTATGGGAAATACAGGTAGCTTTTATAATCTAATTGAAGAAGGCAGTGCCCTACACACATGTGAATAATAGCTGTAGTAAGTCAATAATCAAATGATGATATTTTTCACTTGCCTCTGATAAGATAGGTTAATGACCTGGAAAGTAATATTTAGTGGTGATATAGTTTCTTTGAGTACTCAGAAGTAAGAAACTGTTAAGAACTCACAAAAGAAACAATACTTACCCCCTAGGAGCTGTTGCTGTGAAAAATGCATCACTTTATAGCTTGTTTCCCCCTTGGTTTTATTGCCTATCAAAGTTAGAAGAGAAAAATTAACACTTGTAGAATGCTTATTATGTGAGAATCAACAAGCTCGGCACTTGTTGCATGTATTACTTTGTTTCAGTCTCTCAAAGACACAATGAAGTTGGTACTTTTATCATTCATTAGAGATTGGGAGATACATGCACTTTGCCCGGGGTCATCAACCAGGTGGTCAGGGAAAGAGCTGGAATGACCCAGCTGGTGTGCTTTCCATGACATTCTTCTCTCTCTACTAGTGGCTTCCTTGGATATTATCATCCAGTGCAGTTAAATTAGGTAGGTAGGGGGTTTGGAGAACCCCTGAAATACTCTGTATTCATTCCGTGACAAGAAGAGAATGTAGATGAGATAGGAACTCTAGGCCGGGCACCGTGGCTCACATCTGTAATTCCAGCACTTTGGGAGGCCGAGGTGGGCGGATCACCTAAGGTCAGGAGTTTGAGACCACTGTGACCAATATGGAGAAACCCCGTCTGTACTAAACATACAAAATTAGCTGGGTGTGGTGGCACATGCCTGTAATTCCATCTACTCGGTAGGCTGAGGTAGGAGAATTGCTTGAACCCAGGAAGCGGAGGTTACAGTGAGCCCAGATCACATCATTGCACTCCAGCCTGGGCAACAAGAGCGAAATTCCATCTCAAAAAAAAAAAAAAAAAAAAAAAGGAACTCTATAACAAATTACTGGCTTGAATTCAAACTTTCTATAAATACTCATTTTGTTTGTTGTTTTTCACAATAAATATTGTACTTCCTACACTGTTTTGGAGGCTTGGGTTATAATAGTGAACAAAATATTTGAAAACCCCATATCTTCATGGAATTTCTATTCTAGAAAGAGAGACTAACACAATCCAACACCATAAATAAGTAAATAATATAATATATTAGAAGATCAAAGTGTTATGGAAAAAGAAATAGTGCTGGCATCATAGCCAATCACAGCTCTGATCAGCTTCAGATAACCACAACTGCCACTTTGAAGCAATTCAATTCCAAGAGAAGGAAAAAGACATATATTTTAGTTCACCTGTTGCACTTTTCCTCAAATATATACATATTTTTCATGTTTGAAATAGTAAAAAGACTTCATGGGCCCTCTAAGGACCTTTATGAATGTGTAGGTTGACATTCCTTTATCTGTTGGTCTCCCTTCTTCTCTACCCTAATTAATCATCAAAACTTAGGCGCGAGAGAATCATAAATGAAACGTGAAGAGCCAAGAAAAAATAAAAAACCAAGAAGATGTGAAAAGTCAAGAGTGAGTGGGGCTAGGCGGTGCACAGTGGCTCTGGTCTGTAATCCCAGCACTTTGGGAGGCCGTGGTGGGCCTAGCACCTGAAGTTAGGAGTTTTTGAGACCAGCCTAAGCAACATGATGAAACCTCGTCTCTACTAAAAATACCAAAAAGTAGCTGGGTGTGGTGGCGTTCACCTGTAGTCCCAGCTACTCAGGAGGCTGAGGCAGGAGAATCTCTTGAACCCGGGAGGCGGAGGTTTCAGTGAGACGAGATGGTGCCACTGTACTCCAGCCTGGGCAACAGAGCAAGACTCTGTCTCAAAAAAAAAAAAAAAAAAAAAGTGGAGAGTGGGGCTCAAATGCATGAGTGAGGCAAGCTCCCTCCTTCACTAAAACTCTGTCCTCTACTTCCTTGACCAAGACTGAAAAATGAGTAAAATCTTATCCCGTGTGCGGAAGATGAAAGGAGGTGACTGTTCCAAGACGCAGCACCTGTACAGTGCACTCATCCAAGCAATCCAGTTTACTCTCAAGGATGTTTATTTTCCAGAAAGAGTTGCCCCAGGAACCTCTGAAATTATAAAATCCTCGTCCTTGAAATCAAGTTAGTTCTAGTCACTGAGCTACTGAATCGGGGGCAGGCCTGACATTCTCACCAGCCCCCTTCGGTGAGTTGTGTATGGGAAGTCTTTGGGCAGCAACAATCTTATTAGCAGAGATAGACTCAGAGAGGATCCAAAAGGGAAAGTGAATCTGACGAGCTTTCTGGGCATGAGGCCTTTTCCTAGGGTCCTGAAAAGAAATTGAGCTGCATTTTCTTTCCTGGGTCAGAGAAGAGTTTGCTCCTCTCTTTAACTCACCCCCACCTCTTCCAGAAACTGGTCTTATCTCTAGAGTACTTCTTTAAGGATATATAAGGAATATAGAATGAGGCCTCAAAAACCTACATTCCCTATGAAAGGAGATAAATAAGCTGATTTTTTTTTTTCTGAAAGTCTCCATGGTTGCAAAGGGAGCCGATTAACAAGAGAAGGTAAATCAGAATAATTCAGTTTTCGCTTCCATTTCCCTGTGGCCATCCTCCCAGGACTGTTTGTCGCTAGGCGATTTTGAAGAGCAGGCTCCTCTCGGACTCTGATCCCTTTCATCCATTCTGGTGCAGGGTTAGGCATGCAAACCGTGACAGGGGAGATGACAGACATGCATCACTGGTGCCGCTAATGCAGGAGGTGCAAGGCAACTGCAGGGCCAGGTGATGTGATTCACGGTGACCTCTGTATCTGAGACTCCTGTCTCTCCTTCTCTCAATGCTTTTTCATTTCTATAACATAAATGGGAATGAATACAGTCATACTTTAAAACAAGATTTTTTAAAAACTCCCCTCTTCTGGAATGACTAACCATTTCCTCTCCTGCACTCCATGGGTTCCAAGTTTTTCTCAAAGATCCTCTTCTTAATGGATTCATCTGCCCACCCTAGCTGTATCCTCCCAACCCTCTTCTTTTGACCTTCTGACATAATCGCCAGCGTCCAGATTTCCATGTCACTCTTTCCTGGTTTTCAATGAGTTCTAAATTGATAACCAGACTACAGAAACAATTGAAGATTGGGAGTGCAGTAATTCTTCTGGCATCACCATTAAAATCTAAAACAGACAATTTTCTACGTAGTCAGGGTGAGTATGATGAGTACTGAGTAGGTATGTGTCAGGGAAAGGGTAACTAATCATAAATAGTTTACTGGGTCTCACAAATGACCTCAGTTAGCACACATTCTTCAGACAAATTTCTATCTTTCCTGTTTTCACTGTCTATATCCAGCATTGATGATAAGATTTCCCTGATAACATGTTCGGCGAAGTCTTCAGTTCATCGTTGATACCTGCTGCACTGAAATGTATTAACAAATAGCATTTCATTCTGTCTTTGGAAATGTTTCTCCCTATCACAGTGCTCCCTGAATCCACCTTCCCAGAGAGCCAGCAACCCTCATAGCACCCACAAGGCTGGCCTGCGAGATTCGGCATCATTACTCCCCTCTGGACTTTCTCACCCACAATGCCCCTATTTGCTCCTTCTTATCTCTGAGCAGTGCGACTCCACTTACGTAGGAAAAGGAGAAGGAAAGAGACCCAAAGCATTCAAGGCAGGCTGATTCACCTACATGCTCTTCTCTCAAAGGTCACCCTCTAACTCCAAATATGCTTGGATAAATGAAAGCTATAGCAAGAGGTTTGGCTGTTTTGACCTTCATTCTTGAACACCTACCAGAAAGGTGTCCATTAACTGGTACCCTTAAATCACTCTGCATGTGGCCTTCTGCTGGAGCCCCTACCACCAAGTGTAATTATTTCTTGTGTCTTTAAAGATTCTTGTGACCATCACTGTCTTCTCTTACTCTTTTGCCCTTGAGAGCTGAATTTGTTGGAAAAGAAGGAAATCCCATCTCAGGGGTGCAGTGGTTCTCTGTGACAGTGTGAAGTTACATCAGAGACCCTGAGCAACAACTTAACAACCCCATAAGTTTCCCGAACAAGCACATGAAAAACATTGCTGTTTAAGACTTTCTGTGACTCAGTAAAGCTAGTGATTTCGCCCTATATTTGCATAGTTATCATTTACAGGTATTTTCCTCTAACTAATTTGGCTTATTTCAGCCCATACAGATATAAATATTATCCACTTTACAGATAAGGGAAACTGAGACTTTGAGTGGTTAAGTGATGTGCTTAAGGTCCCATACTGCTAGATGAGACCAGCTACAGAATTTTCAGAGTGTCTTGTTAAAAACAAATGAATAAATAAATCCAAGAATTTCAAGATGTCAATAATAGAGCATTAAACCAACCTGTAGACCTTCTAAGCATGGGGCCCATGTGACTCTCACGACCCGGCTGCTAGACAGCCATGGAGCCAGGAATCACATACAAACCTTTGAAGTCCAAGTCCATCTTTCTCCTCACTCTCTGGCTGGATCAGGATTCTGTCCCTGGCTTTCCTCCAATCATGCTTAAGTGACATGGATCCCAGCTTCCCTTCCTATAAATCAAGGGATTCGAGAAAACTCTCACTGCAGTTTTATGATCTTTTCCCCCTAGATTCTTGAGCTTTAGTGGACAACTATCTCTACGATGATTCTGAGAACGAAGGAAAAAAAACATAAGTAAATGTCTGTATTTTTAAATAGTCAATGTATCTTACATTAGTTTGAAATTCTGTATCTCATATCCAGCTCCTCCTTCTACTTGGGTTTATTCTATTCTTTAAGTCTGATTATTTGAAAAGGGAAAATAAAAGAAAGACAGACAAACAGAGAGAAAAAGAGAGAGAGAAAAGAAGCCCTACAAGATGCTGGCTGTACAGATGGCTCCAGACCTCCACTTCTACTCTATTATCAGCAGACTTCACTCCAGGGATGATACACTCTGCAATTTGTATGGCAAAGACACGTTTTTGAAACCAAAGTGGTTATTATTGCAGAAGCTCCTGCCTCAAGCAGGCGTTTGAATGTTTTTCTCCCTGAAATCTGAACATATTCATCAAACTGTGTTGTGCTCCTGGACTCGCAATTAATCACGGCTCATTTCAAGCTTTGTTAATTAATACCAAGGCCAGGGACCCAGTGGAGGCCTCAAATTTAATCTGCAATGTTTTAAAATTATTATAATCTGCTAGAGGAAGAGCTGTTGGATTTTAAATAGCTTTTTAAAAAAATTTCAACACTGCATTGCCAAGAAATTAAAAGCAATTTATGATAATCTTGGTGAAGGAACCACCCTGAAATAGCATCTTTTTGTTATTGTTAGCCGACATCTGGCCAGCAGAGGGAGTAGAACTGAACTAGGGCACCATGTTGCCAGAGCTACAGACTTAATAACGTAAAGATGGAGAAAGAAAACCAAAGGGAGACCATGAGGCATGTTCTGGCAATTACCGAATCAGCATAGGAGAGGGGCGGATTCCCAGTAGGATCTGGTATGGTGAAACTAGGGGAAAAATATTTTATGTTTCTTTTTCTCACCTTGAGCTACTAAATGGGAAGAATCTCTGAGTATGAACTCCACTTGCTGAGAGAGAGGGCATTGCTAAACTAAAATGATTTCAAAGGGATGAGGAAATTGTTTGTCTGGAATTACACTCAATGCAGTGGTTTTTCTCATTGGACTGAGATTACTGTTGTGTTTCATGCTTTGTTTTTTTGGGCTGCACTTCCCCCTAATCTGGAGGAAGGTACTCATCCATTTCTGATGAGTATTTTATTTCATGATCCAAACATTTGCATCAACACCATCCAGCCATGATTTGTACATTGCTTCCTACTGGTGCTTCACATCTTAGCTCAGTTGTGGAACATTTTGATTTTGAAATGAACCTCAAGATAATCAATGATCTCAGGTTATTAATAGAACACCACCAAAATATTCCAGAAAAATGTAAGAATTTGTGAGTAAATAAGTATTCGTGTGTAAAGACCTTGAAGGAATGACTTTCTACAATGCTTAGCATGGTATACACAGCTTTCTAAAAACTGTCTCTGGTGGAACCTGCCTATATCACCTGTCCCAGTTTCAGTCATTCCATATTTCCTGATCCCAAACACCTTGATTTGTTCAGTCATCCCAAATACCTCACATGATGCTCCTGTAGCCTTGAATGCCATCAAGATTCTGTTCATACTTCAAGACCCACACAAAACTCACCTTTCCTCTGAAGACGTCCTCATTTCCTGGAAGAGTTCTTATTCAACAGTTGCACACATTTCTGTACATAGGCACTCCCACCCTTACCGTGCTGCTTTCTAAATAATGTGTATATATTTTTCATTACAGGTATAGATACTTATAATACATTATATTAGATAATAAACAGATAAATAGAAAGACATAAGGCTCTGCCTGCAGACTCTTAAGTTGCTGGAGTGGTACCATTGCCTTTTCCTTCTTTTATATTCTCAGCCCCTAGGACAGTGCCTGTGACGTAGTAGGTGCTTGATACTTTTACTTGAATGAATCACTTGCATGATTTACTAGAGGTCACTCTAGGTCTAGTCTTATTTTATAAAAAGGAAACTGAAGCCCTAGCAGGGCAAATTACTTGTGTAAAGTCACACAATTAATTATCAAACACATTTGGCATAATTCCAAACCACAGAGCGCTCATTTCCTTAGGTAGACAGCCTCAAACAAATTCCTGTTCTTTAGAGCTGCATAATCTTCAAGAAACCACATAATTACAAGCAAGGTAGGACATGGGAGTGGGGAATAAAGAATACTGAAGTCACCTATGAGCAATATGCAGAGCCACAAATAGAGCCCACAGCTAATCAGTTTGGGGGTGGAGTACAAATTAAGGGTGAATATGAAACCAGTCCAATTATCCCTTAGAACTAATATGTATTTTTTTTAAGTAAACATAGAAATTGATTCTCCCTGGTCCTAAAAGTTGTAGCTTAAATTGTTTCATTTGTGTTCCTTCCTGGGGAAACCAACACTCAGCCAAGGGAGTGAAACTCACTAGATCACCACATCCACACGATGAGACACCACACCCTTCATCCATCATGATGACTTCCTTACTCCCCTCTAATTCCTGTTTTTCCATGTCCCTGCTATATAAACCTCCCAATTTTATTGGTCAGAGGGATGAATTTGAGACTTTATCTCCATTTTCCTCAGCTGCAGCACCCTATTAAAGCCTTCTCCTTGGTGATACTCGTTGTCTCAGAGATTGGCATTCTGTGCAGCAGGCAGCAGAACCTATACTGAACCCTTGGTGTTTGGTAATAAGTCTAGCTGGAGAGCTCTCACATAGGTTGAAAGCTCCAGGTCAGGTTTAATGGGTCCTGTCTCTGCCCACTCTTCTCCATTTATGAGACCTAGGGAGAACAATTTAGAGATTCCGACAAAAAAAAAAAAAAAAAAAAACCCTAAAGCAATCTGAGGTATTATTTCCACAAGCAATGCCCACAGATATTTCCCAGATGGGGAAATGGACCAGCTCATGTGGCCCACGACTATTCTTTTTAGTCCAAATCATGAAAGCAAACATTTGTTTGGGGCCAAAAGCAGAGGCTACTGCTCTAAGACAAAATTATAATGCTTTCAAGGCCCTTGAGGGTAACATAAAGGGAAGAGCTGAATGTGAGAAAGGAAAGATGCAAGAAACCTGAACTCAAGGGTAGATGCACCTAGCCTTGCCTCAATATCAAAGACACAGTGAGAACTTGAAGGGAGTGGTAAGCCTGGGAGCTGTCAGGTTGCAAGGGAACAGCACATGATGATGTGGCTCAGTGTTGCTAAATATTTCTATTATACAAAAAAAAAAAAAGCTAAAACCCAGATATGTGTGTGTCCTCTCTTGATGCTTTTAATAGTCAACAACTATTTCTCTGTGTGGAGCAACTCAGAAAGAGACATGTCTTCAGGCTGTGAATCACAGAAGCATGGCCCTTGCCTGAAAGCTACACATTTCTCGAGCAATGCACTTTGTTACTGGGCTGGGGAAGAGAATCTCACTTCCAAGCAACTTTTTTGGGTGGTAGGTATTGGGGAGGAGGAGGGACGATGTTATGCATTTTCCTTTGAGTAGTTTAGGTAGGAATTTCTGCAATTTCTTCTACATATTGTCAGGAAAAATAAAACCTCTGCCTCAGGAAAGTAGGCCAATTTATACATGGTGGATTTTTCAAAAGATCTCGATTTAAAATGATCTTTATCGTAGTCAAATAAATCACTTCTTTGTGGCTCTAAGAGTCATAGAGCACTGCAAGGTGGGAGTTGTCCAGAGTGGGTAAATGGCCCAGGGCAGGCTAGTTCTGGTCATGTAGACAGCTGCTGGATAGTCACTGGGAGAGGTCCTGGTTACTTTGAAGGAAGTCCTGTCTGTCCTGGCAGGTGCTAGGAAAAGGTGGTGGCTGCAATGGTTCTGGACTGAGCAGCTGTCTCCGCAGAGGCCCCCTGCCTATCGGGCAGTATTTAAACAATGGCTCCACTCCTACCCAGCATCTGGGCATGAATCACTGCTGCTTCCAGCTCAGTGCTCTCCCCCTGGAGGATCCTGACCTCCTTTCTCATCTTTTCTCCTATGTCTCACTTCCCACCCACTAACATAGGCACCTTTTGTTTTTATTCATGGAGACGGGGGAAGGAAGCCCTTTCTCTCTTAAATGATTCTAAATATTTTCCTCAGAGTTACTTACTCAAAAGTGATGTTTATGCTTCTCAGACCACTATTTCATAGTACATGTAGGTTGGGCAACCCAAATACAAACAATCAAAATCCATAATTTCCTAAAATCTGAAATTTTTAGTGCTGACATAACACACACACAAAATGCTTACTGGAGCATTTCAAGTTTCAGATTTTTAGATTTGGGATGCTCAACCAGTACATGTAATGCAAATATTCTGAAATCCCCCCCAAAATTCAAAATGCTTCTGGTCCCAAGCATTTCAGATAAAGGACACTCAACCTGTACTATACTATATATAATACTATACTATTAGCATATAGTCTGCTTAATAGTTTGGGAATTTGGAAACTCCAAAGTCCCAAGATTCACAGGCTAATTTTTGCTGTGTGGCCTGTCACAACCTCCCTGAGCCATATCCAAACTTGATTATCTGCTAAAAATTATCTGCTTCCATGGGGAGGCAGGTAGAAGAGAAAGAATGAGATAATCAATAGAAAATAAAAATGCATATAATTGTATTTTTAAAATACTGTCCTGGGAAGAAAAAAAGGAAAGGAAAAGGTTAACACCAGTTTCCTTCCTAAAATAAATTGGATCTATACCTTGGGTCTGGAACTTCAACAATGGGCCCAGAGATTCTGCACTAAAACCAGAGCTTATCTGTCCCCCTGGACTAAACGCAACATCCTATGTACCCATGAGCCCTGAGAGCTGTCTGAGAGCTTCCCATTCTCTCCTCTGTCAGGCAGAACCAAGCATAGGACCCACCATGCAAATAAAAGGCCTCCAGAATTCACCTCTGCAAATCTCTAAACAAGGTTTTGATTGGGTCTGTCTGTAAATGTCCACAAAGGAGGCTCCTTCAAAGCAAGTGGGATGAGGGAGGTGCAAAAGGGGTGGGAGTGGGGAAGAAAGGAAGCTGTGAGCCCAGGCCTCAGCAAAGGGCCTCTGTGGGTACACCTGAGGAGGGCGACTGTTTTCTCATCCTAACTGGCTCCCTCCTGATGAAAAGGCCTTGTACAAATCCCACCTTCTCTTCTAAGCTTCTTTATTCCTGGAGTCTCATGCAGAGTCAGGAGAAAAAGCAACTGCTGTGCAAAGAAAACAGCAAGGCAGAAAGGAAGAGAGCACAGAGCAGTCAGCTTTTGAGGACACATTAAAGATTTCACTGAGCACCAGCAGTGCCCAGCATCGCCCCTTTCAGTCCACAACTCCTCCATCCTCCCCCACCCAAATGGAAAGAAGTGTAAGAGGCCTGAGAGCTCTGCATGTGAATTTCAACCTGTGATTTGAGGGTTAAATGAAGACCCACCCCCCAACCCTCAAAATAGACTCCTATTGCCCAATTGATATGATGTAGCTATGTCCCCACCCGAATTTCAAATTGTAGCTCCCATAATTCCCCTGTGTTGTGGGAGGGACTTGGTGGGAGGTAAATGAATCATGGAAGCGGGCCTTTCTCATGCTGTTCTCATGATAGTGAATAAGTCTCATGAGATCTGATGGTTTTATAAAGGGCAGTTCCTCTGCACATGCTCCCTCTTGCCTGCCATCATGTAAGACACACCTTTGCTCCTCATTTGCCTTCCGCCATGATGGAGAGGCGTCCCCAGCCATGTGGAACTGTGAGTCAATTAAACCTCTTTCCTTTATAAATTACCCAGTCTCAGGTATGTCTTTATTTGCAGCATGAGAACAGACAAATACACCACCAGAGCGTTAGCCCATAAGAAGGGCTTTGCTCTTGGATGAGGTGTCTGTCTCCATGGACCCCTGTTAATATGTAGACAG
Source organism: Macaca fascicularis (assembly GCF_037993035.2). Classification (NCBI taxonomy): domain Eukaryota; kingdom Metazoa; phylum Chordata; class Mammalia; order Primates; family Cercopithecidae; genus Macaca; species Macaca fascicularis. The sequence continues at coordinate 126,048,379 of NC_088388.1, read as the reverse complement.
GTGTAGTCATCTGAGAGAGCCACATACACACACACATACGTACATACACACATGCTCCACACATACACAAAGATGTGGCTCTGTGTTTTGAGATTTTAAAAAAACAAATAAAAGACAGAAATTGCTTCTGCCTTCCAGAAGCTCACATCTCACTTAAAATCAAAATACATTTTGCAAGTGATATGTATTTGTATTTATAAAGTACGCATCCTGTACTTTATGGTTTTTTTGTTTTTGTTTTTGTTTTGTGTGTTCTTTTTGTGGTTTTTGTGTGTGTGTGTGTGTGTGTGTGTGTAACGTGGTGAAAAAGATTCTGGATTTCGAATCAGAAGACTTAAATCTAAATTTCAGTTTTGCCACTTTGCCAATAGGTGTGCAAACTTGGACAATTTCCTTAATCTCCCTAAACTTGTAGATGAGTCCCAAGTGGAGAGCAGACACTCAATAAATGTTGGTTATTTTGTGATTTAGTATTATTATTGTCTTTATTCGTGTTACTGTTATTAAGTGAGGAAATTAGTGCATTCTACACAGAGCTCTGCAGCTCCTCAAGCATCCATCCACCACCAGCAACCTGCCCCAACATCCACTCTTTTTCACGTTTACCACATCATAATAGCTGCCTAACGATTCTGAGCTTCCAATCCCTTTTCCTTCCAACAACTGCTGCATTCTCTTTCCAAAGTTTTACTTTTAAAGTAGAGGTCTATTTGCCATGCCAATCTTCTCCTCAAACACCTCCAAAACCTTCCTTACACCTATCGAACAAATTCTAACCTCAGCCAAAGGCTCTTGACAAAATGGTAATTTAATCTTCAAGTGGGAGGAGGAGCAGAGAGAAGATAGGGCCATAATTAAGTTTAAGGTTTCACTTTTGAAACTTTGAAACTTTTTTATTATTTATACTCCAGAATAAAAGAAGACAATAACCTAAATATGCCCAAAAGCATTTTCATACATTCATTCAATGGTTATTTATTGAGTAGTAATTGTGCCACATGCTGGAGGTACAGCAATGAAAATGATAAAAGATGCCCTGTCTTTATGGAATGAACATTCTATTGGGAAAGAGAGACATAAACATACAAATAAATAGATAAAGCAATGGTGAGTGATGCCAAACTCCAAGCTGAGGGCTCAGAGTCCTGGAGGCCGAGAGCCAGGCACTGCCAAAGTACCCAAAGGGGACACAGGTGATAAAATGTATTTATCACATTTTGCCATTATTTGTATTCCTTTCTCCTGTGGAATAAGTTGTAAGGTGCCTGAGCCGATCTGATTGTCTGAGACACAGTTCTACATGTGTATGTTGGATATGTGTGTGTGTGTGTGTGTGTGTGTGTTGGTGGGAATGCATCCCTGAAAATGAGAATACTGGCTAAATCAGAGCTGTCTGGATCCTTATGGAGATACTTTATTTCTGACTCCCTACACTAGAAAAATCATGTTCCCTTTCTCTTCAAATGCTTCTGGCCATAGATTGAAAGGTCTCTTTGACTTTGGGAGTAGTAGCACCACACTACTGTAGCTGGTAGATTTTGGAATTAATCCTGCGAACATAAAGTGTACCCACTGTGACTTGAGTGTCCACGTGCCTTCATTTTAACAAATGCTACCCTCACGTCTTCCTCCTGGCCCTACTATGTTGCCTCATTAATCTGTATGACTAAACTTTATTTATTTATTTATTTATTTATTTAGAGACAGTTTCGCTCTTGTTGCCCAGGGTGGAGTGCAATGGCATGATCTTGGCTCACCGCAACCTCCACCTCCAGAGTTCAAGCGATTCTCCTGCCTCAGCCTCCTGTGTAGCTGGGATTACAGGCATGCACTACCATGCCTGGCAAATTTTGTATTTTTAGTAGAGACGGGGTTTCTCCATGTTGGTCAGGCTGGTCTCGAACTCTCGGCTTCAGGTGATCCGCCAGCTTCGGCCTCCCAAAATGCTGCGATTACAGGCATGAGCCACCATGACTGAACTTTTATACAGACATTTCTCTGATTAGAATCCTTCTCGTATATTAGCCAGATGAACTGGTGTAATGACTCCTGGCTGTCCCTGGACAGTCCCCTCCCTCAGCCAAGTGGGCACAGGACTGCCTTCCTTCCCTCTTCCCCAGTGACTTGCTGGAGGATTGTGACAAATTAATCAATCAACTACCATCACGTTGCCAGGATTTCAGTATTGCTTACTGCCTGGAATCTCAAAGCTAGTTCTTCATCTGATTGAAGTATTTATCTTGCTAGAAATTTCACATGTATTAGCAATTTTAACTTTCAAAACCCCTAAAAAGAAACTATTGATTATTCCCATTTTGTACAGGCGGACAATGAGGTTCGACGTTGTTGAATGATTCCTCTAAAGTATCATACCTGGTAATGTTAAAAGGAATGGGATTTAAAACCATATCCATATGACAGAGCTATGATGTCATTGCTTTAGCTATTGAAGACTTCACAATGCAAGGGTGGAAAACAGGTTCCTCTCTCAGTGCCTGGGTGCTGAGCCCTGCTCTTTTGCTTTCCAGCTGTATAAACTTGGGTTCAGTAACAGTGGTTAGTGGTTAATTAGCCACTTCAAGTCTTGATTTTCCTACCTGTAAAATAGGGATAACAATACCTTATTCATAAAGTTGATTGCCAAGTAAAATGTTCTGCAGAGTGACTGGAGCATGCTACGGAGTACACGTAGCATATTTTAATGATGAGTAATGCCATTGTTATTGTTATTATTGCCACTCCAACTTCCTGAGCTAGATTTTACAAAACAAATTAGACCTCTTTTTATACTAAGGTATCCTGAGCTGGCCTGTGCTGCTGAAGTCCCAGCATGGCTCACTAAAATCTGGCAGAGCTTGGAAGCAGGCACTGGCCTAAACCAGACATGCATATCACTGACTCAGACGTTGTAAAAGATGCTTAAAGGGTAAACACCACTGTTTGTCCCAAGCTTCCCAACTTCATTGAGCACTCCTGATTGCTGTTATTTCCTTGACACAATTATCTATCAGTTCTTTCATTAAAAATTAATATTTCTACATCTCCTAACATTTAAAAAATGTGAAATTTCACAACCTTTTATTTCAATTTTCACAAAATGTACTCAATCTACCTCTCTAATCTTTATCTCATGACCACATTTACCCACCCGTGCTATAAATGCATTATTAACTATTTGGGGAACGTTTCAGGGACCTCCCCACTAGCCTTTTCTGAAGCGCTGTCTTTCTCTGAATGCCCTTGCTCACCTCCCTTCTATATCCACCGAAGTCCACATCATCATCCTTTAAGGCTCAACTTAAGTTTAAATTCTACCAAAATCTTTGCTAGAGCCCCATGCCTGTCCCTAATTAATTGAGACAGTGCGGAAAGGACACAATTTGCAGAGCACAGGGCCTGAGTCCAGCTCCAGGACAGCAGAAGCACAGTATCAAGTGAATGCAATAGTTACCTTGGGCCATAGAGTGCTGCAAACTAGCAAATACTTAATCTGTTGCTTTCCAAACTCCTTCCAGGTATTTTCAGAGGTATAAACTGCAAAATGAGCCTGCCTCGTATTAAACCCAAAAGTTGGAAGGAGTTACATTTGGAAGTAGTTAAGAAGAATATTCGATAAAATGTATTTCATTTTATCATACAGGAGGATATAAACCAGGCAAAAATAAGCATTGGACAAATTACTTTCTGCATGAAGTGGCATCCACACATACATGTTTCATTATATTGGTAACTAACATCTTTTAATTCTAGGCTCCATAATGTGATTCTGTCCTGTGTAATTCTGAGGAAGACATTCCAAATGACTGATAGATTTCTCTCATGAAAGAATATCACTGTGTGTTGCATTTGTTGTCTGCGCTGCTCACACTGCATTTATTATGACCATTTTATACTGCAGACTTTTTTTTTTTTGGAGTCAGGGTCTACTTTTGTCACCCAGGCTGAAGTGCAGTGGTGTGATCATGTCTTACTGCAGCCTTGACCTCCCAGGATGAAGCAATCTCTCCACCTCAGCCTCTCAAGTAGCTGGGTCTACAGGTATGTGCAGTCATACTTGGCTAATATTTTTCATATATATATATATACACACACACACACGCACATATATATACACATATACACACACATATATACGTGTGTGTATATATACACATGTATATATACATTTTTCACATATATGTATATATGCATGTATATGTATATATGTGTGTGTGTGTATATATATATGTGTATATATAAAATATTAGCCAAGTATAACTTGGCACATATATGTGTATATATGTATGTATGTAAACATATGTGTATATATATGCATATATGTATGTATGTGTGTATGTATATGTATGTGTATATATATTTGGTAGAGTCGGGGTCTCTCATTGCCTACACTGGTCTTGAACTCCTAGACTCAAGAGAGCCTCCCTCCTTTGCCTCGCAAAGCACTAGGATTACAAGCATGAGCCACCACTCCCAGCCTTATTTCAAACCTTTTTGCTCATGCCTAATATTTTGTATTTGATTTCAAATTCCTGGAAGTCAAAGTCCACGTCTTACCTCTCTCTGTCAAGTCTCACAAGACCCATTAGAAAGTCTTGCGCACAGTAGCCACGCAGGTAAGTTTTCGTGACTGCTGCAAATTGAATAAATATATCATGAACTTTGGAGTTGTCTTATCTCGGGTTTGGTTTGACTGTTATCTATAGTGATAAATAAATCTGCAACCCACTAACATTCTTTTATAGAATTGTTGTGAAAATAAGTAGGATGACATTTTTACAATACAACTCCAGCATCTTTCATAGAGTAGGTGAACCATTATAATAGATTTTATTTTAATTATATGTGACAGGATATACATTTTAACATAGCATAGACATTTTCCTCCACTGTTCTCAAAAGTGAACTCTGGTATCAGCATCTCAATTATTTTATTTTCCAGTCTTCTAAAAAGATTCATGCTTTGTCACAATAACTCTTTTGGGCTTTTTCTAGCAGAGAATTATGAAAGAAGGAGAAATGGAGGAGAAACAGATAGTACTTAAGCCACGACTGGGAGGCCAAGGGAAGGATGGGAGGATGCAGGAAGGGATGGAAGTGGATGGGTGTTGTAGTTTGGATGTTTGTCTTTCCACAAATCTCATGTTGAGATGTAATCCCCAGCTTTGGAGGTGGGGCCTGGTGGGAGGTGTTTGAGTCATGGGGTCAGATCCCTCTTGGTTTGGTGCTGTTCTCATGTTAGTGAGTGAGTTCTTGTAAGATCTGGTTGTTTAAAAGTGTTTGGCTTCCCCAGCCACCTTTTCCTTCTCTTGACATCTGATGTACCTGCTCTGGCTTCACTTTCCACCATGAGGCTCCTTGAGGCCTCCCCAGAAGCTAAGCAGATGCCAGGCCATCCTTGTACAGCCTGCAGAACTATGAGCCAATTAAACCTCTTGATTTAATTAAACAGGATAAAAATTTTAAAATTATAAACATTTAAAAATTACCCAGTCTCAAGTCTTCTTTTACAGTGATGCAAAAATGACCTAACGTAATGGGGAAGAAAAGGCAGTTTGGGAACTTTTTTGTGGCCTTCGTATCCCCTAGTATTTATCAGTGTGGTCATTGTCTATATATTCCCTTCTAAAGGCCTTGAGCTATTTTGAAATTACTTATTTGGCTGGTTTGAGATTAGAATCTGTAGGTCAGAAATTTTTAAACACTGACATACATGACTAAATGATAAATCCTACTAAATCCTTCAGTGTCCATAACGGGATCAAGAGTACACAGATCGAAAGCAGCAAACTAAAGTGATGCTTATTCTCTTAAATAAATGCTTCTCCATGGGCATACACACTCAAAACAGTGTGCCTGCTCCACCACCACTGCGAGGACTGATGTGCAGTCTTGATGCAGGCTGGCCCAGAGGAAAAAACAGTAGAAGCATCTTCAAGATCCCAGCCTGTTGTAAGAGTTCCTCAGGGGTCAGTTTGGTCTATGTTTTAGGCTCCCACACTTTTCATCTCTAAAAATAAAGCCTGCTGACACCTTGACCATCCTGTGGGGTCTTCAAAGGATAAAACATGTAAAGTGAAAAAAGACAGACAGCAGGATGGAAGAAATACATTTTAGTCTCCTGAGAATTCAAGAGGTTTCTGTTTGCTTGTTTTTGTTTTTCGGACAAGATTCAACAGAAATCCCATGAGCGTGTGAGACAGTTTTATCCTTGTTTATTTATTTAACAAATGTTTACTGAGATCATACTCTTAATAGTTGCTAAGCTGAATTGTAGGTACATTGTTACATTGAATCTTCCAAATAAAGTTATGTGCTAGGTCATATTGCCATCCCCATTTAAAGATTAAAAAAAAAAAACTGAGACACTGAAAGAAGTGGGAACTTGTCTAAATCAAAGAGCTAGCAAGTGAAAAAGGGGTCTAATTGCAGATCCTGAGGTTTTAAGCTTGCAGTGTGGAAATGGTAATTGAGTATAACCCTAAATATCTCAAAGAATGTCTGTGGGGTTTGCCGTAGGGTTGGATACTTAATTTGTAAGCCTCAGTGCAAAATGAAAATGCAGGGAACCTTTTTCATAAATTCTTAAGAATTTCAAGATAACAGCAACAGTGCATTAAGCCAAGAACGGAGCCCTTCCAAGTGTAGGATCCTATGCAGCTGCAGGGTTCACATGCCCATGAAGCCAGCTCTGGCTTTCTGATTCAGTGGCCCAAAATACCATGGGATTAACTGCTTCAAGGACTCAAGGACAAGATCCCTAATTATGAAGTTTCAGTTCTCTTTTATTTAATCTTTTATTTTGTAGTGATTTGAATTGCATCTTTAAGTTGGAGGAGGCAGGGTTTGCCCAAAAGTAGACAGAGAAAAATTGGACCTGGTCTTATCAGCTAGAGAAAGCCAGGCTTTTTGAAGTAATGACATTTATTTGAGCTTTGTGTAACATTCCCTTAAACAAACTTTTTCTAAGGAGAAAAAAAGCAAAATAACAAAAACAGAACAGAAAGCACTGAGAGAAAGGGAAAAATGGAACGCCTTCCTGATGAGGAGGATCAACCACTATGAACTCTGCAGAATAAAAACGATTCTCTTGGCTGCCTAAGCTGGACTGTGAACTGGACCAGCACAGCAATCTTCCACAGCACGTTCGCTGCCTTCTGACGGCCATTATATTTGCTGAGATCTGGGCTTTAACGATGATGTGCATCATTATGTAAGTAACATATTTAACGCACAACGGTGCTGTGTTTTGAGCGGAGCCATCCGGGCTGAGAGACTATTGTGCCAATACTACACATTCTTTCTATGGTATGCATTCATTTATTTTCTAAGACATGTTCCTTGAGTACCTCATGCTGTGGCAATCAGAAGCTCTTACGAAGTTTAAGGGACACGTCTATTGTCTATACCTGCCCACCACGACTGGCATTAAAATCCTAGTTGCTACCATGACATAGGGGTTGGCCCTACCTGATTTATCAGAAGTCAGGTTAGTTACTGAATCATGCCCACTTTCCCAAAGCATTCCAGAAGCTGAGAATCTAGCCTGCCCAAGAAGTCCAAAGGAGCCATTAAGGTATAAATCTTAATACAGAAAGCATCACTAAAATCAATAGGATTTGGCAGGTCCTATCATATATCAAAGAATGCAGAAAATAGGAAAGAAGTAGCGGTCACCCTCTGTGACTTTACACCGTAGTTCATTCACCTGTCACTCAAGCTAGTCCTGGAGTCAGGAATTATTCTTGCCGTATTCCCGGAGTGACCATATATTATGGGTTTACTGGGATGGTCTCAATTTCAAATATTCTGACCTGTTGTCCCCATAAGTGTACCTAGACTTATCAGACCTTGTATCCTGATTTTTAGGTTGAGGAAATATGTTTTTGTGCTCGTTTCTCATCATATTCATAGTGAAATTGAACGGTGTAACTTTGCATGAGTTTCTTTCCCCTGGTTGGGACTCAGAATGTCTTACCTGAAATATGTTGGAAAAGCAAGAGGGCTGACTTGGTCCATTATATCTTTTTCTTTATCTTAAGAGAATACATTTTTAAACAGCCTCTTATAAACACGCACCATATGTAATACCGAGGAAAGTGAAGAGGTTCTAGTTAGAGTACGTGACTCACCCACTCAAGCACCAGAGACAGGTGTCTCCTAAAGCACCTCCTTTGAAAGCTCAGCGTCTGAAACATGCAGCTTGATAGTTTTTGGACCGATGATCAATAAATCCCCTTTCAACTCTAACAAATGCCTTAGGACTCTGAAAGAGGAGCTGGGTGGTCAGAAATGGGCTAAGCTAGAGAAAAATATTGAAGTAAGCAGGCGCAGTATTTCTGAGGGCTCTCATACACATTGACTGATGAATATAAAATGTACCAAAGTGTTTCTGGTCCATTTTCCAGTGCATTAAATCACTAGAGAAGTGACTTGTGGTTTACTTAAAGAAAGAAGGGAGTGTGAATTAATGGAAAATCTTGTTTGGGTGTAAGAAGATCTGGGTTCTATGCTTGGTTCTTTCACAAATCAGCTTGGCAAGTCTTTTGACCCACCTGGATTTCCATTTTTGCAACTATAAAATTATTTGCTTGTAATATGTAATCAGAGAGGCCTCTTCCACTTTCAACAAATCAAATCATTATACAGCAAGATGTAAAAAATCTTACTAAGGGTTCAACCCCATTTCTAAACCTAAGGGGGGAAGAAAATATGTGTTTCCTTATTTTTCATTTTCATCCCAACTCAACTCTCGGCTCTGTTCCATTACTTTGTACATTCTGATTGCCCTTGCCTGAGGTTCAAGAGATATAAACAACAGTTTCACAGGGAAAAAAAAAAGAAACCAAAGTAATTCTATACTTGGTAAGAAAGCAAAGAGGAAAGAGCACAGGGCTTGTATTCAGATAAACATGGACTTTCACATCCACCTGCTACTCAGAGAACAAGACTTTGATAGGCTGATGATCTCTAAAGATCCTTCCTAATCCACAGTCCTATTTAAAGTGTTCATATCTAAAGAGAAAGATAATTTATTAATATAAGGGCAATATTTAAAACAGGTTCAGCAGCATTGTTTTGTCCACATAGCAGTGGAAAAACCCTAGATAGTCCCATTTTAATTGCCACTTGTGATACTCAGTGACAACTAACTGTGGATTGTCTGAAATATTCAAGACCCAGAATCCATACTACTACAGTAGCCTTGAATTGACTCAACTCAATTCCCTCTTGCTCTTCAACCCCACTGAGTGGATATATTTCTGACACATATTCTTAACTAATAGACACTGGTGTTACCAACAAACCTATTCCTCAAGCAATTCTTATTCTTGCTAATGAGTGACAGAATCAAAGAAACAAATATGGAAGCTCAGAAACTGAATGTGTAACTGAAGGATATATTTCCCCAAGACCATCTGCTAACATGATGTACTTTAGGATCACTCACGAAATTTCTCATGGTTATACGTAGCATTTTATACATAGAAAACACAGTGTTCCTGTACATATGGTAGTTTTAAAAAAGAAAAAGTTCCTTCAAATACTTCTGGGCCCTTTTGACTTCTTAGTGTGGCTCTGAGATGGCACAACTAGGCCAGTGATTCTAAAATATGAAACAAGAAAAGATAATACAATTAAAAATCAAACATAAGAAAATAAAGTGTTACAATTGGTAAAATGGAGACCATGGTTTGGTAGATCTGGGGAAAAACCAAGAAGCTGCATTTCTAAGAAGCTCTGAGGTGATGCTGATATTGTGGCTCTATAAACCCCACTTTGAATCGCAAGTCCCCAAAAAGTAGGCCAATTCTAAGATTATCATTGTTATAAGGTATTTTGATATATGAGCTCTGTAACTAGACTGCCTGTGTTCAAATTCAAAAGCTTTCATTTACCATCGATGTAACCTGGGGCAAGCTGCAACTTCTCTGATTTCCCAAGTGGTTAGGAGGAAGACATGAGTTTGTGTGGGGGGTGTATAGAGCACTGCCAGACACATAGTGAGGGCTCAATGTAGGTTAGTAGTTATTCTTCTAAGGGTAAACCTTTAAATCTGCATTGAAATAGTGGGAGGTATCATGAGGTGTCTGGGAACCACAGTTGAGGAATACATGTTTATTTATGCTGCTTTATTCAGAAAATGATTTAAGGCAGCTGGTTGTTAATTGCTTTCCTCACGTATCCATACCTATAACAGCTGGCATGAATATAAATATATAAATAGACCAGAAAATAACGAGAAATATGTATATCCCAAAAGATGGACCAAAGCCCAGGTAAAGATTAAACTGTTAATACTGTTGATTGGTTGATCTTAAAGTTAGATGATATTGATTAAATTGTTAGCTTTTGAAATTAGTTTATTTTCTGAAATGGTTCATTCTTTGGATTCCAGTTAGGGTTAAGATTGGAGATTGCATTTCATTTCAGGATAAACTGAGAAACAGACTGTGTGAATGTTTTCTGTTCCAGTCATTTAATTTTCTTATTATCAAAATCGTATGATGAATTTTGGCAAGGTTCTGTTACATATTTAATTGCAAAGAACTCCTGTGGGAAAAAAATATCCTGGGCAAAAAAGCCAAAGGACTCTGAAAATATTATATTTGTGGAATGGGGATGTGGGTGGCTGAATTTAGGTTGTCTATGGGAAATTTTGACTATGGGCAGAATTTCTATGTAAGCAAAATGTTATGACTGGGTTTCCCTGAAAAAAAAAAATGCAATTTATTTGAGGCAGCAGGACCTGGAGGCTAAATCGTAAGCCTGGGAAGCACTAAATCCCTTTACCAATCCCAAACACTGATCTAAGACATGGTTACTTTTAAATCATTTCATCTCTCCAGTTCCCCATGTGCAAAGGAAGGATTAAAGGCGCCCATCTCACCTCAGTAAAGCTCTGGCACAAATTAATTACAGTTTATAAATGGTTCCAGAGGACTATCACCAAGAAATGTATATGACAAAGGGATGTTTACACACCACACATGCCCTAGTTGGAACGTAAGTAAATGCCATAGAAAATTGATGACAAATACCACAAGGCAAAGTATTTACTCAAGGAATGTGGTAGACATGGTACAATGCAGGAAGACAAAGGATAGTTTACTACATTGGTAATACAAATGTCCTGCTTAAAAAGAAATGGTATGTGGGGTCCAGGGGCTGGAGGACAGGGGCTACTTGTTAGAGTCTGTCATCTAAAATTATAGAATTGAATACAGTCACCAAATGTTTATTCATTCATTCATTCATTTTCTCAGCAAAACTTTATTGAGAACCAGCCATAGACCACAAAGTCCAGTATGTGCCAGAAATTCCAAGTCAACCAGCACCTTTATTGCCTTTCACTTTAGAAGCCCAGAGGCCAGGGGTAGAGATAAACATGCAAAATGATGATCTCAAGAGGATATCATAAGTGTTACAGTAGAATCATACACAAAGGTGCTCTAAGAGCAAAGAAGAGATGCATCTGTTTTAATCAGACTCAGAATTCAGAGAAGGATTTCTGGAGATGATGTTCAGATTGAATTTGAAGTATGAATCACAGTTTGCCTGATTGAATGAATTCAAGGTAGGAAAAATCTCTCTCAAACAGCCAAACTCAGTAACTGCCTGAGGTTCCACTTCCTCATGCTTACAAATGTATGGGGGTTCTCTTTTTAACAAGGAAGGTTAAGATTTGACTGGAAATCTTGCCATATGGGATATGAAGGGAGGTGACCAGGGTGTCAGAAGGTTTCAGAGGCTTTCAGCTTACAAATTTTGCAGAGTTCCCTTTGGGCTCCTTTATCTACTTCTTCCCCAATCACAGGAGCTTGAGATTTTCCTCGTTTGCATGCTAGTCATCACCGTTAGAGTCCAATTCCAAAAGAATTCTGTAGCTAAGGAACTTTAAGAACCACGACGAAATGCTCAGAAACACCTTGCCCCAAGAAAAAAGTGGGTCGTCTATTTGGGCAAAGTGTTCCCGTCTTCAGCTTCTGTCCAGATCAGAGCTCTCCTGGTTCTCTTTCACTGCCCAGAATCTCTCTGATCTTCCCAACTTCGACTAGCTACGCTGATGCCTATGACCACCTCAGTCCATCAGCAAATTACTCTATGTACTCAAGTATTTTCTTCTAAAGTTATACAATTCCACTTTTTGTTCAAACTTAATGATAAATTATGGTGTTAGCTAATGATGACAACTTCATGCTGTAATCCTCTAAGAGGGCACATGCGCTTTGTTTTTCCAATTGTAAGTTTCACCTTAAAGAAGTGAAAACATGGCATTTGAAGCACTGGGCATTTCCTGGGGGAATGTAACTTAAATTATATATTGAGGACTGTAATGTCCTCTAGCTGTGGCTCCAACTTTCTTGCTGCCGGCAGGTGCAGCATGCCGTCAAGGTGAGCACCCCTGCGTCCTCCAGTCTACCGCGGCCAGTGGGCCTTTCAAGTCTTGAATATCTGCCCAATCAGGAACTCACATGTCATTCAGGAAGAAGAAGGGTTACAGGGAGAGGGAAAGAGGGAGAGCGAAAAGCAGGAAAGGGACACACTAAGAGAGGAGCTAACACAACACCAGAGAAAAGAGACATTCAGGGAGATGAGGAAATTGTCCCAATGCCTAGAAAGGAAGAGTGCAAAAAATACAAGCTTATATCACTGGAAATCTCACTCCCCTAGAACAGCAGAAGTGCTACACAGAGAAAGAAAGAGGGGAGACAGGAAGAAAGGAGGTGGAGGATGGTGGGAGGAGACAGGGAAAGAGAGAACGTAACCTCCCCCACCAAATACCACATTGCTTTTTACTTAACAGTTTAGGTCAGTTTCAACTAGGTCACAAGGATGTGTGTATCTTCAGAAAAAAGTCTTTAATCGGCTGATGGATATGAAAAAATAAATTACTGTGGCAAAATGTAATAAACGTTAAAGGGAAAATGATGAGGGTAATATAAGTACATTGATTTAACTAGGATGATATAGAGGAATTGTCTGTTTTATAGGTTTCTAGATGTCTATTAGTGGCTCTGTATTAAGGAATAGGGCTGTTCTCTTGATATACTTAAGAGCTGTCAGTAATTCCTATTTCACAGTCCACTGCTTCAATTCAGAAAGTGTGTTCCAGCCCTTGGTGACCCCATCCCGAAGGCACTGGAGGGTGACCAGCTGCCAAAGGTTTGTGTTCAGGCAGCTATTGGGTAAGCAGCTGTATTATTCAAAATTGAGCTGCGTTTAAGGGGAGCCAATCACTTCAGCCTCCTCCTCACTGCCCTGCCACCTTGCCAGACTGCAGTGTCATTTGTTTTCATCACTCAGCATTGGGCTCATTATGTCCTTATCTTTTGTGGAGAGAGTAGCCTCCTTGGTGGGTGGAAATGGTAATTGAGGACGTTTAGGAAGCAGGCGCCATGCCAGTCCCTGGGTACATACGTCCCCTAGAGATAAGACATCTTCCCAGGATAAAACAAAAGACATGAGCTTCAGGTAGAATGGCACTTTCCCACTATGATAATGCACTGACCTATACAAAGTGTCCTGCAGCTCCCCATGGCCCACTGAATTAAGCCCAAATTATCATCAGGAAAGGAAGGAGAAAGCATCATTCCTGGTCCCTTACAAGGCACCACATACCATGCTGGACACTTTCTGGTGTCAACTCCTTTAATACTCACATTAATGCTTTTTAAATAAGATGGCATCTGTGGCTCTCCTTGTCCAGACTAATGATGCCTTTTGCTCCTTTACACCTAAGTCTCTTAATAATTTCTTTCTTTCTCATTCTGCTTACTCTGGCAAAGACTATCCGGCTGCTTTTCAAGCATCTAGACAGGGATAAAGCACTGGGAGCAGCTCGACCTGGTTCTGCAGTGTCAGGCTGTGTGTCTTTGGTCCAGACAAGCATCTTCTCTGAGTGCCAGTGACATCCTCAGCAAAGGTGAGAATATTAGACCAAGGCAATGGTTCTCAACCAGAAGCGATTTTTGCCCCCAGGGAAACATTTAGTGGTGCCTGAAGATACATTTCGTCTGTCATGAATGGTAAGGGGTGGGTGCTAAGGGCACATGGTGGTAGAGGTCAGAGATGCTATTAAATGTCCTACAATGCACAGAACAGTCCCTTACAATAAAGATGTATCCAGCCCAAAGTGTCAATAGTGCCAATGTTGAAAAGTCAAGGCCAAGGTCATCACAAATGGTTTTTCCTGTCCTCTCCCACTGTACCGTCTGTTGCTTTCTATATATTTCCCATGCTGGAGTGCAGTTGAACTACTTTCTGCCCCAACTTCATCCCAAAACATGTGACCCCTCCCACCTCCAACACTAGGCCTAAAATGCCATTCCTTCTCACTCCACCGCCGAGACACTGGCTATTCTTCAAGCCCTACTTTAAATAAAAGAAGGCTTTTGCTTGTCTCCCACTTGTGAACCACCTGGGAGATCTTTGTCCTAAAATAAGTTAGTTTTTCAATTTCAGTCTGTTGTCGAAGATCTTCTTTTACTATTAATGGGGGCTATCGTTTATTAAATTCCCATTATCTGTATGGTACTACGTTTTGTGAGATTTATTTTAAAAGGCACATCATTTAAAATCTTCACATAGCCCTGCAAGATACTATCCTTGTTTTACAATGGGGGACTTGAAGCTCAGATATGTTCCATAATTTGTGCAAGGCAACTTCTGAGTCACTGTTAATAAGTGGCCAATGATGGAGTCAAAACAGATATATTCAACTCTAAACCTAAAGAAGATTTTTTTTTTCCCATTATGCAGCAGAAACTCTTACTCTACCTATATTTTACAGTGAATATGGCCTCTTTAAATTTCTTAAAATAAGCCAGCATCCGAGGTTATTGCTAGTGGTGACTGAGTATAGCTTGGTAGATAAGTAATCTCAGTATCCTATGCAAATAAATACAGTAGCTATAGGCCTGAGAGGTGAATTTGGGTGTAGGAGAGAAGTCAATTTAACCCCTTTCCTAGAGGGAGAAGTCACAGAAAATACTTCTGTGATTACAGCAAACTAATCACAGGGATTGCCATATGGCTTCTGGCAGCAAGAAACTAGTTGAGGATGGAGAACTCTCTATTAGTCATTTATTACTGCCTAAACAATTACCTCTAGATGTGTGTGCCACAGTTTCTGTTCATCTTGGAAGCAGCTGAGCTGGGCAGTTGCAGTCATCCACATGCTTGACTAGGGCTGCAGAACTTGTTTTCAAGGTGGCTGACTCAGGTGACTGGTAAGCTGGCGCAGAGGCTGACAGGAAGCCTCAGGTCTTTGTTGTGGGAGTCTCCCCAGAGGGCTGCCCGAGTGTCCTCATCACACGGCAGCTGCCTTGCTCCAGAGTGAGTGATCCAGGAAAGAGTAAGGCAGAAGCCACAATATATTTTCTGACCTAGCCTCAGAAGTCACGCATCCTCATCTCCACACCATACCGTGGGGTGAAAAGGCCAGCCATATTCAGTGTGGGATGGGAATACACAAGGGCATACATGCTGGAAGATGAGCCACACTGGGGCTGCACCATGACAGCATTATTTTAAAACAGTGCCCCAAGAAGTTCAGTCACAGAGAAGATTCCCTAGACTGCCGTGCTCACACCTGGACTGGAGGGGACACCGCTATGTGAGACTTCGATACTAGAGTAGTTCAAAGCTGGACTGTTCCAGTGTCTGGATAGGATTTAGAGGAAGATACAAAGTTTGAATTTTATATCAGTTCCAACATATAGGGGTATAGTTCAGGTTGCTGAAGGACAGTCGTCAGAAAGGTCCCTGGAGCCTTCAAAATGAATGGGCTAAGTAAAGAAAAGGCATTGCAAATAGAAAACAGGAACTACTAGCAGAAGTAAATATATACATTTACAACTACATGTCTATCGTTATTGTTTTCCTTCTAGAGATATCCAAGAGGATTTTGGTGACATGTTTGCCTCTGAGAGACAGGAGATTTTAAAGCAGACAGAAGCTACTAGGCAACCTACAGCTTCCATAAGACAGAAAGCAACAGGATTGCATTCCATAAGACAGGGAAGCCAGGATAGAGGGCCAGTCCTAGCAGACAGTTCATAGTTCCATGAAAAAACAAACAACAACAACAACAACAAAGAAACTAGAGAAATACTGGCTCCTTGTGAGACTTAATATATTTTATGGAGTCCCATAACCATTGGGAAACTGAAGCCAAAAATCTATCATCAGTCTTGCGCCCCCTATGGAAAGGAAAGGGTATCTGAGTTCTGGGGGATATGACTAACGCTGCCCAGTGGGTTTTCCTATCAATAGGCAGCGAATGTAAATAATACCAATAGAATGGTTAGCACATATGTTGTATAGTGTTTTCTATTAATTAACTTTCTTAATATAACCTTGTATAAGAAGCACTTTGCTCACTTTTCAGATGTCCCAAGGATCCTCGTTCAGGGGTAATAGCTATTTGTAATATCCTGTGAAGCTAATTGTGGTGGGAAACCCAGAAGAAAATAAACCTGAACAAAATGTTACAGTTAGTTATAATATATACAGTTAGTATATAATACTAGGGTTAGAATGTATAGCAAAAGTAATAATAGTCATCAGAGAAATAAAAGTCAAATAAAGGCAAAGTAGCTTCGTTAATAGTAGGGGCCCTGTAGACGGAATGCCTGAGTATGACTCATAAATCTATCTGGCCCTGTTCATATTACAGGTGGTCTCCAACTTAAGAAGATTTGATTTACAAATTTTCGCCTTTACAATGGTATGAAACTGCCTCAGTTTCAATGAACTTTGAATTTTGATCTTTTCTAGATCTAGCGATATATGGTACGTGAGATACTCAACACTTTAATTTAAAATAGGCTTTGTGTTGGACAATGTTGCCCAGTTGTAAGCTAATGTAAGTGTTTAAGCACGTTTAGCACAGGCTAAGCTAAGCTATGATGTTTGCCAGGTTAGGTGTATTAAATGCATTTTCAGCCTTCAATAGGCTATCGGATGTAACCTCATTGTAAGTCAAGGAGCATCTGTATTTAATTTATCTGTGACTTGGTTTCTTCACCTAAAAGAAAAATAACATTAATAGTACCTACCTAATAGGGTCATGGAGATCTTTCAATGAGCTACAGTTTCAAAGTGTTTTGACTGGTTCCAAGTTAATGGCATGCTTTTGATAGATATTAGTTATCATCAGATCAAAATTCATGTATATTATTCACAAAATACTATTTTCACATTTATTTTGCTTTAACTATTTTAACAAGATATTAAACTGATGTATGGAAGATAAAGGTTTTAATGCAAGTAAGTGTTGGACTAGAGCAGCCATATTATGTTTCAGAAATAGTATACTCAGCGCTGTTGGTGCCACATTCAAGTTGCACACTACCACTCCCTGGTGGCTGCATTGCTAACCTGTAGCTTTCTGGAAATCACCTCCTTTGAGGATGAAAACACAAAATACAAACAAACAAAACCACACAATAATAGGATGACACCTCTATGTGAGTCCAAGTGGCCATTGTCCAAACTGCATAATTCTGTAAGAAACAGAGAAAGTAGAAGTACTTTTTTTTTTTTTTTGCGCTTGTTAAAATAATCTGAAGAGATGGGCAGTGAATTGGCCTAGTTCATCTGTGTTCAGATCTATCAGGCTGTGCCCATCAGAAACCATCATTCCAAGTCTTTCTCAGAATAAACCAGGACCATGTATCCGTCAGGAACAGGCTATTTGATGTCACTTATAAAAAATCAAGAGAAGAGCTTTTCTAGTTTCTTTGCCATGTCTTCAGTAGATTGAGTTACAACACTGAAAAAACGGGCAGCTATAACACCTCATTCTGCACAGTTTGTGCTTCCAGCCAGTCCCAGGCCTTAATATTAATAGATTTTCCACTCCAAGTGTTCTTACTTGAGTGACTGCAAGTTAAACTGATGAAAGGAAAGTAGCAATTACTACTCAGACATGTCCTTGTGGACAGCTATTGGTCTTCAATGCCGTTGTTTTTTTTTCCCCCCAAGACTCTTAGTTGTCATTAACTTTTATCTTGCTGAAGAGTGAAGTAATACTGAATAAAGATGTTGACAACAAGAAAAAAAAGAGCTCTCGGGGTTTGGGAAAATTCTTCCTCCACCGACCAACTCAGATTAAAACCGTATTCTTTAATGTGCTCCCTTGACTACCCTCAGAACTGTTGCTAAGCCCTGAACTCTCTCTCCCAACCACGGAAGATGAATCACCCATCCTTTATTCAACACTATCCAAACAGATAAACCAATTATCTACTGGCTCAATTGTGCTTGTTCATCTTACCCCCCAAGGCAATGGTTTTTAATCAATATGTAGATCAAAATCACCTGGGTGTTTGCAAATTAAGATTGCCCTGTTATTCCCACCCCCGAAGATATACAAACTCAGAGCCTCTGAGTGGATCGCCCAAGAATGCACATTTTATAAAAAATGTCTAGGAGTTTCTGAAACACAGCCTTCCTTAAGGAATAATGATATCTCATGTCGCCCTAGGGGAGAGCCTTGCTCCCAAAGGTCCTACAGCAGGTAGCATGGCTTCTCCTGATCATCTACTGCATCTCTGCATAATGCTAGGTCTCTACTTCTGAGCAGATGCGACTAATCCTAAGCCTTTCTCCTGCATTCCCTTTTTCAAATCCTTCTTTTCTTTTCCTCCCAAACCAAAGTAATAGAGAGGCTACACCCCTCAGTACTGGGGCAGAATTGGACGTCATAAAATTGTGTTAAAAAAATGGAAGCGTAAATCACGTGACCAGCATAAGACGTATGTGATCCAATTAAGGGGATACAACTCTAGAATCACAGAATAACAAAGTACAAAACTCTTTTTTAAACAATTTAAGATTTCGAAGCCACCTGACATAATAGCAGCAATTCTCAAAATGTAGTCTGTAGACCCCCGGGGGTGCCTGAGATCTTCTCAGGGGTCTATGGGAGCAAAACTATTTTTGTGAAACACCAAAATGTTATTTGCCTCATTCATTATATTGACATTTGCACCAATAGTTAAAAGCAATGCTGGCACTTTAACAAGAATTGTGGCTCTGTCACTAAGCTGTACCCAGTAGCCACTGTATTCTCCGCTGTCATACACTTGCAGTAATTTTCTAAAAAGCCAGTTTCACATCAGACTACTCTTAAAGATGATGTAAAAATTATGAATTTTATTAAATCTTAATCCTTGTTTACGTCTCTTGGTTTTTTTTTTTTTTTTAAGATTGTGTTTGACAAAATGGAACATACACACAAAAGAGCTCTGTTGCGTCCTGAAGCATGATGGCTTTCTTAAAAAAATGTGTTTATGCAGTTGTTTGGGGTGTGTGCTGAACTAGCTGATTTTTTCATGAAACATCATTTTTTCTTGAAAGAATGATGAACAGGCTAACTATAGTTATTCAAATATGAGTATTTGACCAAGCCTGTCATGTCATGTTTTCCAGTTTTATCATTGGCAGCAAATACCATTGTACTGTTACAAATGACAGTATTTGTTACCAATGATAAACCTGAAAAATTCAAAAGAAAATAGAATTTTGGAAAACTTTGTCTTTCACCAGGAGCTTTAAACACCCACAACACTAGTGATTGGGACTTTTCTGATGTTTTATAACAAAATGTGCCAACATTTGGAAAATTTAAATGAATCAGAAAACCAGTATTTTTTAAATGACTAATATATGTCATTTAGGTTGTTATAGGATCATCTTTGGTAAGAGATTTTCTCAAAGTGCAAGACAGACCAGGCGCATGTATTTTAGTGTAACCGATTATAACACATTCATTGATTGATTCATTCATTCATTTCAGATTCATTCATTCATTTCAGATTCTACATCACAACTAATATTTAAGAAACTAAAAGTTTTTGAACTTTGGTGTTCTATCAAAGAAGATTATCCACAATTAGCTAAAAGGCTATTAAAATACTCCTCCCTTTCCAACGATGTATTTTATGACTGAATGTAAAAGCAGATATGAGAATCCTGTTAACTTCTAGTAAGCCTGGTATTACAGAGATTTCCAAAACTCTAAATGTACTCTATTCTTTAAATGTACTCAGTGTATCATTTAAAACATTACCCTCTAAAAGAACTCATGTTATTTCAGACATGTTCTGATCAATATGGAATAGAGACAACATCTGCCTTATTCCAAGATTCTGTTAGGATTTTTTTGGCAGACAACTCAGCCTTTTTATTCATATTGCTCTTATGACATTGGATATTTCTAAGCTTCTTGTTGTTTGTTTGTTTGTTTCACAAATCCCTAAGAAGCCTTATCGCACCCATGATGAATAAGTGAGATCATATTTTTACAGTAAGCTTAGGTACCTAAAGCTCGCATCTAGTAAACATTATCTTGTTAGAGTTGACACACCAGTATCACCTTAGAAAATCTCTTTGGATCTCAATTCTATCCATTCAACACATCACGTAACTTTCTAATATGAAGTAGTCACAGGTTCAATGTTTATCCGAGTCACTGATAAAATATTTAACAGGATAAGATCCTTTAATACTCTATTAAAACTTTTCTCCTATATGAAAAGTTGAGAGAGAGCTTACAGAAGTCCAGATATGCAGTCCGTTGGTAACAAATACTGTCAGTTGTAACAGTACAATGGTATTTGTTGCCGAAGATAAAACTGGAAAACATGATATGACAAGCTTTCTTCCTTCATTTTTTAAAAAAGGTCAAATACTCAAGTTTAAGTAACTGTAGTTAGCCTCTCTATTACTCTTTCAAGAAAAAAATGGTGTTTCAGAAACACCATTCTGGATCCACCAATGAAACTTTCTTAGTTTTGAAAATCGCAAACAAATACACTTGTTTTCTGTTTTCCACATTCTCCCCATTCTCCAAAATTCCTGAAAGATTTCCAATCATGGTTACAGAAGATACAATATCCTTTCCATTAATTGCTCATTTGCTTGGGATGAAAGATAGGCATACGCTTTCTTACAAACCTCTTCATAGGGTTTGCTTCCCCGTTAAAATTATTGGGTCTGTCATTTTCAACAGGAAACTCATGATTTTTGTCAAAAAGTAGCATATCTGAGAATTAAAAGGGTTGTGGAGTTTTGTCAATGTTGGATACCAGAGTATTTTATCACGAGGTCCATATTTTGTCAAGAGACCAAATGGGGCTGTCCCATTTCAGTACCTTTTGTCTCCATAGAAATGCCATTGTTTCCAACTCATTTTGCAATTTAGCATTTCTAGCATTTAGGTATGCCAACTCTGTACTAATCACTAGTTACTTTCTTTATTTCTATTGTTTGTTCAGAGCGTCCTACGCATCAACACTGATTTCAAGTGCCTCTACTTTTGTTTTAACAGAATTTCTTGCAATTTTGTCTTCTGTCTCTTGCTATAAGATCACATCTACCTTTAATCTGAATGTTTTGGTAGCTTCCTTCTCTCTAGAATACTCCTCTGATTCAGCCCAGATTTTCATTCTCTGGACATTAGGAGCATCAGGATGGTATGTTTACCCTCTCCCAAATTTCTACCCATTCCATGAACACTAACAAATTTTTCTTGTTGGCATGCAGGTATGGCATACAGCCACACCATTTGCTGGTTCCTGTGTGCTACAGAAAATTACCTAAAATCTAACTGATTATTTAAGTTTCCTCTTGCCAGATCATCAGGTTTCTATACTAGTTGAGTTGCTAGATTTAAAAATGCAGCATCCACCACTTCTGTCTGGGTGGGTAAATTTTAATATATTCCCACAAATATATCCCTCTATTTCATTTCCCTTTAATTCTTTTATTATTTATTTATTTATTTTGAGATGGACTCTCACTCTGTCATCCAGGATAGAGTGGAGTGGCACCATTTTGGCTCACTGCAACCTGTCTCCTGGTCAAGTGGTTCTCCTGTCCCGTCCTCCCAAGTAGCTGGGATTACAGGGTGCATGCCGCCATGCCCGCCTAATTTGTCTTTGTTTATTATTTATTTTGTTGTTGTTGTTGTTGTTTGTTTGTTTTTTGGTATTTTTAGTAGAGATGGTGTTTCACCATGTTGGCCAGGCTGGTCTTAAACTCATGACCTCAAGTGATCCGCCCACCTTGGCCTCCCAAAATGCTGGGAGAACAGATGTGGGTCATGGCACCCAGCCTTATTCCCCTTCTATTCTTATTCTTATATTCTCACATCCATGAAGTCTCCATCACCAGCTTCTTGCATTTCCAGGCAAGTATGTCTTTTTGGCATACATAATCATAAACAAAAATAAAAAATAAAAAAAAAACTTTAGACAAATTAAATTTAACAGTTTAGTTGAGGGCAGAATGGTTTGCTAATCAGTCAGGCGCCCCTGATCCAGAATAAGTTCGGAGCAAGCCTGACACTGCCACCCGGTCAGAAAGAACTGATGGACAGAAAAAGGAAAGTGATGTACGCAAAATAGAAGTCAGATACAGAAACAGCTGGGTTGGTTACAGCTCGGTATTTGCCTTATTTGAACATGGTTTGAACAATTGTCTTCCTGCGATTGGTGCAAAAGCAGATTACAATCTCCTGACAGGTTAAAGTTAGGTTTAGATTCAAGTTCACTATGTATGGAGAATCCAGCTAGGTTAAAGTTCACTATGTATGGAGAAACCTTTAGGCTGAACTTAAAATATGTAAGGAGGCAGCTTTAGGCTAAACTTTATTTAACGTAACTAACCCTGACACTTCTTCAAACAGCCTGTGTCTTCTGAACTTTTTTTCATTTTTGGTCATCGTTCTTTAGTCTTGGGTCCTTCGAGAAGTTTGTATTTTATCACCAGATGCCACAGGGTTCGTTTTCCTTGTTGCTGACCCAAACCGTCTGCATTTGCATCCAGGCACCTGAGGCCATGAGCATTGTTTTCCAACCCCCTTTCCATGCACGGAAGAGCCAGCTCCCCAATACTGCCCTTCACTTCTTTCTATCCTATATATTAATTGTTCTGTTTTGGAATATCTGCTAGTATTGGCAGGGACAAAAATATGGCGAGAAAGCAAGGAGGCCTTTTCAGCTTTATTAGGACCTTGTTGGACCTCAGAATAATTTTTCAGAATTTCCAGTTTAAACATAAAAGTTAGGACTGGGGTTGGTGGAGGCATCATCAATATAGCATCAAAGGAATAGGGTTTAGGAGGGAGGGGGCAGGCATGTGAGGGGTTTTTTTTTAATCACTGCAAATATGGCTTTAAAAATTGGATCTGTGGCTCACTAGAAACTGCATTCCCATCATTATTATAGCAATGTCTGTGTTAGAAGAGAACATTCCTCAGCATTTCATTAACATGAATCGGGCCTCTGTGGCTGGGAATTGTAGGTGAACATCCCAGCATAGGCAATGCCTTGTACAAAATGACCCATTCTTTCAGGCCCGTGGAGGGGCACAGCTGGCCTGTTATTGCAGCCTCTTATTACTGTTGTCATCACCATCAGCATCTCAAATTGACTAATTATTCAAAGTGCGTGAGGCACAAAGTAATGTTCCTGCCTGGAAGCTTGTGATATAGCAGCATCACTAACAGAAGTGTGTTTTCAGGACCGACTTTTCTGGATGATAGAAATATCTCATGAAGGCATGAAAATGTGCTGTGGTTATTAAAGGGGTTCCTAGTGATTCATCTCCTGAAGATCCCCAATAACTTTTGAGACCCTGATATTTTTGCAAATTAGCAGCTGTGGCCTTTTCTGAGCTAGTGCCCAGCCTGAAGCTTTCAATACTGTTATAATGCTATGCATTTGCCACTTGGATCAATACCATGGATTCCATTAAGCTCTGTTTGGCATCCTGTTTTCTACCTATCCTTGGTGACCTCCTTTCCCTGTTTCCATTTTCAAACCTCTGCAGGCACTGTGCAAGAAACCTATTAAGTGACCTAAATCAGGGAGAATTTATGCAAGACTCATTCCTCATTCTCTGCTATGAGATTGGGAGCCAGAGTGAATGACACTATAGATTCACAGAAACGAGTCTGCATGTAAGGTATCATCCCTGTAATAAGAACAACTAACTAAAGATAGTAACACAAGGATAAAGCTTCGGGACTGACTGCAAGCTAGTGCCTCCCCATGTCCATCCATGGTGACAAACTCAAACAATTATTCTCGCTTTATCTTTTCTGCTGAAAAATAATGACTGATAATTTTCCTTCATTCCTTCCTCCCTTCCTCCTTTCCTCTCCTTTCCTTTTCTATTTTCCTTTTCTTGCTTAGTTTTTCTCCTGATTGTTGTTCTTGTATGGGAGATGGACAGTAATCCATAGTAACTTTTGACCTTCTACTTAAAACTGTGAGACATCTCCCCAGAAAAAATTCATTTGTACACGTTTGTGTGAAATTACAGGTAATTTTGAAATCTTCACATCTATACAGGGACTCCCGAGAGATTCAGTGGGCCACAGGTTCTAGGGATGACTCTGTGGGATCCTCAGCATCTCACAACGGGGACAAGTCATATAATTCTAGAAGAGAGAGAATAGAAATGTGTGCCAACTTTTTAAAAACATAAGTTTCCTGAGGTACAATTTACATATGGCAAAATTCACCCTTTGAGGTGTACGTTTCAAGTATAAGCACGGTCATAAATAAAAAATAGAATATTTACAAACCCTGAAAAAAGTCCTTGATTCCTGTTTCAATCAGTCACCTCCCCCCACCCTTGTCCGTGACAACTACTGATCTTTGTTTTCTCTCCAGGGTCTTGTCTTTTCCAGCATGTCATATACATTGACCAATATGGTATGTAGCCTTCTGTGTCTGACTTAATTAGTATTGCATAATTACTTTTTACCATTTCCAAGGGAAAATATATTAATAAAATGCAGCAAAAGTTCCTGTATGAATTTGCTGCCTGAGATGAACGTGGGAGGCGATGTGTTAAGGTCGGTCCCTGAGGCTTATCATGAAGTTAATATAAGTAGGTGGCTATTTATTAAAAAGAATGATAGTGTGTACATGTGTTCTTATGTTTCAACAGTTCATTTATTTTCTGTACTGAGAAGTATTCCATTGTAGGGATGTGCCACCTTTTATTAACTTTTTATTTCTTTAGTAATGACTTTTATTTTACCTTTATCAACCTCTTATTTTAACTGAATACAGGCTCAGAAAGAAGTGGGATAACCTTTGGCTTTTTTCCAGAAGGAGGTCTTCCTCACTTTCCTTATATGCATGAAGTAGAAATAGACTTGATTCAACTAATGTCTATTGAAAACCTATTAAAGGTTGATTGTTATACTAGGCATTTTTCTATTTAATTCTATAAGCTTCCTGTGAAACAGAAATTATTATTCTTGTTTTGTTACCTGGGAGGACTAAGAGAGGTTAACTGATTCTCAAGGCATAGACTAGGGGCAGCACTCAAGTTATTTGACTTTAGATTCGGTTCTTTCTTGGGTTTTCAGAATCCCTTAACTAACTCCGATCATTGTCTTAGGGTAGAGAAGAGGTGGAAGGGACAAAATGAGGACACATATAGATAGACATGGTGATTTACCTGAAGTTTGCATAGAATCTCAACCAGCTTTTCCCTTCCTACCCACTTCTTGCTGCACTCCCTGCCATGCCAATCGGACTTCACCACAGCTCTTCTCAGCCACAAGCAGGATAAGCTGAATTATCCCTGGGGTCACAAGCTCAGATATTTCAGAAAAAAAGCCAGAAGGTCCTAGAGAGAAGGAGATCGTTTCTTCTAAATCTAGTGGAGAAGAGTTTCTTGGGCCCTCTCTAGTTCGAAGAGGATCATCTTGAGCCAATTATTCAGCTCATTTAAGTCCTCAATGGGACACAATAGACCCCCACTCTTTCTATTTTCCAAAACAGTAAGAGGTGGTGAGAGCAGACAGGATTATGTCTCTGGAAATCAGTAGAGCTCAAGATAAAATACGCTCCTTTCCCTCATTCTTGTGGCCTGAAGGTTAACATTCAACAACACTAGGGTCGAAGAAATTGCCGCCTTTGCCTGAATTAAATGAAATCTAATGAAACAGAAATCCAGGTCAGTGCAGTTCACTATCAAACCTTCTGCTCCTGCATTGCTGGCAGTTCTCCTTGCAATAATTAAACAGAAAGTCGTAGGCAGGCAGCGGTGGAATCCATTGCTAATCTTGCCCCTCATCAGCCTATCTTCCTAAATGTTCCTTAATTAAGGTTTCTAAATGCTCTGCATTCCCTCTGCACCCAGGGTACCAAAATGAAGCTGACTGCTTCAGGGATGCCCAGTAACTAGGGGTGGAAGGTCTTCCAGGGCATTTCTTATCCAGAACATTAAAAATCAAAGATAAAATCCAATAAATGGACAGACATGCGGGAAATGAGCAAGGAGATGAGGACAGAGAAGGTTGGGAGGCGATTTGATTTTATTTTCTGGAGGATTTCACTTTAAGGATTCTGAAGGCGTATCACTGGCTTTATCACGGCTTCTCCAACACACCAGGGAGTGAATGAAACAGCTGTCACATTTAAACACACACAGCGGTAATCCTCCACTGAGCACAATGCCAGGACAGAACAGAAAATCTATCAACACTTACAATGCATTCTATTTATTTAGCAACTCATCCCCCTTTACCAAGAGTCCCATCTGTGAGGTTGAATCTGGGGCCACATGCCACTGGTGGCTTTTTGTGGTTTGGAGGCTACAGAGGGGAGACTGCAAGAAGTGGTCAGAGTTACCAGGTGGGCATCTGAAGATGTTAAAATCACAGAATGTGGATTTTAGGACGCTCAAATGCCTGTGGCAGAGTGGAGCCACAAACCTGTCACATCCAGAGGCAAAAGGCATGTGAGAATTGCCTCGAGCGCCCCTGCTTCCACTTTCTTCTCTCTTGCAAGGTCTTCATTTAAAAGACCTGGATCTCCACGTATTCACCCATGAGCCTGGTCTCAGGGGATGCCTGCTGATCACATGGGGGCTACTAAGGAAAGCAAGGTTGCTTTGAGGGGCCATGGACAGCTGCCTGGCCAGGTATTGCTCAGATAGAATACTCTGCCTCCACATCAAATAGGATCTAAATTTTACTTATTAGAATAAGTAAATATTTACTTATTAGTTATGTACCTTAAATGATGAGATTATACATGGTAGAACTGGAATTCTGTATGCAGTCTTCTTTTTTTTTTTTTTTTTTTTTGAGATGGAGTGTCGCTCTGTCGTATGGGCTGGAGTGCAGTGACGCTATCTCAGCTCACTGCAAGCTCTGCCTCCCGGGTTCATGCCATCCTCCTGCCTCAGCCTCCCGAGTAGCTGAGACTATAGGCACCCACCACTACGCCTGGCAAATTTATTTTGTTTTGTTTTGTTTTTTAGTAGAGACGGGGTTTCACCATGTTAGCCAGGATGGTCTTGATCTCCTGGTCTCGTGGTCTGCCCGCCTTGGCCTCCCAAAGTGCTGGGATTACAGGCCTGAGCCACCACACCTGGCCTCCTGTATACAGTCTTCTGTAAGGAAACTGAGGCCCAGAGAAGTTGTGGTTGTCCTGGAGCCACCTCAACTGCCCAGCCAAGGAGGATCAAAGGCAGAGCCAGAATGGAAGACCCCCGAGACCTGGCTTCACAGTTGCTTCAAGGACTCTGCATACTGGGATGAGTTAAATTTGGGTGGCAAAATGGTTGTCCATAAGGGAATCTTGAATGGAAAAATGAAGCACGGAGGGAGAATGTGAAGAAAAGACAAAAGACACAGATAAATCTACCATGATCCGCCTTGAAAAGGCTCTCGGTTGATCACAGCTCTGGTCCCATGGAGACGTTCAAAGAACAAGTGTGGAAGTCAGGAAAGAGACATGAAGATTATTAAAGGACTGACAGAGCTACCAGATTACAGTCTACATAGGAGGTTGCAGAAAGACTGGTCAAGTACTAGCCTTATTAACATGTTTAATACAATTATATTCAAAGAAATGTTATTCACATAATATGTTTTTTGCCTAGTTTGAGGGGGGTTTTATGCCAGCTGTCATGGGGGTCACAAAGGTGAGTAGGTACAGTTCTCCTTTCAGTTTCTGGGGGAATTCAGGAAACAGATTCATAGTAAGTTGTGTACTCTAGGAGAAAGAGCAGCAGATTTGAACTTGGACAGAGGGAGATCCAAATCATAGCATGTTCTACTGTGTGACTTCAGGGAAGATCACCTCTGTTGCCTCCCCTTATGCATCACAGGGTGCGTATGAAATGGAAAGAGAAGACGTAAGTAAAGAGGCATGCAAAGGCCTGTCTGTTAGCAAGGTTCAATAAACACAAGCTTCCTTTCCCCCACAAATAGGGTACTGAAAGGCAAGGAAGGGCAGGGCATGGTGGGGGGAGTGGAATAATGACGTTTGTTCTGGCTGAAACACAGGATTCATGAAGTAGAGGGAGCTGGAGCAGAAGCAGGCTGGGAATAATACACACAGGGTCACACTAATGGTCTAGAAGCTGACTGTGTAGGTAATGGGGGAACCGTAAGATTTTGTTTAGGTCAATGATGATGGGAGAGTTGGGCTTTAGTTGAAGCAGGGGAGCCCCATTGAAGAGACCACTGTCCTCGTCCAAGTCAGATTTATGAATTCCTTGATAACTCTGATCTATCTCACTTTGCTCTTCTTATTTTCTCCTTAATACTCATTAGCTTTTGCCATAGTATATTGTTTACATATCTGTAAAGTAAGTTTCATGAGAGCAGGAGTTTTTATTTTGTTTGCTGATAATCCAAGCACACAGAACATCATTTGGCAATGATAGGTGCACATTAAGTAAATGCTTCTTGGAATGAAAAGAAAGTGAGTAGAATAAGGCAACCCCATGATCCCACACCTGAGGAGCTAAAAGATGGTGTTTACAGAGAGTTATAGAGGAAAGGCAGGGGAACAGGTTTGCTCAGCAAACTGACCAGCTTGTTTTCTGTTTCCTCTGAACAAAAGTGAGCCTGAATGCAATTGTGGAAGATTGGGGTTGAAGACTTTCCAGATCGAGTTTGCGCATGGTGCCTGATGGAACAGAGGGACCACAGCCAGACTCTGCAATTATTCAGATGCCGGGATGTGTGACATCGAGGCGCTTTCTGACATGTCTGGGAAACAGCAGGATCTAGTGCTTGAGCTGAGGTGTGGCCCATCCTCCCAATGCCCAGTCTCCCCTGCTGAGCAGCTCCGAACGGAGATGCAACTTGCCTCGGGTACTCCCCACTGAGAATACCAAACCCAGACCTTGTTGGCTGGGGTGCTGGGCTGGGCTGTGTCTGTCCCTGCATCTCAGGCTCCTCTCAGCACCCACCCCCATTAGCAGCTTTGGAAATGTGGAACACGTGGTAATCCTTAACTCCACTGTTTTGAAATGTCCCTGCAATGGCTATAATAATCATCTTACAAACAACCTAGAACAAGCTCTAATTGCTTTTAATGTTGTATTACAGCTGGGAGATGGGAGAGCAAAGACATGCTGACTGTCATAGGCCTGCTCTGATTATATGGTACCTCTGGGAGCATTTTCACAGAGGAAAAGGCAACAAGCGTATGGGATGTTTTTCTTCTTTTGGGGGAACCTGGCTTAGCGGTGGCCTCCCCGCACCAAGCAGTAAAAGGGAGAGCCTTCTGAGCCAGCAGAGAAACCTAAGCCTCCCAGTACTCTGGAAGCAATAAAGAAGAATCTGATGTACAGACAAAGGTGTGGTGAGGTATTCTCACTTCTCTTAACTACTGCTGGTGGTGACGTTTGTGAGCCAGCTCTTTTTACTGTTCTTAACTGTTAATGACTCTCGGGTGAAGGCACCAACCCAAGACTGAAATGTTCTGAATAAATGAGGGAGTAAATGAATGAGTAAGTGGATCACTGACTGAGCCAACTCCTACTGAGAGCCTAAAATGCATAAGGGTTTCACAAGTGACTACATCTGCCCCTTCCTGAACTCCATAAGGCAGGTTCTAAAATCACCTGCGTTCTATGGATGAGGAACTGGTGCTCAGAGAAGTTACGTGGACCTTGCCAAGGACAACAGAAAAACATCATGAGTAAGAGACTCAGGACTCATGCAACAAGCCCCACGTTGTTTCTGTTATGCTGTCTTACCTTCTTGAAAGCTCTGACTCGGGAAGATTGGTTCAGATTTTGTGCAACTGGTCATCCCTGGTGCAACCAAGACACTGGCACCCAATTTCACTTCACTTCATGAGTCTCTTCTGCCCCCTCAGATCATAGCACTGCCATTTACACTTCAGCACCAGCACCTGCTGCCTCCTCTTTGGGACACCTTTTCTTACCTTTGATGCTATGACAAGGGGTTTTCCTCACTGCCTCTAGCAGACTGTTTTGCTTTTCCCATTCTTTTCGTAACTTTCCAAAGACACAAAATCACAGTTCTAAAAATGGCATGTTATAGCTATTGATTGCTCACATCTTTCAAAGGGCTTTCCTAATTATTTTTTCATTTCATCTTCATAACAGCTCTCTGTGGACCAGGAAGGCAACTGTCATTACCCACAGTTGTATGGTCAGGGAAACTGAGACCTCAAAAAGGGGAGCCTCCCACAGGAGTCATAGGTAAGGTTGGTGACAGAAGCAAGACCTGCACTCAACTGCTTGACTACCAGGGCCAATGCTCTTTCACAAAGACACCATGACCAACATGGGTAGAATGCACCTCTAATTGCAGCTCCAGTTTATAAGGTTATTTGAGCAAAGGGGATGGAGTGAGGCCTCATTTGGAGAAGTGGAGATGAGGAAGGGAGGACCTGGCAGAGCAGTGTGGCAGGTGCTGGTTAGATTCCCTGCACCTCTGTATTCCTTCCATAGGCAATTCCCTATCCCAGAAAAAAAAAAAAAAGAAATAAAATTACAATCCTAAAGCCATTTGTATATCTTCTTTGGAAAAAAATGTGCATCCAAGTCACTTGCCTATTTTTTATTCAGATTATTTGCTGTTTTGTTTTTTGTTTTTGTTTTTTTGCTATTGAGTTGTATGAGTTTCTTATATATTTGGATATTAATTATTAACAGGTATGTGGCCTGCAAATATTATTTTCCCATTCTGTAGGTTGCCTTTTCATTCTGTTGGTTGTTTCCTTTGCTGCAAGGAAATTTTTAGTTTGATGTAGTCCCATTTGTTTATTTTTGCTTTCACTGTCTGTGCTTCTGGTGTCATATCTAAGAAATTATTGCTGTGACCAATGTCTAGGAAGTTTTTTCTATGTTTCCTTCTAGGAGTTTTACAGGAGATCATATGTTTCAGTATTTAATCCATTTTGAGTTAATTTTTGTATATGGTACAATTTTATTATTTTGCATGTGGGTATACAGTTTACCCCACACCATTTATTGAAGAGGCTGTCTTTTACCCATTGTGCATTTTGGCACCCTTGTCGAAGATTAGTTGAACATATACACAGAAGTTTACTTCTAGCTATCTATTCCATTCTATTGGTCTATGTGCCTGTTTTTATGACAGTGCCACATTATTTTGATTACTACAGCTTTTTAATATCTTTTTAGATCAGGAAGTGTGGTGCTGTCGCAACAGGTGTATAAAAAGGTGCTCAACATCACTAAACATTGGGGAAATGCAAATCAAAACCACACTGAGATATCACGTCACACCTGTCAAAATAAGTCTTAGCAATAGACAAGAGATAGCAAGTATTGGCAAGGATATGGAAAACAGGGAAACCTCGTATTTTGTCGAGGGAACGTAAATTAGTACAGCCACTACGGGAAACATAGGTGGTCCCTCAAAAAAAATAAAAAGAAAACTACTGTATAATCCAGCAATCCCAACTTCTGGGTATATACTCAAAAGGAATGAAATCAGTATCTCCAAGAGATATCTGTACTTCTCTATGCCCAAGATCATGGCAAAGATGACTGCAGCATTCTTCATAATAGCCAAGATATGAAAAACAATCTAGCTATCCATTCATGGAGAAATAGATAAAGAAATTATGGTACACACACACGTACACACACAATGAAATATTATTTATCCTTAAAATAATCCTGCCATTTGCTACTACATGGAAGAATTTGGTGGACATTATACTAAGTAAAATAAGCCAAGTACAGAAAAACAAGTACTCCATGGTCTCACTTATATGTGGAATCCAAAAAAGAAAAAAAAAAAAAAGAGTCAAACTCATAGAAGCAGGGAGTGACCTGTGGTTGGAAAGGGTCAAGAGTGGGGGAAATGAGGAGATGTTGGTCAAAGTGTACAAAGCTTTAGTTCCAAGATGAATAGATTCTGGGATCTAACTACAGCGTGGTGATTATAGTTAATGACACTGCATTGTTTACTGGAAATTTGCTAAAAGAGTAGATTTTAAGTGTCCTCACCACACTCACACACAATGGTAACTAATTGTGATGATAGACAGGTAAATTAGTTTGATTATGGTAAGAATTTTGCAATGTATACGTATATCACATCATCATGTTGTACACCTTGAATATATATAATTTTTGTCGATTATACTTCAATAAGGCTAGGGAGAAAAAAAAATCCTAAAATCTCTGATGATGGAAACTACGCCACCGGAGTCCTGCCTGCTGCTTACCTATATTTGAGAGAAGCATGAAGGGTTAACTTTGTGGGCAGCTAATAGAATTTGGCTGTCACATTTTCTACACACAATCCCTCCACAGAGATCATTTCGGCACATGCATTCAGGTGTTCCGGGAGGTGTGCCCAGCATGTATGCCCAGAGGTAAGGCCATCTGCCCCAAGGCTGGTCTCACCTGCCAAAGGGCCAGACTCCTCAGCCTCACAGACTGCACGGAGGCCTCCTGCTCCTTCTCTCTGTCTGGAAGCCATCTCATAAAGGCAAGGCAGTAATTATTTACTCTGCTATTCACACAACATTAGCCATTCGCCTCCACTCTCCAAGCGCTCTGCAGACATTAACCCCTTCAGATCCCGCTGCAAAACACGATGGTGAGTTCAGGAAGCATTCACTAAATTAACAGTTCACTGACTGAGTCACACTCTGTGCCCCTCAGTGTACAATCAGATACACTGAAGTGTGAAAGTCACTTGCTGCCAGTGTTGTGACAGGTTGCAGGGAACCACAAAAGCAGGTGAAAGATACCTAGCTGAATAAAATACATATTTTATTCATTTATGCCATAAATATACATTGCCTGCCTACTATGTGTCAGGCACATATTTGTCAAAGGCTGGTGTAGAGATTGACTCCCAGGTAAGGTACACAGCTACCATTTCCTTTTATAATTTATTATTCACTTATTTGAAACTTTAAAGTCAGGATACAGTCCAGAGGAAGTTTGGAAATCAGATTGATAAAACAAACGCAATACTTGGAAGAAAGACTGTGTCTACAACTGACATGCATAATCTCAGGCTCGCTGCAAAAAAAGAAAATACGTAAATAAATAAATAAAAATGAGAACAAACAGCAAAAAAAAAAAAAAAAAAAAATCCAACTCACTCATATCAGTTGACACTTCCCACAGTGCACTGCACAGTCAATTTGTGTAGACATGCTCAAAAGGGCTCTTTTCATTTGCAACGGTGAATTGTAGCACACTGCATTTCATTCATGTAATTAAGCGAACATGTCAAAACAATTACCTCTTATATAGATAGGGACTAGCAACATATTTCTTTCCTTTTTAAGTTTCCTTTGTGCAGAGTGATCAAGAAAGCTGTTAGCAGAATGTGAGGACCCCATTTCAATTTGGTTTTCCCTTAAAAAGGCCACCATGTCATTCTATGCCTGGAGACCTCAGCGTCTGCAGTCTTAACCCACTGATATTGCACGAGGGGAGAACTGATGTCAGGGACGTGCATGCTGCCAGGTGTATGAGCTACAGGAGAGCAATTTGGCAAACAATCCAGGGTAGCGTATGGAACAATTCTTTATAAATGAACACATGCTGTTGGTGGCTGGAACGTAAAGGCATCTTGCAAGAGTACGAAATTTTAAAAAGCTGCCAAGTCAGGTTGAGGCTTTTGACACTGGAGCTAAGAATGCTACAACAATTTATTACCATAGGAAGCATCCGCCACTCTAGGTGTGTGTTTGTTATAAATCACTCTGCTTCTTTCTTTTCTCCTACAGTTAATATATTTTCCTCCAGCAAATAGTATTTGTTGTGCATTACCAGCTATGTTCGGCTGTTAATATTTGTGTCTATAGTTAGCATTTTTATTCAGCTAATATTTTCATTCAGTGACACTCACCAAGCGTCAGTTTGATTCTCATCATATTTGCTAGAAATGTTTTCTTCCATTAATGTGCGTTTCTCCCTTTAAGGTTCTTATTTGCTAGGTATTTATAAGCCGTAAGGACCGTCAGCTTCAGCTAGCATTACAAGAAATTCTGATCACTTGCTGCGAAGTGCTCTGAGTTAGTGGCTCCTCCCCAGATGAAACATCTATCCGGGCCACAGTCTTTGGCACCTTTAAAATGGGAGTCATAAAGGTATCAAGATAGGTGCGCCCAGTGCAGGACTTATTTGTAGCAGCTGAAGGAAAGTACAAATGTTTAGGGTATTAAAATAAAAAAAAGGAAGAACTAGAAACAATGGGATGGGAATTCCAGAGAAATAGATGTAATCGAACATGTAATAGGGAGAAAGAAAACTATTACAGGAAAGCTATACAAAGATAGCATTTGCTGCCTTGGGAAATGACAGGCTTACTCTCACCGAAGACTTTAGAGAAGGGGGTCTCAACATTTTCGCTGGGCCCCAACCCAGAGTTTTAGATTCATTCTGCCTGGGGTAGGCCTAAACTTTTGCAGTGTTAAGGAGTTCTCAGGTGATGTTGTCAGATCTAGGGCCACACGTTAGAATGACTGACAAAGGACAAGCAAAGAAAGCAATGTACCTCCTTCCACCTCTTCCTCCCCTGATGCTTTTTCTGCTCTTTTCTCCAGTGGCTTTTGTTTCTTCAGTGCCCTGCGCCAAAGCCAGAGACCCAAAAAGTTGACATTGAGGTCCGTGCTGAGACTGGTAGGGAGGGAGTCAAGTCTGAGTAGGGCAGGTCGTGAAGTGGGAAAGGTGGACAGGACACAGGGGCATATTTGCAGCAATATGTAAGCAAAAGGAAAGGATTCTGTTTTCTTTTATACCCTCTGCAAGCCCTGTGACATCTTTAAAAAATAAAATAAAATAAAATAAAATAAAATAAAATCCTTGTAGTCACATAAGATCCATTACTAGGTAACAATGCCTGCCCCTTATCCCTACTTTGCCTAGTGCATTTCTCCATGTTATTACATGAAGAGTAAAAGCTCAGCGCAGTGCTGGCCCCACCCTCAATGCCGTCTATTATTAGGGCATTTCTCTAGCCCTTCTTTAAGCCCTCTTACTATTGAAGGTATTCCTGCTCCAGCTGGATGTCTTACTGTGAGCTTGGCAGAAGGCTTTCTCCGATTAGATGAGAGATGGCTGCGGAAGGCCTTGCCACTTTTAAGATTATTTG
The DNA here is from genome assembly GCF_037993035.2 of Macaca fascicularis. Taxonomy (NCBI): domain Eukaryota; kingdom Metazoa; phylum Chordata; class Mammalia; order Primates; family Cercopithecidae; genus Macaca; species Macaca fascicularis. The sequence goes on along the minus strand of NC_088388.1, from coordinate 126,012,978 downwards.
CTTCCATGCCAGGACAAAAACTCAGTGTATCAAGGAGGCGACTGCTAGGCTGTCAGCGGGGACCCAGGAAGTTGACTTAGATATCCACACATTTATGGAGCTGCCGGGGTGACCAAATTGGGTTGAAATAGGCAGAATCTTTGAACGCCGCTTCAAAATGCTTTGTATTATTGAAGCTTTCACAGTCAGTCTCTTTCTGTTTTTTGTACTTTCCACAATCGCTTCTTGGAGACTGGTCCTGGGACTACTGAAGTGAGAAGTTATCCCCAAAGCCAAGCTGGGATTCCGCCAAGCCCGGTCCATGGGAAACAACACGGTGCCAGATGGGAGGCCTGAGAGAGGCCTTGTGCGAAATCCAGGGACTCACAAAAGAGAAGGCGCAGGGCTGGTGGCCGGCTGCCTTCTGAAGGGTGCATTCTGGCATTCTGGCAAGTACAATTGCGGAACTCACCCTGAGCTCCAGATGACATTAGAAAGCTGTCAGCCTCTGGCAGACTCTACTTGGATTTGAGCTTCATGAGAGCACCGTCCCCCCTTTCTCACCAGTGTCCAGCACCTCCAACTCCGCCCACACCCAAGCCCCATTATCATGTACCTATTGTGATTCTGCAGAGCCCTAGCTAAAAGGATCATCCTTGCCCCAGAGTAGGAATTCAGGGAGCTGTGATCCTCTTTCTCTTCTGAGCACCTGTTGCCCAGAAGAGAATGGTGATTGGTCATCTGGGAGGAGTAGCAGAGTTATCTGGACATTGGCCCCTTGCCTGTCATCCTCAGACACTTGCTGGGGTTTAATAAAACTGGTGTGATTCTTCAGGCACTGCATCCCTTGGGTTTTTTCTTTGTGTTCTATTTTGCATTTCTCAGTTGGTTGACATCCCTCAGCTGTCAAAATCATTTTTTTGAGGCTGTTAGGAAATCTGTGTATGAAGCCTCTAGGCATATGCATTCTGTTTATCAAAGAAGAGCGGATCTACTGGAGGTACCAGGAAGAATCGTTTTCAGCAAGAACTCCAAGGGAGGAGGGATGGGAAAATGGTTCTGAGGACAGCAACATGAGCTGGGAAAATCTTGCTTCTATTCAGGATGATACTGATCTCCAGATTTCATAGAATTCATTGAAGGAATGTGGTGAGCAAACATGAACCTGAGATGAGAGCTGTCCCTTTCTTCCCAATTCTGATAGTGGCAGTCATTTAGGTTCACATATTTCAGCAAGCTGATTGTTTTCCATCTGTTGGGATTAAGACATTTATTCTGCTGTAGTGGGAAAAGTATGCTTTGTGCACAAGCTGCAGCATTGTTTAAACCTCAGTTCTGATTCTGGCTGTACTGCTTACTAGTTGAGTGATTTTGAGCAGGTCCTACTACCTCAGTATGCCTCACTTTTCTCATCTGTCAAAGGGAGAAAGTCATGCCTAACACCACAGGGTTCTTGAGGCGTAAGTGAAGCCACATGGTAAAATGACTATATGTCTGCTAAAAACTTAAAAACTGCTGGATTCTTCCTGCCTGCCCCCTGCCTCTTTATTGCACAGGAGAAAGGAATTCACCCTCTATATATATGCTTCCCAGCTCACTGCCTTTTCCTCAGACTAAGAAAATGCATATCCTATGTCCGTATCTGGTAGAAAAGCATTTGGCTACAAATAATGGAAACCCCAATTTAGTGTCTTAAGCAAATAGAAATCTCATTTCCTCACATAGTAATCTGGATGAGGATTTTGCTGGCATTGGTTCAGAAGCTCCACAGGTCAGGGCTGCTGTCTCTGTGATTCCTGTCATCTTTCCTCTATGGGGAAAGACTGTGATTGCATCTTCAAATACAGCATTCACCTTCAGACGAAAGCAGAGTGGTGGTAGCTGTGCCTTTCCTTTTTACTGGGAGAGCTAAAAGTCTTCCCACTGCCCCCAGGAGACTTTGACTAGAATTTCATACATCAGGGCGGTGTTAAAGGACTAAGCCATCTCTAGCTGCAAGAGAGTCTGGGGAATGTTGCATTTAATTTCCCCACCTCTGTATTGTAGGAGAAAACGGAGAAGGAGTTGAGAAATGTAGTATCAACGAATAAACAGGGTCTGCCACAATACCCAGCAGAAATGAAGTTTGTATTTTCTCTGGTCTAGTTCAGTATAGCAGTATTGTCTAATAGCTAAGTATATAGCCACAAGTATAGGAGACTGGGAAACTTCATGGAATCTAGCTGCAACAAATATGGTTATTGGTCATGGAAGGAGAAGCTACTGCCAAGAATAGAGGTTAATCATATTATACCAAAAGTGTCATCTGCTTTTCATTTCCTTCCCACTGGAGGATCATTTCAGTAGCAATAGTATTATGGGCTGAATGTTTGTGTCTCCCCAAAATGCACATGCTGAAATCTTAGCTCCCAAAGTGATAATATTAGAAGGTGAGATTTTTGGCAGGTGATTTAGGTCTTGGGGGTGGAGCCCTCATAAATGGGATTAATTTTCTTATAAAAGAGACCCCAGAGAGCTTTCTAACACAGTTTCTGCCTTGTGAGGACCCAGTGAGATGACAGACAGCTACCTGTGAAGCAGGAAGTGGACCCTCATCTGAAATCATCTCTGCTGGCTCTTTGACCTTGAACTTCCCAGCTTCCAGCACTGTGAGAAGTAAATGTTTATTGGTGAAACCACCCAGTCTACGGCATTCTGTTAGAGCAGACTAAACTGACTAAAACAAGTAACAAACATTTATTGCATTTTGACTACATGCAGATACTGTGCTTAGCGTTTTAAACACTAACAACACTTTAAGTGTTGTTTTATGTAATTCCTCAAAACTAGACATCGATACCCACCTGAAGGAGTTTGAAACAGAGCCTTGCAGAGTGGGAGGCTAAACGAGAACGCAGAACACATATTAGAAAGACAGGCAGAGCATATTGAAGTAAACAAGCCTCGTAAATAATTGAGTGGTAAGGAGTTGAGGTGGGTGGGGGTATAGGGGGAGGGAGAGCTGAGAGAGACAGGGGAGCAAGAGTACTGAATTTACATTAGACAGACCTGGGTTATCATTTGATTCTGCTATGTATTTCAATGGGCAAGGCACTTATTACCTATCCTCTCTGAACTTCTATGTCCTCATCAATAATAATAGTGCCTGTGTCATAGGGTTTCTGTAAACATAAAAAATAATAGCAAATATTTGAATAGCACATTTTATGCTCTGTTCGAAACACTGCCGAACAACACACAGACACACACACACACATACCCACATACCACGTACTCTCTACAAGGAACTTTTATCCTCACTTACAAACAAGAAAACTGGCATAAAGATTGTAATATCTCAGGAGTCGGGATCCATGGATCACACTATGCAATTGCTGTGCTACACTGGTGATATAAAATCGAATCTTTATGAAGTGTGCCTGTAAAACATTGGCCCACACCGTACTCAGTAGGTGCTGTCCTCTTTCTTACTATCATCAGTTTTATTTTCTCTGAGTGATCTTTGTGCAAATATCTTTATATTTGTGGTTCTCAAATATAAAGAGATCCCAGGGATGATCCCCCTCACCCTACCCTGAGGGATACACACACACACACACACACACACACACACACACACACACACACACACATATATATTTGAGATAGTCTAACTCTATTGCCCAGGTTGGAGTACAGTGGTACGATCTTGACTCACTGTAACCTCCCTCTCCCGGGTTCAAGCAATTCTCATGCCTCAGCCTCCTAAGTAGCTGAGATTACAGGTACCCACCACCACCCCCAGCTAATTTTTGTATTTTTAGTAGAGAAAGGGTTTCACCATGTTGGCCAGGCTGGTCTCAAACTCCTGACCTCAACTGATCCACCCACCTCAGCCTCCCAAAGTGCCGGGATTACAGGCGTGAACCACTGCACCTAGCCTACCCTGATGGATATTTGGAAAGGTCTGGAAAAGTTTTTGGCTCACACAATGGGGAGGAGAGACGATTTGCATTCCTGGTGTCTAGTGAGTCGAGACCAGGGATTATCAGATGCTGCTAAGCATCCAGCGATGCACAAGACAGCCCCCACAGCAAGGATTTATCCAACACCAAAGGTCCGTAGTGCCGAGGCTAAGAAGCTGCTACAGACAAAGAACCATTTGCAGAGAGTGATCAGAATGACGGCCTCAGGAAGTAACCACTGCAAGAAGACTATATGGAGTAATCTGAAAGGAGCAGGCTCCAGGCAGGCCAGACAGAGGCTATCCCCTTAGGGTTGAGGGTATAACTAGGGAAAGAAATCGGAAACTGTGGGCAAAGTGCTCTGTGAAACTTACACTTTATGGGACAGGTTTATGCCTAAATTAAATGTATAGTAAAATATATGTTGTCCGTAGGCCTCAGCGTTGGCGTGTACTTTCTCATAAAATCCTTTCACGTATGTTCATAAACTCTAGGTAGCTTTAAAGATAACTCTCTGAAATGGGTTGATCCTTTCTGACTCTTAAGCATCAAGATTTTGGTGCTCAGATGGGAAAAACCATGTAACTAACGCTGTTTATGAGGCCCCCTTTAGCAAGGTGTTTTCAGTCTGGGTTTTCTATATGCCACATAAGACTTAGAGTGGTCCTAACTAAACAGGCAGTGATCCTGGAGGCTAGCCTGGAAACTATTTTTGGAGGTGGGAGCTGGGAAATGTTAGACGTCTCTTTCTGCCTCTGACTTAGCCTTGACTTCCAGTACCTGGCTCAATCTTAATTATAACAAGCACAACAATAGCAACTAACAGCACTGATGGAATGCTTATGTACTGGACACTGTGATAGTCTTTATATGAGATTGCTCATTTAATCTTCACAACCAATCTATTGGTAAGTACTATTATTATCCTTGTTTTACACACGGGGAAGTGAAACAGAGAGGTTAAATAACTTGCCCAAGATCACATTTGTGATATGTGTTAGAACCTTGATAGGAAATTGAACAATTCCAATGGCAGAAACCATGTTCTTAGACATAACTTTGCATTCCCTCCCTCTGAACTTCTAGACTACTTTGTTAGTTGGGGCTGTGCTGGGTACAGCACAAACATTTGTGGGGCTACCTGCTCCTTCCAATGTCAGTGACAAAAGCCCTCAAAGAGTGGATCTGCATCAGCCCTGGGACCAATCCACAGTATTCTGTCTCTCAAGGACAGGATCACGTGATTAAGTATGAACCCCCGAACCTCATTTCCATCCATAACAAAGCAATGAGTTGATCTCACCCTAGACAATCCTTTAACATTTTGAACCTGTACCAACTTTTGTGGGACTGAATTCCTCAAGTTTACTTCATCCCATGCACTACATTTTCCTTGTACTACTAAACTGCCTCTTCATTGCTTCAGAGGGGCCTCTAGTTCTTCTCCAGCCAAGAAGCCTCGTCAACAGTTCCCATATAACTATTTCCGTACCCTTCTTGTAGAACACATTTCTTCTCATTGTCAATCTTTCTACCTCCTTGATCACTGAAGTGGCCCTTCTCTGATTGTACTCAATTCTGTTTCAGAAAATGCCTGAAGACCCAGAGGAAATGAGGAGCACTCAGTCAGTCAGCGTCATAGGCATCAGCTGCCTCTGTTTAATCAAATCCACCCCTCTTCAGGATGTTTTCACTAACACCTGCTATAGGAAAGCATGGGGTCGGAAACACTTGAAAGAATTGCATAAGCTTCTACGTCTATTTCTACAACAAAGAGAAGAAAAAGGTGGGAGATTGTCTATGAGGACCTGAGACAGACAGAGAATGAGACTTGGGGAAACCACTGCATATCTGTATTCAGTTCTGGATTCTGATAACTGGGATTCTACCTTATTTCTCAAACCCAAGCCATTCCCAGCTCCTCACCCAACACCTTGCATCTAGTTATAAAGGCTATTGGCTTTTTGCCTTTTGAGCACTGTACCTGATTCTGTGTTGCTATAACCTCCCTAATTGCCCTGTCTCTATGGGTCTGGGTCCTTTCCTTGCTTAATTTTCAATTTCTTTTCTGGGGACTGAGTTCCTCCCTTAAACCACTGCTAAAGATGATTTGCTTGGTCAAACCTTAGTCCATCTTCTGAAACTTCTTCTAGGTCCTCTGTGTATTTCCTTATAAAATCCAACTTTAACAAACAACCTAAGTCAATTTAGTAAGATCCTCCCACCCACCTTTTCGGATCATCCTCGGTACCCACTCGGTTCTTCATTCTCCACCGTCCCCCCGGCCCACGTGACATCTGGTCACTCTGACCTATCTCCAGCAAGAATTCCGTTTGGTCAGCTTAAGCAGAACCCACTTACCTCAGCTGCTTCCTCTTCATGATGTTATAAATAAATGATGCTCCTTGGTTATAAATTTCTCTCTGCCAATGTTACGTTGGAGTTGAGCCTGGTCTTTCCTTTCCACTTACAAAATCCCATTGCAGTCGTCCCTGTACTTATCACAGTGATCCGGAATAGAGCGTGCCTTACTGTGCTTCAGCAAGTATCACTGAGTGGTTTTTTTTTCTTTAACACCACATCTCATTGGCTGGAGAGGAGTAGGATGGTGCCAGGTACCAGACTTTCTCACTTGTTGACTTCTGAATGCTGCCCATTTCAGAAGTCCCTTATCACAGGCTGAGACTCACTGTTACCCAGCCCTAGGCCAGTTCTGCACTGGGCTTGTTACTGAGGCCTTGGCCAGAAGAATGCTCGGCTGTAGTCTGACCTTAGGGCACAGAGCTCTGTCTGCTGCACCGACCTTCTTCCCCCGGCAGCTGTCTCACCAAGTGGGTGGATCTGACTTTAGGTCTCAAAACATCTGTTAACTACTCCCCTAAATAGACCAATCTCATCCATGTTCCGAGATTAGGTGGAACAAAGGAATTTAAAACCCAGAGTAGTGAGAGGGACAGGGGTATTTTTTGGAGGTTTTGAAGAAGGCTCAGTGTCCATTAGGGGTTTGGGATATTTTTCCAACATTTTGGCCTATGTTCTATCAGCTTCTGTTGTATCTACATTTATTTTTGTGTCTGTAGCTTTCATTTGTGTGAGGGGTACATTCAGCTCTAAAAATAACTAGTTTTGGAGTGTGAAAGGCCCAGAGTTGGGCATAGAAGACAAAATGTGTAGGTCATGCTGTTAAACGAACCATAAACTCAAGGAGAAGTATTTAATTATTAGCATGAAATTATTTTGTGTAGTTGTTATTGTTGCTTGAATCTTTAAAAAAGGCAATGACTTTGTGCCATCTCATTCTATTTGTCAACAATTCTAATTATTAGAAAGCTCACCTTTAGTTAGTTGACATTAGCCTCTCTATAACGTTTAGTCGTTGCTTCTACATCTGCTGGTTGAAATAACACAAAACAAATATGCTACTAAGTCTCCAAGACAAAGTCTTCAAGTATTGGAAAATAAATCTTGATACCCTTAACGTGTTTTTTTTTTTTTCCTTTCCAAATCAGATTTCCTTTCCTTGCAACATTCTAGTCATTAATATCATCCAATTAAAACCTCAGGGATGGATATGAAATGGTATCCTTTGTCTTGTGGGAAAGCATGCCATTGTTTGGTTTTGTTTTGTCTCCTTGCTAGCAAGCTGACATAATGAGGCTGGTAGAGTCAAGAAAGATGCTGAGTGTGGGTACAGACCTGCTTAGAAGGATGTAGGGAAATTCTGGGTGGCTCATCCTTAGTTGACAAACTTGGGCTGTAACTCTCTGCACAATTTAAAATTGGAATGCATCTAGTGAGCAGCAATAAAGAATGTCCTATGGCAAGAAGGTCACTTGAGGGGCAAACTCTAAGTGGCAGGTCAGTGTGCCAGTTGATGGGGCTTTGAGAAGCAACAAGAGCTTCATACACACATATCTAGGTTTCCAGCATCTGATCACCTCTAATAAAAGACACTTGGCAGAACATTACATTAACAAAATAACATTAACAAAATAATAATAATAATGAAAAGAATAATAAAATGAATAACAACAAACAAGTATTGGGTCCTTATGATGAGTTAGGCAATGAATGAAGCTATTACATGCTTTCACTTCCTTTAGATTCATAAGCACTGTAATAATTCACATTTTATAAAGAAGGAAATGGACACTTACAGAGATCAGTAAATCAGTATGAGCAGGATTCCATCTCAGTTTTTCTGACCTCCAATCCCTTAATCTTAACATTTGCACCATAGTGGTTTTGTCACTTTCCAGAATTTAGGACAGATCTCTGATTTTTAAAAGCTGAAGTATTACATGAGTCAAGCAGACATGTTTAAAAGAAGGTAATCAAGGCAGAAGCTCAGTTCAAAAGATCAGAGCTAAGGCATGGGTACAAGTGATGTCTACGCAGATTACCAGTGCTCCCTGTGTATCACTTCTGACCGCGACCTTATCGACAGGGAAGAAGACCTGAAGAGGATATACTTAGAATCCTGTTAGTGGTGGCAGGCCCCCCAGGCACAGCATGCCTTTGGTCAAGGCTGAGGTGTCTTGGGTGTATTACTTGCATCTGCCCAGATCAGAATTAAATCAGGAGCCCAATGGTTTATCTGACTCGACAGCCAAAGCACACTATCAAGCTGAGCGGCAGGGAGCTGGCAGAGAGCAAATAAAAGGGAACAGGGCAGGGGACTGACCTGCATTGGAATATAGACATCTAGGGTGAAAGCATCTTGATCTCCTGCCCTCCTATTTTCTCCTAAAAATAAGAGAATAGAGACTGCATCATGATGCTTCTCTCTGTGTCATCATTATCCTCAGGGGCATCTAGTTTTGCAGTTTTATCTGGACATTTTTCACTTTCTTCCACAAATTTCATTTTAAAACTCTTTGGTCAGGTCAGCAACTCTCCTCCCATGTCTCCTGTGATGTGAACACCGTCTCTTGCCAGGAACCCTTTGTTCTGGAAAGCTGTGGTCCAGAAAAACAAATCTTGCTTTGACACCATCTATACAGCCAGCTGTTCCCCACTCATATCTTATTTTCCCTGCCAAATTGACAGCTTCCAATTGGAAATGGAGTAGAAAAAGCAACACTTACTATCCAGTTATTTTCTTTTTTAAAAAAATTGTATATCCAGAACTCCAAAATTACTAAAGATACATATAATCAGTTTTGCTCTGATTGCATCATTTAGTCTCATGTTAACCAGGAGAAAGGTAAAAGTCAATGAATTTTATGTGTTTTGGAAAACTATCTATTTCTGATTCTTCTTGAATATCTACCCTGGAATCATGAGAAGCCTGCCATGCCACCCTTCCTTATAGTCATCCCTCTCTCCTGAAGTATAGAGATTGACTATTCTAATTATTCTTTTCCTGTTGGGAGATAATAAAGAACACTGCCTTGTGCCCTTGTGCTAGTATTTGTACACCATTTAAACCGTCCTGTGAAGCACAGGGCATTTCTTCCCAAAGACTGAAGATCTACATGCTTACCATTAAGTATGAAATAGTTCCATAAGGTAGTTCTTCTTAGTTCTTCTTCTTACTAAGGTTTGAGATAGTACATGGGATGGAATACAAATGGACATGGAGAATGAGAGAGGGGAGTCTAATTTGACGACTATATAGGTGTAGATATAAATATAAACATAGAGAGAGAAAAAGAGAGGGAGAAAAGAAACCCAGCCTGTTATCCTTGGGAGACAATCAAAAATCTAGCTTTGCTGGGAAACTTTGTATTAAACAATAGCCAGGAATCAAGCTTGGTTATAACGCATACCTATACACGACTTTTCAATCTTGCATGCTAGTTGACATGTGTAGACTTTGGGATGTGTGATAGCTTATGAGTACAAGACATGCTTGATGGAAGTCATGTTTTATAAAGACTTTCTCAGGGATTATTTTAGTCTTTAAGGCAGCTATAACAAAATACCATAGACTAGGTAGCGTATAAACAACAAAACTTTCTTCCTCACAGTTCTGGAGGCTGAGAAGTCCTAGATCAAGGTACAAGCGGATTTGGCATCAGGTAAGGGCATCTTCCTCATAGACAGCTGTCTTCTCACTATAACCTCACGTGATGGAAGGGTGGAGGACTCTCTCTAGACCTCTTTCATAAGGGAACTAATCCCATTTATGAAGACTCCACCTTCATGACCTAATCCCCTCCCAAAGGTGCCACCTCTTAAAGCCATCACCTTGGGAATTAGGATATCAATATACCAACTTTGAGGGAGGGACAAAAACATTCAGAGCACAGCAGAGATTATATAGGTTTAGGTTGCAAATCTAGGGAATGGATGGAAAGAAAGAAAATACAAGGAGTTATCACACTACTTCAGTGAGACTTTGCATCTAGAACAGGAACTGGATACACAGTGTCGAGTAAAAGATGGGAGATGGTAAATGTGACTTAGTGTTCATTACTTCTCAGTACCTATGGGAAGACATACAAAAAGGTATAGGAATGCTTCTGTTTAACCTGGGAGCTGTCCCTCCATTTTCTCAATGGGAAAACAAAGACATTGAGGATGCAAACTCCCTTTGTAAACTCTAAGATGAAGAGAATACTGTCCAGTTCTTGAGCTTCTGTGTTGAGCCCAGGGCTATAGTCAAACAAGCATATTGCCAATTTCTTTTGGCAGTGCGGGGAAGTTGTAATTATTCCTGTATTTAGTCTCTGATCTGTGTTCTGTTGACCTCCACTGGTATCACAATGGAGGAAGGCTGTAGGTGCTTTCTGCTTTCCCAGAAATGAGGCATTGTATGTCAGCCCACCATACAAGGGACGTTTACCTAAGCCATCATATTTGATGGGAACAAACCAGCATCTTACTGGGGCGTTTAATTCCCAAGAGCTGATTCCAAGTACTGGGGTCTCACTCTGGTTTATTCATCCACAGCACACCAGAGCTGAACAAATGGACCAAAAGCTTCTGGGGCTTAGTAGGATTTACAAGCAATTACTGAAATTCTGAAGGCAGCACGTGCTATAGGAGAACGCCTTACTGAAGAATGCGAAGTTGCTGCAGGAGCTCCTGGAGATTGTGCTCCTCCCATGTGAGCACTTGAGGCAGCTCAGGGAAGAGGCATGAAAAGGCCAGTCATTCACACGATCATCCACTCAGCTAAGGCTTCTGCTGTTCTGAGCCCCGCTCTGAAAATTGGACGTTTATTGTGTAATTTTTTGACACTTCAACTTATACCAGGTGGTTCCTAGAAAATACAAAATAAAACTGCCTGGAAATCAGTTTCTTTTCTATGAACTGTGTTAGATGTTGTTGTTTCGTTTTGCTTTGTTTTAAGAGAAGCAGCGTCTTCTGTCAGGGAGACAGTGATGCAAATGGTTAAAAGCACAAGTCTTGTATAGTCAGTCAGACCTAAATTCTAATACTCTCTCAGTCAGTATTCCAACTGGGGACACTGAATAAACAAATGAGTTGCTTAGCCTCAGTTTCCCCATCTGTACAATGGAAATAGTGACTTCCAATTTTTGTAAGCATTAAATGAAGTGATGTATGTAAATCACCTAGTACACTTGAACATAAAATTTGGCAGGTTTGCCCACACAGGGACAAGAACTGCGGGACAACTGTGGGCCTCCCTATTTTAGGAGCTGACATTGAAAATCTTTTCCATATAGGCAAAGTCCAGAATGTGGGTTCTCTGAGCCAAAAAGATATGAAAATAGAAAAGCAGAAGGAAGAATGGAGTGTGCAAACTCACCCATCTGTCCAGTTACTCCTTTCAGGGAGTGAAATGCGTAAAGTAGGAAAGACTAGAAGTAATGCTAATGGATGTGCCCTCCGCCTCCTGCAAGGAAGGAATCATCAAGAGTAAGAAATGTGTCCATCCCAAATAATAATGTATATAAGTTGTTAGATAATTTTTCACTTAGCATCATCTATATTTTTCCACATCATTACATTTTTTGTAAATATTATTTCTAATGGATGCAGACAGTCTAACATGTGGATGATTTATTTAGCCATTCCCCTACTATTGGACATTTAATTTGTTTCTAGTGTTTTGCTGTGATAAACAACACTTTCCTAAATATCTTTACATATAAATCTTTGTCTGAGTCTCTGATCATTTCCTTAGGACAAATTTATATGAGTGGAATTACTATATTAAAAATGATTTTAGGATTCTCACTACATTTTGCAACATATGGCAAAAACAAAAGTACAAGTTACATTTTCAGTAGCAGTTAATGCCGTTGCTAGTCTCACAAGCTTTTTCCCAGAACTAAATATTATTTTTTAAAGAACTAAAATTGTATTTGAAATAAGTATCTTATTGCCATTTAAATCTGTATTTGAGTCAGTAATTTTCGTCTTATGTTCAGATATGAGCAATTTATACCTTTTTTTTTTCTTTTGAAACAAAGTCTCATTCTGTTGCCCAGGCTAAAGGGCAGTGGAATGATCTCAGCTGACTGTAGCCTCTGCCTTCCGGGATCACGTAATCCTCCCATCTCAGTCTCAGGAGTAGCTGGGACTACAGACGCATGCCACTACATCCAGCTAATTTTTGTATTTTTTGTAGGGGTGAGGTTTCGCCATGTTTCCCAGGCTGGTTTCGAACTACTGGGCTCAAGCTATCTGCCTGTCTCAGCCTCCCAAAGTGCTGGGATTACAGGAGCTAGCCACAGAACCCAGTGGCAATTTATCTTTTATGTATGTGTATCGATATCCTTTGCCCAAATATTTGAGTGCTGGGGTTTGAGTTTGTTTGAGTTTATTGTTACAAAAGTTTTGAATGTGTTAACTGGGATTTTGACAAGTGGAGAAGTCAGGATAGGGCAGTAATACCAAGCTTGCTATAATTGCAAAGTTTTAATAATGAAAACATTATGAGCAGAAGTATACTTATAGAAGACTTCAAGTAATATATGAGTATAACAGGTAGTTCAGCTGGATAAGTATCCATATGAGAATGCACTAAGAATTCAGATTTTAAATGTGCTTGGAACAATAGTGCTTTTGAAATGTCACATTAAAAAACTGGAACTTCTTTCAGTGATTGGTGAGAAAACACTAAAACTCATCTGAGCTAATTCAGTGTTTTTATTTCTGTTTAAAATTTTTTTTTAATTTTTTTTAACTCTGGCTATATATTAAAACTGAAAATACCAAGGCTCAAGTCCCACTCTAAACCAATTAAATCAGAATCTTTAGGAATGGAAACTTGCATTGGTAAACCAGGAATGAAAACAAATACTTGGGCCGGGCATGATGGATCATGCCTGTAATCCCAGCACTTTGGGAGGCTGAGGCAGGTGGATCACCTGAGGTCAGGAGTTCGAGACCAGACTGGCCAACATGGTGAAACCCCGTCTCTACTGAAAATACAAAAAATTAGCCAGGCGTGATGGTAGGCACCTGCAATCCCAGTTACTCTGGAGACTGAAGCAGGAGAATCGCTTGAACCCAGGAGGCGGAGTTTGCAGTGAGCCAAGATCATGCCAATCAACTCCAGGCTGAGCAACCAGGAAAAACTCCGTCAAAGAAAAGGGAAGGGAAGGGAAGGGAAGGGAAGGGAAGGGAAGGGAAGGAAACAAGAGGTTGGAGGGATATTGTAGATCAAACCAAATCTACCTAACTAATAGCAGTCAGAGAAAGGGAAGAGAAAGAAAGGGGAGGTTTGGAGGGGGATGAAAGGGGAAAAGGAGGAACAGAATAGAACAGAACAGAGATCTATTAAAAGAAAGAAGGAGAAACTATGAGAAGATGAAATAGCTTAGGCGGGGAGTAGCAAGGGCCTGACTTAGGGCTATAGCAGTGGAAGGCAATGGAGGGAATGGATGCAAGAAGTCACGCAATAGACAATATGCTGATTTAGCCACAAGCTGAGAGAGAGGAAGGCAGGAGCACAATTTGAGGTTTGAGGGAGACAAAATGCACCAATGAGTAGTCACAAAGGTTTCTGTGAGGAGTTAATATGAAATTCATACAATGATTTTCAGGCCACGGTGAAAACTAAGGTAAGAATAGAAGCAAAGGAGAAGGATAACTATCGAAGATGACATAGATGTAGTACCTAGTACAATGTCTAAGACACAGAGGTGCTTAATGAATATTTGTTTAGAAAGAAAGAAAGAAAAGAGCAGTTGAGGACCGAGTCCCCTTTCAGTGGGTAGAAGGAAGAAGGCATACAGCTGGGGGGAAAAAAAAGGAATGATCAGAGGACACAAATGGGATGTAAAGGATGCTGAAGTAGCAGAGCCACTTAAGCCATGACAATAAGTATGACATGTTGAGCTTTACTTTCTGTATGTCCTTATTCTGTAAGCTTTACTTGGGGAGGAGATTCTATTTCCAAGCTCCTGTGAGTGTTTGCAGGATTCAATTTTTCATGGGCTGTTAAGCTAAGGTCCTCTTTTCTTGGCTAGATATTGGCCAAAGGGCACCCTCAGTTCCTTATTATGTGGTGTCTCTGGCTTGACAGCTTGCATCATCTAAGCGTTCAACCCCGTAAGATGAGGGAGCTGGCTAGCAACACAGAAGTTAAAATCTCTTCTTGTTACTAACTTGTTGACTTGTTACCGAATCATAGAAGTTCATTTTCCATCAAATTTTCCTAATCCTATTGGTTAGAAGAAGTCACTAGAAGAGTGTAGGCTGGCCTACACTCAAAGGCAGGGGAATACACAAGGGTGTGAATACAGAGATGCAGGATCACCAGGGCCATCTCAGTGGCTGCCTATAAGATAAGGATTGCAGTAGATAGGAATTCACTAATATTCTAAAAAGTACCCAAGTTTATTTATTTACTTTATTTCTAATCTTTTTTTAAAAAGTTATACTCTCTAGTTATGAATTTACTAATATTCTAAAAGGTATCCAAATTTATTTATTTACATCATTTCTAATCTTTTTTTAAAAAAGTTATACTCTCCATAAGGATTTTTTTAAGACTAACTCTCTGGAGATTAAAAAAATTTATAGTCACACACTGCATAACAACTTTCCATCAACAGTGGACCACATACACAACGGTGATCTCAAAAGATTATAAGGGAGCTGAAAAATTCCTATCATCTAGTGATGTTGCAGCCATCATAATATCATAGTGCAATGCATTGCTTACGTGTTTGTGGCGATGCTGGTGTAAACACACCTACTGTGCTGCTGGTCCTAATACTCAATAATAATAGTAAATGACTATGTTACTGACTTATGTATTTACTATACCATACTTCTATCATTATTTTAGAGTGTACTTCTACTTACAAAAAGCCAGCTGTGAAACAGCCTCTGGCTGGGCCTTCAGGAGGTTCCCAGAAGAAGGCATTGTTATCACAGATGACAGTTCCATGGGTGTTATGGTCCCTGAAGACCTTCCAGTGAGACAAGATGTGCCAATGGGACAAGATGTGGAGGTGGAAGTCAGTGATACTGATGGTTCTGACCTTGCATAGGTGTAGGCTAACATGTTTGTGTCCTGCTTTTTAACAAAAAGTTTAAGAAGTAAAAAATAAAATAAAATGTTTTAAAAATAAAAACAATCTTATAGAATAAGGATATACAGAAAGAAAATTATTTTTGTACAGCAATAGAACGTGTTTGTGTTTAAGCTAAATGGTATTTGAAAAATCAAAAAATTAAAAGCTTATGAAGTAGAAAACATTACAGTAAGCTAAGATTAATGTATTATTGAAGAAATACAAACAACGATTTATAATTTTAGTATAGCCTAAGTGTATAGTGTTTACAAAGTCTACAGTAGTGTACTGTAAAATGTCCTAGGCCTTCACATTCACTCACAACTCACTCACTGACTCACCCAAAACAACTTTCAGTCCCGCAATCTCCATTCATGGTGAGTGCCCTATACAGGTGCACTATTTTTTAACTTTTATATTATATTTTTACTGTACCTTTTTATGTTTAGATACATAAATACCATTATGTTACAATGGCCTACAATACTCAATACAGTGGCATTCTGTACAGGTTTGCAGCCTAAGAACAACAGCTGTATCATATAGCCTAAGTGCGTATCGGGCTATACTATGTAGATTTGTGAGGTACGCTCTATGATGTTTGCAAAACAATGAAATTGCCTAATGAGGCATTTCTCAGAATGTATTTCCTTTGTTAAGAGACATAAGACTATTTTTGTTTTGTTTTTGTTTTTGAGAGATGGAGTCTCGCCCTCTCACCCAGGCGGGAGTGCAAAGGCATGATCTCAGCTCACTGCAACCTCCACCTCCCAGGTTCAAGCAATTCTCCCTGCCTCAGCCTCCTGAGTAGCTGGAGATTACAGGTGCATGCCACCACATCTGGCTAATTTTTGTATTTTTAGTAGAGTCAGGATTTCACCATGTTGGTCAGACTGTTCTCAAACTCCCGACTTCGTGATCCACCCGCTTCAGCCTCCCAAAGCGTTGGGATTACAGGCATGAGCCATCAAGCCCGGCCCACAAAACCATTTTTGAAAGTAGGCTGGTATAGGTACAAATATCGGGAAAAAAGAAACATGGGTAAATAGAAAGGAATGAAGAAAAGATGAAAGACAGGAAGAAAAAAAGGAAAGGGATCATTTAAATGCTTGCTGCAATGCTATTGTGGGTAAAGATGAGATTTGGAGTCTGTTGGTGCTGGTCCTGTAAGACTCAAGTTGAGATTAAGTGAAGACGAAGGAGGTGGTGAATGTGAGAGTTCTTGGGTGTCATGTTGGTGATCAGGATGAACGCTGAGGCCATGGACTATAACAACAGCAAGTATAGAGGATCTACCTGTCCCACACACTGTGCTAAATGCTTCACACAAGAGTCACAACAATAATCATGGCACTCATCAACTATGTGATTAGCTTGTTTTAGGATGATATATAGATAGAATTTAATCCTCAAAAATAACTCTTTAATATTATGTTCATTACAAAAATGTGGAAATTAAAGACTTGAAAGTTGAAGTAACCCACTCAAGGTCGCAAAGCTAGAAAGTGGCATAGTAATGATGGTAATCTGGATCTTGGTATTATAAAACTCATTAATACTTTCAATTACCTTGCTGCAAGGCCCCAGTTGTTGAAAATAGGGTGGGAGGGAATTAAGAGTGTAGACCTAGAAGTCAAAGCATAAATTTAAAGAGAGCATACAGAGAAATGAGTGCATTTTAGAAGACAAAGAGGGAAGAAATTCAGGTGGCCTGATAAAAATGGTATATAGTTTTTTAAAATGGGAGAGAGAGAGAGACAAGTGGTGAATAGGGATAAGAGAAGCATGGTGTCATTTTTTTCATCTAGTGATTTGTTTAGCCTAATTTTAGCAGTTTAGGACAAACGGAGAAATAAAAGTTTTCATAGGGAGAGAGGGAAAAATAAATCTCATGGGCCACAGTACAATGAGGTGAGTTATAAGCATTGTAACACCTGAGTGTCACAGTGTTCTGGAATATCCCTTTTGTGAAGATTCTGATGATGATAATTTAATCATGGATTAGTGAGGTCCTCAAGAGAGTTTTTCTTTTTGAAACTTGATATGCATTGATGAAATTAAAGAAGAAGGAAAAGCATTAGTCTTTGCTTTTATAATACTTACAGTCTAAAGACTGGGGTGACCCTTTAACTTATTGGCTAAACCTGGACACTTTTAGAGTGAAAGAGAGCACCTTTAATAATTTGCTGGGACAGCAGATACAGAATAGAACTGTTCCAAACAGACTATAATTTATGCTCACCCTATGAATGGAGATTATAGACAATAAATTAGCAAAGGAACAAATACATATGCAATTATAAGTTTATGAGTCCTTTAAAGGAAACAAAATTTATTTGAATAGGAAGCTCACAGAAGGACTCTCTGTGGAGGTGATTAAATGAATACCTGAAGGACAAAAAGGAAACATTCATGTGAAGAGGAAATAGCAGGGTAGTTTAATAAACCCTAAACTGAGATAGCTCAGGTAGTCCAAGGATCTGAATGGGGTGCAGTTTTGCTAAAGCATCCCTACAAGGGTAATGACAAGAGAGGAGGCTAGAAAAAGATCACAATAAGTAAGTAGGTCACACGGGATTTAATTCTAAGTGCAGTAGGAAGCTATTGAAGGTGTTTATGTAGTCTAGTGAGATTATCCAATTTATGTAAAAAATGTGGATTGTGTAGTTGCTGTGTGAAAAGTATTCCATAGAAGGGCAAGAATGGCAATGAAGATTGAAACAAATAAACAGAGTCTACATATCATCTGGAGGTGAAATGATCAGACCTGTTGATGACTAAAGGCAGGGGTTGATGGAGAAAGGAATTAAAAAGGCCTTTGGGTTTTCCGGAATGTGCCAATGAATGGATCACAGTGGCAATGTCTGAGATGAAGAAGTCTTTCAAACAGGAAGCCATCTAAGTAGGAACAGTGAGAGCATTGATTCCAAGTTTAGGAACTAACTCAGCTGGGCGCGGTGGCTCATGCCTGTAATCCCAGCACTTTGGGAGGCTGAGGCAGGAGGATCACCTGAGGTCAGGAATTTGAGATGAGCCTGGCCAACATGGTGAAATTCAGTCTCTACTAAAAATACAAAAATTAGCCAGATATGGTGGTGCATGCCTGTAATCCCAGCTACTTGGGAGGTTGAGACAGGAGAATTGCTTGAAACCAGGGGGCGGAGGATTCAGTGAGCTGAGATCATGCCACTGCACTCCAGCCTGGGCAACAGAGGGAGACTGTCTCAAAATCAAACAAACAAAAAAATCTCAATTTCTCTCCACCAGTGTGAAAATAAGAGCTCAAATGTCCACGATATCAGTTAGAGTTCTTTGGTTGAAAGCAACAGAAATGGACTCAGGATAGTTTAGGCAAAGGCAATGCATCGGAAAGATAATGGGGACTCACAGAAGCAAGGGGAAACTGAAGACTCAGACTTGGATGCAGACAGAAGCCAAGGCACTTCTAAAGGCAGAAACCACAACTGATTAGAACCTAAACCTACTTCTGTAATGAATTAGAATGACAACCATTATCAATCTTTTTAAATCTCTGCTTAAGAAATTGTATTCAAGATGGTAGTCTCTAACTGGTTTCATTTGTGTTGTGTGTCATCTTTTCATAAGACTGTAAACATGGGGAAAAAGTTAATTTCTCATATGAAGTGCAGAGAATGGTCATTGAGAAACCCAAATCAACATCTGACCTGTTTTGACCAACACAAGAGGCTGCTGGGAGTAGACATAAAACTGAAATTGCCAATGGTCCAGCAGCAATCATGAAACTACTCAACAACTTGGGAAAATCTGAGATGAAGCGGGAGTTAGGGGATCAGACTCTTCCCAAATTTTACTCAGAAGGGTACAATACAGGACAATAATAATGCTTTCCTCAATGTAAAGGAAAGAGTCATTTTCCACAAACCACTTTATGCTGATAGAAAAATAGCATAAATACTAGCATATTTATAAGACATTTAATTTTGAGTCTATATTTGATGATAATCCAGGAAAATTATTGAACCTGGGCCCTCTTCACTACATTGGGCTGATTTAGCTAATGATCTGTTAATGAGTTGTTAATCACTTATTCAAATTGGGAGGGTTGGGTGATTGAGCAGGTGCTGAACCTGGAGGAAGTATCTGCTGCAATAATACCTTCCAATTACTATTTCTCTGAAGGAAGGCTCTTATTGCTTGAACTCCTTCTTTTTTTTCTTCCACTTTCTAGCAGAATCTTGAGCAAAATTGTCTCCTGATGTTTCCTGAAATTCTGGTGGCCAGGGTCTAGCCATGAATGTTACGTGTTGCTTGCTGATGCAAACAGTAATTATAGTACAGTAGCCGTTTGGCCATTTCAACTGAAAAGCCATATAACTTCAGAAAAGCAATTACTGATGTATCAATATATCTTTCTGGCAACAACAACTATAAAACTAAACAATTGTATGAAATTGTGTAGTATATGAAAATATGTTTACAGGCACTATCTCATTTGATCAGATACAACAACCTCATGAGACGAGAAGATGAGGAATTATTTTTTACATGATGCAATGGAGGATTAGAGAAGTTAAGAAACTGCCCAGGTCACTTAACTTGAAAGGAACAGAACCAAATTTCAATCCAGGTGTTACTGACTCCAAATTCTGTGTACTCTGTGTGGGCCATGTTGTCTCTCCTAGAATCTGAAGTAAACATTTTAAAAGATAAGGAAATTGATGCAACTTATTTCGCTCATGAACCATATAAATTTTGCTTCTAAATTAGTGTTCATTAAACTCTGGACAGGAGAACACTTCCTTCAGAAGTACATGGGATGTTGGTTAACATGCAATTGCAACAAAAACAAAAATTGACAAGTGGGACCTAATTAAACTAAAGAGCTTCTGCACAGCAAGAGAAACCATCAACAGAGTGAACAGACAACCTACAGAATGGGAGAAAATAGTCACCAACTATGCACCTGACAAAGTTCTAATATACAGAATATATAAGGAATCTAAACAATTCAACATGCAAAAAACAAATAACCCATTAAAAAATGGGCAAAGGACACAGACACTTCTCAAAAGACATATGCACAACCGACAAACATGAAAAAATGCTCATCATCACTAATCATCAGAGAAATGAAAATTAAAACCACAATAAGATACCATCTCACACCAGTCAGAATGACAATTATTAAAAAGTCTAAAAACAATAAATGATGGTGAGGCTGCAGAGAAAAAGGAAGGCTGATACACTGTTGGTGGGAGTGCAAATTGGTTCAGCCGCTGTGGAAGGCCATTTGAAGATTTCTCAAAGAACTTAAAACAGAGCTACTATTGAACCCAGCAATCCCATTGCTGGCTATATATCCAAAGGAAAATAAATCGTTGCATCAGACAGACAATGCATGCTTAACGTTAATCGCTGCAGTATTCACAATAGCAAAGACATGGAATCAACCTAGGTGTGCATCAATGGTGGATTGAATTTAAAAAAAAAAGTGGTCTATATACACCATGGACTACTGCATGCAGCCATAAAACAGAATGAAATAATGTCTTTTGCAGCAACATGGATGCAGCTGGAGGCAATTATCCTAAGCGAATTAATGCAGAAACAGAAAACAAAATATCACATATTTTCATTTATAAGTGGGAGCTAAACATTGAGCACACATGGTCATAAACATGGGAACAATAGACACTGGGGACCACTGAAGAAGTGGGGGGAAATGGATTTAAAAACTACCTATTGGGTACTATGCTCATTACCTTGGTCCAAAATACCCATGTAACAATCCTATGTGTGTACCTGCTGTATCTAAAATAAAGAATGAAAATTATTAATGAAGATTTCTGAGCTCCATCCTGATCTATCAAATCAGAATCTCTGTGAGTAGGTTCCATGAATTTGTATTTTATACACTCCCCAAGTAGTGTTTATGTACACTAAAGTTTGACAATTTTAGTTGCTCACTGATTTGCCTTACCTATTACTATGGCCAACACATTAAATAAGATTAATGACCTAAACTCTCTGCCTAGAGCATATTAGAAGCATAACATTAGAAGATGAAATGGGAAAGAAAAGGAAAAGCTCTTTGAAGGTAGCACACATATCGGGAGAGGTGATATTTGACAAACTGCTATTGAGAAATAGGAAAGAAACACTAAAAAATAGATGTAGACCTGTATTTACCACAGCAAAACAAATCACAGAAATTGCTTATGCCCATCCTGAGTCACAAAAAAGGTTTAAATTTTATTCAGTGCCCTTTTTCTGTTAATACCAGGAAAGGCATAATAAATGTTTAAAGGATTTTGAAAAACAACTTTAGATTAAAACTGGCACTTGTGCAGATAATTTTTATGTTTGACAGCTCCTTGAAGATTTTCTGAGTTTTTTTTTTTTTTTAACATTTGACTATAAGTTAAATTGCCAAGGTCCAAACCTCACTCCTGATGACAAGGGATTTTGTAAACATGGGCAAGTTTCTTAATCTCAATTTTCTCAGAACTGTGCAATGACCGAAGTTGTGAGGATGGAGTGAAATAATGAATGTGAGCCTCGTGCATATGGAAAAACTCTGTATGAGTGTGAGGTATAATTATCGTCTGAACATTTTTGTATGACACTTTGTCTCTGATCATTCTGGATTAATAAGACATCATTGCATTCTATTTACCAGCTGGCATATGAATGCAGAATGACCTATTAAATAAATAGTGTTATGAGTCCCATGAAACAATTCGCCCACATATTCATGTTCCTGACCTCTGTTCCTAGTTGTAACGAGTGGCCTGGGACTAAAACCCCTTCACTTACAAGTTTTCTTATTTTCAGGATGGGCCTGCGAGTTCTTACTAAGTTTCTGTCAAAAGTATGTCACAAGGATACTGGAGAATGTCTTGGAACACTGAATTATTTGGTTATTCCTATTTTCTAGGTGTAAGATAGTGCTATAAGGCATGAAAAATTATTTTCATTTAAAGGGGTGGTCATCAGAGACAGTAAGTGACCCCAGACTACTTGTATAATTACATTTTTAAATTAAACATTAAAATTATTTAAAAAATCATTCCATTGGACAAGTTTCATGGAAGACTTTCAGCTGGGTTAAGTTGGGGAAATGATAAGACTGTGGTTGCTATTGTTTTGGTTATTTGCTTTACTCTTGTTTTTTGGTGTATTTTTCTTTTCCTGATTCAATTATTTTTCAAATCATTTGCCTGAAAGAATCTAACTAGGGCAGAGAGTTTAAAAACATGAACAAGGCCGGGCGCGGTGGCTCAAGCCTGTAATCCCAGCACTTTGGGAGGCCGAGGCGGGCGGATCACAAGGTCAGGAGATCGAGACCACAGTGAAACCCCATCTCTACTGAAAATACAAAAAATTAGCCGGGCGCGGTGGCGGGCGCCTGTAGTCCCAGCTACTCAGGAGGCTGAGGCCGGAGAATGGCGGGAACCCGGGAGGCGGAGCTTGCAGTGAGCCGAGATCGCGCCACTGCACTCCAGCCTGGGCAACAGCATGAGACTCCGTCTCAAAAAAAAAAAAAAAAAAAACATGAACAAGATTTTTTAATCTTTTGTTTTTCTGCTGAGGCCTAAATTTTCTCATTTTCTAGAAAAACAAAAAGGATGCTTGAGGCCTACTAAGCATCAATTTTTGTTTAAAAAAATGGAAAACTTTTAAATCAAGGTTAAAACGAGTAAAGCTGTCACTGCAATAATATGTGCTGGTTTATTCCTTTTCTTAACTCCTTGTTGACAAATAAAATTCAAGGGAACAAAAGATCCGCATTTTCTAATAAGCAATTTGTGTTTACAAATGCTTGCCTGATATACATTTGCCAGATTTATTAAACTCATGGTTTTAAGATACCAATGGGTTGAATTTTATTTTACCCCAAGGACCAGAAGAGAGAGATTATTTTATTCTTTAATCATATCGTCCGACAGCATTCACAGGAAACCATCTTGAAAATGTCTTTAATACTATCAGTTTGAATATTTGATCCCAGCCAAGGAATTAAAATTTGCCTTTTAATAATTTTTCAGGATCATGGATTCCTTTTAGACAAATAGGAACTAGAATTCTAAGTGGTTAACCAAGATCCCGAAACAATGCCACTTTAAAGTATGAAAAAGGGCTTGGATAAGGGACATTGTTTTCCTCGGTGTTTGAAAATTCTGCTAATCCCCATCCTTCAAAGATAAATGCATTCATTACATTAATCGGAGAAAGGGACATGGTGAAATAAATGAAAGTTATTAAAGGAAGGGAGATGGATGGCAATAGAGGCAGCCGTGTGTTTTGCCACCACCAAATTCATTTCCAGAAAAAAACCCTTATCAATTTCTAGGGAATGGTTTGTTCTGTCAAGGTGGATGCAGTGTTAATGTTCTTTACAGCTCTCTCAGAGCCAGTGCAGTGACACCAATCTAAATAAGAGAAAAGGGAAGGCTTAATCACACTTGTCACTGACCAGTTATTAACATTTTCCTACAAGGGCATTAGAAGAAAAATTCTGAGAGGTCAATTTGTATTTCAAGAGTGGAGGCAAAAGAGAGAAAACTTACTTGAAAGCAATGTGCTTACGGCAAGAGCAGGTGTGTTAAGTCCACTTCAAGTTGGCAAGCCTTTATTAAGAATCTTCTGTGTTACAGACAACTTTCTAGGTCTGCTGTTATTCAAGGAGTTTATTGTCTAGCAGGAAAAACTTAAGAAAAAAATAAATTCAACAAACATTTGTCAAAGCAATTTGAATAGACATATACACTAGCTACAAAGGAGGAATTGATGAATTCTTCCTGGAAAACTAAAAACAAGGAAAGGTTTGAGCTAGATGCTTGACTGTGGGAGAGAAAATGTCTGACAGAAGAGAGAAAAGGGAAGTTCCAGACACAGAACACGCCTGGGCAAATGCTCAGAGATTAAAAAGCAGCATGGTAAATTCTGGAATACATGGGTCCTATATTGATAAAGCATAACGTTCCTGATGGAAGGAAATAAGCAATTTGGGAACAAGTGTCACCCTATTAAGCAGAACCTTGTGTTGGGAAGGCACTAATAGGCATTTTGAAGAGCAACTGTATGATCAAACTGACTTATGTAAAGTTTATTCAAGAAGTTTTGTAGAGCATGAGTTAAAAGGGGTCAAGCGTGGAGACTTGGAGGCTGGTTAGGAGAATATTGCAAGATATGCAAATGAGAGATACAGTGATCTAAATTAAGGCAGTAAAGGTAAAATCAAGGATAGAAATTATGATAGATGTTGAGTATATTTTTTAATAATGTCTGGATTTTGACGTTGTTTTGACATAGCATAGGTGACTTATTAGATGTAGACTGATTTCCTACCTGTTTCAAAGTGACCCCTGAATCAAAATCTACTCTATTGTGTCGTCATCACATAATGCTGTGTAATCCCTTACTCTTTTCTCAGGCTCCCGTTTACAAACCATTCTGCTGTACCCTCTGAAACTGTTAATACTGTTGTGTGTGTGTGTATGTGCCTATGTGCCCTATACTAACTACCTTCTTGTCTTGGTTGGGACTTCATCTCCCTTGAGGCCCTTGTAAATGATAAATGATTATTTTCTCACATATATTTTAATTCTAGATAAAGAAGAACAGATAACTGTCCTTGTGAATCCCAGTGGCATCTTTTTGCTCCCCCTTATTTAAATTAAAGTGTCTTCTTTGACGTTTCTACTCTTTGAGTGCACTGTTCTCTAAATATTATTATCTATTGACCTCCAATTTCTCTTCAGTAATCAAGTAGTCTGTCCCACACACTTTCAGTCATTAAATATTCCATCCCATTCTCTTTATAGTCAACTCAAGCTCTGCCAGAATTCTAGCATCAACTCCCATAACCTCAAATTCCCCAAGAATGATTTATTGAACACTTTAGGTCACTTATTTAGCCTCTTCATCTACAAATGATCCTCTCTAATCTACTCAAGTTTATTTCTTGAACTTGGTTATATGGTAGACTTCTCCACATTCCAAAATCAATCCCTAAGTCAAGCATCCACTTCTCTAATCAAAACATTTTTTCTTCCATTTCGCTTATTAAATTACTCCCATTTCAACCTTGCATTCATCTACACTCCACTCTTCACTTTTTACCTTAGGAATCCAAAATATGCCATTTAAATAACACTGACTGTAAAATCTAAACTCATTTTTTCCTCAGTGTTTTGCCTCTTGTCTCTTTCAAATCCCTAACACTGAAAGACCCCAAGCAAGTGTGTTCTCCATTCCTGCACCAGAGTTGCTGAGCACAAATAGAAAAGCAAACAAACAAACAAACACCCAACATTACAACCCCGTGTTTAAGCTAAGATGAGTTCCCAACATTGACTATCAAGACTTCTGTTCCTTTATTCATCTCTTTCTCTCACTCTCTAAGTTTCTACCCATTTCAAAGAGAAAATAGAAGCTATTAGATAGGAACCTTTCATCTTCCCATTCTCAGACATTATAATTTTCCATCCTCTAAAATCCTTCCTTTCTTCCTCTTCTGTTATAGTACAAGGCTTGTCCATGTTCTTGCAACATATGCTTTCAATTCCATCTCTTCTGACCATCTGAAAAAATTAACCCTGTTTTTAGCCCTTCTTTCTGCAACAGTTAACATCTCCTCCTCAAATCATTCCACCAACTTTTAATTAAGTTGGATTTACTCCAATGTAAACAACAAATTAGTAACAAAACACAACAAAACCCTCTCTTGTCTCCAACACTTATCTCCAGCTAAAGTGCTGCCTTTATCCTCCTCTGGAAAAACATAT
Source organism: Macaca fascicularis (assembly GCF_037993035.2). Lineage (NCBI taxonomy): Eukaryota > Metazoa > Chordata > Mammalia > Primates > Cercopithecidae > Macaca > Macaca fascicularis. The sequence continues at coordinate 125,986,839 of NC_088388.1, read as the reverse complement.
CAAAGACATGTTTAAAATCCTTATATATAATTTCTTCATGTCTCATCCAATCCTCAAGCCAACTCCATTTGACTACAATTCTAACCCTCAATCCTCCACTGAAACAGCCTGCACTAAGAAAACCAATGATCTTCAGGTTGTTAAATCCAAAGAAGAGTGCTCAGTCCTGCTCTTAATGGATCACAGTTTAAAAACTGAAACTCCTTCTTCTTTAACTTCTGTGAAATCTGCACTGTTTTTCACCTACTCCTCTAGCTGCTTGATTTCTTTTTCCTTGGCACGTTCAGCTTACTTTTCTGGTACAGTAAATGTTAGAATTACCCAAGACTCAGTCATAGGCCGGCTTTTCCTCTGAACGGTTTTTGTGTCTCCAGACATGGGTCGGCCAGCTGTTTTTGTAAAAAGCCAAATAGTGAATATTTTAGACCTTGGGGGCCATATAGTCTCTGTCACAATCACTCAAATCTACCGTTGTAGAATGAAATCTGCCCCAGACAATATGTACATTAATAGGCATGGCTGTGTTCCAATGAAACTGTATTCACAAAATCAATCAGCACGCCCAATTTGTCCCAGGAGATTTACCGGACCCTGTTCTAGATAATATCTTCCATATCTATGGCTTTAATTTCTACCTAGAGATGAATCAAAAATCATCCATATCCATCCATGACTTCTCCCCTAAGTTTCAGACTGAAGGAACATTACCATGGGAACAAGTAAAAGGCACCACAAACTCAACCAAAGTTCCTACAATTAAAACGAAAACCCACAATGCGCTTTACAGTGGCCCACAAGGTCCTATGCGATATGGACACCCACTCATTAATTTCAGACACGATTCCTACTATTCTCTCCTTCACTCACTCCATTCAATTCACACAGTCTTCTTGCTGTTGCTTGGACATAAACATGTCAATCAGCATTTTGCTCCAGGGTCTTTGTATTTGGTTTTCCCCTCTGTCTGAATAGTCTACCCTCAGATGTTCACATCACTAGCTAATTTACTTTCTTCAAGTCTTTGCTGAAACATTACTTCCTCCACAAAGACTAACTACACTATTTAACATTGTATCCTCCTCACTTTGTTGGCCTCAATCCTTCTTATGCTTCGATATTTCTATTTCCATTGCATCCACTTTACAGGACACTATATGATTGACTTATTTATGGTACTTAATTTTTATTGTCCACCTCCTATCACAAGAGTGTAAGCTCCAAGAGGGCAGTGATGGTTTGTCTATTGTTTTCATTGATATATCTCAAGAGCCTAGACAGATGCCTGGTATCTGAGCTGACTTAATAAATATAATAAGAACAAATACCTAAAAGTATGTAAAGCCAAACTCACACTGCTCTCACTTTGTATTCCCCATGTAACAAAAATAAAACAAATAAAAACAAAAACAAAACAACAAAAAACCTGGTCTTCTTCTAATGTTAGTCATTCTTGCTTTCACTTCCCATAGCCAGTCTTTCAAACATTCTTTTCATTTTACCCTAAAAAAATTTGGGGGATTAATTCACGTCATTTTTTTCCCCTGAATTTTCGTTCACCTTCCTGTCTAAGGAGCCATTGCCTCTCACTTGAATTAATGAGATAGACTTCTAACTGGTCCTTGCATTTACTTCAGAATTCCTCCAAAGTCATTATCCATTCCGTAGCCAACGGTATAATTTTCAATATATAACTTTTTAAAATCTCTGTGCCCTTTCCATGCCACTCCTGCTTAAAACTAACCTTTAGCAGAGGGGCAGAGCAAGACGGGTGAATAGGTGAATACTAGCTACCACCAATCATCCCTCCACACCCCACCAGAAAACAAATTTTAACAACTAACTACATATAAAAAAGTACCATAATAAGAATCAAAAGCCAAATACTAGTTTGGTCACACTGGGGTAGAGCAGCAAGAGGGTGTTTGGGGTCCCCACATGTAGATAGACTCTTGGATAGCATTTCTGGACAGGCCCTGGGCCATAGGGGAGCCCACTGCCCTGAAGGATGAGTCTCAGGCCTGCCACCATTCACCATAAGCTGACTAAAGAGCTCTTGAGCTTTATGCGAACATTGGTGGTGGCCTGACAGAACTCCCTGTGGGCCAGTGGTGGTGGCCACCAGGATAGGTTCCTCTGCCTGTGGAAAGGGGAGGGAACATCAGATAAAATTTTGTCTTGTGGTTTGAGGCCAACTTAGCCGAAGTAGATTAGAACACTAGGTAGATGTCTAAGGTTTCTGACTCCAATCCCTAGCTCCCAGATAGCATCTGTGGACCCACTTGGGGCCTGAAGGAACTTGCTGTCCTGGAGGGAGGAGCCCTAGGACCTATAGTAAACATAGGTGGTAGCCAGGTAGTGGTTATAGTGGGTTTTGAGTGAGATCCACTGTTGTACTGGCTTCAGGCCTGACACAGCACAATCCCAGTGCTGGTGGTCACAGTGGCACTTGCATCACTCCACCTCCAGCTCCAGGCAGCAGAGCACAAAAAGAAAGACTCCCTTTTTTAGGAAAAAGTAAGGAAAGACAGCAAGAGTCTCTGCCTGGTAATCCAGAGCATTTTTTCTGGATTGGATATTATCCAAGACCATCAAGGTGGTATTTCTATGAGTCTACAAGATCTACAGTACTACTGGGCTTGGGTCTCAAGTACCTTTGAATACCTGGAAAGCCTTCCCAAGAAAAACAGGCATAAACAAGCCCAGACTGTGAAGATTATAATAAATACCTTACTCTTCAAAGTCCAGACACAAACAAACCTCCGTAAGCATCAAAATGATCCGGGAAAACATGATCTCACCAAATAAACTAAATAATACCAAGGGCCAACCCTGAAAACACAGAGATATGTCACCTTTCAGACAGAGAATTCAAATTAACTGTGTTGAGAAAAGAAACTCAAAGCAATTTAAGATAACACAGAGAAGGAATTCAGAATTTTATGAGATAAATTTAACAAAGAGATTGAAATAATTAAAAAGAATACAAGAAAAATTCTAGAATCAAAATATGCAACTAAAATACTAAAAATGTATCAGACTCAATCTTTAACAGGAGAATTAACCAGGCAGAAGATAGAATTAGTGAACTTGAAGACATGCTATTTGAAAATACACAGAGAAGACAAAAGAAAAAAAAAGAATAAAAAAGGATGAAGCCCACATACAAGATTTGAAAAATAGCCTCAGAAGGGCAAATCTGAGAGTCACTGGCTTTAAAGAGGAGACAGAGAAAGATATAGGGGTAGCAAGTTTATTCAAAGAGATAATATAAAAGGACTTCCCAGACCTAGAGAAAGATGGCAATATTCAAGTACAAAAAGGTTATATAACACCAAGAAGACTGAGTCCAAAGAAGACTACCTCAACGCATTTAAATACCAAACTCCCAAAGGCAAAGGATAATGAAAAGATTAGAAAAGCTGCGAAAGAAAAGAGACAAATAACATACAAGTGTTCCAATATGTTTGGCATCAGACTTTTCATTACAAACTTCATAGGCCAAGAGAGAGTAGCATGACATATTTTAAGTGCTGAAGGGAAAAAGCTTTCACCCTAGAATAGTATATCTGGCAAAAATATCCTTCAAGCATGAAGAATAAATAAAGACTTTTTTAGACAAAAAAAAAAAAAAAAGCTGAGAAATTTTATCATCAGGCCTGTCTTACAAAAAAAACGCTAAGGAAGTTGTTCAGTCAGAGAAAAGTACGTAAATGAACAATAAGAAATCATCTTAAAGGTACAAAAATTACTGGTAATAGTAAGCACACAGAAAAACACAGAACATTATAAATTTGTAATTACGGTGTAAAAACTACTCTAATCTTAAGTAGAAAGACTAAGTGATAAATCAATCAAAAATAATAGTTACAACAACTTTTCAAGACATAGACAGCACAATAAGACATAAAGAGAAAAAAAAACAAGAAGCTGAAAAGTGGAGTAACAGAGTTCAAGTGTAACGTTTTTATTAGTTTTCTTTTAGCTGGTTTGTTTGTTTTTGCAACCAGTGTTAAGTTGTCATCAGTTCAAAATAATGGTTATAAGGTAGTATTTGCAAGCCTCATGATAAACTCAAATTGAGAAACATACAGTGAATACACAAAAAATAAAATTGTACTGCCGGGAAAAAAAATCACTTTCACTAAAGGAAGACAGGAAGAAAGGAAAGAAAGAAGAAGATCACAAAACAACTGGAAAATAAATAACAAACTGGCAAGAGTAAGTCCTTACTTATTAATATTAGCATTGATTGCAAATGAACTAAACTCTCCAATCAAAAGACACAGAATGCCTGAATGGATTAAAAAACAAAAAAAGACCTAATGATCTGTTGCCTACAAGAAACACACTTCACCTATAAAGATACATGTAGACTGATAAAAAGATGGAAAAAGATACTCCATGCCAATGGAAAATAAAAAGGACTAGGAGTAGCTATAATTATATCAGGCAGAATAGATTTTAAGACAAAAACTGTAAGAAGAAACAGGGAAGGGCCTTTCAAAATGATAGAGTGTTCAGTTTAGCAAGAAGATATAACAAGTATAAACATATATGCACGCAAAACAAGAGCACCTAGATAGATAATGCAAATATTATTCCAGCTAAAGAAACAGAGAGACTTCAATACAATAATAGCTGGAGACTTCAACATTTCACTTTTAGCATTGAACAGCTCTTCCAGACAGAAAATCAACAAAGAAACATCAGACTTAATCTCCACTACAGAACAAATTGACCTAATAGATATTTATGGAACATTTCAACCAACAGCTGCAGAATGTACATTCTTCTTCTCAGCACATTGATCATTCTAAAGGACTGGCCTTATGTTAGGTAATAAAACAAGTCTTAAAACATTCAAAACATTGAAATAATATCAAGCATCTTCTCTAACTGCAATAGAACAAAATTATAAATCAATAACAAGAGGAATTTTGGAAACTGTACAAACCCACAGAAATTAAACAATATGCTCCAGAACAACCAGTGGGCCAATGAAAAAATTAAGAAGGTAATTGAAAAACTTCTTGAAACAAATAATAATAGAAACACAACATACCAAAACCTATGGGATACAGCAAAAGCGGCACTGAGAGAGAAAATTACAGCCATCAGTGCCTACATCAAAAAAAGAAAAACTTCAAATAAATAACCTAACAATTCATCTTAACGAACTAGAAAAGAAAGAGGAAAGCAAACCCAGACTTAGTAGAAGAAAAAACACAATAAAGAACAAAGCAGAAATAAACAAAACTGAAATTAAAAATATACAAAAAAATAATGAAACAAACAGTTGGTTTTTTGAAAAGCTAAACAAAATTGACAAACCTTTTGCCATAGTAACTTAAAAAAAGAAAGAGAAGATCCAAATAAATAAAATCAGAAATGAAAAAGGAGAAATTACAACTGATACTGCAGAAATTCAAAGGGTTATTAGTGGCTGCTATGAGTAACTATATGCCAATAAATTGGAAAATCTAGAAGGAATTGACAAATTCCTAGATACATACAACTGACCAAGATTGAATCAGGAAGAAATTCAAAATCCGAGCAGACTAATAACAAGTAACAAGATTGAGGCCGTAATAAAAAGTTTCCCAGAAAAGAAAAACTGAAGACCTGATGGCTTCACTGCTGAATTCTACCAAACATTTAAAGAACTAACGCCAGTCCTACTCAAATTATTTTGAAAAACAGAGGAGGGGCTACTTCCAAACTTATTCTACAAGACCAGTATTACCCTGATACCAAAACCAGACAAAGACATATTATAAAAAGAAAACTACAAGCCAATATCTCTGATGAATACTGATCCAAAAATCCTCAACAAAATACTAGCAAACCGAATTCAACAGTACATCAGAAAGATCATTTATCATGACAAGTGAGATTTACCTCTGAGACGCAAGAATGACTCAAAATGTGCAAATCAGTCAACATGTTACATCATATCAACAGAATGAAGAATAAAAATTATATAGTCATTTCAATTGATGCTGAAAAGATATTTGATAAAATTCTGTATCCCTTTATGATAAAAAAAAAAACAAACTCAAAAAACTGGACATAGAGGGAACATACCTCAATATAATAAAAGCCATATATGACAGACCAACAGTTACTATCATACTGAATGGGAAAAAAATGAAAGCCTTTGCTCTGTGACCTGGAACACGACAAGGATGCCCACTTTCAACATTGTTATTCAACATAGTACTGGAAGTCCTAGATAGGGCAATTGGACAAGAAAAAAAAAGGCACGAAATTGGAAAGGAAGAAAGTCAAGTCATCCTTGTTAACAGATAATGTGACCTCATATTTGGAAAAACCTGAAGACTCTACCAAAACCCTATTAGAATTGATAAACAAATTTAGTAAAGTTAGTAAAGTTGCAGGAGAAGAAATCAACATACAAACAAAAATCAGTAGCATTTCTATATGCCAACTCTGAGCAATCTGAAAAGGAAATTTAAAAAGTAATCCCATTTACAATAGCCACGAAAAGTTAAATACCTAGGAATTAATTTAACCAATGAAGTGAAAGATCTCTGCAATGAAAACTAAAAAACACTGATGAAAAAAATTGAAAAGGACACCAAAAAAGGCAAGATATTCCATGATAATGGATTGGAGGAATCAATATTGTTAAAATGGCCATACTACCCAAAGAAAATATATCTATACATATAAACAATATATCTATAAATATAGATACATTGTAGTTCCTATCAAATACCAATGATATTCTTCATGGAAATAAAACAAATCCTAAAATTTATATAGAACCACAAAAGACCCAGAATAGCCACAGTTATTCTGAGCAAAAAGAACAATACCAGAGGAAGGACATTCCTGACTTCAAATTATACCTCAAAGCTATAGTAACCCAAACAGCATGATACTGGCATAAAAACAGACACATAGGACAATACAACAGAATAGAGAACCTAGAAACAAATCCATACACCTACAGCGAAGTCATTTTTGACAAAGGTGCAAAGAACATACATTGAGGAAAATACAGTCTCTTGAATAAATGGTGCTGAGAAAACTCTATGTCCATATGCAGAAAAATGAAAGTAGACACCTATCTCTTGCCATACACAAACCTTCAATCAAAATGGATTGAAGACTTCAACCTAACACCTCAAACTATGAAACTATTACATGAAAACACTGTGTGTCTCCTCCACAGAGGCAGCAAACTCTACGGGGACAGAAATGCTCTCTCTCTCTCTCTCTCTCTCTCTCTCTCACACACACACACACACACACACATACACACACACACCAGTGTTATTGAGACATTCACATAGTGGTTGGCACATAGTGGGTCTTCATAATGTAAGGAAAAAAGGTAAGAAAAAAACCCAGGTTTTACTTTTGAGTAGTGCGATCTCCAATTAAGTTAAGGAAAACAGAGAAGATAATGCATTTGAGTTATAATTTGTAAAGTTAGAGAAGCTCATCTATTCGATTATTTATTATTTGGTTATGTAGGTATGGAACTTGGGACAAGTCAAGTCCATCAATAGAGATTTTCGAATTCTCTTGGGATTCGATGAGATTCCCTAAGAGAGAGCTGGATGATAAATCAGGAGATGGGATTTTTATGAATTCCCTCATTTAGGAGTGGCAAAAATAAATGCTTCAGCCAAAAGGACTGAAAAGAAGGGGTTAAAGGAAGGCCACAGATGGCAGAGGGTGTCAAAAAGGGGACTGCGAAAGGAAATTATATTAAGTTGGAAGATACAGTAATACGGTCAAATGCTACAAATAGGTGATTTTTAACAAAGCCTGAAAAGCGTAGAGAACATTTCAACAAAATTGTAGACTAGAAGCCAGATTGCAGTAGGCTGAAAGTGAATGTAGTGAAAGAAGGGTGGGGGTTAGGGGTCCAATGTACATGCTTATGTTATGTACATAAGCATTTTAAGGGGCTTGACTGAGAAAGAAACAAGAGGGAGAAGCATGGTAGGGTAAAAATAAGCATGAATTGGTTTAGTTTATTATACTATCTTTCCCAAGAGTATTTGCATTTTTAAAGAATGGTAAAAATAACACCAACCATCTTTGAAAATGTCATCACTTCTCATATACTGTGTTAAGCATGCTGTCCTTGCTCTTGAAGAGAAGTATTATTATCCTAGTTTTACAGATGAGGACACTAAGGCGTTGGAAATTAGATAACTGTCTCTCAAAGTACACAGCTAATAAATGATGTACCAAAGATTCAACCCAAATCTGCCTAGCACCAATAGCTGTGTTTTGTTTTTTAACCCTTAAAACCCTTTAAAAGTTTATCCAAATATCAGTTATCTACATGTTTTCTTCACTCTTTTGGCCTTAAAACCTCAACCATCTTTATCAATATTTACTTACTTGTTTTCAATAAATTTGCTTCTTTACTGTAGATTAGATTCATGTCCAAGGGGTTTATCTGCCTAAACAGAAACACATAACAATTGCACTTCATTGAATGCTTAATTTATTAAATATATATTTAAGAATCTTTAAACAAGTTTATATACACAGGAATGGACACACATTAATATTTTCTTAAACAATTTAAGCCACATTTACAAATCTGGTATGACTGATTCTTTTAGATGCTTTAAATACTTTAATAGCAAGTAAAATATACAAAAATGTAGATATTATTGCTGTGTTCTGAAAAAATCACCATGCTTAGTCTAAAACCTATTCTAACTTATAAGTACCATGGTTTAGTTTATTTTCTCATTATTTGTGAACTTTTTAAATACTTACCTAGTCTATAGTTATTGTGATATCTACCAAAGATAGTTAAACGCATTCAGATATTTCTCCAAGGTTGAAGATTTCACCAGACAAAAAGGATAAAAAATATCATTTCAGACCAGCCAATATTACAAGACCTGGGTTATAAGATAATGGCTTACTGGTCAGGATGCAACATGTGGTTGCTTTTTCCAAATTCGACCCAACCTCAAGGCCTTACATCATATTCAACTTCCTTCTTACGTCTTAACTTCATTAATTATATTGATAAAGCCTTTGGACTCCATGTATTCTATTGAGCTTTGAGTATTTTTCCACTTGGGATCTTTCCACAGAATGATAGTCTCTTGAAGTCTTATTTACCTGGCATTGGTTGCTGTCCTGCAACCATAATATATTTATCTGCCATCATCATATATTTATTCATTTTGTTAACATTTTTTAAAACAAACGAATGCCTCACCAGCACCTTATTTTAGTTAGAAGTGCCAGTTGGAGGTTGCATGTCACAGGTAATGTGAAACTCACTGCACATTTAGACTACTTTCAGAGGTGTGGGGCATTTGACTCATATGCTATCCTGAAACAAACGAAAATTTGGTAATAAGTTATAATTTCGCTTATTAACCAACAGACCCTTTTGTAACTGATGGTTGAACAAGATTTATATGATGAATTTTATAGATTAATTCTTAATGAGTTCTTGGTACAGTTTCTAACTTGCCTAGGACTATCTGACCTACTTCAAATTTCCTGTATTTACAAAATTCTATTTCAAAATATAAAAACAAGCACAAATCTGTGCCTTGCAATTATATACCTAAAAGAATAAATTACTCAAAGATGACAGTATTTGTCAACTAATTAAACAAGTAAAATAACTATTTTTGATTTTATTTTTCTTTGGTATGAAACATTCTAGCTTTTCATAATTTTGTAATTAACCATATTATGAATGTCTTTAATATCCAAATTATCATAACTTTCCCGGTAATGTTCTTTTTTTTTTTTTTTTTTTTTTTTGAGACGGAGTCTCGCTCTGCCGCCCAGGCTGGAGTGCAGTGGCTGAATCTCAGCTCACTGCAAGCTCTGCCTCCCGGGTTCACGCCATTCTCCTGCCTCAGCCTCCCGAGTAGCTGGGACTACAGGCGCCCGCCACCTCGCCCGGCTAGTTTTTTGTATTTTTTAGTAGAGACGGGGTTTCACCGTGTTAGCCAGGATGGTCTCGATCTCCTGACCTCGTGATCCGCCCGTCTCGGCCTCCCAAAGTGCTGGGATTACAGGCTTGAGCCACCGCGCCCGGCCCCGGTAATGTTCTTTAAGCCAGTTTTTTGTTTACTATTACTGCCCCTGACCTTCTTAAAAATATACCTGCTTTCTGTCAATAATAGTCTTTTCTAGAGCTGTATTGATTTTTTTTCTTGTCTCAAGCTATTTTTCTAAAAGTCTTGATTCTTCTTTAATGGGGAACCGTAGAAACGAAAACCTGGGTGCTAGGAGCGAACATAAATGTTAATGACAGGCAAAGGCACTGTGGATGATGCTGGTTCATTTTAAAGTCAGAGCTAAAAGGAGTCATTCATGTCTTTCCTTTTTTTCAATTTAACATGATAATTAATGTTCTCTATTTTAGTAACAGCTAGCATTTTCATTACTATTACGCCTATTATATAGACAAATAATTTGCTTTTAAAATGAAACTTTATATCCGTACTGTAAACAACTACCAATACTATTTGGCATATGTAAAAGAAAACACTAAAAATAAATAGTAATGGAGTTTAACAGTGCGCTTTGTAACACACACACACTCAACCAAAGATACAATGTCCAGAATAGTGGTTTTGATGGCAGTGGCAGGCCATCTGGAGCGGCTGCTGCTGTCACGTTAGCTGCAGCCGGGAGGCACAGCCGGGGCTGCAAACTGCTTGGAGCCAGCAGGAGCTGTGGACAAGTGTGAACCCCATCCCTTCCCAGTCAGTGCAGTAGCACCCCAGGTGCCTGTGCAGCTTCCCAAGCCATGGCTGCAGACATGGGCATATCTGTGCACTAAGGGCCCAGAAGCAAGTCAGAGCCCCGCCCTCCTGGCGCAGCTGCAGCTGTCCAAACGGTGGTTGCAGAGCCGGGCTTCCTGCTTCATGAAGCAGATAGAAGCCAGGTATAGCTACAGGCACCCAAACCTCAGCTGCAGACCCAGGCCTCCAACTCCAGGGAGCAGGCAGGAGCCCCGTCCTGCCAGTGCAGCTGCAGCCACCCAAACCACAGCTGTGGACTCAGGAACCCCTGCACTCTTGGGGTCCAGGAAGTGCCCCTGCCCTCACAGGCTCCGAAGCCCCTGCTCCCACTGCCTGGATTCTCCCTGCTGACAGTGCCCACTCCAGTCTTGGAGCAAAGTTGGGGCTGAAGCTGGGTGCTGTTGCGGCCTGACTGGGAGTGCACATGCTCAGGGCAGTGCTGCCTTGGGCTCCTCAGGACTTTGGGCGCTGACCAGCAAAGGAGGGAAGTTGAGGGGTGGGGCTGAGGGCAGCTCTGCACTGACCTGCAGAAGCCCCTTGGCACCTCCAACCTGGGCGCCATGAACAGCAGCAGGAGGCAGACAGGTTCCTGGGTAGAAGGAGGTGGGTCCCCACTGAGGGCCTGAAGGCTGGGGGCCAGGCTGCCAGTTCCATGGACCAGAGTAGGAACTTGTGATGCCTTTTTCGGGCCCACCCATGGCCACCCACGGACCAATTGGAGTGCACTTCCTCCTCTCTGGGACCCATTAAAGTCACAGACTCAGCCGGAGCTGAGCAGACATTGGGATGACCAGCTGCAGGGAGGAGCAGCACACTCTAGGACCTCCTCTCTACTGAGAGCTGCAGAGACGACGGGACTACCTTCCTGCAGAGAGGAGTCACCCACTCTAGGGCCTCCAATCTGCTGAGAGCTGCAGAGACGACAGAGAGATGATGGGAGGAGGTGACGGGATGACCTGCCCGCAGAGAGGAGCCACCCACTCTAGGGCTTCCTCTCTGCTGAGAGCTGTGCAGAAGACAAGACAGCCAGCTGCAGAGAGGAGCCACTTTCTCTGCTGATAGCTGGCACTTGTCAGGGCACCGTGCCTAGCAGAGAAGCTACCCTCTCTTCTAGAAGCTGAACATTCATCAGGACACCCTGACTGTCGAAAGGGGCTGCCCCCTGCAGGTTTCCTCTGAGCTGTTCTATCACTCAATAAAGCTCCTCTTTGTCTTGCTCATCTTCCACTCGTCTGCACACCTCATTCTTCCTGGTCACAGGACAAGAACTCAGGACCCACCAAATGGTGAGGCTAAAAGAGGTATAACACAAACAGGGCTGAGACATGCCTCTTGCTGGCCACCTTGCGGGCAAAGAGATAGAAGAGCTGTGGCCTTTCAGGGAGCCCAGACCTGGGAGGTCCTCAGGCCAGGGATGTGCCTCCCTCCTTGAGGCCCTGTGGTTCCTGGCATCTCCACGTTCCCCAGTGCCAGCTGTGGAATCTGTTTGTGGTGCACCTGGTCTGACCCCAGCCTTGCAGAGAGCCAGTGCTCGTGCCAGCACCTGGAGCTGCCCGACCTGCTGCAGCAGCCAGCATGTCTGACTGCGTTCAGTGGCTGGACCCCATGCTTGCTCCTACACCCTTCACTGTTCCATGCCTGACTTTCCCTTGGCAGGCATGGGACCCAGGTTGGTAGCATGAGCAAAGCACAGCCTGCCAGGCCGAGTGGGAGAAACAAGCTCAGCGGGGCCTCAGCAAAACTTGGGCAAAGGCGCTGCCAGCCACAGAGGTTTCTGGTCAGAAAAGATCCCGTAACAGTTTGAGGAGCTTTGAGGGGCCGCTGCACAGTGAAACAATCACAACTGCTGACAATTATTTTTAAAACAACTGTTTGAAGTCTCTGGAAATTGTTATAAGGTCATGCGGCAAATGAAGTAACATTGATTCAAGAAAATCAACTAAATACTGATACAACAGGGGCTGTGACACTTTAACCGTGACATGTTCCCTCTGCTCCCTTGGCCCAGATCAGCATGATGAAAGCCCTACTCCACGGAACGTTGCTAAGAAAACAGACTGCACTCTCCTGCAACTCCCAATCAAAGGCTACAGTGCTACTCCGGGAGGGGCAGCCCACAGGCATTCCTCACTACCCATAACTTCCTGTTAAAGAGGCTAAATTCTAGCTCGGTATGCCTAAGAGGTCAGTAGCTCCCTTTCTCCTCCCAGCTCCCATCCATAGAGCGGAGGTTATGTGCCTAGGCATGGCCATCTGAGAACATGGGGGCCCAGATTCTCTTTGCCACAGCTTGCGTATCAGGAGGAGGTACCATGCTGTGAGAGAAAAGCCCAGAAGAGCAAAGCAGAAACTACTGCCTGTATCCAGCACCCTGCCTATAAAGCAAGGTATCACTTTTGTGTAAGCAGGTCACGGTGCCTGATCCCAGCTCCAGATCAGTGGTGTAAAGATTTTGCCCAAGGAAAAAGGCAGGTCATAAGAACAGAAAATGTGAAACTTTCCCAAAGAAACAAACTTTATTTGAAACAGAGCATAGCAAAATTCAAGCTTTGAAAACCATGGAGATTTTTGTGGTAAGTAATTAAGAGAACGTTGGTAGCTCTATGAGAGCAATACAATAAAGTAGAGTTCAGCTATTTTATTTTAGAGAGAACCAGAAAGAAACAACTAAGAAGAGCCCTTCCAAGTCAGAACTAACCTCAAAGACTGACTTCAAAAAGTACCCCTGTACAGGGTCACAAGTTTAACTGGATAAAACTATGAAACAATTCTGTGCCCCTGGCTATAGTCAAAAACAATAGAACAATTAACCAGCAATTAGTGAAGCTAAAGCTGGATATAATGCCAGAATAGGCAGAGTTTAACATGAAGAGAGACAGTCGAAGAAAGCCTGCTAAAACACTGTCATCCCAGGGTGACTGTGCGCATGCCCAAGGCTACACCCTCTAAAGAGTGACTTCAGAGGCTTCACACTATGAGAAAAAATAGTTTAGTTAAACCACTAAGAAAACAAACAAGCAAACAACAACAGGAAGCCCTAGAAGGGAGGGAGCAGTATTTAGAGTTGTGAAATTATCTAAAAATGTCCAGTGAAACAAACAGAGAAGCATGATTTGTACATAAAAGCAGTCAACAGAAACCACCTTTGATGCTTTGGAAGCGGCTCAGATGTCAGACTTAACAAAGATGGAAAAGCAGTCTCCCTATATTTAGAAAGGTAAAAGGAAACATGATTAAAGAAAATAAAAGAAGGTATAATGATAATCAGTAATCAAATAGGACTATAAATAGAGAGATATAAATAATTAAAATTAAAAAGAACCAAGTGGAAATCCTGGATTTAAAAGTGCAAAAACTGAAATAAAAATTTTACTAGAAAGGTTCAACAGTACATTTGAACTTGTAGAAGAAAGAATTGGCAAACTTGAAGATAAATATAACATATATAATCTGAATAACAGAAAATGAATGAAGAAAATTAAGAGCCTCAGAGAAAGGGGTGATGATATAACACGTACTAAAATACTTGTAACAGGATTAGCAAAAGTAGCTGAGTAAAAAAGAGGGAGAAAAAACATTACAAAAATTTTCCAAAAAACAATGACTGGAAACATCCTAAATTTGTCAAAAAGTATTTATCTCCATATTTAAGAACATCAAGAGGCTGGGTACAGTAGCTCACGCCTGTAATTCCAGCACTTTGGGAGGCCAAGGTAGGCAGATCATAAGGTCATGAGTTCAAGATCAGCCTGGCCAACATAGTGTAACCCTGTCTCTACTAAAAAATACCAAAATTAGCAGGGCATGGTGGTGCATGCCTGTAATCCCAGCTACTGGGGAGGCTAAGGCAGGAAAATCACTTGAACCTAGGAGGCAGAGACTGCAATGAGCTGAGATCATGCCACTGCACTCCAATCTGGGTGAAAGAGCAACACTCTGTCTCAAAGGAAAAAAAAAAAAGAATATCAAGAAACTCCAGATAGATTAAATGCAAAGTTATCAATATCCAAACATATTATAATAAAAACACTGACACAAAAAGAGAAAAATCTTAGAAGTAGCAAGAAAGAAATGACTTGTCATGGACAAGGAAACCCTAATAAGATTAAGATCTTACTTTTCGTCAGAAACAATGTAGGCTAGAAAGCAGTTAATTACATATTCAAAATGTTGAAAGAAAAAATGTCAACCGAGAATCTTATAACAAGAAAAACAATTCTACAAAAGTTAAGGCATAATAAAGATATATCCAGATAAACACAATCTGAAGGAATTCATTGCTAGCAGACCGATCTTACAGGAAATACTAAAGGAAGTCCTTCGGACTGAAAATGCAATTTTGCCAAGAAGGACCAACTCCAAAAAGTTAATTGAACCAACGTGAAAAAAAAGAGCACCAGAAAAATTTATTATGTAATTATAAAAAAGTATATTTCTTCTTTCTTCTAAATTTATAACTACAAATACTATAAAATAAAAGAACACCAGAAAAGTTAATTATGTAACTATTTAAAAAGTATATTTCTTCTCCTTTCTTCTCAATTTATACCTACAAATACTATAAAACACAGTACCAGAAAAGTTAATTATATAAGTATAAAAATTATAAAATCATATAAATATATATTTCTTCTGCTTTCTTCTCAACTTACAGTATTTATAGCTATAAATTGAGAAGAAAGAAGAAGACATATACAAGATCTAAAATCAGGAACCTAATTTTCCAAATAAGGTACTAGAACAAGAAGAGCAAGCTAGCCTAAAACAGAGAAATGAAATCATAAATGTTAGTATGAAAGTTAATGAAATACAGAAAGAAAAACAATAGTGAAAATCAAGGAAAACAAGAGCTGGTTGTTGGAAAAGATCAACAAAATTGACAAACTTTAGCTAGACTGACCAAGAAAAATAAGAAAGGACTTAAAATAATAAAATCAAGAATGAGAGGTTGTTTGGATGTTGTAGCAGGGGAGCACAGCTACTTGTAGACCCTTGACCGAAGACCGGTCCTCTTCTATGGGGGATGGTCATCCTCTTCCACTGAGCGTGCAGCTTCAGGAGGGACAGACATGCAGTGTTGAGGGGGGCAGTCGCCGAGCCAACCAGGTAAGCCAAATCAACCCTGGCGATCAATGGGGTGGCAAATGTCACAGCCACATCTCCCTCACATCCATAAAATCAAGAAAGAGAGATATTACTAGCAACTTTACTGAAATAAAAACTAAGAGCATACTAAAACAACTATATACCAACAAAGTAGAAAACCTAGAGGAAATGTATAAATTCCTAGAAAGATACAAACTACAAAATCAACAGAAAATGTACATAGACCTGTATCAAAATTCTTTAGAGAGGTCAGAGAATAAGGCATAAGAAAGAGTTATTGGATTTAGTGATCTAGAGATTACTCCTATGACTTTCTGGAATTTATCCCAGAAAAGTAAAATAAATTTAACAAGAAAATCAATTAATATGACATACTGTCTCAGTAGAAATAGAGAGAAATAACTCCCCAAATAGATGCTGAAGTATTTGAAAACCTTCAACATATATTCATGACAAAAACACTCAACCAACTATGATTAGAAGGAAACATTCTCAAACTGACAAAGGATATCTATGAAAAAAACACCCATAACTAACACCACACTAAATAGTGAAGAGACAGAATACTTTTCCCTCAAGTTCAGTACCAAGATAAGGATGCCTGCTCTTGCCAATTCTGTCCAACACAGTATTGGATGTTCTATTCAAGACAATTATGCAAAGAAAAGACATAAAATCATCCAGAGTAAAATTATTTCTATTTGCAGATGACATGATTTTGTATGCAGAAAATACTAAGGAATCCACTAAAAAGCTGTTACAACTAACAAGTGCAGCAAGGTTGAAGGATGTAAGATCAGTATACAAAAATCAACTGAATTTCTACACCTTTGCAATGAACAATGCAAAAATGAAGTTTAGAAAACAATTATAACTATAATATCATCAAATAGAATAAAACACTTAAAATTAATTTAATAAAAGGAGAAAATATATGCTCTAAAGAAAAACTACAAAACATTGGAAAGAATTAAAGAAAACCTTTAATTTTCTTTAATGGAGCGACATTCAATTTTCCTGGATGGGAAGATAATGTTGTAAAGATGGCAATTCTTCCAAAACTGATGTTCTCGCTTGAGCCTATAAGGTCAAGGCTGCAGTGAGCCATGTTCACATTGCTACACTTTAGGCTATGTGACAGAGCAAGATACTGTCTCAAAATATTAATAATAATAATCTTCAAATTAAATACCATCTCAGTCAAAAGTCCCACTAATTTCTTTACCGAAATTGACAAACTGATTTTAACATTTATATAAAAATGTAAGGGATCCAGAATAATTTTGGAAAAGAAGAACGGTTGGAGTGCTCACATTTCCCAATTTCAAATTCTACTTCCAACCTACAGTAATGAAGAGAGTGTGTTACTACCATAAGAATAGACATATAAATTAATGGAAAATAATTGAGAATCCAGGAATAAAACCTCACACTTATTGTCAATTACTTTTCAATAAGGTATTTTTTAGTAGAGACAGAGTTTCACCATGTTGGTCAGGCTGATCTTGAACTCATGACCTTATGATCTGCCCACCTCGGCCTCCCAAAGTGCTGGAATTACAGGCGTGAGCTACCGTACCCAGCCTCTTGATGTTCTTAAATGTGGAGATTAATATTTTTTGTCAAATTTAGGATGTTTCCAGTCATTGTTTTTTGGAAAATTTTTGTAATGTTTTTTCTCCCTCTTTTTTACTTTTTTACTTGTATGGGAATTCAAGGGCATTGAATTCCCATACAATTCAATGGGAAGAGAGGTATGAGAATTATTTTTTTTAATCAATGGTGCTGGGCAATTGGATAACCCACCTGTACAAAAACGAAGTTGATCTTTGCCTTATAAAATACACACACACACACACACACACACACACACACACACAAAATTAACTCAAAATTGTTCACACATCTAAGTATAAAGGCTAAAATTTAAACAAAATCTTTTAAAATAAATATTCAAGTAAGTCTTTGTGACCTCGTATTAGGCAATGATTTCTTAGATATGACTCCAAAGACACAAGCAATAAAATAACCCAACTAGATAAAGTCAAACTAGATAAAGTTAAACCATTAACAGATAAATGGATAAATCAAATGTGTCATATCCATACAGTGTAATACTTAAATTTAAAAGTAGTTAAAAGAAATGAGAAATGACATATGCTACAATATAAATGAGCCTTAAAAACCCCATGCAAAGAAAAAGAAATCAGTCACAAAATATCATATATTTTATGATTCTGTTTATAAGGAAAGTCCAAAATAGGAAAATCTATTGAGACAAGATGTAAATAGCAAGTAGTTGAGCAGGGATGGGGATTTGCTGGGAGGTGGGAAGTGACTCTTAATGGGTACAAAGTGTCTTTTGGAGTTAATGAAAATGTTCTAAAACATTCCTTTAGCAATGCCTTTAGCAACTATTTGTGAATGCTTAAAAAATTCTATTGTACACTTTAAATGGATAAAATATATGGTATAAATTGTATCTCAATAAAGACATTTTCTAAGAGCACAGGAAAAAGATTTCCTACTCAGCCTAGACATCTGGGGATTCAGTGAAGACTTTCTTCTGGCAACAATTATTGAATTTAAAGGCATCATCCTTGTATGTGAGAGAGAGTGTGTGTGTGTGCGTGTGTGTGTGTGTAACAGAGAAAGTGAGAGAGAAGGAAAGAGGGACCACGTCGTGGTGGAGTATTCCATAGAAAACTACATAAAATTCAGAAGTAATATAGAATCAGATGAAAAGTTAGCCAAGGTCCTAATAGAGTTAAATTACTCAAACTTGGATCTGAGGGTGATCTAGCTATAACATATGTCATCCCATTGATCCCAGGGTTAATTCGGCTGATCTGGCTGGCCAGGCAAAAGTCCCCTTGCCCCCTCACTGCTCCACGTGTGTCCCTCCTGAAGCTGCATGCGCACTCGAAGAGGATGGCTGTCCCCCATAGAGGAGGACTGTTCTTCGGCCAAGGGCATACGAGTAGCTGTGCTCCTCTGCTCCAATCTGCAAACAAGCTCTCAAAATTAATCCTATGCCCACTGTAACTATTGATGGAACTGGGGTAAAAAACATAATGTGACGCAATTTACATTTTACTTCTGAGTTTTGGTGGATGGATTCTTTGGGGAGAATAGAAGCAGAGAGGAGAGAGAGAGGAGGAAACTGAGTATAGTGTAGCTGGTTAAGGGATCACTGCAATAGTAAAGGCAAGAAATGATGACAATATTGATGAGGCAAACACCAGAGGGAGGGCAGATTCAAGAAAGATTAAGGAGACTAAGAGAAGGTGTTATGATGTGTCTGGGAGATGGGTGATATCACGAGTGGTGGGTGAGAAGAGGGAGGAAGCAAGGATTAGGCCCCGATTTCCAACAGAATGACCCAATAATATCTGAACTAACAAGAGAGCTAGAGAATAGTGGAGAAAAGCTGAGTTTAGGAAAAGCTGCAACATTTTTGGTCTTGAAGATCAGGCACGCGTCTTTCTCATTTGGTAGCCCCACTATATATCACAGTGCCAGTCAAATAGCTTACTAGGCAAATTACAATAGTGCTAGATTCCCAGACCCACCATCCAAAGCCTCAAATTTCTGCTGTGCCAAGATCCCAAAAGGCAAAAAGGAAACAGTTAGTGTTAGGTGGAAATGTGGGAAGCAGTAGCCAACATTCTACTGGTTTCTGAGCCTGCCTGGTATTCCATAAAATGAAGTGCTTGCCAAAGTTCATGGTGACAGAATTGCAGAGGAGAGAAGGATGCTATTGGAGTGGAAAAACAAGGCTGCTTTGCAGAATTTTGATTTAGAGCCTCAGCTATAAATGCCAGTTGTTCCACTAACTTCATTTTGCTAATGCAAGAACAGCTTTTGCAGTAATAACATATTTCAGTGTGAATGTCTTTTTAATAATCCTTAATTTGAGTCCAATTCCCTTGATAGCCACTTTGAGGAGACAACTGCATTCCAAAAGTGATACTGCGTGAGCGCATTTGAGGAAAGACCAACCACATGTACACACACACACGCAAGCACATACACAATCAGAAAAAGATGTTACATATATTTTAGCACCTTATCATATTTCTTAAATCCAATGACATCAAAGGATTACCCTGAACCTTTTAATAAGCAATCATTCCGAATTTCATAGGCATCAGCAACTAACAGCACATTCCTTATCATAAGTCAGATTCTGAGCAGGATGGAGGTAAAAGATGAAGATGCTGTGATAAAAAGAGCAGTAATAAAGACAAAAAGAATAAGAATAAAGACAAAAGCACAACTCATAATGTAGCCGCAGAAGTCAGGGAAAATCTACAGAAATGGGGACAGCTGAATATATTTTATCATGGGATGCAGTATAATTTAGAAACATTTTTTTAAACCAGTGGAGAGAGCCAACAGGCTAAGTTGGGATCAATGAGTTGACATTGATGGGTCCAGAGTAACAAAGCTGCCAAGAAAACATAACTGCAGACAAAGAAATATTGTGTGCCCTCATCTCTCCCCTCCTAAGCCTTAGGTAGAACAAATTTATTTTTGTGTAATAGAAAATGGCTCACAGTAGCACCCTCACACTCCACATCCATTCCCAGCTGTCTTCCAGACTTCTCACCTGCAGTAATTCTTAACTCTTGCTCTGAGAACAGCTTCGTGAGACCAGCCTTGCAATTTAGGTCACAAAGCTCAGAGGGGCTCAGACTTCATGCAAGAAACATCAGTAGTGTTGTGTGGTTGCACAGCACACTTTGCCTGGCCTGTCATGTAGGAAGAAGAAAGTCCCATTAGTTAATTAAGGGTAAACCAAAGATCCACCTATCAGTATTCATTATTATTTCTTGTCTTACCTTCTAGGCAGAGTCAAGTTTCCCCGTCATCATGGTTTTTTGCTTGTTTCTTTATCATCTTACATTCTTCCTTTATTATACTTATCAGAATGTTCTTGAACAATTACTTTTGTAGTTAATTTTCTGTTGCCTTTTTCCCGGATTGTGAGCTCCATGATAGCAGGCACCGTGTCTGTCATATTCACTGACCTCTTCCCAGAATCTCAGCAACATGCAACAGCTATGTGTTTAGGGGTGGAGGGAGGAAGAGAGAAACGAAAAAAGAGAGAGGAATAAGGAAGAAAAGGAAACGTGAAAGGAGGAAGAAAAGGAAGCGTGAAAGGAGAAAGAAAAGGACAACTCATAGT
Source organism: Macaca fascicularis (assembly GCF_037993035.2). Classification (NCBI taxonomy): domain Eukaryota; kingdom Metazoa; phylum Chordata; class Mammalia; order Primates; family Cercopithecidae; genus Macaca; species Macaca fascicularis. The sequence continues at coordinate 125,965,764 of NC_088388.1, read as the reverse complement.
TACTCATGAGTTGACTATATAGCTGAAACATTTCTCAGATGTTTCAGTTTCATAAATTTTATAAACATTTGGGCCACATAACCCCCTTAAGAGATTTGCTTATATAAAAAAAAAATGGGCAAAGTACAATTCAGGTCACACTTGTCCCAACACGTGCCTGCTACTAGCCTGCCGTTTTTGCATCTGTTATGGCAGAAGAGGGAATGGAAAATCAGCTCTATATTCTATGGAATTTCAGGCCCAATGACCAACAATGCAAATATTTAACCAGAAACAGAAGCACAGCGTGGTGAGCTGAAAAAAAATAACAAAATACAAAGTAAACCCAAGTTTATTGGGCCACAGTTATCTATCTTATTAATAATAAGAGGTCTCAAACATCATGAAAATCTTTTAGCACAAATAAAATAAACAAACTTTTTCTGGTTTCCAGTAATGCTACAAGTGCCAAAAATATTATGATGGTCCCCTAAATGTATCCTCCAGTTCTTTCAGATTTTCCAAAGCACATGAGTTCTACAGGACTGCCCGATAGAATTTTGTGCAATAATAAAAGTGTTCTTCATCTGTGCTGTCTCCAATATGGTAGCACTAGCCACATGGAGCTACAGAGTACTTGAAATATGACTGGTGCTACTGAAAATTAAAATTTTATTTTATTTTGTTTTATTCACTTACATTTACATTTAAATAGCCCCGTGTGTCTAGTGATTACTGTGTTGGACAGCTCATGATAACACCAAAATGACTTGGCTAATGGGAAAGACTGGCTTCTGCTTCAGACTCTCTGACTTTCTGATTTTTATCACATTCTGAGTAGGCACTTATAGCAATGTCTGACTATACTGCAGTTGACAAGCCAATAACTGCAGATACATTAAGATATACAAACAAATCGTGGTACCTCTTTTCCACAACCTGGATTGAAATGGGCATCTCTGGAGTCACCCCTTCGGTTTACACAATAAAGCATGCGGCCATTTTCTCTAAAATATCACATTAGAATACACATGACTTATGTGGAAAGAATCCTGTAACTATATGTACTGGTGGGTGGAGGTGATACCAAATGTGAAAGACAGTCTTGGGCAAGATGAATCAGGGGAGATTTGGGAGGTTCTAATTGAGAAGAGTCAGATTGTTAGTTCACATTCTGAGTCTTAGAAAATCAGGGCATGAGAGTAAATGTATTAGTTTATGCCAGATTATACACTAGTGCCAGTTGGTTTGAATGCCACCACAAGCACTATAGGCTGTCAACCCTTATCCTAGATCATGGGACACATAGGGATAAATTTCCATGGATAGCTAATTCCAAAAGTGCAAAAAACTTAAGGAATTATCAGAAGATGTTAGTAATTGACATTTTCTCTCTTTCCCTCTTTCTCTCCCCTTCTCTCCTTTTCTACTCCCTCCCAATCTTTCGCTTAATCAGTAATCATTTGTTGGCTGTCTATCATGTTCCAGACACTGTAAGGAGCATCAGTTCTATACTTGTCCTATATTAGTCTTAGACCTTAACCTTAAGAAAGTGACATTACGTTGAAAAAGCAAACAAATAACTTAAAAATCATTTTAAAAACCGGTTTTCAAAAATTGTGGGCTTTTGCTTCGTAAGAATTTGAATGAACACATTGAATTGGGTCTAGAGACCACTATCACCAATCCCACTGCCCTCTCAACATGCACACACACAATACACAATGGTTTTTCATACACTAGTGAAAAAAAGTCCTAGGAAAATGACATGGTGGGCTTGTTGTTTTTTTTTTATTCTTCTTTTGCTTCATTTTTATACAAAATACCCATATGATGATTTTTCCTCAACTTTACTCTTCCAGACTTTCAAAGGCAACCACTGTTCAAAATTTCAAAGCCTTTTTATTAATTCATGTTGATTTTGCTTCAGAGGTCCTAGTCAATGGGAGGAGATGGGAACCACACTAAGATCCTCATGCTGCTATCCAGGCTGGCAAGCTCTGCAGACACACACATTTGATAAAAGCATTAGCTTGGGCAATGGTATTGGGTGGTTACTACCAATTTGGAGATGGGGGGGATGTTGTCCTGACACACTTCTATTCCAGAGAGACCCATAGATTTTATAATTGAGTGGAGTTTAAAATGCAAAACAGCTTGGCTTTGCTGGCAAGCTCCGGGCACAGGTGTGTTTACTTCTTCATGAAACAATGGTACTCCTACACAAAGCCCCAGGACCCCAGATGGATCCCCTGTTTCTCTCCACACAGCCTTTTCACCTGAATCACAGATGGAAACCACTGAACTCATTCCTTATTCCTCCTATTTTTCTCTTACACTCGCCTAATTACCCATAAATATTGCTGAGTTAGTTTTCAAGGACATATTTATATATTTTTAATTATATCTCTTAGTTTCCCAACAAAGCATACAAGAGTTTTTAATAATCTGAGGCCTGATGTGAATGAATGGCTCCCTTCAGTGGTGAAAGTACAACCAGTTCTCTACAATTTCAGTTTATTGGAAGTACTAGCTTTGGTTTGGCTGACCTTGGCCCTGACCACCACATTATCTTTTCATAATACCCCCTTCCAATATACCATTGTAGTCCCCATCAAAAGCATTCCACTTTCCCAGATTTATCTACACTGAAATAAACAACCAAACTACCAAGTTGTCTCCTACTTATGACTTAGAGTATTCATAGCACAACCCCTACTTACCTCAAGTCACAGCGAAGAATGTGACAAGAGGCTTTTGTTTCAAAGAACACATTATAGGTAAAGGCAAATATACAAATAATTGCTATACATGGTGTTGCATACAATAATATAAGTGTGATAATAAAACTGGGATGCAGACCTGAGGAAGGAGAGTAACTCTGTTTGGAAAGTCAAGAAAGTTTCACAGAACTGGATCCTCCTTTGTAGGGTTTGATAGATAAAAAGGTCCCAGGCACCTGCAAAAGCAGAAAAGCATTCCAGGTAGAAAGAATGTGAAGTTGCATGTTCACCACTGTAGATAGGTACCAGAAACTAACATTTACTGAGTACCCGTTAGGTGACACGCATTTCACTATGAGCTTGAATGTATTATTTTACTTAGTTCCTACTGCAGTGCACTGCAGAGCCATACTTTTCCACATGACATGGGAGGGAACTAAGGCTTGGAGAGTGTCCGTCATTGCCTAAAGCCACACAGTAAGAGCTGTGTCAGAATTTGAAACCATGCCCAAAGACTATCTAATCTTTCCACTGTAAGTACTCTCTTGTCATATACTTTGTAAAATTTTCTCAGTTGATCCTGCTTCATGGGAAACTAAATTCGGGAGCAAATATTTTCCTTTGCTGTCCCCTGCCTTCCTCCCAACACACACATTTCTTTTCTGGTCAGATTATAAGCACCAAATTCAGTTTCTTTTAGGAAATGACTACCCTTCAGACCTCGCTAGAAAAGCTCTGACATGCCCACTCTCTTACTCCATACTCCATAAGGGATGTCATCTCTTATGGAGCTCTCTGTTTTCCTTTGCCATTATTTCAAACTTTTCGGGAAACTGCTGGCAAAGTTATGCTAAGGATAAAGTTGAACGCTGCCTGACTTTCTCTAGGCTCTAGGCTCTGGAAGTCAGTCCAAAGACAAGAAAGCCAACAGTGGCTTTCCTGGTCATTAGGTTTATCAACTCTCTGCATATACTATACGCTCCATTAAAGGAGCTGCGTGGTATCTATCAGAGAAAAAGAACAACAGTCGGGATGACAGCAACAGCCACTCTGAAGACAAACGAGCCACTTCCTTGCGGGGGCAGGGCGGGGACCAAAAACCTTACAAGTTAAGTCACTTTCTCGGTCTCCATCTCTGCTCATTTCTCACACCAAAGTACAACTAGCAAAGGAAACACAAGGCAGTCAACGGATTCTAACTTGATACAAGATGCCAATTTTCTGACCTCCGTGGTGTTGCTCTTAGATCCTCTTCTTTTTGGGAATTAGACTGATGTCTCCGGGTTAGCTCTGGTGATTCAGGCACTGTAATAATAAGGCTGGGCTTGTGGCTTTGATGCCAGCGATGCCCAGTGACGGCGTTCTATGCCTTTCCATTCATTCCATGGCCATTCATTGAACACTTACTAGGTGCCAGATCAAGTACAAGGCAATACACAACTGAAAAGGGGCCAGGCCAGGCGAGGTGGCTCACGCCTGTAATCCCAGCAGCTTGAGAGGCTGAGGCGGACAAATCACTTGAGGATAGGAGTTCTAGACCAGCCTGGCCAACATAGCGAAACTTCATCTTTACTAAAAACACAAAAATCAGCCAGGCAGGGTAATGCATGCCTGTAATCCCAGGTACTTGGGAGGCTGAGACAGGAAAATCGCTTGAACCCAGGAGGCGGAGGTTACAGTAAGCTGAGATTGCACTGCTGCACTTCGGCCTGAGTGACAGAGCAAGACTCGGTTTCAAAAAAAGGGCGGGGGGTGCTGTTCTTACTCGGAAGGAGCTCACGGTTTAATGCAAACAGGACAATGACAGTAAAGTAACACAGAATAAGTCATCAGAGGACGAATAATCAAACTGCTTTGATGGCGGCACGGAGGAGCAATCCTAGAGCTTTACCTGTTGTCAGGAAATGGGAGTGTCATCACAGTATGGATTAGCTCTCCTATAACTGTGGGCCTCACCAGCCCGCTGGAGGCTCTGGGGTCATGCACATAGGCAGTGAGATACATACTGTGAAATATGACGTGGTCCTTCCATGAGACATGTATAAAAACCATCCTGGAGGAGCTGTGGATAATTCCACCACCCCTTGAGGTTATAGCCATGTCACAACCTGGGAATTTCAACTAAAAGTATCTTTAAGTGAGTAAAAAGCTCCGAGGTAGATTGGTAGATTTCAGCCTATGCCAGCAGTCCTTCTTGCAAATACCTATCAGGGTTAGTGGGGTTAGTGAGGACCAGTGCATGTCCCCAGCCTGATTCCTGGGGGCCACTGGGGCCATAAAAACTATGACCTGCCACTGAAACCATGAAGTGACAGTCAGTATCTATGTGCCAATACCTATGAGATGAGAGTGTGAATGGATCAATGTAAATCGAGCTCTCCTGAAACACACACACACACACACACACACGCACACACACACGTTGTGTATCATACAAACGTTAGATACACAGCACTGTGCAGTAATATAGTATTAATCTTATTAAAAATGCTCTGGCCAAATTACCCTGTTGAATTCATATTTGGAACAAAGGTTCACACATTTAACAAATGAAGGCACTGAGTCATATGGCATAAGAGTGACTTCCACAGGGCTTTGTGGTAGTGCAGAAGTAAGGACCAAAATATTGTCGGTAAATAGGTGGCCCACGAGAGGGAAGCCACGGTTCTGTCCTGAACAGCAGGCTGATCTCTCCGGGATGGTAAGACAGGAGGTTCCTGAATCTGGATGTAGTCCTCTCTCTGCTGCCTACCAGCTGTGTGACCTGGTACAAGTTTAGAGGATGTTCCCTCACCTCAATTCTTTCTTTCTAAAATAGACATAATAATTCTACCACTGCAGGATGGTCATGAGGGTTAATAAGAGACTGGGTATAAAGTATCTCAGATGACACATGCAAATAAAAATATGCCAGTGGTCTTCCTTCGTTTCGTTTTTATTTGAAAAAAAAAAATGTGTACCACTTCCCCGGTTCTGTAAGCTTTGGGGTCAGGAGTGATAGATATTGTAGAAATCCAAAGTGATTATTTGAGCTCTCACTTTATTCTGATACCCCGAATATCTCTTTAGAAAAGGCCTAGTCGCTGATGTGGGATCGCATTAGGGATCTGCACTCCCTTGCTCCTGCTAACCTCCAGTCCTCCAAATCATAGGAGGATTGAACTAACTGACACATGATATGTTACACAAACAGGCAGCTCGCATTCAGACTAAGGATTAAACTGAACCTGCCTATAGGTAGCGCCTTTGTTTACAACTCTCGCATGTAACCGCTGCCATTTAGTAAGCCTGGGTGCTGTAATTATTACCTGAAGCAAATAATATAGTCAGCACTTTATAAGAAATGCACACTCCTCACCCTTCCTTTGGTTCCCAACGCAATACCATTAATTACGATAAATTCTTCTGATATTTGTGTTACTGTGGTAGGTAATTTCTTAGGTATTCCTCTGCAATTTGGCATCAATCACTGTCCACTTAGCATAAATTAGGGCCGAGACTCCATGGCTGAATTTTACCACTTATTATGCCTCCTTCAGGGAACCTAATTCCTTTCTTAAATATGTATTAAATTATTTTTAAGAGGAATTTTTTGGTGTGTTTTTAGCAGTGGATATTTTCAGGGTTTTAGTTCTGTTGTTTCAAATGCACAGAACTCACGTGGGGACTTTTAGCCATCCTAGCTTTCAGCCCCATGACAAGAACGCAACTGGAAGAGCCCTGGAACTTTCAGATGCAGAGCCCTTCCAAATCCTTTTACACAATGCCAATTAATATATCCCACCACCTTGTCTAATTGTCTATTGCCTTCTCCTTATTTACAACTCATTTAATGAACCAGACAGGTTGATTTTCAGTCATGGAAAATCTGTGCAAGTCCTGAAGTGCTGATTGCTTCCTTTTGGTGATCTTACATTCTGAGTCAGTCCATCCCAGTGTGTCCGGAATTGGTTCCTTCTGGTGGGTTCTTGGTCTCGCTGACTTCAAGAATGAAGCCACGGACCCTCACGGTTAGTGTCACAGTTCTTAAACATGGTGTGTCCCGAGTTTGCTCCTTCAGATATTTACATGTGTCCAGAGTTTCTTCCTTCCGGTGAGTTTGTGGTCTTGCTGACTTCAGGAGTGAAGCCACAGACCTTTGCAGTGAGTGTTACAGCTCATAAAAGTAATGTGGACCCAGAGTGAGCAGCAGCAAGATTTATTGTGAGGAGGAAAGCAACAAAGCTTCCACAGCATGCAAGGGGACCTGAGCGGGTTGCCACTGCCGGCTCCCCGTGGCCAGCTTTTATTCCCTTATTTGGCCTTGCCCACATCCTGCTGATTGGTCCATTTTACAGAGAGCTGATTGGTCCATTTTAAGAGTGCTGATTGGTCCATTTTACAGAGTGCTGATTGGTGTGTTTACAAACCTTTAGCTAGATGCAGAGTACTGATTGGTGCATTTACAATCCTCTAGCTAGACAGTAAAGTTCTCCAACACCCCACTTGACCCAGGAAGTCCAGCTGGCTTCACCTCTCATCAGGAAGGAGAGGTATAGCAGTGAATCTCCATACAATACAGCAGTCAGGTGACATGAGGAAACCAAGAAGAGCTTGCTAAGGAAACATATATAACCTCTTCTTCCTTTCCTCCCAGAGATTTAAAAAAAAAAAAAAATTCAAGTTTTCCCTGGAAAACTGGTTGACAGCTCTCCACAGTAACATGGTCATGCAAAGGAGTCTCTTTGCTTATCTGAATTTGTACTTAAAGTTAGAGAAGTCTTATGGCTTCCATGATACAATGATTTATCAGTAAGCATTGACAGACCGATGTTTCAGAACTAAATAAGGCATTGCTGACACTAAGCAAGTGTGGGATATGCCCCACCAAGGAGCATGCAGGCTGCTGTGCTGGGAGACTTATGCTCCTGAAACAATGTGAAAATGACAGTTCCCACAGCTCAGATGCCTGAAAGTGAAAATAGCTTCTCTACTTAAGGAGAGACGGAAGAAACCATGGATCTGCTGAAATGAGTGAAGATTTTTAAGGAAGGTGAGATTTGAGCTGCAGCATAAATAATTCTTGCTGGGGAAGCACAGTTGGGTGAGGTGGGTATCAGGAGGACCCATCAACATGAGAACCAGTAAGAAGGTGAGAAGAAAAATGGCTCATGAAGTGCTTCACGAGCCAGTGAGAAGGTCAGCCTACACTGCGGAAAATGTCTGACAGGAGAATATAATTCTGGCTGGGTTTGCTGAAGACAAACCTAAAATGCTCATGCTCTTTCAAACCTAGGACCTTAAAACAAACAAACAAACAAACAAAATTACATTTTGAAGGAGAAGCAGTGAGAACTTCCCATTATTAGATAAGAGAGACACTCAGCCGGGCGCGGTGGCTCATGCCTGTAATCCCAACATTTTGGGACGCCAAGATGGGCTGATCATGAGGTCAAGAGATTGAGAACATCCTGGCCAACACGGTGAAACCCCATCTCTACCAAAATTACAAAAAAATTAGCTGAGCGTGGTGGCGCGTGCCTGTAATCCCAGCTATTCAGGAGGCTGAGGTAGGAGAATAACTTTAACCCGGGAGGCAGAGGTTGCAGTGAGCTGAGATCACGCCATTGCACTCCAGCCTGGGCAACAAGAGCAAAACTCCATCTCAAAAAAAAAAAAAAAAAAAAAAAAAAAAGAGATGCTCTACTTACCACTCCACAGACATACATATCTCACAACTGGAGAGCATTAAAAAGTCCTGGCTATTTAGCAAGGAAAACAAAAGACAACTAGACATTAAGATTACAGAACTCAAACTTCTTATCTTACAGATAAAGCTGGGCACTGTGCCCTTCAGTGACTCGTTAAGCTCAGATAGTCTGTTAGTGGCTGAGAAAAAACTGTTTCCTCACTCTCAATTCAAGGCTTTCTTTCCTTCTTCAATACCCTCCACTCACTCCAACCTGTTCTTCTTTTCTTTAGGAAGGAAATCCTTCCTAGATATTGTTTACCAAGGTTGTCTCTCACCTAAAAATCCTTCTTCACTAATGTCACCTCCTTAAAAATGCTTTGCTGACTGTGGGACCAGTCATGATATCTCTCCCTCTTCTAAACCCATGGAGCTCACCACCTGTTGCTCCCATGGCTCTTGTTCTAGTAAAGGCTTGTTCTTAGTTGTTGGTGTACTTATCTTCTAGATTATGCATCTGTATTAGTCTGCTTTCAGGCTGCTAGTAAAGACAAGACTGGGCAATTTATAAGAGAAAGAGGTATAACTAGACTCAGTTCCATGTGGCTGGGGAGGCCTCACAATCATGGCAGAAGGCAAGGAGGAGCAAATCACATCTTACACGGATGGTGGCAGGCAAAGAGAGAAAAGGTTTGTGCAGGGGAACTCCTCTTTTTTAGAATCATCAGATCTCGTGGGACCCATTCACTCTATCACAAGAACAACGCAGGAAGGACTCATCCTCATAATTCAATCACCTCTCACCGGGTTCCTCCCATGACATGTGGAAGATGCGGGAGTTACAAATCAAGATGGGATTTGGGTGGAGACACAACCAAACTGTATCAACATCTCTCTAGGATGAGAACCTCATGTTGTTCATCTTGGTATCCCCTGTTGGCTTTGCACAATGACTTCACATAATAGGCTCCCTAAATACTCAATGAATTTGTTGAAGTATTATACCAAATGTACTGCTAGCTACTAGATCCAAGGTGCCTGAGTCATGACTAAAATGGCAAAGTATAAAATATAGCTAAGGTTGATGCCTCTAAAATGCATTTCAGAGTATTTCCTTGGATATGCATCCCCCAACAATAAAAACTATTGTCATTGTTGTTGCCTACAATGTGCTAGGCACTCATTGTGACTTAGAACATTGCAAAGGTATTAGTATTCTACCTAGAAAGGAGCTCCCATTTGAGACAAGATATCCTCCCTTCTACATTCCCTCTGTGAAATGCTGGCAGGTTTGATGGATTTGCCAAGCTAAGCTGGCTTTGGTGGGAACAGAAACAATTTGTCAAACTCTAAGGAGCTGTGAGCATGAACATGTATGGGAGAGAAAGTTTAATGTTGCCTGGGAAGTGAATCCAGAACTTTTAGCCAAGACCAGGCAAACCAGAAAGGAAATAGCCCAAGGACACTGAAGTGGGCAACGCAAATCCCTGTGCAATTGGCTCTGGTTAAAGGTTGACAGCAGGGAAGATTGACATCCTTGATTTATAGGCAGTGAAAGTGCCAGGTTCCCATAGAAATGGGCCCCAGCCTCAAATTAAAACAGCTATTTATAGGAATGAAAGGGGAATTGAATCCACAAACCACCAATCCAGCCTGTGGCCTCTCTTCTGAAGCTTCAAGTGTTTGGGGAAAATGTTTGCTGAGTCAACAAGTAAAGTGAATTGGAGAATTGTGTGTTACAGCAATGCCTGCTGGTGAACAGATGTGGTCCTCGGGCCTCTGTCTTCAAGGAGACTGTCATGTACAACAGGGGCTGAGACCATGGATAAAGAAATAATATATGAATTAATGTGAGTGTTCACTGGGAAGAAAGGGCAAATTGATCTGCATGATCTGGAGAAGCGTTTGAGGGTGAAGATGGGCTGAATACAGCATGAGGGAGATCTGAGGCCTGGAGCTGCTACAAGTGATTGTCTGCCCATTGTGAGCACCTAGACTAAAGTCTGTATTATCTAGCATTGTGATACGGATTCATCAACATCTTTGCTCAGTCCTCCTTACGTTATTGCTATGGTTAGAAATGCCAGGATGGTTTACTAATATGCCTCTACTGAACTCTCAGTGAAAGTCATAACAATAGATAATATTTATCAGATATATTTAGAACAAATATTCTAAACTTTTTCCACCTTGTTTTGTTTAATCCTCATATAAGTGCCAAGAAGTAGAAAATACTATTATGAGAAAACCGAGACCACAGAGGTTAGACAACCTGACTGAATCTTGTGGTAAATAAGGCAGCTGGAATCCTAAACAAGCCAGTCTTGCCCAGAGCTGACACACTTAAAGTTGAGCAGAGCTCCAAGGGCCGGGACCACCAAGGGCTGCTACAGTAGCTGAAGATGTGTGTATGGCAGGCTCACCTACTGAGACTTATTCACACAAGTCTAATCCAATATGGTAATCAGCACTTCACTCTCCATGCAAAGACCAAGCTTCTTTTCTCCCCAGCCTGTCTGTGGCAGGGGATCTGTCTGTCATGTAGAAAGGCAGGGTAGCTCACTGCTTCTGCTGCCTTTCTTTATGTCTCTCACTCACTACTGTTGTTTTCAACTCTGCTGTGGGCTGATGAAGGGAACAGGAAGAAGAGAGGAATGCTAAACTTGTGCATAGAAAAGTGCTTATTTCTCAGTGGCTGCTCACACTGGTAATCCCAGCACTTTGGGAGGCCGAAGCTGGCAGATTGCCTGAGCTCAAGAATTGCCTGAGCTCTACTAAAATACAAAAAATTAGCCAGGTGTGACGGCATGCGCCTGTAGTCCCAGCTACTCGGGAGGCTGAGGCTGGAGAATTGCTTGAACCCAGGAGGCGGAGGTTGCAGTAAGCTGAGATCAGCCACTACACTCCAGCCTGGGCAACAGAGCGAGACTCTGTCTCAAAAAAAAAAAAAAAAAAGTGCTTATCTCATGGAACTGTCTTAAGGCATTGATTCTCTCTAGTTATGGGATGTTTTCTGGGGTTTTGAGAGTGTCTCCTGCTGAGCCCCTACAAGGCAATTCCCATATAGAGGACCACACATTCTGCTCCTTGTTGGTAGAGTCATCGGCTCACCCCACACAGACTTTTTCTATGGTGATCTACACTCCTTCAAAGTCTGCTAGGAAAGAATTTCAATGTCCCCAAGCTGGCTTTTATTCTATGGGGCTACCACCTGGCTCATAACCCCATTGAAGCAGCTGTGGTCTCCTTTCTCCAAAGCAGCTCGCAAGCCCTCCTGTGGTGCCCTCTTGATTTTCTAAGTGTGAATCAGATGAGGGTCCACCGTATCCCACAACTGCCAAAAACATACAGGAAGTTCTGCAAGAGGCCTCTGGACACGGGCCAACAGGACTCCCATGGCGCTCTCAGAAATTCCTTTTACAAAAACCTCCTAAATATTTGACTCTTTTCTAGCGTCACACAACTAAATCCTAATTTGCAAATGCCCCACAGTGAGCTGGCATCTCATTTTGGAATTTCATATCGATTGTATCTTTATGCTTCAGTCGAAAGTTCTAATTCAATACCCGCATTTATTGAGCACAAATGATGAGCCAGGTACTTCTTCTAAGTCTTCTAGATGTATTATCGAAAGTATGCTTCAAAATAATTCCATGAAGAAGATGACACTGACATCCGTATTTTAAAGAAAAGGAGCCTGAGACCTTGATTCTAAACTCCGTTCAGTACAAAGTCTAAGCTCATAACTATCTCAAGCAAAGCACCTGGACATGTTCAAAAGTTGTCTATTTTGTTATTGGCACCATTTTACTATGAAGCTCATTCAAATCTGTCTTTCCTGCCTCCCAACTCCATTAAAGTAACTTCGTTGAAATTAATCAGGGTACTGCCTGTTGCCAGATCTTAGCATTTGACACATTATGAGCACTTCTGTCATCCTGAGCCACTTTCCTCCCTAAGATCCCATGACAACACCCTCTTCTGATTTGCCTTCCACCCCACTGGCTGCACCTTCTCAGTTGCCCCTTTGATAGTTCTCCAGCTGACCTCTAAATGTTGAAATGTCCTGGAGCTCAGTCTTGAGCCCTTTTTCTTTTGTGAGTTACATTTTCTCCTTAGGCACTCTTATTCAGTGTGATGCCTTTAAAAACCATTGCTACAGTGATGACTGCCATATCTAACTCTCTCAGGCTGACCTCTCTAAGAACCAAACTTGTACATTTCCACTTGGAAATATTAATAGACATATCAAACAAAATCTGTCCAATGTAGAGCTGATGATAACCTTTCCCTATCCAAACATCTTTTTTCTACCTTCTTTCTTTCCATTTTTCCCATTTAATAAAATGGCATCACAGTGCATCAAGCCAAATACCACTGCTACATTGTACATAAATACACCGTGCCCTCATTCCCCACCTTTCTTCCATCATCAAATTCCAATGGTTTTGCTTTCAAAATATATGTCAAATACTTTTAATCCTCTCCAACTTTATGGCCATCACTCCAGTCTGAGCTACCCTTGTTTCTGCAGATTGTGGTGACAGACGCCAAATAATCTCCCTGTTCTAGTGTTATGACATCTGCTCACAGGGCAGCCAATGTCATCTCTTAGAATTGTGAATCAGCGTGCGTTACTTCCTAAACTCTCTCAACACTATCCTATGGCATTTAGAATACAGTCCACACTCAGTTTTATAGCCTACTTCTTCTTTCTTCTTATCTCAAATTTCTTCTTTTCTCTAACTGTGCTTCAATTCCACTGCCTTTCCTTTATTTCTGAGCAGCTCTGGAAATGTACATTTGCCATGCACTGTCCTTGAAACACCCTTCCTCCAGCTTTTTGCAGCACAGCAGGGCTGGTCCTTTCTTCAAATATCAACTCAGGGAGCACCTTCTCCCAAAGGCCATTTCTGTTTTATTTGAAATAACTTTCTTCAGTTACTCTCCAGCTCATCAATCTCTTTGTGGCCATCATAATCTTATTGCAATCTATAAATAGTCTGCTTATGCATGAGTCTGTTTAATTGTTGGTTTAATTGTTGGTCTCTACATCGGTAAATAAGGTTTAGGGGAATAGGGATCTTGTCTATCTTTTTCATTATTATATTCATGTAACTTCTCATATGCTAAGTAATCAACAAATATGTTTGATTGAGTGAATGAACGAACGAATGACGATGTATAGATAGATGGAACATACCACAGATCAGGTAACATATGACATTCCTGATTAGAATCTGACAAAAATGAATAGCCTATGAAACATTAAATGGAAATATTGACCCTGTTTTCAACTGATCTCCAATTTTTCTATAAATAGTGCCCCCCCACTTTAGAAGCTGCAACCACAGCACTCTTTCTAGCTGGGGTTCTGGATGGAGCAACAGAGCAGAGTACTCTGGGCATCTGATGAGCCTGAGGCAGCCCAGGGGAATGGCAGTTGGAGGAAAGTACTACTTCCATCAGAACAAAAGTCTCCAGTAAGCCTTCAGCTTCCTGAACGATGACAGCACCGAAGGCTCCACTTGGCAGATTTAAATCCGAGAAAAATGGCTCTAATGCATAACCTGCTGTGGGGATATTTGTTTGGGAGCAGATTGAGCTTAAGTCAAATACTCTGCATGTACAAATCCAGCTGATTAATAAATAGCCACAGAATTTTGCTCTTTCTCTACAATACACTCAGTAAAACGAATGGCTTTTATTATTCTACTTATTATTTTTTATCAGCAAAAGTTTAAAAAAATGTGATTTCTCCCATCCCGCCCAAGCTGTAAAATGAGAGTGGCAGTGTGATTATATACTGCTGGAAAGAGATGCAATTGTAGAGGATTACAAATCATATTCTTTTGTTTGGTTGGCAGTTTTTGTTTATTTGTTTCTAATGCAAAGAGCAGGAGATTTACCATAATTTGCGTTCTATAACCTGCTGTACATGTGACAGGAGAAAAAAAATCTATTAGCAAAAATGTATTTTGCCTTTCCAGGCCAAAAGCAAAATAGCACCAGGTTGAAATATTCATCTGTTTCTTCTGCTAGGGCTTATTCCTTTTAGTGACAGTCCTCCACCCTTAAAAAACATACAGACAAACAACAACTCTTGGGCATTTTCTCAGGAATAGATTGGTCAAAATACAAAGCTTTGTCTTCTGCTCTACCCTTTGCAGATCATTAATAATTGCAGTGATGCTCTTCTTTCTAAGGAGGAGAATTATTTCTCTTAGGCTTTGTTTGTTAAAAAAAATGTGAAGGACTAAGTGTATTTTGTACAGATACTGAGAGTGAAACAATATGCTGGGAAGTACTTCTGCAGCATTGTGTGCACCCAAAGTAGGAATATTGGGTAAGGGCTAATTCCTCAAGTGGGTTTATGTATTCTCTGCATTCTGAAACCACGTCTCATGCCAGTATTCAAGCATGTGAGGGAATAATGCATGAATGGTTAAGCAGGTTTTGTGATCATTTCCTTTACATCCACTCAGAGCAAGCCAAGAGGCTATATATTTAAATTTTAGTATAAAATCTTTAAGCTACACAATTGGAAAGTCTTTGAAACTCTCAAGTTAATAAGACATGAGACACTGTTCCTAAGGAAGTCTTACTGTTATAATCTATCCCAAGGATTTTACGTTATCTATCCAATGACACGCTCAAAGCGAATATAAAACGAGTCAACCAACATGTCACTTTGTGTGTCATTTATGCATTTATATACAAAGAGGTACTGAGATACATCATGTGTAAGTGGTAAAGATACCTCTAATAAAAGAATGGTCAAAATGGGATACAGATACTTGAGATTTTTATGATATGTATCATATATATCATATGATATGTGATATGATACATAAATGCATATATGATCATTTGTATGTATGATCAAATGTATGATACATACATGTGATATGATATGTATCATATGATATGTGATATGATACATAAATTTGACAGAATAAAAACCAGGAAAAGATAGGGTGTGTGGGATCTAAAGAAGCCAATATTAAGCATGATGTCCAATCTGAGATCTGAGATCAGAGGTATGCAGAGGAAGAAAGGGGGGTTGGCATAGGAAGTGAAGTACTAAAAGTTCCCTAGGAACTGAGTTAAACAGGAGAGCTTTTGCTACAAAAGAGAAACTGAAGGTAAATAACTCAGAAAATACCAAAAGAATCTGCTGAGTGGTAGAAAAACAATTTTTTGTGCAATCCAGTATAATCTCCCTGAGATCTGTTCTCCATCCTAGAGCTGTACTCACATAGGCTCCAGCTCTATGGCATCCTCA
The DNA here is from genome assembly GCF_037993035.2 of Macaca fascicularis. Taxonomy (NCBI): domain Eukaryota; kingdom Metazoa; phylum Chordata; class Mammalia; order Primates; family Cercopithecidae; genus Macaca; species Macaca fascicularis. Next base: position 125,950,109 of record NC_088388.1, on the reverse strand, counting down.
AAGCACCACCTGCATCCTGACAGTTTTCAAGGACAGGTTAATTGCTAGGCTGATATGAATTTGGTTAAATCAGGAGGAGGCTTGTGTTTTAGTGAATACACACACACACACACACACACACAGACTCACAAGCACTTAACTCCAAAAATTTTATTAATGCCATGTTGTTCTGATAATCTATTGCCATATAATAAAGCAAGTGAAAATGTACTCTTTTTATTATGCTTCTTGAATCAATGCATATGAAATTTGGACAGTGTGCAGCAAGAATGGCGTGTCCAGTTGCACAGTGTCTAGGGCCTCAACCAAAAAAATTCAAGGGCTGGGTAGTTTGTTGTCTGGGGCGGGAAGTCATCTCAGAGGTGCCTGTAATCACACATCTGGCACTCGATGCTGGCTGCTTGCTGGGACTTCAGCTGAACTGTCAACCAGAACACGTCCACATGGCTTCTCCATGTGGTCTCTCTGCACAGGCTGGTTCAGACTCCCTCACAAGCAGGCTGGGTTCCAAGACAACAATCAAGAAATGCTTTTTTCTTTTCTAATCTAGCCTCAGAAATCAGTGTTACTTCTGATACATTCCTTTGTGACAGTCAAACAGTTCTTCCCAGGTTCAAAGGGAAGGATGTACACACCACCCCTAATGGATGGAATGTCAAGGTCCCACTGGAGGAAAAGCTGGGAGATACAAGAGATACTTGTGACCATATTCAGAAAACACATACTGACTTACCAGCTCATCAGCACGAGGACTGGGGACAATTTACCAAGAGTAGAGTATTATAGAGTATCTTGATTTTTAAAAAATCCTCAATATGAAGCTAATAATAAGACATTTAAAATTATCTCATCCAGCAGAGTTCAATGGGACAGTTCAGTAAACCAGAGTGGCCTCCCCCCGGTTGCCTATTTCAGGAAGCTCCATCTTACTGCATTGACGGGCAATTGTTAAGAACCAAATTACTGAAAGACAAGGGTGGCTCTACAACTGGCTGCTTGAAAAGGCTTAAGACTCCTGCGTGTACTCAGGAGATAGTGAAAGCAAGATGGCATGTGCAGCCTTCGAAGGGGCCTGGAGGCATGATGGAGGCTAGTGGAGGGAGTTTTAAACAAGCAGATCTCTTAGAGGGAGACTGGATACCTCTAAGCTTCACAGTTACTGAGGGATCAAGCACCAGGAGGATGGTCTTCATATCCACCTCGGGCACGGCCAGGACACTGGGAGATATCGGCATTAATGTGGACCACCTCCTCCAACATGAGCACCGTCTGGGCTCTAAAACTCATCATCTCCAATGGTGCTTGCCATTCCCATAAGCTGCCCCTTCCCATAATGACTTCCCAAGCCTTGTTATCACTCACAACTGCTCTATCTCAGAATCTCCCATCCTCTTCTTACTATTCATGTTGTTTGAACTCGTAGAGACTTTCAGTCCATCAACCATCTATTTTCAACTAACCTGTTGCCCCTCTCTTTTTTCTTTCTCTTCTTATCCATCTTAAATTACTTCATTATTATCTATCTCAGATAACATGGTCCATCTTTTTCATAATATTTTTTTACCAATACTCTTAAACTCTATTCTTCCCTTTTTTAACCATTCGTTTTATAGAAACCAAATCTGGGAAGATTCCTTTATTCCCACCCCCTCATAAGCCCTCCTGGGGACATGCTTGAATGAGGGAAAAGAGAAAAGGAGAAAACTACCTAGATAGAAAAAACAAGTTGACTAATATTTCAAGAAGAGTATGTAGCCTCATGAATTAGTTTACATAATATTTTAAAAATAAATGTACTAATTACTGTAAAGAAGTTCAATGTACTATCAGGACATGTAACCATGATCCTAGCTCTTCCTTCATCAAGAGCCCAAAGAGTAGCCTGAAGGCTTCCTATTGTTAAGAAATGATATCATCCTCTTCTTGACATTTATACTTCAAGTTGGCAAGCTGACTCCCATCACCCAAAAAATATAGGTGGCTTAGCCTTCATGCGTCCTGTACAAACGGCTCAGAATCTTGCCATCTGTGACTTATTCTTGTTTCAAGGACTCCCCTAGAAAATTGTTTACTTTCCTCTAATTTTGTCTTTAAAAGAATAACAGGTTTTACATGTTTGTGATAATGGGGTAAAGTCAGAGAGAAAAAGAGAAAAGCTCCCTAAACCCAGCCTCCTCTTAGGATAGACATTGGCTCTGCCTTTGCAGCCCAGCACCAGCCAGCAGCCACAGCTGCAGAAATGGCCATGCGTGCAGATGACGGTGTTGAACCAACCTGACATTCATCCTCTGCTGAGCTTTGACAAAGAACATTAATTAAGGATAAGTAGTCTTTCTCCGGGAATTAATGAGCGACAAACATTGACTTCGAATACGGAAAAGATATGATGGTAATATCCTAAGTTACCAATAACAATCAACAGCAGATCCTGAGTTCTGACTCCAAATGCCTTTTCACTTTTCCACCAGAATGATCTGATCCATCTACACCTACTAACCATCAGCTAGAGACAAGTGCCCTGTCCTGTCGTAAAGTCGGTACAAATGGAAACCTTGCTCCCTCATTTGAGCACTTAAGAAAAGTCTACAACCTTCTCCCTTTCAAAATTTGCTCTCCTCCTCATTTATCTCCCTGCATCAAATCTGTCATTCTCCAGGGCCTGGGAGGAGCAAGATAAACACAAGGCCCCATCATTGTGTATGGTCTGTCAGTTGCTAACATGGGCCCGTGGTGGCTGGTCCTTCTATCTGTATTAGAAATCATAGCAATTCATTTAGAAAACGCTGTTCCTTCCAGGCAAATGTGAGATAACGCAGTTGGCCCATTAACATTGCAGCTGCATAGCAGATTAGACACATTGTGTGGTGCTGCCTGGTTAAAGCATCCACAGCCACTTATGGAATTAGGGGCTGGCACCACTGCAGTGAGCTGGGGCGCTGTTTACAATCATTCCCCAACACAGACAACACAATCGTGATTTTCTGTGCAGACTGGATGGCTGGAAATGTATTCCACCAAGATGTGCTTTCTTTACATCTCCAGAATAAGTAAATATTGTTTAAAGCAGAGTTATAGAGGCTTTTCACTAAAGTAAAAACAAACAAACAAAAAAAGATGGACTTTATTGACTCTGTCAAGCAAGGAGATGAATAACTTTCTCAAATAAATTGTGTTTTAATAAATACAAGGCTTCTGATTAGTTGCAGTGTATCCTGAAATGTCTTAGAGGACAGGATATTTGTGTAATTCTCCTACTGTGGCATTCAACATCAAGACATATGCCATTAGGCTCTTTGGTTTCAGTTTATCTTTAGAAATACGTTCTTCTTCTATACAAATATTTCATAAATATCTATAGATTAATGTTTTAAAGATTTTAGGAGAAATGGAAGACCAATATGCAGAAGCTACTTACATTTTTGCTACACTTCTTCTTCTTTTTTTTAAGACAGAGTCCCTCTCTGTCACCCAGGCTGGAGTGCAGTGGTGCCATGTCAGCTCGCTGCAAACTCTGCCTCCCAGGTTCAAGCGATTCTCCTGCCTCACTCTCCTGAGTAGCTGGGACTGCAGGTGTCCACCACCACACCTGGTTAATTTTTGTATTTTTAGTAGAGACAGGGTTTCACCATGTTGGCCAGGATGGTCTCGATCTCCTGACCTTGGGATCCACCTGCCTTGGCCACCCAAAGTGCTGGGATTACAGACGTGAGCCACCCCGCCTGGCCTACACTCCTTAAATGTAAGGGAGAAATGCTCTTGGCACAGATTAAGCATATTTCCAAGCCCTTGCTTGGACTAGCATCCTTCGTCTTCTCAGGGATGTTCAAGGCATGATGTGGAGAAGCTCCAGGTGCAGAAGTAACTCATAGAAACTGAAGAAGTTAAGCCAAAGATGGCAAATACCTCTCCCAGGTTTGAGGCTGAAAGTTAATCACACTTCTCACATTTCTAAGATTGGAACAAAACAAAACCCAGCATAGCAATCACAGAGACCAAGGAAATATTTAGCTTTATTACTGGTAAAACATTTTTAAGAATTCTTCTCAAATGTGTTGCCACGTTGGGTTTGCTAATACCTTCCCTAAAGTGACATTCTCACCGAACTGTCACAGGACATCACAGACAGGCCTCCACAAGTGCAGGCTACCGCTGCAAGGAAGAGCAGACGAGCGATGTGTCCTGGGGGCAGCTTGGGTCATGGTTTCTTGGAACTGGCTGCACACCGGAAGCAGCTGCGGAACTCTGAAACGATCAACACCCAGAGCTCCACGCCAGACGAATTAAGTGGGACCTGGACTTGAGGATTGTTCAAAAGCTCACTAGGTGATGATGATGTACTTTCAGGATTGACAATCACCAGACTCACTCAAAAGAGACAAAAAGGAAGGAGCTGGGGAGCACATTCTCATTTATTTCTCCCCGTCTCACTCATCACAGGAGTTGCTCTTCTTCCCAGGAAGATAAATGAGTGAAAAACAAGACCAAGCATCCTTTAGGTCTACACTACCATAGTCAAGACTCTTTAGGAGCAGGTAGGTTGGCTCAGCAGAAACATACCCACCACATCTGGTCAGGTGGAGGAGCCTTGTTCCCTCTTTCACTGCTCTTGGCATTTGAAAGGGGGGACCTAGGTGGTGGCCAGTCTCTAATAATCACGTTTCCTATTTCAGGTATAGGCATAACCCTTTCAATCATTCATTTCATACCAGCTCATGGGGGCAGCAAATTGTTCCACCCTGTCTTTGCACAAGACATTCATGAACCATGGAAATCTGAGATTTAGTTCTCTACTCCCTGCACCCACCTCTGGCAACTGGATCTCAATTCTGGGCAGCCAGTCAACACATCAGGAATCCACTAAAGCAAATCATTTTGCTTCTCCACAGCAAGCTGACTTCAGTAACCACCAAGAATTCATTACTGCTCTAGTTTGTTTACACTGGCTAGGAACAGACACTGTTGTGAATTACTTGGAGATATCCCTTTCCCTACAAATTAGTTTCAAACTATGCTTCAAATCAATAGGCCAGCAACAGGAGTTTCTTCTTTTCTCGTTCTTCTTTAGTCAAATGAATATACAGGCACTTCCCTTCAAAGAGCAGATCCAGTCAAAACAAAAATGTTAAGTATAATTTAATTTTGGTAAACCAAATCCTACTTCATATTTACTTGCATTTATTTGCAAAGGCACATTTTAGCTTTACTTTGTTTTCCAGTTAAAAGCATCACCTACCTCTTCACCTTTAAATATACCTGGCTTCCATTTCTGTTGTGTGGCTTATGTATGATCTGTAAGGAGACACTTAAATGATCTAAAGAAAATGACTAAACAACTCTGTAGAATAAACATTTTTTTTTTTTTCTGAGACGGAGTCTCGCTGTGTCGCCCAGGCTGCAGTGCAGTGGCCAGATCTCAGCTCACTGCAAGCTCTGCCTCCCGGGTTTATGCCATTCTCCTGCCTCAGCCTCCCGAGTAGCTGAGACTACCGGCGCCCGCCACCTCGCCCGGCTAGTTTTTTTGTATTTTTTAGTAGAGACGGGGTTTCACCGTGTTAGCCAAAGTTTGAATGAAAGTTTTAAGATTAAAGGAATAAGTCACTTTTTAAAGTACTAATAGAGTAATAATGTTGATTATTGTGTTTCATTTAGTTTTGTTGTGCATATTAAGCAGGTAGCACTGATTAAGGTTAATCTGGCATATAGTTCAAACACCAAAGCCATGATGGCTGGTGCTTCATTTCTGTTTCTTTTTCCTATCACCCAGGCTGGAGTGCAGAGGCATGATTTCAGCTCACTGCAACCTCTGCCTCCTGGGCTCAAGCAATTCTCTCCTCTCAGCCTCCTGAGTAGCTGGGAATACAGGTGCACGCCACCACGCCTGGCTAAGTTTTTTATTTTTTGTGTAGACAGGGTCTTACCACGTTGCCCAGGCTGGTCTGAAGCTCCTGGGCTCAAGTGATCCATCCGCCTCTGCCTCCCAAAGTGCTGGGATTACAGGCATGAGCCACTGTGCCTGGCCTGGCCCTTCATTTCTAACACAAATCCATCCAACACTTAACATGTTGGCACAGGAAGTAAAGTTGAGAGAAGTAAAAATCATGCAGCATTGTGTTAGGCTGCCCATTCTAAAGGGGGAATTTAGAAAGAGCAGGAGTTACAAATAAGTCTTTTTCTACGTCTTAGTGGAAGCAATATGTAATAAAATGTTCAGCTATATCCTGCAGACCAGAAACGTTTAAAGAGACTCTGGAAATGAATTGGCCATTTGGTGAGTTGATGTGAATCTTTGCTGGAATGCCCAGGGTAAGTCTTGACCAAAAGCTGGGTGCAAATGCTGAAAAAAGAGAAATAACAAATATTTTACGCTGAGTGGTGACCCTGTAACACAATCTATTGCAGAAGGTCAGAGGTGGAAAGGGGCTGGTCTGTAGAGATAAAAGAGTTTGAGTTTATTGGGTTTTTGTTTTTGTTTTGGGTTATGCAGTTTTAATTTGAGCTTTGTTCATATGATTCTCTAATTTTAATTAGAATGATTTTAATATTGTTACTTTGCCTCTAGACTTTGAAAATATCCCAAATGCAAGAGTCGCTACAGAAATTCTGATGTACCTATCACATGCCTTCTGGACTGGACTGGACATGACTCTGGCCATGCCTCTAGGACCAAGGGTTCCATGATAATAAGTTATTTTTTCCCTCCAGAGTCTCATTTTCCTTCCCTGTGAAAGTAAATGAAATATATGTATAGCTCTCACATATTGCAGGTTTGGTTTCTGGCCACCACACTAAAGAGAATAGCCCAATCACGATACAAAGAGTCATACACAATTTTTGATTTCCCAGTTCCTATACAGTAAAAGTTGTATCTACAAAGCGCAATAAAGTAACACGCAATAAAACAAGGTAAGAGCCTGTATTTACATCAAGATACAGTTGTACCAAACCAGACATTCCAAAATACCCAATCGACAAATAGTGATTGCATATCCACTGAATGCCAATAACTGTGTGTTCACTAGGTGTCACTTCCGTTAGAGAAATACACATGACATTAAGATATATTAAGCCAGTATCTCCCCTATTAGGAAAGAATCTTCTCCAGGAATAGTCTATGTCTTATTCATCTCTTTATCTTCTGCATAGGGAGTAGCACATAGTAGGTGCTTAGTAAATAAATAAATATCTTACACATCAGCTGTACAACTGTGGGGCTGCAAAACTCCTGGGTTTTAACCCCAGCACCAGTGCTATTTATGTAAAATTTGGAAAAGTCATTATATTAGTCAGGGTTTTCCAGAGACACAGAACCAATAGGATATAGAAAGATAGAGAGGGAGATGAAAGGCAGTTTATACAGAAAATTGCCTTACTGCCATGATTACAGAGGCTAAGATATCCCAAGATGTGCTGTCTGCAGCTTGGAGACCCAGGGAAGCTGATGATATAACTCTCAGTCCAGAGCTGAAGGCCTGACCTAGGGGAGCTGCTAGTACAAGTCAGAGTCTGAAGGCCTGAGAACCTGGAGTTCTGATGTCCAAGCACAGGAGAATATGAGTGTCCCAGCTCCAGAAAAGAGAGTGAATTCACCTCTCCTCCGCCTTTTTAGCTCTGTCCAGGCCCTTGGCTGATTGGATGGTGCCTGCCCACACACTGGGTGACAGCGGATCGTCTTTTCTCAGTCCACTGATTCAAACGCCAGTCTCTTCTGGAAATACCCTCACAGACATACACAGCAATCATGCTTTAGCAGCTATTTGGGTATCCCTCAGTGTAGTTAAATTTACACTAAAACTAACCATCATAGTCACTTAGTTCATTTCTAGAAGGATGGAAATATTAAACTGGCCATAGTGTACATGATGTGGAAATCTCTGTGAGAATAATGACAAAGGAAGATGGAAGATAACTATTGGATTTTTATTTAATTAAGTTAACTGAAGAGTTATTGATCACCTGTTATGTGCCAGGAATTATGCAAGCACACAAAGAACAGATACAAAGAAAGGGCATGGACCTGCCATGAAGAATTTCACTTTTAAACACGGACCTTGGTTAGCCTGGTATCCAATGTGGATACTTACAGGTGGTGACAGTTATAAAGATGCCTTAATCAATTTCTTTAAAAGAGGCAAATGTTAGGGTTCTGGCTTCATTTATGTAATTTTTGGGGGTGAAGGGGAGAATTTAAGAAGCCCTTTTTCCCCAGAAATACAACTCAAAAGTAAAACAGAAGCCCAATCTGAAAGAACAGCATCAATATTTAATCACAGCAGGCTAAGGGTTGTGGAAGCAATAGGTATTAAATGTAATTGAAACAAAGCATCTGATTCCTTGTGGGGTGGAAGGTGGAGGAGGTGGAGGCTGTCCTCTGGGTGTCTCCATCTTACAACCTGCTGGAGTATTCCCTAAGTGGATTGTGTCCATTACAAACACATCAAATCAACATCCTAGGAAGGTTTAGTGTGTGCGTGGCAGAAAGACACCTTAGGTAATTTCACCTCACATTACAAATTGGTCTCTTATTCATACAGTTGGAAGCATTTTCTTTCTACAAAATGGATAATGCAGAAGAATAATCCAGCCAGCATACTAATAAAGGGAAATAAAGGTGTCTGGGAAAACTCTTTGAAACCCTCAATGGCTAATTTGGGAATTCCAGGCGTTGTGTGCTGGAGAACCACAGTAAATATATTATTAAATAACTCCAATACGTAAGATATATTACATCCAGGATGCACTCTTATTTTTGTAATTGCTACTTATCTCAGACCTTTTATTCATGATCTCAAAGGACATTTCCAAAAGCTAATACTGTCACTACATCCTGAACAGGGTTATTGGAGAGTTTCCTTTCGTTATAGAAGCACTACCTTCATGTTCCCCTGTCCCCAACACCCCAGTTTAATAACTGCGTCCTTTCTGTACACTGTTATTAAGCTGGGGTTTGTGATCTCCTTTCCTGAACATCAGATTAACATTTTTGCCTACTGTGCACTAGGGAAAATGGCAGGCACATTCTTGATTATTTCCCTTTCTGGATGCCAATGCTGGTGAGTCTTAATTATGGTTGTATGTGTGTGTGTAAGATAGATGATTGATAGATAGATAGATAGATAGATAGATAGATAGATAGATAGAATAAATATATAGATAGATGATAGAGAGATAGATAGATGATAGAGAGATAGATAGATAGATAGATAGATAGATAGGATAAATATATAGATAGATGATAGAGAGATAGATAGATAGATAGATAGGATAAATATATAGATAGATGATAGAGAGAGAGATAGATAGATAGATAGAATAAATATATAGATAGATGATAGAGAGATAGATAGATAGATAGATAGATAGGATAAATATATAGATAGATGATAGAGAGATAGATAGATAGATAGATAGATAGGATAAATATATAGATAGATGATAGATAGATAGATAGATAGATAGGATAAATATATAGATAGATGATAGAGAGAGAGATAGATAGATAGATAGAATAAATATATAAATAGATGATAGAGAGATAGAGAGATAGAGAGATAGATAGATAGATAGATAGATAGATAGATAGATAGATAGACAGATAGATAGAATTAAGTCTCAGATTTGGAAGTGTGTTTAAAGACCAATAACTGTAGCTGTCTCTTGGCCCATAATCAGAAGCAGACCACTCCAGGCACAAACTGTGTATCTGCAGGCTTCAGTTACTCCCTTGGCAAAGCCAGACACAGAACCAACCTAGAGACATTTTGCAGTAAAGAGGAGAGACATAGTAACCCCCAGGCTCAGCCACTTTGTAGACGGCCCCTTCATTAGACTCAAATACTGTTAAACATAAACAATCACACTTGTGGGTGATCAGAAGACCCCATGACATATTGCTATAGTGATGTCAAGCGAATCAAGAGCAGAATTTTATTTCCTAATAACGTTTCTTTTTACAAGAATTGTGCTTTCAAGTGATACTCAAACTACACAGCCAAAAACATGTCTTGCAATCTGCTGGACCAAAGTTATTTATGGATTATGTTTTCCAAAGAAAGAGAAAAATTCTAACAAAAGAATACATACCCATTAGTGCACTTCATGTCAATGAGTTGAAATATTCCCATCTCTATCATAACAAACACAGAGACGAGAGGCAAGATGCATACATTTTTGGTTCTCGATTTCCCCATCTGTAAAAATTTTCCCTATTTTTAAAAATTTAAGGGAAAGGTGGTCCATGTGTCATATGTGTTATATATAGTGGCAAACAAATAGAGCTTTGAGTTTGGAATATATGTTGTATTTATATTTTTTAAGCATTTTTAAATGTAAAAATATAGTGAACATTTCAGTAATTGGAGTTATAAATTACCCTTCTCCTTTAATTATGGAATGGAATCAAATTTGACTACAATTTCTTATTTGTTGAGTTTTCAATGCATGTCAGTTTCCATGAATGCTATGGAAATCTAACAGATATCAGAGAGAGAGTAGTGAGAACTTGCCATCCCTAGTGTCATCCAGAGTGCTCTTGGTAATACTGTAGATCTATAGAGTTTCTGCCTACACTCCCTGGGACCAGAGGTGTTTCAGGCAATCCTAGGACAGCTGCTGTGTCTTCTCCACCAGTAAATGGTCTATCTGGAATTCAGAGATGTATGTGGCCTCAATCTAGAGAAGACTGGCTGAGTGGAGAGAGAAGCACTCCAGAGTTGTCAGATAAGATACGAGCAATGCTCGCATAGAACAAGACAAAGCAGGAATCTGTAATTGGGAGTTGAGTTCAGAATGGAACTTTGCAGAGGACAATCACACATTTGCTGGACAAACAATCCAACCACCAGATTTTATAAAGACTTAGGGATGATGTAATCCAATCCCACTATGTTACAAGGAGATTAGTTTACAAGGAGCCAGAGAAGTTGACTTACTTGCCAAGTCACATTACTAATAAATGAAAAAGGAGGAAATGATACCAGATCTTCTGGCTCAAAATCCTGTATCGTTCTTCACCACAATGTGCAGTCTACTTGGGACCCCAAATATTCTGCCTGGCTTCATGAAGCATTGTTCGGTGCGCTCAAAATAGTTGGTTCATGCAAAATTGAACTGCCTCTAGATAAATGTCATGTGGCAGGTAAAACTGCTAATCTACCTTTCGGCTCAGCTCACTATGGTGATGACATCTTTATCCATGGCGGGGGTAAGGGAGATAATTAATTCAAAAAATAAATAGGAGGTATGAACTTTATTAAGCTACACAAAGTTGAAAAAGACTTAGTCCCTGGCCCTGAGGAGATTTCAGTGCATCGAAGGAATTAGACAAACAGGGACAAAATATATTGTGATAGATGCAATGAAAGAGGTCATCAGAGTGGGCTGTGAGAGCACAGAGGAGGAGCATTTCATCAGATATGGAAGGTAGATAAGATTCGCTAGGGAAGATGGTGCCCCAGCTGACTATGGAAGGTAGGTAAGATGCACTAGAGAAGATCGTGCCCTAGCTGAATATGGAAGGTAGATAAGATTCACTAGGGAAGATGGTGGCCCAGCTGAATTTTAAAGGAGGGAATAGGAGATAGTCAGGTGGAGAAGTGAAGAATATTATTAGTACCAGAGACAGCAGAATGTTTAAATGCATAGGAATGTAAAAAACAATGCAAAGTTTAGGAAAATGACAAGCGTTTGCACATGGCTGAAATGTGGATGTGGTGGCAGGTGTGGATGCACTTGTGATGAAAGTAAGTGACAAACTCTGAAGGAGCTTTATACCATACTGTCAATAGGCTTCAGCTTTTTAGTTGGAAGGCAATGGGAAGCCACCGAAGTAATATAACCAAATATCTTTTTAAAGGTTCATTCCAGCAGCTGTTTGAGAATGGGTTTGGAGGGGAGGGGAAGCTGAGTGCTCAGAGAAACCAGTTAGGAGGTTGCTCCAGTGACTCAGAAAACAAGTGTGATGGACAGTAGGATGTGCCACCCAGACTCCCCTTCAGGGACCAAGAACTTGTGCCCTCCACAGCTGGGAGTGCTTCCAAAAGACAGGCCTCGGCTGTCAGCCTTTTTTGAGAATTGTCTTGGCTGAGAAAACTGCTGTGGCCAATGTCATACCCTCTTCCATGAGCAACTCACATCTAACATCTGTTCAGTGTGGTGTAGAAAGGCTCAGCTTCTCCACCTCCAACTTGGAACAAGTCTGAAGGACCATCCCAGGTTTTAATGGAGTCCCCTGCAGCCCAAGTTAGGACTGCATTGAAATTCAGCTTCTCCTCCTGCCCAGCCCTGCCTCTGTCCACTCCCTCCCAAGGTGGTGATACTGAAAGCATTTTCAGTCAAGTACCTGTGTGCTAATTGCTAATCTCCATCTCCAGGTCTGTGTCTCCAGGAAACATGCCTATGGTAACAAGGACAAAGACCTATACCAGGATATGGGTACTAAGAAGTAGGCGGGGGCACAAACTAATTGGAGACATAGATGGTAATAGGACTGACAGGATTGGGGGGCCAACTGGACACAAAGAAGAGGGACAGTTTTCTAATGTGAAATATTGACTGACTGATTTTATCATGAAAAATCTAAAAGACAAGGATGGACTATATCACCCTAGAAATCATGTATTTGAGTTGAAACACAGAAGAAAAATCTTTGAGATTTTATACACACACACACACACACACACACACATATATATATATATATATATATATTCTTTTGGACTTTAGAATATTTGCATATACATAATGAGGTAACTTGGGAATGAAACCCAAGTCTAAACATGAAATTCATTTATGTTTCATATGTACTTTATACACATAGCCTGAAGGTAATTTTATACAATATTTTAAACAATTTTGTGCATGAAACAAAGTTTTGACAACATTTTGACTGAGACTCATCACATGAGGTCAGGTGTAGAATTTTCCACTTTTGGCATCACGTCAGCACTCAAAAGGCTTCGGATTTGGGAGCATTCCTTTTCAGATTTTTGAATTAGATATGTTCAACTTATGAAAAATACAGATCAAATCAAATATAAACAGACACAGCTCAAAGAAAACAGTAACTCTGCAAGGAGAAGAAAACTTGTATCTCCATACTTTTAAATAAGAAAAAAATGCAACCATGCCACAGGAATAGACGTCAAGTAAAGAAACACTAGGCACTCCAAAAGGAGGCCCTGGACATTCTAAAAAATCATATACTGGAAAGGAAAAACTAAAGAGAAGTTTCAAAGACAACATTGAGAATCTCTTACAGAATATGTAGCAGAAAGTAAAAAGGAGATGGAAAACAGAAAAGCAAAGATGAGGAAATACGAAGACCTGTCCAGGTGGTACAAACATAGATGATCACAGCCAGGTCATTGGATCCGAGGTCCTTGTGATATCAAAGGATCATAATCGGGGCTGGGAGGTACTTGAATGAGTGAGTTGAAAGGATAGCGTGTGGGAAGAAAACTAATAAACTGTAGTGTTAGAAGAGAAAACTTGAGTGAGAACTTCACTTTAGTCATCTCAAATGCTACAAGGGCATATAAAATAAAGGTGAAAAAGCAATCATTAGATTTAGGTTGTTGGTCATTAGAAACTTGGCAAGCAAAGTTTCTTAGAAGCCATAGAGGGAGAACCCAGATGGTGCTGGGCTGAGTAGTGGTTGATAAACGAGAAAGTGAGAAAGTGCCTTTGGCTACCTTTAAAAATGTTATTTCTAGGGATGTAGGTGTGAATAGGAGTATGCTGTGAGGATGATGAATCTGTGTGACTTCATTGTCCATCATAACACATAGTCTACAAGAAAGGTTCAGCCTTGGGGAGAGATTGAAGAGGCCCTCCTCCCATGCAACCTGCTTACAGTGAACTAAAGTTTCCGCAAAAATGAAACTAAACTAGAAAGGACATGAAGGTGTTCCAAGAACTGTGAAGGACACTAGAGTGTTCCAAGAACTAAGAGCAAAGAGTGAGGCTGGTGTTAATTAAGTTAAGGTCTACTGAGGTGTCTGATGAGATAAGAGCTAAGAACTCTCATTAACTTGTCAACACGGGGGATGTTGGTAACCCTATAAGGGCGGTTTGGATGGTGTAGGAACACCAAATTGAAGTGGGAAGAAGAGTGAATGGGGAAGATATTTTTGAATAAAGGTATTGCAATGGTACAAGATCCTGTAATGAGATAAGCTTCAAGTTACACTTATACCACAAATCATAAAAATCATGAGCATAGGGAAGACCCACCATGTCTCGCCGAGGAGTCTGGAAGCTTGTTCCTGTGGGAAATGCCTCAAAGCCGTCCTCCTCACAGGCTCAGTCACAGACACACCGTGAAGACTCCTGTGCCCTGGATACAGTTGGCTTTTGGAATATTTCCAGGGTCTTTCCCTGACTTCTCTTTGAGTTACCTTGACAATTGAGTAGTGCAGATTTTTAACCTCAGATCTAAATCTCCCTACACATGGACCTTGTTTTTCAGAGTTTCCCTTGCTTCTTGACACAGCTTCACTAAGAACCTGGGCATCTACAGCCCTGGATGTCAAGCCCATACTGGTAGGAGCCTGACTGTCCCCACAGCAACCCTGGCTACTAGAACCCAGGCTTAGAGCAAGCTCTAGGCCAGAAATGGAGAAGAGAGATGAGAAAGGAAGGAAGCAAATTATAGGAAGAGGTGTACAGAGCTCCCTTGACATAAGTGACTCCATCTTAGAAAAAGACTCCATTTTACATTTCAAATGGTATCATGCCAACTAGGACCAGACATTCACCTAATCAATAAAAATTGCACCCAACCAGATAAGAACATAAGCAGGCATACTCTTTCACTAAAAGTCCTCACCAGAGCACTCTGTGGCAATAAAAAAAGCAGGACTTCACCACCTTGAGACAGCTGTCTTGATTGGCCCTATCTTGCTGTCATTCATGATCAGCACTTAGCATCTATGGCTGAAGGCTCTGCCCAAATCAGAGACTGTTCCTTGCAAGACATTGACATCCATCTGGATCAGGCCAAGACACTCTCCTTATCCACATCACTCTCCTTGGGCTGGTTTATTAAGCTTTTTTTTTCTATCTCCTTTTCTCTTCATGTTAAATGTTACTTTGTTTGATGGGAAATGTTTAATCTATAACATTTATATAATGATTAAGTACACTATTATGCATGGTTTGCAATATTGACTGACTTGTGAAGTGGCTTGAGCCTGCATGCCCACAGCTCTGACTACTGAGTGAACAGGACATCCTAAAAAGAAATGCCCTTGGGAATTCCTTGTATCTTGTGGCTTTTATGATTGAAATTGCATCAATAAAAGTCTGATTTTCTGGAATGACACAAACATGCATGGACCTGGTTATGTCTGACCTTGCGCCACTCATGACAAGGTGCGTCTAAGACAAGGGTGTTAATCACACAGTGGCATCTCGGGACCGTACCGGGATAACAGGGGATGATCCAGTTTGAGCACAGTGCCTGGTATATGGAAAGCACAAAATAAAAGTAAGTTGCGATTCTTGTGTTGGTGGTTGATATTGTTCTTCATACAGAACAACCAGCTCACCTGCCACCACTATCAGCAAAAAGGAAGGGGTCATGAGGAAATGAAGGTGAGGAATTGTCATAATAATGCTGTAAGCTTAAGGTGCCAACTCACCTCACATGTCACTGATGGGGAAAATGAGTCTTAGAGAAGGAAGAAACCAGGCCAAAGCTAGTAAGTGGCTGAACCGGTATTGGAGCTAGTTTGTCTGCTTCTACACCACAGGGGAAGCATTTTACAATTCATCAAGATGCGACTACCGCACCTCATTTTTAAGGCATTTGCTTTTCCAATTAATGTAACCTTCCAGAACCAGACGCGCCGTCTACAATCTGAACTGAAACAAGCTGACTGCTCTTCAGGAGTTGAATGAGCAAAAGGTATTCCAGGGGCATTTTGTTCTCCAGCCGCTTTCAGCTAAAGGACTATCAGATTACAGAATTGGACCCAGAGGCATTCGTTCCTCTCCCCTTTTCCATTTCTCCCTAAGTTAGTTTTCATTTCATAACAGTCATTAGCTAAGCTCTGGGAATGAAGTGTAAAAATTTCCTCTCACCTCGGAGCCCTAACTGGCAGCAGTTCCTTGAAACTCCCGCAATCAGCGCTCCATTTAAGCATCAAAACCTTATCAATTAGGCCTCAATGTACAGGGATCACGTGGCCTGCCGGTCACGCTGAGCCGGCCGCTGAGGAGTACCAGAGGCCTCATTACGGCCTTGAGCTTTTGCAAAATTCCTGAATAAGCAGCCCATGGAGTGTCTGCAGAAGAGCTGCATTTTATTTTTTTATTTTTTTTTTCACCCGGCTTTAACAACTGCTTTTACGGACAATTTAACACTGTGGGTTTCCAGCTGTGTTAATGCCTGACCCCCTTCCTTCATGATGTCGCGCCTTGTGAAATGGCTGTCAGATGTGGAGCCCATGCCCCCCTTCCCGAGAAATCTATGCCTTTCTTAGCATCTGGGACTCGGGGCTCCACACCAAGGAGAAAGCAAGATTTTCATCCCAGTTGCTGTGTGCACACAGGCCCTTGTACACACTACTACCTGCTAATTTGGGGGGCGTGGAGCAACTAAGTGAATGAAGTCTGTGTTGCTGGCACTGAGAAAACGTTAGGAATAGGAGTGGAGTGAGGAGGGAGTCATATTCAGAGCCCAGCTGCCTCTTGGTGGTGGAGCAGCAGAGGAGGGGAAGCATACGTGGTCTCCATCGGTAACTGTTTGGAGCCTTCACACTGAAGGGGCTGTTTCCGCACATTTATCACTTTGGTTCTCGGCCCAGCCAAGAGAGGAACATGTCTTATGTACTGTGTGGCTGGTCTGGCTAAGCCTCCTGTAACTGGATCAACCTAGATCCAAGGCTTGCTTCTTCCAGTTATAGATTTAGGAACTGATGTTTCTCAGTTTGCTTAGTGCTGATTAGGTTCTAGGGGCATCTAATATATTGACCAAGTTCCTATTTTACCTATGGATAAAACAGACAGCCATTAGGTTATTTTACAGTGAGAAATATTAGAACACTCCTGTTCCATGGTCCGTGTCTTATATATTCTCTACCCTTAAGGCAGAAAGAGGCTTGAAATCTATTTCAAAGCTGTTAGAATACTCTGCAAATTTGTACCTGCAATTGCGTGTAAAGAAACTTGAACTAAGGAACTCATTAGGACTTTATGTGAATATTTAGTTACAGGAAGGATTGCTTATAGAAATCTAACATTTTGGGAGAATAAAAACCTAAAAACGATCATCTTTAAAAATATAATTTAGCCATGCATCTATATATTAAACTTTAAATTAATAGTCATGCTGTAGAAATGTAGTATGACACTCCAGTTAACCAGCAGACAATAGACTTCATTTTCTTGTAATGTGTTAGGAAAAATAACCTAAGCAATTGTCCTGCCGAGAAATAAATTCAGGACAAAATATATGTATAAATGATGTACAACCAAATAAAATGAGCATTTCTATTACTTAGACTTTGGTTTTCAACTATGACTTCTCACTAAAAGAAGACAGAACTTCATGGAAAGGCAATTGATTCTAAGTCCGGGGCAGGAAATTTACAAGATCAGCCAGAAGCATCCAGGGTCCTTTTGCAAGAACTTCAGACACAACTTGAAGAGACTCTCAGTGGCTAAAGATGAAACAATTTTTGTTCCAGTAAAAAGAATGCTTTTAATGCATTTAAATTTATCAAATGCATATTTAAATCTATGCATTCACATCTATATGTATACACACACAGTAACAACTCATGTCTGTTTGTGTGTTTATATGTGTGCATGTTTGTACTATAACTAATCACTTCAGGTCAGTAAGAAACTAATGCATTTCAGTAAACATTGTACATAAACAAATCATAACCAGTAAGTGGAGAAAACAGGGCCTCTTCTGACAGTACAATACGCTACAGAAAGAAAAATTACACACTTGAGGGGCCAGCTGCTTAAGTGAGAAGGGAAAGGTGAAGATCAGAAACTAACGTTATCTTTTTTTTTTTTTTCTTTCAAGACGTAGAACAAATTCTGAATCTGCTTGGGACAGAAGGCTAAGAGACCAAACAAATGTCCTTGTAAAAGCAGAGTGGTGCTTTTGGTAGTTTTACATTGCCGAGAATACAAAGATCAGGTTTTGAGGTCTGTCATCTGGAAAACTTGGAGCAAGGACAAACCAGAGCCAGATGAAAGCAGGTGGAGCACAGTAATAGCCAGACTGTTGTTAATGGTGTCAAAACATATACAGAATTAAACTGCAAGGTAATATTAACATAAAAGAGGAATTTAATGGAGTTAATGTATCATGTGGTTTATGCCTTCTCAAGTGATTTTTTAAAATTCTGTTGAACCTGGGAAAGCATGTTGCAATCTCTATATTTACCACGGAAATTAAGTAAAATATATGCATCATCAAACAAATGAAAACAAAAATAAATTATAATGTCTGATTAATCCAAAAGTAGGCTAAAATAAAAAAAATACAAGTTACTGGAACAAAGATAAAGCAAATAGCAAAATGGTGAATAGATGCTTAACTATGTTAGCAATTTCATCAAATGCAAATTAGATTAAATCCAATTAAAACACTAAGATGAACATAGAATAGGCATTCTTCTCAACTTCATGACGTCATGTAGAAAAATTTCTCCCAAATAGGCCAAATGATGGATCATAACCCAAGCCTCAATAAATTTCAAAGACTTAAAATCTTCAGAATGTATTGCCTGAACAAAATGAATTTAAGCTGCCAATAAGTGAATAAAGATAGGTAGAAAATCTCTATTATGAAATTAACCAATATGCTTTTAAATAAACTATAGGTCAAGAAGAAATCACAGAGTAAATTATAGCATTAGGAGATATACCTAATGTAAATGATGAGTTAATGGGTGCAGCACAGCAACATGGCACATGTATACATATGTAACAAATCTGCACGTTGTGCACATGTACCCTAGAACTTAAAGTATAATAAAAAAAAATTTTTTAACTGGATAATAATAAAAAGATTGCATACCAAAAGTTATCAGATGTACAAAATATGTATTTAGAAGGATATTTATATCTGAAAAATCAATTATCTAAGAGTGTATCTCCAAGCATTAGAAAAAAAGAATAGCAAATTAAGCCCACAGAAAGTACAGAAAAATAATAAGGATAATGTATACATTAATATTTTTTAATATGCAGCATAGAAATTAATACAATGAAAAGTTGGTACTTTGAAACCAATAATAAAATTGATAGACCTCTTGCAAGACTGAAAAAGAAAGCAGAAAAATACAGATTGACAAGATCAGAAATGAAATAAGTGATATCACTAGCAAATTTTAAAATAGTAAATATGTAACAATGTATGTTATGGTAACAAATAAGAAATTTGTGATGACATAAACAATATCTGGGCAGTACTCGTTTTTTTCTTCCCGCTTGACATCATCCATGCCCTTGATCTATGCATCCCACACACACAGTTTGGGCTTGGCCTTGTGCCTTGATTTGGCTAATGAACCATGAACTGCCATCCAGTGTCTTAGATGTGTTTGCATGGTTTGGCTTTGTTGCTTATCTTTTTTTGTCAAGCAGAAGAAAAACAGGCCGTATGTAGACTAAAATAGGCTTGCGAAGCTGGCCTAAACCTAAGCTACAATACGGAACCACATCTGACCTACAGATCTGTGAAAACAACAGTAAAACCAATGCTGATGGCAAACCACTCAGTTTCGGGGTTATTTAGCATTATTGCAATCAGTTTTGACTAGTATACACCCCTGGGGGAGGGGAGAGGGGTATAATTTACCAATATTGAGAAAAGAAGAAATAGAAAATCTGAATATTCCTGTATCTAGTAGAGATGGGTGTGAATTTACTATAAAATAATTATGTATTATAAACACAAATGTCCTCAGGCCTTGTTAACTTCATCAGTAACTTTTTCTAAATTATTTAAGAAAGAAACATTATCAATGTTGCAAAAATTTGTTTAGAATATTGAAAAAGTGACTATTCCATAGTTCATTTTAAAAAGCCATAATTGCCTGAATTACAAATTGTAACAAGGACATTACAAGGAAAATTAAAACTAATCTTTCTCATAAACATTCATAAGCATAGATACAAAAATAAGTAATAAAATGATAGAAAGCAGAATCCAGTGATATATCAAGAAGGTAATATATCGTATACCAAGTGAACTTTATTCTAGGTAGGCAAGATTGGTTAAATTCTAAAATCAATCATCATAATTTACCACAGTGGGGAGAAAACAAGAAAGTAATAGAATCATTTTAATAGAGGCAGAAAAAGCACTTGACATAATTTAATCATCATTAATAATAAAAAGCACTTAGCAAATTGAGACTAGAAGGAAACTTTCTTATTCTGATATATGGTACAGTTTTAAAATAGTTAAAAGAAAACATCATTTCGTTTTAGAAATATTGATAGTTTCTACCTTGAACTTGGAAAGAAACAATTATACACACTGCCAATTCTATTCAACATTGATCTAGTGATCCTTGCAAGTGTACTAGTAAGGAGAAAAAAGTATTAAAATTAGAAAGAAGAAATAAAACTGTATTGCTTCAGATATGTTATGACGGTGTTCAAAGAAAAAATTATCTATAGATAAATTAGTAGAAATATTAGTGAACTGAGCAAGATACCTGGACAAAATCAACAAACAAAAATCTATTTTTTGTACAAGTACAAAGAAATGTAAATGAAAACTTAAACTAAATTATTTAGAATAGCATACACATTTCAAATGTCTAATGAAAGATGTGCAAGACTATATAATAAAAACATTAGTAAGAGAAATTGTAAAAGATCAAAATAAGTGAATAATTAAACCATGCTCAAAGAAGCACAATAAAAATTTTCAATAAAAGTTTTTAGATCAAATGGATATCCATATAAAAAAGAAAATCACTTTATCCCTACCTAACACTATGTAAATATAATTCCATATAGGTCATAGCTCTAAAGATTAAAGATAAAATAATAAAGATTTTAGAAAAAGAAAAAGAGCTATCCCCATGAACTTGCAGTAGGCAAAGTTTTCTTTAATAATGCATACAATCACCGACCATAAAAAAATACAATTGATTCCTTACAGTATATTAAAACAAGGAAATTTTTCTCAGCAAAGACATTGTTAAGAGTGTGAAAAGGTAAGCCATAGAGTGAGAGAAGATATTTGTACAATAGAGGACTCACATCTAGAATATTTAAGACTTTTACGTGTTAATATGAAAGTGTAAACAACTTAAAAGAAAAAGGGGCAAAAGTCTTGAATAAACATTCCCCAAAACAGGATGCCCAAACAGCCAATGAAGATATAAGACGGGTTTAATTTCATTAGCCAAAGAAATGCCAATTAAAACAACAAAGTGACTACACAGTCTCCAGAATGGCTCAGATACAAAAGGTAGACAATTCCAAGTCCAAGAATATGGAGAAACTAGAAGTAGAATTGCTACAAGAACTTTGGAAATGTATTAGCAGTATCTGTTATGAACATCTATGACCCACCACTTCTATTTGATTACAAAGAAACAGATATATATATATCTGTTATATATATATATATATATATATATGTGCATGCCAAAAGAAATATACAACAAAGTTCACAGAAGTATTCTTTTAATAGACAAATGCTGAAATTAACTCAAATGTGTATGGATGGTGGAATGAACAAAAACAGTAACATATTCTACAATGACAAAATAAACAAACTACATTAAAATGTAGCAACATGATGAATCTCACAAACACATCTTCGAGGAACAGAAGTCAGATATAAATTATTACATACTGTAGAGTTATGGTGTATTAAGTTTACAAAAAGGCAAAGTTAATCTACAGTTTTAGAATGTAGGATAGTTATTAACTTTGCAGGGCTAGTTTAGATGAAGGATCAGGAAGGAAGCTTCTAGAAGGCTATAATGTCCTAATTTCTTGATTTAGGTTGCCATCCGTTGGTATACTCACTGCTTAAATTTGTTTTCAAACTAAGCATCTCTGCTATCTGCAGTTTTATGTGGGTATGATATATTACAATTGAAAAATTAAATCAGCCATCAAATAAAAGTATTTTCAGATAAGCCAAACAGAGAGCATTATACCAACAGACCATATAGGAAGGCATTTCTAAAGGTTTTGATATGGAATGAGTAAACTGAACCCAGATAGAAGATCTGAAATGAAAAAAATAGATACTAGCAAAAAATTAGTGAATAGGTAGGTCATTAAATCTAACCAAATATGGATTTAATAAGATAGTAGTAATAATTTGTAATCTGTTGGATTTAAAATGTATTGAAAGAATTATTATTCAATAAAAACATCAGTAAAAAAGAGAATAAGCAAAAAGTGTTACAATTTTTTTTGATTCATTGGTTATTAAATTTACTGATTTTAGTTATTATGTGATATAATTTGTTGGATGAAGACTAAAATTGTAGCAGTAGTTTATACAATTTGTAAACTAGTAGATGGGGTAAAAATCTTGAAATATAAAATAAAAAATGTATATTTATACACACATATATATACACACAGACATTTGTATGTTTATACACACATATATATACACACAGACACATTGTATTAGTTATCTATTATATAACAAATTACCACCAAAACTAAGCTTAAAACAACAAACATTTATTATCTTACAGTTATAACTATACTATCTTGTAGTTATAGAAACTATAAGATAATAAATCAGGAATTAATATAAATTGGTGTCAGGAATTTAGGAGTGGCTTAGTGTGTAGTTCTGGCTTTATATTTCTTATGAGATTGCATTCAAGATGTTTTTCAGGGTTGTAGTAATCTGAAGGCTCGACTGTGGCTGGGAGATCAGTTTCCAGGATTACTCACCTCACTGTTGGCAGAGAGCCTCTGTTCCTTTCTAGTTGTTGGACAGGGATCTTAGTTCCTTGCCACACGGGCCTCTCCATGTGAGTACTCACAAGCTGGCAGGCAGTTGGCTTCCCCAGAGCGGCTCTTTAATGCATGACAGAAAAAGCAACAAGATGGAACTTGCGATGTCTTTTATAACCAACTATTGGATATGACATGCCATCATGTCAGCCATGTCTATTGATCACATAAACCAAAAATGGTACAATGTGGGAAGGGCTTACACAGGGAGGAGAATGCCAAGAAGTGAGACTATCTTGAAGGTTGGCTACTATCACATTCAATTAATAAAAAAACTTAAAAAAGAAAACAAGAAAATAAGGGAACATAATAAATATAAGAAAAAGACAGACAATGAGATATGATAATATAATATTATGATAATAAAATATCAGTAATTATAGTAAACATAAATTTGTTACTTTCTAGTTAAAAATGGAGATTGTCAGGATGAACAAAAAGATAAAATCTAGCTCTGTGTTCTTTATCAGAGATACACTTAAAACATAAAGATACTAAAGGGTTAAAAATTGAAACATTTGCCAAAAAGACACAAAAAGCATAACTCACACCTGTAATTGCACTGCTTTGGTAGGCCAAGGCAGGAAGATTTCTTGGACCCAGGAGTTTGAGGCCAGCCTGGGCAACATAATGAGACCCCATCTTTACCCCCCCCCAAAAAAAAATTAGCCAGGCATATTGACACATGCCTGTAGTCCTACCTACTTGAGAGGCTGAGGCAGGAGGATTGCTTGAGCACAGGAGATCAAGGCTGCAGTGAGCTGTGATCATCCCACGGCACTCCAGCCTGGGCAAAAGAACAAGACCCTCTCTCAAAAAATAAAATAAAACAAAATAAAAGATAATAAATGAGTTTAAATGCAAAAAACCAAAACTGGTGTGGCTATGTTAATAACAGGAAAATAGACTTTAAGGCAAAGTATTACTAGCAAGAAATATAGTCAGCTCATAATGATCCATTTTCAAATATGATACAATTTGAAACTTCTATGACACTAATAGTTTTGCATGAGGAAATCTGAAGCAAATATTAACAAAATTTGAGAGGAAAAGTGATGCAACATCCATTATTGTGAAAAATTTTAATGTCCTTCTTAGTCGTTGATAGATGAAAATGTGTGAGGATAAAGAATTTTGAGCAATAAAAGTGTCAATCTTGTCTAGTGTACATTTATAAAGTACCAGTCAACAATTGAAGCATATACTTTCTTTTTAAGCACACATGAAACACTTACAAATATTGACCACATAAAGAGCCATAAATCAAATCTCAACAAATGTCAAAAATTGAGAGTTCTCATAATACAATGAAAATGGAAGTTATTAGCCAAAAGATAATTGGAAAAAGAATACTAATTTGGAAATTTAAAAATTCTTATAAATAGGCATCAATGACAAAAACACAATGGCAATAAGATACTATTTACTCTTTTAATACTGCACAATCACCAAGATGCTTGTGATCTGATGTCAAAATAAACATTATTAAATCCTTAGGCTAGAGGAGAAGAAATTATTTTTAGACAAATTAAATATCCAAATTCAGACATTTAACAAAGAATATCATAAGAAAAGAAAGAAAGAAAGAATAAATATGAGAAGAAATTGATAAACTAGAGAGAATAAAACATAAAGGCCTAAAGTGAGTTCATTTTAAGGACTGAAAAAGTGACCAATCACCAGCCAGACTGACCACAAAAAAAGAGAAGATACAAATAAATGGTATTAGAAATAAAAATTAGAACACAGCCACAGACATAGTAGCCATTCAAAATGTTCAAAATATATAATTATCACCTTTATGTTAATAAAGATCAAAATTTAGATGGAAGGGACAAACACCTAGAAAATCTACATAATTCACTTAATTTAAAAAGACAATTCTGAATAATTCTATAATAATTTACTTAATCAAATCAATAGTTCCAAACCTTTTCCCAAAGTAATACCAAGGTCAGAAAATTTTACAAGTGGATTCTATTAATATATCTGAAAACAATAATTCCAGTTTTACTCAATTTCTACCGGAGTAGAGAAAAACAGACAACACCCAAAATATTTTTATAATACCATCTTTAATATGGCACTGCAAGCAGATAAGGAAAATATGAGAAAGAAAAATTATATGACAATTTTACTTGTAAACATAGAAGCAAAAATCCCAAACAAAATATTAGCAACCAATAAAGCTGTACAGTAAAAGTTTACAAAAATAAATGACTTAATTGGCTTTTTGTGGGAATTCAAAGGTAGTTTATAATCAGAAAATCAACTGATGTTATTTATAACATTAACAGACATAGGATCACCTCAATAGATGAATAATACAATTTGTCAAAATAACCAGCACTTAATTATAAAATCTCTTGGTAAATTAGAAATTCAAAGGAACTTTTTTAGCCTTTCTAGTATCATCAACCAAACAAAAAGATGGTGGATGGAGGAACAGAAGCAAGACCATGTTTAATGGTAAAACTTGGAAAGCATTTTCTTTAAAATCAGAAATACAAACAGAATTCTTTCTAGTTAGTTTGGAGGGTATAGAAAAACAAAACAAAACAGAGAGAACTGTGAAGAATGAAATAAAACTGATACCATTGACTGATAAGATTCATGAGGTAGAAAAAACAGAAAAATATAAAACTATAGAAAAAGCGGCAACATTTTAAATAATAATATTTTTCCAAGTTTTCTGCTTCTTATATACAACTCATTTTCATTTATTATACTAGATTTAAATACATAGATTACATAATTTTTAAAAGATGTCATTACTGCTGAAACCAAAAATATGAAGTACTTCTGGTATAAAACTAGCAAAATGTGTGCAAACCTTCATGTATACACAATGTATGTACCATATATATTTATTGAAAGAAATTAAAGGAAACCTGAATAAATGTAGAAATATTCTGTTTTTGTGGAACAGCAGATGCATTGCAAAACTGTGAGTCCTCCCTGCATTGACCCACAGAATGATTTAATTCAGATGAAAATCCCATTAAGTTAGTAATTTTCTTTGTAACTAAAGGTGTTTCTGAACTTTTTTGGTAGAGCAAAGGTCCACGAACAACCAAGACACTTCTGAATCTATCAGATAATTTAGGAGGACGTTTTCTACCAGGTATCAACACTTATAAACTGTGGTAAAACTGTACAGTAATAGATCAATAGATAAATAGAACAGGATGAGAGCCCAAAAAATGACCTGCATATAAATGGAAAATTCATGTATGTCAGAACTGGCATTGCCAATTAGCAAAGAAAGGAAAGAGTTTTAAACCAATGATTTTAGAGCAATTAATTTTTCATCTGAAGGAAACAAAATTGATTCCTTGGGCCTCGTCATACACAGCATTTTATCTTAGTTGGATTAAATACCATGTAATTTAAAAAACACATTGTGGTCCCTAAAGAAAATAAATAGACAAACCAGAAATGGGAAGCTTATCTTTGTAGACTTTTGTAATATTTGACATGTTTTAGTATGGATAATATATAAAGAATGATATGAATCAATAAAAAAAAAAAAGGAAACCAAATTAAAAGTTGGCCAAGGGTTTGAATTATTTCACAGAAAAGAAAAATGATTGGCCAAAAACATAAGAAAATACGTTCAACATGGCTAACAAGGAGGTACATGTAAGTTAAAATCATAAAACAATGGCATTTGACAGTCATGAAATAGGCAAAAATTAAAAAATCTGACTCTTCATAGTGATGAAAAGAACAGGAAATCGGCCTGGCACAGTGGCTCATGCCTGTATTCCTAGCATTATGGGAGGCTGAGGCAGAGGGACTGCTTGAGCTCAGTAGTTCTAGACCAGCCTGCGCAACATAGTGAGACACTCCACCATCTCTACAACAAATGAAAAAAATTAGCCAGGCATGGTGGCTCATGCCTCATTACTAGGGAGGTTAAGGCAAGAGGGTTGACTGAGCCAGGGAGGTCAAGGCTGTAGTGAGCTGTGATTATGCCACTGCACTTCAGCCTGGGCGACAGAGGGAGATCCTATCTTAAAATGATAATACTAATAGGAAATAATAATAATACACTACTGGCAGGGTAGTCATGATTTTAAGAAACAATTTTGCTTTGTCTGGAATCCAGGAATTCCAAAAATTCTAACCGTATTCAGGCATTTGTGCACCAAAAGATACATAAAAAATGATTAGAAATGCTTAAGGAAACGTAGAAATGAATTTCAGTACATTCATATAGTGGAAAACTATAAAAGCAATAAATATGAATCAACTCAAAATATATGGTGAATCTCAGAAATATAAAGCAACATTGAATTTTTTAAAATGCAGATAATACATTCAATATAACTTTACTTTTATACACTTCAGAAACATGTACATTAAATAAAATATAAAGAAAATCAGAAAAAAGTAAAACAAATTCCAGGATTGCAATGTTATAATTATTAATGCAATGGTATAATTATTAAGAAGTGGGGGAGGCAGAAGAGGTGCAAATGGATTAGGAAGTGCGTTCAGACCTTCGAAGTGCTGGTAATTTAATTTTTATGTGTCGGTAGTCATTTTTAAGCTTGTGCATTTATCAAAACAGTTTTTTAATAAATTATATATTTCAGAAAGTTTTGTTTAAAATCAAGCTATAAAAAGTGTCATATGATTACAGAAAGATACAAGGAAAGGAAAGATGGAAGGAAGAGAAGAAGGGAGAGAGGAAGGAAACTACAGTGAGTGCAAAATTTTAAAAAACACAACAAATTGAACATTTTAAAAACATTTATTGAATAATTAACATTTTGATTAGATAATGTGTATGATTTTAACATATTTAACAGATCTAGACTGAGAGAGTTGATTTTCCACATATCACCTAACTGCTAAGTGGTAAATCAACATTTTAAAACAGTTCTCTTTATTTAAGATTTTGTTCTATCTTTGATAACTAACCTGCCTTCCAGGAGACTGCAAGTCCAAAGTTTGGGAGTTTTGGAAAGTCTTTGATGGTAATCAATATCTTCCATTTAGGAGTATCTTACATCAAAACTAGGCTTTTAAAAATGATTATTAGGTTATAGATGTACATTATAAAATATTTTTATGCTATGTAAATTGACATCCTACAGTGCTTGAAAAACCATATTATTTTCTATGACTGATATAAAATATAGAAACTGCACTTTAAAATTTGATTATAGATGACATCTTTTTTAACTTTTTTGTCAAAAAGTATCATCATAAGCAAATATGAAAAGCAACAGGAAATTTGAAAAACAAAACTGTTCATGCCTGACAAAAATTTTATATGCCCGATACCTAATTATCTCTGGTGGGGGAAGATGAAAAATAAAAATAAGCTCCCTTCCCCCCAAAACAAAAACAAAACAAGGAACAAAAGATACAAACAGGTAATATATCAAATAATAAATGCTAAGGATCCAAAATCACTATTTAATCAAAGAAATGCAAATAAATAGGGTCATTTTTTTCAGTCTATCATTTTGCTAAAGATTGGAAAGATTGACAGTGTGTTATGTTGTTAGGATTTAGCCATACTTTTGTTTCTGTGTCCTATTATTACTAATGTAACTTGATTAAACTTTTCAAGAGTGCATTTGGTGAGGTTTCAAAGTATAAAATGTGCACACTCTTTGAATAAGAAATTTTACCTACAGAAACATTTTCTAAGAAAAAGAAAGACAACTTTTTAAAAGCATCTGTATTAGGGGGATTTATTACAGCATTAATTACAATAATTAAAATCCAAAAGCCTACATCAATAGGAGCTTGGCTTCATAAATAAAGGAATTAAATCAATGCAATATTATGCAAATATTTAAAAGATGATATAAACCAATATTACTGACACATGAAATGCTGACTATTGATTGAAAACAGATTATAGAATTAACACTGGATTTCTCTGGATGATGGGAAGTTCATGGAATTTTTATTTTCTTTTTTGATTTGGCATGATCATAGCTCACTGCAACCTGGAACTCCTGGCATGATCATGGCTCACTGTAACCTTTCAAGTGATCCTCCTGCCTCAGCCTCTTAAGTAGTTAGGACTATAGGCATGCACTACCACGTCTGGCTAATTTTTTTATTTTCATTTTTACAGAGATGGAATCTTGCTATGTTGCCCAGGCTGGTCTTGAACTCCCAGCCTCAAGTGATTCTACTGCCTTGGCCTCTCAGAACACCGGGACTACAGGTGTGAGCCACTGCACCTGGTCCCATTTTCTTTTTCTCAAATTATTTATTTTATTTAACAATGAGCACTTCTCTATATAATTAAGCACATATATATTATATATGTTTATTATATATTTCTTTAAAGGAAGAGAAAAAATAAATCTACTAATACACATGCATATTATTAGCAGATGGGTTTTCAGGAATATGATAATGGCTACTACTTATTGGATTTCTATTTTATGTCAAATGTGACTTTCACAAAAATTATGAAAGGTACAAATTGAGAAGTTAGGCAATATATCCAAGTCTAAATAACAAAGGAGTGGGTCAGTTAGCATTTTGAATTCAGGCACCACTGAATTCACCAATCCGTGCTATTACATAACACAAGGGCTCTTACCTTGAGTCACTGGAACAGATAACCATGAATGGGTTTCAGGAGGCCTGTGAACCTGATGAAATTATAAGCAAAATTTCATTTGTAGCTGAATTTTTTGAAGTAAGAGTCTACAACTTTTATTATAAAGTCCATCTATGCAGTGCAAAAAGATTAAGGACTTCTGATTTTCAGGTAGCAAGGGTTTGTAGATCATTAGTCCCATTTTTGTGATGCTAGAACTTCCCAGCTATAGAAGACAATATATTTTCCCCACTTCCCACTCTCTTTCTTTACCTCCCCCAGCCTCTTGTCTTTAGGAGCTTTGGGAGCTTGCTGTGAGAATGAATAGGCATCTTCTTTGTGAGTCTCATAACCTGTACAGGCCACCAGCTTTATGTGTGTATAGCAGAGTACAAGCTTGTCTTACTGCAAGCTTGGCTTATGCATACTGAACTGCAATCAGTCATCCCAAAGTGATGGGGATGACTGATTGCAGTTCAGTGTATATCTATGTGACAAGGGACTTGACCTAATTGGAGACATAAAACAGGGTCAACATCTTGCATTTACTTTTTCACCTTTGCTCTAATACCAACTATTTGGCTATCCACTAGGGACTACAATTTAATTCTAACACTAACCACCTGTAGTTAATGCAGACCCCACAGGCCGAAGAGCACAATTCTCAATAAGCCTATCACAAATTCAGATGCCAGCCATATTTTTGAGATAGCCAGCATTTCTGAACTATTGGTTACAAATTCCAGGGTTTCCAAGACTCCTTCGGGTTTGATAATTTGCTAGAATAACTCATAAAACTTAGGAAAGTGCTGGAATTATTATTACGTTTTTATTATTATAAAAGATGCAAATCAGGAACAGCTTAATAAATAGACATGTAGGGTGAAGTCTAGGAGGGTCCCAAATGCAGAGCTCTGTACCTTCTTGTGAAATCAGCGTCTGCCACCTTTTTGTCACATCAACATATTCACACCATCAGGAAGCGCCACTTGCGAGCTTCAGTGTCCAGAGCTTTTATTGGGTTTTATTGCATAGGAATGACTGCTTAAGCCACTGGACATGTAATTGAACTTTATCTCCAGTTCCTCCCCACTCCCTGGATATTGGGCCAACTCAAAGCCCAACCTTCTAATCACATGGTTGTCCTTTCTGTTGACCAGACTGCTTCCTGAAGCTATCATTGGGCCTGCTGTGAATCACCTCATTACCCTACACTCAGGTGTGATCCAAGATGTTCATAAAAAACAAAGATACATTTAACACTTAGGAAATCCCAAAGATTTTAAAAGCTCCATACCAAGAACCCAAGATAAAGACCACACAAGTTCTTTATGATACAACAATCTTAACAATCTCACTCTTTCAATATTGCTTTTCCACTTCTTTGGCCTTCTTTCCTTAGTTTCCTCTTATTTCTTCCTTTTCTTCCAATTTTAACTGATTTTCTGACTTCATCCTGTTACCCACATTTTGAACTGAAAATGGCGCTCACCCTTTGTTTCATGAAGGAGAAACCTGTAAGAAGACACACACATTCATCAGCAGTTATACAAAACACCAACAATGAAGGTCATCTGTATAGCAGGTTACGTAAGTGAATCCTCCACTAACTTGAAGCAGGAGCAATGAACAATAAAACTTGTGAATGACACACGTGATACAAGAGAAAAAAATATACTACTTATTAAAATTGTTCTGTATGGTTGAAAATAGTGTTTCTTAAATTTTAGGGCACAGAGAGATTACCTGAAGATAAAATGCAGATTCTTGTTCAGCAGCTCAGATATGGGGCCCAAAAGCCTGCACAGGACCTACATGATGTGTGGAGTCCAGTGCAAAGTGAATATTCAGGACCCCTTGTTCTAAATTAAGAATTTAAAGATGGCAAAAACAACATATTAAGCCAATCTCAGAGCCCTTCTGAGTATAAGGCCCTGTGTAAGTGCACGAGTCACATGTTAATTCCTGGAAGTGCATTTTCAGCAAGCACCCAAATGAAGTTGATGCTACTGATCCGTAGATTCTAATTTGAGTAAAAAAGGTCTAAAAATGTTCTAAATTGCTCCCCACACACACATTTTGGATTTATACTTTCTGTTCATTGACTTTCGATTTTCTTTAAAATAAGATATTTACTTGGGAGATTAGCCAAGACATTTGGATGCTAGAACTATCTCAGAGACCAATATTTGTTTTAGTTTTTGTTGTGGGATATTCAGTAAAATTTGTTTAATTAATAAATAATATGGTACATAAATATATGAATTTGCTTTTAATTTCTCTCCTTTCTTCACTCCTCCTTCCCATCACTTCCTTTCCATCCCAAATTCTGTACTGATAATCACCTCCATGAAATTAACATTCTTCTCCTACCTTCAGTTCTACTTACATTCAATTTTTCCAGAACATTCATGCTACTGTCAGACATTTTTGCCTATACACTTATAGTGACTGGGATTCTTCAGGAGGTCCATTCTGGTGCCAGAAATACATCAGTAATATGTCTGATTTCTATAAAACAGAGGGTTTCACTGTTATGTATCTTTGCCCTTTCAACCATTCTGTTATGGAAATAGCCCTAAAATATATCATACATATTCATTGCCTTTCAAACAGAGGACGAAGAGCGTAATCTAGATTCTGGGGTACAGTTAATGTTTTATGGGATGCTGTAATACCCTAGGATACTTAGAAGTATTGTGATTGATGAGGCTACTGACTCCTATACAAAATGGCCCAGGCCACTGGAACCTTGACTTCTTGATTTTATTTTTGTGTGTTTAAAAAAATTTCCCCAAATTGTTACCTCTAATGCCCTAGTGTCATAAGCTTGTTTGCCTAAATCAGAATTTCAACTGCCAAACTTTGTATCTCTAATGTGGTTTTGGCCAAACTTACTGAGCTAATTCTATGAAAATTAAGTCATTTATGTAGATTGACAATGGGTATAAGAAATTCACCTATGAATGAAGAACTAAAATGCAAGTTTTGGTAAATGGGATCTGTGACACAATTTTGGATTGTCAGGAAACTTTAATTTTTCTTTTACTTTTGTATTCTTGATGCAACTATTATCAGTGATCCAGCTAATTATAGACTTTTCATGAGTTTGCCTATAATAAAGTTGGAACTTGGGTTCCAACTGATCATTAAGTCTCTATGTATGTTGTTGAGTGAACTAGTATGCAATTTCCAAGTTCTTAAGATTTTGGATGGCAGGGAGGTGCGGGAAGGATATAAAATAGCTTTAGTCTCTGTCCTTAAATGTTTCTAAGTTCATGTGTAATAATAAGTCACTTTGATACTCAAATGTCCAGAGATTGGTCATACAGCATATAGATAATTTGGTACCATTTCATCTTCACTGTATTTTTTCCGTTGCCCAATAACCTGTCTCTTTCAATTGCTTAGAGTGAAGATGCTGCTGTATTAACACTAATTTCTGAGCTTCTAGCTGGTTTTTATGACAACTCTCAAATAGGTTGAACTTGGTTGACAACTATGGGACAAATGATGAAGGGGAGAAAGCTAGGCAGCAATGCTGATGCTTTTGCTACCACGTCTTCAGATCTTGCAGTGAATGCTCTAATTGACAAGATTCTGAGGGGTGGGGACACAACCTGGAGGCATAGTTAAAAATCTTGAAGGAACAGTCACTCCTACAAGGCAGATGTGCCTCTTTTTTTTCTTATTTATGCAGGAATTTAAATTTAGTAAAGAAAATATATAATACACATACATACATCCCACCCACACATGTATACATACATACAAAAATATACACACATCACATTAAGGAGAAACTGGAAAAATAAATGAAAAAGGAATTCCTAAGGTGAACAATGGGGAGAGAGATGAGATGCCCACAGCAGTAAAATAAAAACACAGCACAGATTCCTGTTTCTTACAAACTTTTGTCCCCATCAGGATTACTGAAGCAGCTAGTGTTCATTTTGGCATTTTCAACTAGAATACTAAAAATTTCAGGGAACAGTAAAACTCTCCAGATCTCTTTTGAAGGAAAGGAAAAATCATTACACATGAAACAACAAAGCACTTTTAGGGGCTAAGGCTGGAGAAGGGGCTGAGGGATGGGACTGAGCAGGGGGAAGTTTGGTGTGGAAGTGATTTTCTCTACCAACGACTCCAAAACCCAGAAATGTAAAAGCAAGAAGATCTCCTAGTACAAATATGTTGTCTGTTGTCTGTGTGAAGACTAAAAACTCCTGAAATTACCCAAGAAGATAAGGAAACTTCACACAACTACATTCACATCAGATGCATCCCAGTAGCACCATTTCTCTGTATAATTCTTAGTTTCTTATCAGAAACACTATTGCTTTCCAAATCCCTCTGTTTTCTTTCTTCTTGACCACAGACGCCTCTGGGCATGTGCCCCCAGGAAGAGAAAAATGACTTGAGCAGAGGCATAAAATGGTGCACAAATCTGCCATAAGTTCGTCCTAAGTCAACTGAAAGCAGCAGAAGAAATGGCTTGCAAAACAAAAACAAAACAAAATAACAAAAAACTAGAAACCAGCAAGATTTTGGTTTTTTTCATCCATGTAGCTTTGGAGCCACCAGATGGCGGTGTTGCAGACCAGCTCTTAGAGCCTCCGGGTGCAGTGGAAATGAGAGAATAGAAAGAAGTGTTAATATTAAAGCGATGCCTGAAATATGTTGGTGTTTGCGTCGCTACCGAAACGCCAAATGCATTGCGAAGAAGGACAGCAACTTAAAGGTGGGGATGACTTTTCTTCCAAAGTTTATTCTGAAACAGCAGGAAGCTACCAGGCAGTTTCATGGGATTAAATTAATTTAACCTCAACAGCCAGATCACTGTGAAAGGAAAGACGTTCCCAGAGAGCCAAAGTTTACATGATGTCTCCAGAGCAAGAGACGAAACCCAACGAAACCAGTAAAAGCCGTCAAAACAAGCACTCCAGGGCTTCCATCACCACTTTCCTCCATTTCTTTCTTTCCGTTGACTGGGTCCCCAAGCCACCTCTCCCTGCAGCCCGTCACCGATGCTGGCAACACATGCACAGACTCACATTTTAAAACGCAAATGTCACAGAATTGCCAACAACCATACTTGCCAGCCAACGAAAGTGTTCATTGATTTCCTGTTTTGTAAATTGATACAGATAATTTCTGTGACTTAAGGGGTTCATTAACTCACTAATTTGAAATAATCTGAACATAAGTTGAGTTAAAGTTTTCTCTTGTCCTGTGTCCAGACTCATTTAACTCAATTTTTTAGAGCACAGTGCTAAGGAAACCAAAGCTCAGTGTTCAATATCCACTTGGTTTTACTCTGTCCCACTGGCATGCCTCATGCTCACAACCCTGGCTATCTATCTAGGACTAAGGTCAGAAAAGGAACTTAAGGGTCAGAAATGAAAAACAGAGTATGGGTGGAGAAATACAAAGAACTACTGGAGAAAAAAATGTCCCAAATCATTCTTTGGTTTTGGTTTGAGGTAAAATGGGTAAATAGAATTCACATTGTCTCTCTTGTCGAATGTAGCCATAAAACCTGTGCAGAATGGATGGAGCATCTCTTTGAGGACTCTAGTGGTAAAAATAGCTGGAGAGTTGGGAAAGATGATACAAATTTAAAGTACCAAGAAACTGGCGGAGAATTTCACATTTTTCCTCCCCTCCCTCTCAGTGTAGACACACAGTAGCATAAAACCAAGAAGTGGTTATTAACCTTGGACAGATAACACTATAGGAGAAGCCTGGAAAAAAATAGAAAAAACTACCCCCACTCACAGATGACATAATTCTCTATGTAGAAAAGTCCTAAGAAAACAACAAAAGAGCTCCTGGGATGAATAAATGGGTTTAGCAAAGTCAACATACAAAAGCAAACTATCTTTCTATATAATGGCAATGAAATTTCAGAATTCAAAGACCAGTCTTCAATAGCTTTAAAAAACACAAAATACTTCGTTATAAAGGTAACATAGCTCACACTGTATTTCCAAGTTGAACATTATAAAATTCTGATAAAAGAAATAAAAGAACGAACTAAATGGAGAGATATACAGTGCGCATGGAATAGAAGAGTCAATAAGATAAAGATGTTAACTCTTAAATTAACAGGTAACACAATTTC
The DNA here is from genome assembly GCF_037993035.2 of Macaca fascicularis. Taxonomy (NCBI): domain Eukaryota; kingdom Metazoa; phylum Chordata; class Mammalia; order Primates; family Cercopithecidae; genus Macaca; species Macaca fascicularis. The sequence goes on along the minus strand of NC_088388.1, from coordinate 125,914,431 downwards.
AACAGTAAAAAAAACCCATTTTAAAAACAGACCAAAAAAAAAAAAAAAAAAAAAAAAAAAAAAAAAAAAAAAAAACCTTAAACAGACCCTTTACTTGAAAGAGGACATGTGTGGTTAAAAAGTAAATGAAGAAACACAGGAAAAGATTATCAGTATCACTAGCCATTAGGAAAATGCAAATTAAAACCATGTGAGACACCTCTCTAGGCCTATTAGAATGGCTAAAATAAAGCATCCTGATAATGTTAAGTGCTAGTGAGGACACAGAGCACATGTAGCTAGTGAGAACACATATAGCTTGTCAGACTTTATAAAGCTAAACAAGTATTTATCATATGACCCAGAAATTCTATTCCTGGGTATTTTATCTTAGAGATATAATAACTTATATTCATACAAAAACCAGTACATCAAATGTTCATAGCAGCTCTATCCATAGTTGCCAAATCTGGAAGCAATTCAAGTGTCTTTTAATGAGTGAATAGATAAGCAAACGGTGACACATCCATACAATGTGATACCATTCAGCAATGGAAAGAAACAAACAAACCATTGACACATGCAACTTTGGTGAATTCCACAGGCATTGTATGATCTGAAAGAAGCTAGTCTCAGAAGCTTATACAGGGCATAATTCCATGTATATGATATTCTCAGGAAGACAAACCTGTAGTGATAGAGGATATATCAGTGTTTGCCAAGAATTAGGGGTATGGAGAGGCTACAGAGTAATAGCACAATGGAGTCTTCTGGGGGACATGTAACTGTTATAGATTTATATCAATCTATAAATATGGTAACATTCATAGAACAATATACCCCCAAAAGATTCAATTTAATTGTATGCTAATTTAAAAATTTAAAAATTTAAATACAATTCCTGCTGACAAGAGATCAAATGACATCAACTTCATGTGTCTGAAGGGAAGCACATTTTATTCTGTGGGGGAAAAGTTCAAAGAAAATGAATTGTGCACACTCTTACGGGACAGACACCTTACATTATTTCATGGAATTATTATAACTCTCCAATTGGTTGGGTTTTATTATTCTCAGGTTAAAGATGAGAAATGGGCATTTAGAACAGCTAAGTAAAATGCTCAAGATTAAAGAACTAATGAATGGAGGAATAAAAATTTGAAAAGTCATTTGTCTGCTTTCAAAGACTACATGCCCACCTGCTATGCCACAGCTTCCCAAACACTCAAAGGAGATATGTTAACACTACTTAAGAAAACACACTTTCTGATCACTTTTAAAACTGCATTTAAACCATAAAACACATGCATTTATTAAACCAGCCCCCTTTTTTTTTTTTTTTTTGAGAAGGAGTCTCACCCTGTCTCCTAGACTGGAGTGCAGTGGTGCCATCTCGGCTCACTGCAACCTCTGCCTCCTGGGTTCAAGTGATTCTCCTGCCTCAGGCTCCCAAGTAGCTGGGACTACAGGCAAGCACCACCATGCCCGGCTACTTTTTTGCATTTTTAGTAGAGACTGGGTTTCACCATGTTAGCCAGAATGAGAGATAGCTCTTAATAACAATCAGTTAGTTCTTCTGTATTGTTTCAGAGAGTCCTTCCCAAAATCCTAGAATTCAGATCTCTAATTCTAATTTACTCTACCTTTGCTTATTACACATGGATAAGGTTTTTACTTTATGACATACCTTTCAGAGATGAAAGGATCCATTTCAGAGGTTGTTCTGTCTCAAAACAGAAGTCTTACTCAGGCCCTAATTAAACATGGCATTGCTATTTAAACCTTGTGATTTAAGAACAAGATGTAACAGTGGCTCAGCCCTTTGAAGTAAAACACTGCTCCACGTGCAGTTAGTAGAGTGGTGGTGATCCGTGCCTGTGTGTAGAACCCATGACACAGCTCAGTTAGGACTGTCCTAGTTCTCTCCTCCACAGGGAAGGGTTGCCTTGTCACCCATCATGTATGCCCCTTTCCCACAAAAAGGAACTGACCCCAAAGTAAGTAATTTTAACGTCTTCTACAATGGACATGCTCATTTCTGCCACTCATCACATGCACCAGGCCCTGGATGTGGCATCCCATGCCCAGAAGTGAAAGCATCTAAAGAGATAAGGCATCCAGCTTCTTGCAAAGAAATCCCACAGACGCCATTACAGTTGTCAAAGGCTGAGCCCAGTTCTACGTCACCTGCCAGCTGGAAAGAGTATCAACAAGTGCTGAGCATCTTGGTGCTGTTCTGATGTAGGAATCTAGGTGAGGGGATTTGGTAAAACATGCAAATTGTTTCCAACTTACAATCCAAGTAGAGAAAAGTACCAAGGTTGCAATTGGTGATTAACTTCCAAGTAAAACTAAGCATATATGTAATTTCCTTTTCTTTACAGCTTTTCTTGTATTTAAATGTGTGTGAACAAAGGAGATTCTACCACAGGTGACCTGTGTGAACCCCAAGTCTAGATCTTAAGCTAAGCAGTTCATTCTCTGCCCTTCCCCAGGGAGACACAAGGAAGGGACGAGAAGAGATCTTTGCATACCATATCTGTTTCTTCTATACCTGCGTTGACACGAGGGCTTGCAACTCTTGCCTGAACTACATTAATATTATTGAGAGACAGGACCAGCTGGATTTCCTAGGCCAACTAAGAATCACTAAGCCTAGCTGGGAAGGTGACCGCATCCACCTTTAAACACGGGACTTACCACTTAGCTCATACCCGACCAGTCAGAGAGCTCACTAAAATGCTAACTAGGCAAAAATGGGAGGTAAAGAAATAGCCAATCATCTAATGCCTGAGAGCACAGCAGGAGGGACAATGATTGGGATATAAACCCAGGCATTCGAGCCAGCAGGCTACCCTCTTTGGGTCCCCTCCCTTTGTATGGGAGCTCTGTTTTCACTTTATTTCACTTTATTAAATCTTGCAACCACACTCTTCTGGTCCATGTTTGTTATAGCTGGAGCTGAGCTTTCCTTCACCATCCATCACTGCTGTTTGCTGCCATCGCAGACCCGCCACTGACTTCCATCCCTCTGGATCCAGCAGGGTGTCCGCTGTGCTCCTGATCCAGCGAGGCGCCCATTGCCACTCAGGATCCGGTTAAAGGCTTGCCATTGTTCCTGCGCGACTAAGTGCCTGGGTTTGTCCTAATGGAGCTGAACACTAGTCACTGGGTTCCACAGTTCTCTTCCATGACCCACGGCTTCTAATAGAGCTATAACACTCACCACATGGCCCAAGATTCCATTCCTTGGAATCTGTGAGGCCAAGAACCCTGGGTCAGAGAACACGAGGCTTGCCACCATCTTGGAAGTGGGCTGCCACCATTTTGGAAGCCGCCGGCCACCATCTTGGGAGCTCTGGGAGCAAGGACCCCTGGTAACAGTATTATAAGCTCGTTCTTCCTATTTTCAACTTTCCTCACAACCAAAATGCCAGAGATACATGTCTAAAACTCAAATGCGTTTATGTGACTGTACTACTTAAAATTTGGCAATGGATTAGATAAAGGACGGACTATTTGGTAGGACATTAGAGTCTAATCAAAATTGAACCTCCATCTACCTTTCCAATACCATCCTCTGCTATTCTTCTCTGTATACCTTATGATTTAACAAACCTATTTGTTATTCTCTGGACACACTTCCATTGTGTCCCATCTTTGCTTATGCTAGTCTTTCTACTTACAAGGACGCTTCTTCATTCTGCCAACTGGTGAAAGACTACTTGATCGGCAAGGCTTAACTCAAATATTACTACCTCGAAGGAGACTTCCCTATCACCTACCCCTTGAAAAACTCAGTAACACAGATATGTAACGTATTGTCACAATCTGCAGCTATTATAGGCGCTCACTTAGTTTTACTCTTCATCAGACTTTCTCTTATTCTCTCATGGTGTTTGTTCATATTCACCCATAGCTCTCATCTCATGGCCCTTCTACATTGTCTGTTCCTCTTGCTACAGTAAGATCTTTCTGAGGGCAGAAGCCAAGCATTATACATTTTTGTGTGAGCCTAGCCTCCGTTTATTGTTGAGCCTGGTATATAGTAAGTGCTCAATAAATATTGGAGGTAGAAAAAGAAAGATAGTGTAGAAGGATGGGGGAAAAATATGAGAAGGCAGATTGCTGGCCAGTAGTGAGTTGTTTTCCATTTACCCAGAATGACTGTACCTGCAATTAGCAGAAGAGTAGAGGTTCTACCCAAAAGCACAAAAGGCATTGGTGGTGTCTCTAAATGACTCCTCATCTTTTTACTTTATCAGTGCCACGGAAGCAGGTAAAGAAAATCCTCATGGTTACGAGCAGCTCTGAGTCACCGGCTGATCACCTCCTTGCCTCTGGCAGGAAACTAAGTGAAAATAAACCCAGGTCCCACCATAGCCACTTCCTTCCATTATTTCCTGGTCTGGTCTTGAAGCTATTTGGGTGGATAAGAGGATAAGACACCTTGCATGAAAAACTTTCACCATTTTCTCTTGCTTTTACCATGCACATAACACTAATAACTGTCAGTACTAATAATATTAATATTATTATAGTATTCATTGTGCACACACTACATACACAGACACTGTGCTAGTTGTTTTTGCAATGATATTAGAGATCACAGAAACCCAGACACAGTATCTGTTTATGTGAATGGGGGGCCAGTTGCTTTTTTACTAGTGATCACATATGCACAATTAACACTGAATTCAAGGTTCAAGAGGGGCAGTGTCATATGGGGAAGAGCAGTATGGCCAGAGAAGGCAGAAGAGTAGGCTCTGATTTGTGGTTCTTTTAACAAGAGCTAATAATGCCCCAGATCAGGCCCACGGCTTCCTAATCTATATAATAAGGAGTTTCATCTAGAGCAATGCCTCTCAAACTTTAATGCACTCAGGAGTCATTTGAGGATCTTATTAAAAAGGCAGGGTGAGATTCAGAAGGTCTGGGGTGGGGATTCTACATTCCTAGCAAGCTCCTCTGTTACAGCAATGTTGCTGCTCCTCCAGTTACATTTTTAGGGGCAAGCATCTAGAAAAATTCTTAAGGTAACATTTAGCTCTAAAATTCTATACTAAAGAAGAGACTGGAGGCCATTTGAAGGTCTCTGGACTACAGTTTTATAGTTTCTCCCCGCAGCAAGAGTTAGAAACACGTCTCTCCTTTAAGATCCCATGAGTCAATGGGTAGACATTGGAGAGCTCCACCCCCATCCAGCCATCAAGAAAAGCCAGTGAAAACTCTAAATGTGAATGTGATAGAACTTGCGCCAATTCCAGTGATTTCTAATGACACATTCCCTGCAATGAAAATTTGCAACCCACTTCAGAAGTCTTATTTAATTCTAAAATCCTCCTTTTCCTCCCTGCCTCCCACCCACACAACCCAATTTCTTTGAAACATCCCTGTGAGGCAAACCTGAGCTCAGAGCAAGGGTGGGAGTGGGGGACTGTCAAGATGTGAATAACTCAAACTCTTTCTTTTCCGCCTTCAAATATTGGCCTGTTTTAACACTTTATAGACTACAGCTCATTAAGAAAGAAAGAAGAAATCCTGAGCTCTACCCCTCTTCCAATTCCCAAAGCAGTGACTTTCTGAAAAGCTAAGATTCCAGTTGCATGATAATACCCACTTTACAAGGAGGTAGGCACCTGAGTAAAAAAATAACAACAACAACAAAACTGGATTAAAGGATATTCCTGAATCCTAAAACCAGTCATGCTAAAATATTATACATCTTCAGAATTAATTAGAAACCAGTTAATCTCTAATCTAGGAAAATAATGTAGCATATCTTGCTTTAATATGTTTGAGCTTTGACTGACATTTCATTTGTTCAGGAGGATTTTTTTGCTCTTTCCTGTCAAGAGACGTTGGCAAAGCTGTATATAATCAACTTTTTCATTCCATCTGGCAAGGACTATTAGGTGTTAAGACAGGAGACGTACAGCGCCTCTGTCATGGATTTGGATATACAGTGTCGGGATATACAGCAGTAACAGGAAGTTTTAATGAGACACCTCAGCCTCCAAATGTGACCTGTTTGAATAGTATTCAAACTATGCCTAACTTCTCCAGTGCTCTCTGCTGGCATTTGCAAAGCAAAGGAATTAAGCAACTGCAAATTGTCTTCCTGAGTCTGCAAACATCATTCCCAGGTGTGGTGCCTCCATTTTCTTCTCTGGAAAATGGTGATGGAAATGACCCACCTTATTTAATCAGTGTTTATAATACTTAATTAGCCCCTGAGGCCAAAGCAACTAGTTTTAGCTAAAAATGGAAAGTCCTCCACATGGAGCTTTTACCTTCCCTACTTCTGGGACAGACAGATTCAGCTGCTCCAATGCAGCTGACAATAGCAAAGTGACTTTCACTCCCATCCAGCCTGGGTGGATGGAAAATACGGAGCTAGGGAGGGAGCTAAAAATGAGCCACAGTTCCACTGGGCTCCCAGGAGAGTGTAAAACAAAAAATGGGCCAAACAAGATAGTGTATATTTTTAACTCATAAATAGGCCAGCACAATTTTATTTAGTCTTTAGAAAGTGCTGTGGAACAAATGTGGCCACTAATTCGGCCACTAGCCTCCTTTGCCTGCCCATACCTATATTTCGTAATGAATTTTATTTTACTGTATAAAAAATATAGTAAGAGGTTTTGTTAGCAATGACTCTACAATTCAAAAGGAAATAAACAATTTAAGTAATTACTCTGATTGCTTAAATTATGATCGCTATTTAACTCTAATTACATGACTGTTTCAAGAAATGTTTTCTATACTTTCCCTCTCTTCCCAATAAAAATTATCTGGGTAGATATTGCTATTCTCCTAAACACTTTCTTGTATAGATAAATTAAATACTCAGCTTTCTTCTCTGGAAATCAAGCAGTAAGTCTCTCTGGCATTTAGGTTCTATGCAGTTAAGTTGTAAGTTACAGCCCCTGCCTTTTGAAATTTACAAATCAAAAATTCACTTATTTTTTTTCAAGATGCATTTATTGAGCCTCAATTATTGACCAGACATTGTACTATAAATAAAACACACAAGAGTGACCAAAAGCAAATAGCACCTTCCTCACAGACGTTATAGTCCAGTGGAAAAGTCAAATACTCACACAAATAAATCCTAATTAACAACTAAACTAAATACCAGTTCTATGAAAGATTAAGATTAGGGGACTTAATTGACGCTAAAAAAAATAACATTTGAACTGAAAAACTGAAGGATAGGAAAGAGGCAACCAGTTGAAGGGTGTAGAGGAACAGTATGTGCAAAGACCCTGCTGAAGAAGAGAATATAATGTATTACAAGAATCAGAAAAATACTAGAATATAGCTGCCTGTAAAACTAACTGTACAAATGAATGCTATGGAACATTAGAGAAGAAACATTAGGAGAGGTGGTCATGGAACATTTCCTCAAGAAAATAGAACTCAGAGATAGACTTTAAAGAAAGTGAAGATTTTAGAAAGGAAAATCCTAGATACTTAGTATTTTTGACAACTGCCACAGCAGAAAACAAAGGTATCAAAGGACATAAAACATCTAATTTTCTTGTTATGCCTTTAATTTTTGTGTCTATGAGCTTGTTCATTTGAAAATGAAAGATACATATTGCCATGTTTTCAAATTGAATTTATACAGAGACGGGCCTACAGTGAAAGAAAAACAGTATTATTCAGATAAAAATTAATTCAAAAGGATGTAACTTAAATGAAAAAATAAAACTATAAAACCTTAGGAAAAAAAAAATAAGAGAAAATCTTCAGGATCCAGGGGTCAGCAAAGAGTTCTTAGTCATGACACCGAAAGTGTAATCCATTAAAGGAAAAAATGATCATTTAAACCTCATCAAAATTAAAACTTTTGTTCTGCGATAACTCATGTGAAAAGTCTTAAAAGATAAGTGAGAAACTCAAACAAAATATTTGTATATCCAACAAAGGAATAATACCTAGAATACATTTTTTAAAACTCTGAAAACTCTAAATTTGAAAATTAGAAAATTGACAAAAGACAGGAAGACACATTTCACTGAGGAGGATATAGAGATGACAAACAACACATGAAAAGATGTTCTACCTGTCAGCCATCAGAGAAATGTAAATTAAAACCAGAACGAGATATCACTGTACACCCATCAGAATGGCTAAGACAAAAATATGAAAACAGCACATGCTGACAGGTTTGAAGAGAAATAGGATCATTCATACTTTGCTGATGTGAATATAAAATGGTACAACCACTCTAGAAAATATTTTGGCTGTTTCTTATGAAATTAAACATGCAATTACTATATGGCCCAGCAATTACTTTCTTGAACACTTATCCCAGAGAAATGAAAATATTTTCACACAAAAACCCATACATAACTGATCATATGAGCTTTATTCATAGTAACTAAAAACTAGAAATAGCCCAGATGTCCTTCACTGGGAGAACGGTTAAACTGTGGTATATATGCACCATGGAATATTGTTCCATGAAATTAGAAGTAACCAACTGTTGATACACACAACACATATCTGGAGAATTATGTTGAGGGGAAAAAGCCAATATCCAAATGTTACATTGAATAATTCCATAGATATAACTTTTTGAAACAAAAATAAAATTGAACATGGAAAATAGATATGTGGTTGCCAGAGGTTAGAGATCGGGATGGGAGGCAGGTGGGTGGTTATAAAAGAGCATTCCTGTGTTAATAGAGGAGTTTTGAATCTTTGCTGTTGTTATGGATTTCATGTTTATATCGTTCCCCCAAAATTAATATGTTGAAACCCTTGTCTCCAATAAGAATGGTATTTGGAGGCAGGGCCTTTGGGAAGTAATTCAGTTTAGATGAGGTCTTGAAAGGGGAGTCCCCATGAAGGGATTAGTGCCCTTATAAGAAGAGACCAGAGCTCTTTCTCTCTCTACCATATAAAGATACAGCAAAAAAATGGCCATCAGTCCCCAGGAAGAGAGTCACAACCAGGAACCAAATCCATCAACACTTTGATTTTGCACTTCCAGGATTCAGAACCATGAGAAATACATATTAGTTGTTTAAACTACCCAGTTCGTGGTCTTTGATATAGCAATCCAAGCTAACTAAAATGATTGTGGTGTTAGATTCATGAACCTACAGCTGTTAAAATTATGTAGAACCAAATACACAGGTGCACACACACACACACACACACACACACACAAACACATGAGTACAAGGAAAATGGGAAATCTGAAATAAGATCAATGGATTGTATCAGTGTCAACAATCTGGTTGTGGCTGGGCATGGTGGCTCATGCCTATAATCCCAGCACTTTGGGAGGCCAAGGCTGATGGATCACTTGAGGTCAAGAGTTCAAGACCAGCCTGGCCAACACAACATGTTGAAACCCCATCTCTACTAAAAATACAAAAATTAGCCAGGCGTAGTGGTACATACCTGGAATCCCAGCTACTCAGGAGGCTGAGAGGCAGGAGAATCGCTTGAACCCAGGTGGCAGAGGTTGCAATGAGCCGAGATCATGTCACTGCACTGCAGCCTGGGCAACAGAGTAAGACTCCATCTAAAAAAATACACACACACACACACACACACACACACACACACACACACATAAATATATATCTCCTGGTTGTTATACTATACTATAATTTTGCAAGATGTTCTTATGGGAAAAAAATTAGGCAAGGGATCTCTCTGTATTATCTTTTACAACTATATGTGAATCTACAATTACATCAATGCAAATTTCAATTAAAAATAGAATTTAAAAACGTACGGCTTCTTTCTGGGAAGAAATTGGTCAGAAATTAACACAAGAACAAAACACGAGGATGTAACTTGCTTGCACTGCTCTCAGTGGCAGAGGGGGCTATCTAAACATCACAGCAATGCAATAACGAACGTCAGGCAAGCTGAATGATAACGCTGTTGAGGTAGCAAAGCAAAGTGGCCTTCAGAACTTTCAAAGACACGAGAATTCTAGATTTCAACTTGAAAACAGAATTAAAGTGCTAAAATATCAGATATAAAAATACCTTCAGAAAGCATAATTGTAGGGAAAATTTCCAATCTTCCTTTTTTTGAGATGGAGTCTCGCTCTGTCGCCCAGTCTCAAGTGCAGTGGCGCGATCTTGGCTCACTGCAAGCTCCGCCTCCCGGGTTCACGCCATTCTCCTGCCTCAAGCCTTCAGAGTAGCTGGGACCACAGGCACCCGCCACTAAGCCCAGCTAATTTTCTGTATTTTTAGTAGAGACGGGGTTTCACCATGTTAGCCAGGATGGTCTCGATCTCCTGACCTCGTCATCTGCCCGCCTATGCCTCCCAAAGTGCTGAGATTACAGCTGTGAGCCTCCGAGCCTGGCCTAAAATCTTCTTGTATGAAACACTTATCTGAGTATCTGACATTTAGACTCAGTCCTTCCATGAGATTTTCAGTCTGCATAGACATTGGCTATCTTTTTTTCCAAATTTAAAAAAAAAAAAAAAAACAACTGTTTCATTTTTAAAAAGAAGGAAAAGAAAGAAAACAATTTTCTATCATTATAAAATATTTCTATTTATCTCTAGAAAATTTATTTCCTTTAAAATATTCTGCCTTGTTAACAAATGATTATACCAACTTTTGCTTGGTTAGTGTTAGCTGTAATATATATATATTTACATCTTTTATTTTCAGTCTTTGAGTGCTTTTACACTTGAGTTATGTTTCTTTTAGCAGTTGATGCTGTTGTTACTGTTTTTAATGTAGTATAACAGTTGTGGAAAGGTATCAGTTTAGGTTGTTATACTTTTAATTAGGTATAACAGTCATTGTCTTTTAATTAGAGTATTTAGTTATTTTACTTTCAATGTTAATGAAATATTTGGCCTTAAATATACCATTGTGGTTTTTTTATTTGTCTCACCTGTTCGGTTTTCTCTCTTACTTTGTAGATTAATTTCTTTTAAAATAAATCACTTAGATTAAATTTAGGGTTTTTTTCTACATTAACTATTTTTTAGTATTTTATTTCCCTTTATTATTTTAATAGCTATACATTATTTCACTGCTCTTTCAGTGGTTATGCTAAAGACTACAACATGTGTCTTTGATATATCAAAAGCCTAATGTGAATTAATAATTTTACCTATTCTTGGCTAATGTTAGAACCTTAGAACATTTAACACTCTTCTAATGTCTGCCTATTTTCTATTGTTTTCATGTCTTTTTTATTATAAATGTGTGTGACTTCCTTAGACATTATCTTATTATTATCTAAAATAAATATTTATTTAGATTCACTCTCATATAGACCATTATCACACTTTTCATTCCTTTCAGCATCATTGACTTCTCATCAAACACGAATATTGACAATTTTAAAGCATATTAGATACAGTGGAAGAGAGGATGAGTAAACTAGAAGACAGATCTGAAGAACGTATCAAAATTGAAACACACAAAAAAAAGAAAGATAAGAGATATAAGGCTATGGTGGAAAAAAAGTCTAAAATATATGTATTTGTAGTTCCAAAAGAAGGGAATTTAGTGAAAGGGACAGACTAAAAAACTTAGGTGAATCTATTCTGTTTTAAAATATACATTTATTGAGTTTAATTTGTTATTGATTATTCAGTCCTAGAACATCATTGTAATTCATTTTTGTATATTTCAGTTCTTGCCTGAAATTTTTAATCTTACATTTTACTTCTTTCAACATACTAAACATTCTCATTTTAAAGTTGATAATTTTATTAACTTGATCCCTTGTATTTTTAAAATTGTCTATTGTTTCCCTTGTTTTTTAATTGTGTTCTTACATTTATGATTATATTTGATTGTATATTGAACATTGCATATAAAAATCATAGAGATATTTGCATTCTAAAATAATATTACCTTTCCTCAGAACATTTTCTTCTGATAAGTAACTAGGGAAATAACAATTCCAAACCCCTATAATCCAACAAGAGATTTATTTGATTAAAAGCAAGGCATCAGTCCATGTAGAGGTTTATTTATTTAGAATTTACCCTTAATCCTAGCATATCATCCTTCCAAGCCTCAACCAAAAGCATAAGGACTTTGCCAAAGCTCCTGTGCTTGCAGGTTGTGAACTCCAGTAGAGAGGCTCATCAACTTATGATGGGATTACAATCCAATAAACCTGCTCTAAATTTAAAATATTGCAAAGTCAAAAATGCATTTAATACCACCTCACTCATCAAACATCACAGCACAGTCCTGCCTAACTTACAGGTACTCAGAACACTTACATTAGCATATAAATGAGCAAAATTCTTTGAAACAAAGCCTATTTTATAGTATAGTGCTGAATATCTCATGGAATTAATTGACCACTGTACTGAAAGGGAAAAACAGAATGGTTGTATGGGAACTCAAAGTACTATTTCTACTGAATGCATATCACTTTTGCACCATTATAAGTCAAAAATTTGTTGTCAAACCATTGTAAATCGGAGGTTGTCTGTATCTGTTCCCAAGTCATTTTAGTCTACTAACAGCTCTGCCCCACTATGTTTTCCAAATCCATGATGTCCCTAAGGTTAAAAGCTCCCTCTCTACATTTTTTATTAAAGTTTTTTGGCTTAATACTTTTTTGCTGCCTTGTTAAATCTCAATGCTTCAGACAGATTTTTCTCCCAGATTTTTTAGATTGTTTCCAGTGGAAGGGATGGTCTAAGCTGTCTAGTCTGCATTAGTAAAAGGGGAATTCTCAGTTGCGTTTTTATGTTCATATTTGTATAATTTCCCCCATTTTTCCTCTGGAGACTTTTGGCCAGAGTCATCAATTCTTCTGTTCCAGTATGCAATGTTTATTCCCTAACCCTGCTTTTGTGAAAGATAGAAGTTCTTTGTCCTCATATGTCTTAAAAAATATTTGTTTTCCATTCAATAGGAAGTTTTTCTCGCAGTGGTATTTTGTTTGGTCATTTTAATTCAAATTTTAGAAGCCATTTGTCATATTATCTTCTAGCACTTTGGGTTGCTAATGAAAACTCAACTTATTGGATCTGGGAAAATTTTTTCTTGTCTTTTTCTTCTTTTCTCTCTTTTCATTTCTTTTTCCTTCTTCCTCCTCTTCTACTTCTATTCTACCTCCTTCTTGTTTGTCAATGACTGCTAATCCTCTCTTTTTCTCTTTTTCTCTTTTGAAATTTCTATTGGGTCTTCATTATTGGTGATCTATATCCATATTCCTTGCCTCCCAAAATTATCTTTATTGGTTTCTATAATAAATTCTAACAACTTAACAAATTTTATGTTTTACCCTTTCTAGTAGATTTCTATGTGTGTATTTTGGCAATCGTATTATTAATTTTTCTCTTAATTTTTAGGAGTTTTCTTTCTTGTTTTATTACTGTTCCATTCCTATAGTATTCTGTAGTTGTTTTAGAAATGGAGTATTGTACTTAACAATACTGATTTTTGTGAGTGTCTCTATGTGGTGGCTTTAAAATACCTAAGTCCACAAATTCTTTTACACTACATCCTTCAAAAGAGACAAATTCCCTTCCCCTTGAATGGGGACTGAACTGAGTGACTCACCTCTAATGAATAGAATATGACAGAAGTTGTCACCCATAAAATGACAAATGAAGCAGTTTAAAATCTAAAAGTACCAATGTATATGGGCGCAAATCTCATTCATCTGTACTCATAAGTTGTAGAACAACTTCTGTATGACAATGTTTAAGGACATGTTCAATTTAAATACAAGTTTAAATATTCTAGAAAGATAATATGACATTTAAAAATACAGGAACAGGCTACATTAATAGTGAGCTTAAATTCCACAAGTCACTAAAAGTAGGTTTTACGCAACCAGGTAAATCAAACATTTCCTTTCCAGGAAGGAAAGGTTTGCCATAAAAGACCAAGGCAGAAAAAGAGATAACATATTCAATTAGTGGAAACAGGTAATTCCATATAGAATAGACAGATAAATGGCTGGCTGAAACTGGAACAGCCCAGGCCTAGTGGTAGTAACATGCCACTAAAAGAAGAAGGACTTGTTTCCTAATCCCTCATGAGGCTTCATGCATAGTGGGAATCCTTGCTAACTTACCTGATTGTATGACTACCAATGCACAGTTTTATTTCCATGCTTTCATGTGTGAGAAACTGAGCTAAGTACTAGATATATAACAGTTAGAAAAAATAGGCATCAGCCTGTTTAGAAACTTATTTTCTTGAGAGAGATGGAAACATTAATCAAATAGTCACACAAATAGTTATTTGACTAAGTCAGCATTTCCCAAACTTTTGAACATTGAATTGATTAAAAATTAAAATGTATTGATGTAACACCAACAAAAGATCATAAGATATAATGTGCAAATGAATGAAAGTAGACAGCAAGAAACAGCATCACATATTACTTAATTATAGTGAGTAGTCATAACAATTTGATTTATGTGTATTTTTTATTTTGTAATAGAAAAAATCCAAATTAGAGAGAGAAAACATTTTATTAAAAACAAGAATAAACAAGATAATAAAATGTCACAATATGTGTTAAAAAAAAAAGACAAGATATATAAGATAGACCAGCAAAGACAAAATAGACCACATACATCAAAATGATAATTAGTTTGTAAATGCTGCCTATGCATCAATGCACAAACTGAATGTCATTTACTCATGCATCAGGTGATCAATCATGCAACATCTTGACATTCTTCCTGATAGCACCTCATTGCTTAAAAGGCAGACTATTGCACAGTAAAACAAACAAGAATATAAACGTTTTAAATATTTTTATACATATATATTTTAAATGCTTTTTATAAAAAAACACTATTCCATGTATCACTTTATTTTCATGAATACTCCTCCTCCCCTAAGTGTTTCTTGGGATACTCTGTATAAGGACCAATGGGGAACTCACTAGAGGAATATGTTTTAATTGTCAACAGAATAACAAGATAATAGAATGTTAATAATAGAAATTGACTTTAGAGATAATTTTCATTAAAATGAATAGTATTATAAAAGAAGAAATTCAAAATTCTCATATACATTTAGTATTTTAGAGATGGTAAAAAGTATTAAAGGGTATTTAATTAGATTTCCCATTGAAATTATGACATTGCATAACGTTTAGACCAGGCACTCACGTAGTATCCACCTTGAAGTTTTCAGTTGTACATTAATTCCTCCATTTGTTCAGTAAATATTAATGGACACTCTTGTTGTGCTAGAGATTGTGAGGATACAAAACCTTAAAAAACATAGTCTTGTAAGCCCTCAAACACCTTGCAGTTTAAAAGCGGATCATAATATTAACAATGAAGTAAAAATCGCATTTGATGTGCTAAAAAAGAAAAAATAATAATTATGGAGTTTTAAATAAGCTAAAAATAACAGATTCCGTATTCAGTGTCAATTTTGTAAAAATACGGTACTTTTTCATGTGCAATGATTGGGGTACCGACAGTCATCATTCCAGGTAAAAGAACTAGCATTATACAGAGGCATATACGCAAACAACCACCATGTATATTTAGGGCGACTTTGGTGCTCAGTTTGGCAGGGGCTGATATGTAATGACTTCATTGTTAAACTCCGTATTTTTTCTTTCAAAGAAGATGATAAGCGTATCTATCAATTCCAAACATTTTCTTGTGTCCTTTGTAATTCCCTTCTCCCTTTCCACACTTCCACCGACTCTACACAACCAATGGTCTGTGTTAGTCACCATATGTTAGTTTATGTTTCCTAAAATTTTACATATGTGGAATCATACAGTGTGTAATCTTGTTTTGATGGTGTTCTTTAGGCATAATTATTTTGAGATTTATCCATGCAATTGCATGTATCAGTCATTCATTCTTATTGCTGAGTAATATTCCAGTGCATGGATATAGCACAATTAATGTATCTATTCACCTATTGATACATATTTCAGTTGCTTGCAGTTTGGGGAAACTATAAATAAAGCTTCTGTGGATATTTGCATACCCATCTTTCCTTAGATATTCTTTTTTATTTTTGTTGCATATATCAATAGCATTAAAGACTGGCATATTATTTCTTTCTTGCATTGCTATAAAGAAATACCTGAGACTGGGTGATTTATACAGAAAAGAGGTTTACTTGCCTCACAGTTCTGCGGGCTGTCTAGGAAGCATGATGCTGAAATCGGTTTGGTTTCTGGAGAGGCCTTAGAAAACTTACAAGGATAGTCGGGGCTGAAGGAGAAACAGATATGTCTTAGGTGGCCAGAACAGGCGGAAGAGAGAGAGAAGAGAGGTGCCACATGCTTTAAAACAACCAGATTTAGTGAGAACTCACTCACTAGCATGAGAACAGCACCAAGGCAATGGTGCTAGACCATTCATGTGAAACCACTCCCATGATCCAATCACCTTCCCACCAGGCCTCACTTCCAACTCTGGGGATTACAATTCGACACAAAATTTGGGTGGGGACACAGATCCAAACTGTATGAAATGGGTTGAATGGTGGCTGTGTGTTTACCTTTTTAAAGAAACTGCCAAATTCTTTTTCAAAGTCTTTGTACTGTCTTTTATTTCTGCCAGCAATCTATGAGTATTCCAGTTATTACACATCCTTGCCAATATTTGATATGGTCAGTCTTTAATTTTAGTTATTCTAAGAGATTGTAATGATATGCTAATGCTTTTATTTTGCATTTCCCTAATAAATGGTGATGTTCATCATTTTTTCATGTTCTTGTCATTCATACATCCTTTATCCATTTTACGGTTGACTGTTTTTATTATTGAGTTTGAGTGCCTTTCACAACTCATGGCTATAAGTCCTTTATCAAACACGTTGTTTGCCAGGACTTTCTCCCAGTCTGTGGCTTATCTTCTCATTATCCTAATAGTGTCATGTAAAGAGCCTAAGTTTTTAATTTTGATGAAGTCCCATTTATCAGTTTACTCTTATGGATTGTGCTTTTGATGTTGAGACTTGTTCTCTGGCCTAAAGCAGAGGTCAAGAAATTTTCTCTGTAAAGGGTTAGACACCACATAATTCATTGTACGACCTCTGTCACAAATATTCAAGTCTGCCATGGTGGCTGTAGACAATACATAACCAATACGCATGGTTGTATTCTCATAAAACTTCATTTACAAAGAAAAGAGAGCCAGATTTGGCCTGTGGGGCATAGTTTGTTGACAATCAGGCTAGAATATGGTCTATAGTGGTTAATATTCTATGTCTAAGGAAAAATCTGGGTATTCTTTTTGGGGGAGAATTATTGTATGACTGTCACTTAAGTCAAATTGGTTGATAGTGGTTTTTAAGTTTTCTATAGACAGTCTTTCTTTCTTCTTTATTGCTTGCTTGTTCTATCAGTTATTGAGAGGGGATGTTGAAATATCTAAGTAAAACTGTTATTTTTTTTACCATTTCTCATTAGTTTTGCTTCATGTATTTTATAACAGTTACTTGGCAAAAAAAAAAAATAGGATTATGTTCTCTGAGAAATCTACCCTTTATCATTATGCAATGATCTCCTTCATCTAAGGTAATAATTTTGTCATAAAAATCTACTTTATTAGATATTAAAATAGCCACTCCAGCTTTCTTTTGATTAGCGTTAATGTGGTTACCTTTCCCATGCTTTCACTTTTAACTTACTGTATCTTTACATTTAAAGTGGATTTCTGGACAGCAAGTACAACTGACCCTTGAACAACGTGGGTATTAAGGGTGCCAATCTCTGCGCAGTAAAAAATTTGTGTATAACTTTTGACTCCCCTAAAACTTACCTACTAACAGCCGACTGTTGATCAAAACTTTACTGATAACATAAAAAGCTGATTAGCACATATTTTGTGTGTTGTATGTATGATATACTATATTTTTACAATAAAGCAAGATAGAGAAAAGAAAATGTTATTAGGAAAACCGTAAGGCAAAAAATATTTACTGTTAATGAAAGTTTATCAGCATAGAGATCTTCATCCTTGTCTTCATGTTGAGCAGGCTGAGAAGGAGGAGGAGGAGGGGGGGTTTGTCTTGCTGTTTCAGGGGTGGCAGAGGCAAAGGCAAATCTTTGTATAAGTCAATCCTTGAAGTTCAAAGCCATGATGTTCAGGGGTCAACTGTAGTTAGACATTGCTTTCTTATCCAACCTGACACTCTCTACCTTTTCATTGGGGCATTTCAACTATTTACACTTAATGTGGTATAGATGGTTGAGTTTAAACCTACCATCTTGCTGTTTATTTTCTATTTTTCTAATTTTTTTAGTTTTATCCTCCTTTTCTGCATTGTTTTGTACTAATTAAATATATTTTTATGATTCCCCTTTGGTTTGTTTACCAGCTACAGCTCTTTCTCTTATATTTAGGGTTTCTGATACCCATTTTTAACTTACCAGATTCTACCTTCAAGCAACATACTTCATATCCAGTATCAGGAACTTACAACTTACAATGTGTGCTCCCGTTTCTAGCCCCTACTTTTATGCTTTTGTTGTCATGTATTTTTCTTCTACATATGTGAGAAAGCTCACAATACATGTTTACTTTCTTTAAACATTCAATTATATTTTAAAGAGACTTAAACAAGAAAGGCTTCTTTATATTTAACTACAGAATTACCATTTTTACATTTTTTATGGTTCCGTATTACTACTCAGTGTCATTTTTGTCTCCCTTTATCATTTCTTATAACGTAGGTCTGCTGGTGATGAGTTCTTTCAGCTTTTATACATCTGAAAATGCCTTTATCTTACCTTAATTATGGAAAGATAATGCCATACAGTAAAGAATTCTGAATTAACAGGGGTTTTTGGTTTCTGTTTTCTTTTGTTTTTATTTTTAGTACTTTAAAGATCTTCCACTGTCTGGCTTACATTGTTTCCCATGAGAAATATGCTATCTTTTTGTTTGTTCATCTATACATAATGTGTCTTTTCTTCCTCTGGCTACTTGTAAGATTTTCTCTTTATCACTGATTTTAAGCAAATTGATTTTTATGCACTTTGCTGTAGCTTCTTTTATGTTTCTTGTGCTTGGGGATTCGTGAGCTTCCTGGATCTGTGGGTTTATAGTTTATATCAAATTTGGAACATTTTTATCACTATTTCCCTAACTTCCTTGGCGTCTTTGGAATCCTGCATTCATCTCCTCAACCCAAGGAGACTCCGGGACCACATTTGGTGATACCTCCTGGAAACTTGGTCCAGGTTGGAAGCTGGGACAATCGTAACACTCTCCTCAATTGTTTTCCATCTCTAAGAGATCACTGCTCTTTGTCACCTGATGTTCACTGTTTTGAGAACATTTTTTTAAAAATACCTTGCTCATTTCTTTAATTACTTCAGGTGAAAGAGTAAATTCAGTCTTTGTTACTACAATTCACTCAGAAGTTGAAGTATAAACTCATGGATTTTTTATGATCCTCCTTTTGTTACTACATTTTAATTTTATTGCATTATCATTGGAGAAGATATTCTATATGCATTGGACATTTGGAATTCCTTATACTGTTCATAAGGTCTAATCCATGGTTTATTTTTAAAAATATTGCATATGTACTTTGGGAGAAAAGAAAGTATCCTTTCCATCTGTTAGGTATAGAATTCTACGTATAGTAGCTTGAAATTTATACATTTGTTTATGTGCTTAATTCACTACTTATGTTTTTCCCATTTGTTCCATCAGTTTCTGAACAGGGTATGTTCAGACTCCATCTAAAATTTTTGATTCAGTTTTTTCCCATTTTGGTTCTGGTAGCTATGTTTTAATGTATTTAGGGATTGTATGGGAAGGTCCATATGTATTTATGATTAATATTCCTTACCCTCACATAGTGAATTTTACCAGTATGTAATGTCGTTCTTGTTTTTTTAATGAAAATTACCTTAAATTCTTGCTTTCACATATTCAAATTGGTCTTCAAGCCTTTTTTTGGGTCATATTTATTTGCTGTCTTTTTTTTTCTATTCGTTTATTTTGAATATTATTGGTCTATTAATTTTAAGGTACCTATTTTGGATAATATAATGCCATAGCACTGGAAAACACAAGAATACATATGTAGTCATGTGGTTGTTTGATGATGAGGTTATGTTCTGAGAAATGCATCAGGTGATTTTGTCATTGTGCAAACATCACAGAGTATACTTACACAGACCGAGATGGTATAGCCTGCTACACACCTAGGCTGTATGGTAGTGGCTATTGCTCTTCCAACGCTGCAAACCTGTACAGCATGTTACAATACTAAATACTGTAGGCAACTGTAACACAGTGATAAATATTTGTGCATCAGACATAGAAAATGTACAGTAAAAATACAGATTATAATCTTAAGAGACCGCTGTTGTATATGTGGTCAGTCATTGACCTAAACCTTATGCGGCATGTGACTTTAACAAAATATACTCAATATCCCTTCATAGAAAAATATAAAATATTATTGAAAGAAATTAAGGAATACTTAAATAAGTATAGGCATGCACTATGTTCAAGATTTGGTAGATCCAAAATTATAAGGACATCAAGTCTACCAAATTGATTTATGCATCAAGTACAATTCTAATAAAAATACCCAGAGGTTATTTTGTAGAAATTTTTTAAACCAATTCTAAAATTCACTTGGAAATGCAAAACAATGGCTAAGGTAATCTTAAGAAGAATAATATGGCAAGACCTACTCTATCAGATACTAAGACTGCAGTTGTTTTAAAAGAGTGTAATATTGGCACATGTATAGGTTAATAGGTAAATCGAACATAATGGAGCATCTGATTTCAGACCCACACCTGATTTATGATATATGCTAGTACTGCAGACCATTAGAAAAGAACTGACTCTTTAGGAAGTGGGTTATTCAATCAGATATCTACATGAAAAAAATGAAAATTGACTCTAACATCACTTTATTTGCACAAATAAATTTCAAGTGAATTGTAAACCTGTGACTTCTATAGTACAATATGAAACTTAGGATCTAGAAAATTTTCTCAATACACAAAAGCACTAGTCATAAATGAAAAGTTGATAAATTATAATTATCTTATTATCATTATATGCTAATTAGAATTAAGAAGTTCTGTTCTTCAGAAAACATCATTAAATGAATGAAAAATCAAGCCATAAAGTAAAAGACAATATTCATACTGACTCATATTCTATAAGTAAAAACTCATGTATATCAAAAAGAAAAACAATATCCAAATGGAAAATGATGAAGAACCTAAATACTTCAAAAAATAAATTAGCAAAATGTCCAACAAAAATGTATAAAGGTCTGCCATCTCATTAAAAATTAAAACAATGTAAATTAAAACAATGAGGTATTACTAAAACACCCCACATATAGAGTAAAATTATTATAATAAAACAAAACAAAGTATATTATCAATATCTAACATTGGCAAAGATATAGAGCAACTAGAATTTTCATCTTCCTCAGTGGGAATACAAATTGGCATGACTGCTTTTAATACCAATTTGGCATTATTTGCCACTGTAGACTGAAGATGTGTTCCCTCAAAAGTCATATGTCCACCCCAATCCCTGATGGCATTCGGAGGTGCAACCTTTGGGAGGTGATTAGCTCATGAGGGCAGAGTCCTCATGAAAGGGATTTTATAAGGGCACTCCCTTATAAAAGAAACCCTAGAGAACCTCTTCACCCATGCCACCACGTGAAGTTACAGCAGGAAAACAGACATCTACGAACCACGCCACCATGGACCCTCTCCAGACACCGAATCTGCTGGCACCTTGAAATTGGACTTCTCAGTCTTCAGAACTGTGATAAATGAATTTCTGTTGTTTATAAGCCACCTAGTTTATGGTATTTTGTAACAGCAGCCAAAATGGATAAAGATGTTTACTAAAGACAAAACTTATTACCTATGCAAATGAAGTCTTGTACAGGAAAATTCACAGCAGTTCTATTTGTAATAATATCCAAATGGAAACAATTCAAATGTCCATCAAGGTAAAATAAATTGTGTTATGTTTATACAATGAAATGCTATATAGCAATGAAAATTAAGATTTTTGTGATAATCATCTTTTTTTTCTTTTTTCTTTTCTTTTTTTTTTTTTACTAATTTCATCTGTCTATGTATTCTGATATGGTTTGGCTGTGTCCTCACCCAAATCTCATCTTGAACTGTAGCTCCCATAATTCCCACATGTCATGGGAGAACCTAGTGGGAAGTAACTAAACCATGGGGGTGGGTCTCTCCCATGCTGTTCTTGTGATAGTAAATATGTCTCACAAGATCTAATGGTTTTATAAAGGAGAGTTTCCCTGCCCACGCTTTCTTTTGCCTGTTGGCATGTAAGATGTGCCTTGGCTTCTCCTTTGCCTTCCACCATGATTGTGAGGCTTCCCCAGCCATTTGGAACTGTGAGTCCATTAAATCTCTTTCCTTTAAAAATTATGCAGTCTCAGGTATGTATTTATTAGTGAAAATAGGCTAATACAGTAAATTTGCACCATTAGAATGGGGTGTTGCCGTAAAGATACCCGAAATGTGGAAGCGACTTTGGAACTGGGTAGCAGGAAGAGGCTGGAACAGTTTGGAGGGCTCAGAAGCATATAGGAAAATGTGGGAAAATTTGGAACTTCCTGAGACTTGGAGGGCTCAGAAGACAGGAAGATATGAGGAGTTTTGGAACTTCCTAGAGACTTGTTGAGTGGCTTTGACTAAAATGCTGATAGTGTTATGGGCAATAAAGTCTAGGGTAATGTGTCAGATGGAGACAAGGAATTTGTTGAAAACCTGAGCAAAGCTGAATCTTGCTATGCTTTAGCAAAGACACTGGCAGTTTTTTGCCCCAGCCCTACAGATACATGGAAATGTGAACTTGAGAGAGATGATTTGGTGTATCCAGTGGAAAAAAATTTCTAAGCAGCAAAGAGGTCAAGAGAAAGCAGAACCTGAAAGTTTTAAACATTTGCAACCTGACAACGCAATAGAAAAGAACAACCCATTTTCTGAGGAGAAATTCAAGCAGGCTGCAGAAATTTGCATAAGTGATGAGGAACCCAATATTAACCACCAAGACAATGGGGAAAATGTTTCCAAGGTATGTCAGAGACTTTCATGGCAGCCCCTCCTATCACAGGTCCAGAGGCCTAGAAGGAAAAAATGGTTTCCTAGGCCTGATCCAGGGTCCCCCTGCTGTGTGCAGCCTACAGACTTGGTGCCCTGCATTCCAGCTGCTCCAGCCATGGCTAAAAGGGGCCAAGGTGAAGCTCAGGCAGTGGCTTCAGAGGGTGCAAGCCCCAAGCCTTGGAAGCTTCCACATGGTGTTGAGTCTGCAGGTGCACAGAAGCCAAGAATTGAGGTTTCAGAACCTCTACCTAGATTTCAAATTTTATATGGAAATGCCTAGATGTCCAGGAAGAGGTGGGCTGCAGGGACGGGTCCCTCATGCACAACCTCTGCTAGGGCAGGGTAGAGGGAAATGTGGGGTTGGAGTCCCCACACGGAGTCCCCACTGGGGCACTGCCTAGTGGAGCTGTGAAGAGAAGGCCACCATCCTCTAGAAAAAATGTTAGATTCACCAACAGCTTGCACCGTGGGCCTGGAAAAGCCCCAAACACAACAGCAGCCTGTGAAAGCAGTCAGGAGAGGGTCTGTTTCCTGTAAAGCCACAGGGCAGAGCTGCCCAGAACTGTAGGAACCCACCTCTTGCATCAGCATGACCTGGATGTGATACATGCAGTCAAAGGAGATCATTTTGGAGCTTTAAGATTTAATGACTGCCCTGCTGAATTTAGGACTTGCATGGGGCCTATAGCCCACATATTCCCTGAAAATGCAGATGCGACTTTGGAACTGGATAACAGGCAAAGGTTGGAACAGTTTGGAGGGCTCAGAAGAATATAGGAAAATATGGGAAAGTTTGGCATTTCCTGGAGACTTGGAGGGCTCAGAAGACAGTAAGATGTGGGCAGTAAGATTGCCAATTTATCCCATTCGGAATGGGTATATTTACCCAATGCCTGTACTCCCATTGTGTCTTGGAAGGAACTAACTTGATTTTTTACTTTACTGGCTCATAGGCAGAAGGGACTTGCCTTGTCTCAGATGAGATTTTGGACTTGGACTTTTGGGTTAATGCTGGAATAGTTAAGACTGGTGGAGTGTTGAAAAGGCTTGACTGTGCTTTGAGATGTGAGGACATGAGATTTGGGAGAAGTCAGGGGTGGAATGGTATGGTTTGGTTCTGTGTTCCCACCAAAATCTCATTTCTAATTGTAATCTTCATAATCCCCATGTTGAGGGGTGGACCTGAGGGGAGGTGATGGGATCAGGGGAGCAGTTTCCCCCATGCTGTTCTCATTACAGTGAGAGTTCTCACAAGATCTGGTGGTGTTATAAGGGACTCTTACCTCTTTGCTCCTTGCACTTCTCTCTCTCCTGCCTCCATGTGAGAAGGTCCAAGCTTGCTTCCCCTTCACTCTTTGACATAATTGTAAGTTTCCAGAGGCCTCCCCAACCCTGTGGAACTGTCAGTCAATGAAACCTCTTTCCTTTATAAATTACCCAGTCTCAAGTAGCATCTTTATAGCAGTGTAAGAACGGACTAATACAGAGTGGAAAGGGCAGAGATGAGGATAAACAAATACAACTAAAATAATGAAAACAATGAAGGCCCAAACATCAATACTCCAAACACAATGGTGGACTGGCATATTGTTATATTGAGGGGAATGATTGGACACTAACACCATTTAAGAGAAGCTATTTCATTTATAGTGTACTCTTGGGTTATATATAAAATTACAAAAATATAATTCCTAGAGTTTTATTAATTCAGCTCCGTCCTTTGGACTGAATAAAATGAACTTTATTCTTAATTTGTAGAACATCTTTGCAAGAATTTAAATATAACAAACCCATATGGCTAAGTTTACAAAGCTATTTAAGTAACAGAAGAGCAGGGTTGAACATGATGTTAGGGTTCATTTTGTTCAACTCTTCATCCACAAAATGCATTTTTTTCATATCTTCTCCAGAGTCATCTAACCAAAACATGATGCCTCAAAAAGTCAAGAACTCATGAATTTCCCAAATGGAGAATACCGCATGGCAGAAATAGCTAGAGACTTGAGATAATAGTAACACAATATTTCTCAATCATAGCTATGGCTCTATCTCTACACTGTCCTTGGTAACAGTCAGTATTGCCTCACAAATACTAATAGTTGTGACTAATTTCATTAACTTCCACTATTTCTCTTTGAAAAAGCTTGGTTTGAGATGATTAGGAAGAAACTAATAGGAAAACATGTTTCATGGGTATCATTCTAACAACAAATTTTCCACCTGCCAATCTAGTCCAGCAGTCTTTACATTTTCATAAGGAGGAAATCTTTTCCAATGACTTAATACAAGGTAAGGCATACTGGGGTATGAGCATGAGTGGATGTCTTCCAAAGCAGAGAAGGAAGAGGGTGGAAAATTCTAGGACCCACATTCCTTTGATACATGAGTCAGATATTATAATTAACCAGTTGGGGTGCTTTGGCATAACCTTTTGGCTTGTTATGTTTTCAGCTTATTACTTCAGAGAATAATTTAGAAGTTTTTATAAGTATTTACAACAATAAGTTTCAGCTTATTACTTCAGAGAATAATTTAGAAGTTTTCATAAATATTTACAACAATAAGGTCACTCATGACTCACTATCATCAATTGGTTTGAGGTTCTAGTTAATTGCATTGAACTACTAAAGTGGGAAAAATTTCAGTTCTCCATACTCTTTGCAAGTTGATATTTTAATAGTTTATTCATATTACCTATTTTGCAAGCATCTAGGATACTTCCAACTTGGAAGATAATTAGACCTTTCCCAGAAAACTGTGGGGTGGCATGCTAAAAGGAAACGGTAGATTGAGTCTACCTACCTACCACTTCATTTGGTATCAAAGGGATGGATATGGTTTGGCTGTGTCCCTACCCAAATCTCAACTTGAATTGTAGTCCTTGGAAGGTGAGTCTGAATTTTTTATTTGAACCTAACCAGATTGGTTAATGGATAAAAAATAAAAACCAAAAACACAATCTCCATAAGACTTGCAAAAGACTCAGATTTACACAACGTAATTTTACAAACATCTAGTATCCAATACAAAAATCATACAACATACAAGGAAACCAAGAAAATTTAACAATTCTTAAAGGAAAAGACAATAGCAGAAACCAACCACATTTTATCAGATAATTTGAACCAGTTGTTGAAATTATCTGATAAAAGTTTTAAAGTTGTTTTTATAGCCATGAGAAAGTAAAAATAAATACTATTGAAACAATCTAAATGATAGGAAGTCTCAGCAGAAAGAAATAGAAGCTATAAAATAGAATCAAGTGAAAATTTTAGAATTGAAAAATATAATAATTGAGATAAAATTCAGTGGATTGACTTAATAGCAGAATGGAAACCACAGATGAAAGAGTAAGTGAACTTGACAATAGAGCAATTAGAAATTTTCCAATCTGTACAAGTGTTAGAAAATGGAGTGATTTTATTGCGCCACTGCACTCCGGCCTGCGTGACAGAGCGAGACTCTTGTCTCAAAAATAAAATAAAATAAAATAAAATAAAATAAAATAAAATAAAATAAAGGAGTGATTTTGTATTTAAGGAACAAAGCCTTAGGTATCTGTGAGACAATATAAAGAGCTAACACATATGTTATCAGAATTCCAGAAGATGAGAAGAAATATTTTGGTACAGAAAAGATATTTTAGGAAATAATGACTAAACACTTTAAAAAATTTGTTGAAAGACAAACTGGCAGAAAAAGAAGCCAGCAAACTGCAAATGGGATACGCTCAGAGAAATGCATGCCTGGATATGTTGCAATCAAAGTGCTGAAACAAAAGATAAGTAAAAACTCTGAAAAGCAACCAGAAAAAACCAACATGTTGCATATAAGGGTACACCTTTAACTGATTGCATTAAATTCAAATGACTGCAGATTTTTCATGAATAATCATCGAGACCAAAAAATAACGGAACAATGTGTTTTAAGCACTGAAAGCAAAGAACTGCCAACCCATAATTCTATATTCAGTTATTCTATTCCTATTCAGAGATAAAGGCAAAGTCAAGAAATTCTAGGATGAAAGAAAACCAAGAGAATTCTTTACCAATTGACAACTTCTGAAAGAGCTATTAAAGAAAATTCAAGTAGAAGGGAAATACTGTAGAGAGAAACTTGGCATTTTAAGAATGAGGAAGAACAATAGAAATTTTAAATATCTGAATTCGAATAACAACCAATTTTATTATTTTAAATTCCCAAAATGTACATTACATTTAATGTACTAACCAATAATAAGTAAGGTGATTGAATCAGTATTAAAAAATCTCCAATCAAATAAAAGCCCAGGATTTGAGGTCTTCATTGCTGAATCCTACCAAACATTTAAAGAAAAAAATATATAACTTTTTCAAACTCTCCTGAAAATTAAAAAGAAGAAGTACTTCTAAACTCATTTTACAAGGCTAATAATACCCTGCTCCAAAGCCAAAAAAAGAACATGCCAATATTCCTGAACATAGATGCAAAAATCCTCAACAAAATATGAGCAAACCTCAATCATTCTGTAAGATTAAATGAAATTTATCCCACAGATATAAGAATGGTTTAAAATACACAAATCTACATATGTGATACATCACATTAACAGAATGGACAGCATATGATCATCTCAATAGATCCAGAAAAAGTGTTTGACAAAACTCAACATCCTTTTATGATAAAAACTCTCAACAAATTACATATAGAAGGAATGTACCTCAACACAATGAAGGCCATATATGAAGAATCAACAACTAAGATTGTGCTGTATGGTGAAAAGTTGAAAGTTTTTTCTCTAAGATCAGGAACAAGATAAGGAAGCGTATTCTTGCTACTTACATTCAACATAAATACTGGAAGTCCTAACCAGAGCAATTAGACAAAAAGGACAAAGCTGGAGACATCACACTATCTAGTGTAAAATAGACTACAAAGCTATAGTAATCAAAACAGCAAGGTACTACTTTTTCCAAAACCTAGTTTTAAAAATTGGGCAAAAGATGTAATCAGGCACTTCACCATATAAGATATGTGAATCAAAAAGAAGAATATTAATGGATGCTCCACATCATTAGACAAATTAAAACCATTATACAATGCTAATACACATTTATTAGAATAAATAATTTAAAAAGCAAGCATTGGTGAGGATGCAGAACAATGAGAACTCTCACATATGTTGGTGGGTATGCAAAATGATATAACCACTCTGGAAAAGTTTGGCAGTTTCTTATAAATATAAAATTACTGTATGACCTGACAATTACACTAATGTTTTAAGGGTAAAAATACAGCATATTTAATCCTTAAAACTTAAAAACAACATTAAAACTTATGTTTACACATTTATAATCAACTTGTATGTAACTGTTTATAGTAGCTTATTCATAATTGCTAGAAACTGAAAACAACCCAAATGTCCTTCAATGGGTGAATAAACAGATCCATTTATAATGGAATAATACTCAGAAGTAAAAAGGAAGTGACTACCAACACACACAGTTTAATGAATCTAAGTGAAAAGATCTAGCCTCAAAAGGTTCTATACTGTATGATTCCATTTAGATGATACTTTGGAAAAGGCAAAACTATGGGGATTGAAAATAGGTAAGTGATTGTGAAGGGCAGGAGGCAGATTACAAAAGGATAGTGCAAGGAATTTTGTTTTTTAATTGATGTAACTATTTTGTATCCAGATTGTAGAGGCAGCTACTTAAATCTATACATATGTTAAAATTCATAGAACTTCTCACAACAAGTTAATTTTACAGCCTGTTAATTTTTTTAAGTGACATTACAATCTCTTTAATGATTACATCTCTTATTTATACCTCAGGTAAAACTAACAATACTGAAGTTTGTGCTAAGAAAAAATTCATCTATTTATTTTAAAATTCTGGATAGACAACCATGAAACAATTAAATACATATATATATATTTTAGCAGTGCTATCAAGAAAATAATATTAAGTAAAATATATAACAAAGTTAATTTAACATGCATCACTGTTATAAATCATTGCCATTGGTTTGCATGGTATGCAGTCTATTTAAATGACTGAATTAGTGTTACTTTTCTAATCAATCTGTTTAAAAAATTTCTCTAGTATCTATAACCATTGTCAATATTTTTAATACTAATGCTCATCATACACAAAAGTCCTATATTCATATTTGACTCACAAAAATGAAATATGTCTTATATTTTGGGGCATAAGAAACGAGAAAAAAATTGGAAGTTGCAAACAATAATCGAAGCATTGAGCTATGCAAAAGAAATGTTGGACTGGGTAAAAAAAAAAGGAGTTAAAACTTAAAACTTCTAATAACCCACAATGATTTACTGCTACCTACTTCATAAAAGATAGGCTGTTAGAAAATTAAGGGGATACAATTGCAAATAATCAAAAATCTCTGACCTTCAAAGAGAGTCACAGAAAAGTGAGAAAGATACAGTCCATTAAATGCCAGATTCAAATTTTATAAATTTTAAAGTGTTCTGTGAAATAAAAAATAATATAATTCGGGTTTTAGTATATGCTATATCAGACATAATAACAAAATGCATAGGTTTTTATAAAAAGAAGAGATTATTTCTAATTGGAAAGATGTAGAGCCTTTTTGGGAAGGAGTGATTGAGTTGAACAATTACAGGCAAGAGCAGAGTTCAGGCAGAGGCAATAGAGAGCTACAGCACAGAAGTCAAAGAAAGCAGAGTAGGTTTGGGAATGAGTCAGTAGTTTGGCCTGGCTGCAGGGAAAGAATGGGGTGAAGGTTGTCAGTGACAGTCTGGTGTGAATGACAGGATAAGTCTAATCCTTCTTGTGAGTATGATTGGCAAACAGTAAAGGCTTGGAATGGGCAAGTGGTGTGCTCAGACATTTTTCAGGCAAATTTTGAGGTAGTGTGAAGAACAAATTATAAGAAAGACCAGAGGACTCAAAATTAAGGAACCAATTGGAAGGTTCTCTAAATAGTTCAGATGAGACCAAATCATCCTTAATTAGGGAATTGCCATTAGGAAGGGAAAGTGTGAAAAGTATTGTGAAAGAGGCATTGCCAGGTTTTGTGCCAGCCTATCTTTGACGGGACGAGAAGAGGAGGAAGGGTCTAAGATATTTTAGGATATCAAGACTGAGCAATGGCAACTTGTGATGTCCCTAATTGCACTAGGTGGCATTGAAATAGATGCTGAAAAAGATGAGTTTGATTGGAACAGGTTTAGTTTTAGGCATGGATTAGGTGGAAATGCCAGTCATAAGCCCAAACCTGATGTGAAAGCAGGAGCTCCTGTCCTCTCACATAGAGGCTACAGTTAAATAAGTAAATCAATCAATAAATGAAGTGGAAATGAAAGAGATTATCCCAAAAATGGATAGAAGAAGAAGAAAGATTGAACAAACACCTAAATCACATGGGTTTTAACGGGAGAAGGAGACAACAACATAGGTTGAGCGATGGCTGGGGTGGTAAGAAGAGCCAGGAAAGTTCACTGGAGAGCTAAGATAAACCATATAGTACTAAACCATGCAGGATGCTGGTAACTTACTTTTTACAGGCTGGAAGCCAAATTTCAGGTAGATAGAGACATAATGAGAGACAAGAAAGCAAAAACACAGGGCGAGGAGGTTTTAGGGGATTTAAGCATCAAGTGTGAAAAGCTTTACAAGGACATTACTCAATCTCACAGTATAACATGACCTCAGCTGACAGCTGGATTACATAAAGAATGGCCCCATTTCTTCTTGGAACAAAATATCTATCCATGCTTGGCCACCAGTACAGAGCCATTAAATACCTGTGGTTGTAGTGGAACAAGATCAGGGGCCAGGAAGTCATTGTGGGAGGCATTTTTTTTTTTTTGATGATTTGCAGTCTTCTAGGGAGAAATAATGAAAAGAGAAACATTGAAAGCAGGGTTTATCTTCAGCTGGGACCAATTTCCCCACACTGCATTAAGGCAACCAACTTGAGACCAGCAAACCCAGATTTGAGCTCCAGGTATATGTCATTCCCCAGTCATGGGGGTATAAGAAAGCATCGCATCTTTCTGAGGTCATGATTTGCCTTTTGTTTTTAAGAACACTGTTACATCATCCATAACCGATTCATTGGAAAGTTTGTCAGCAAGGTTTGTGACGCAGTCTCAAAGTTCAGCTTGCAGACTTTCTTATGACAAAACCTTTCTTTCTTTCTTTTCTTTTCTTTTTTTTTTTTTTTTGAGACAGAGTCTCGCTCTTTCACCCAGGCTGGAGTGCAGTGGTGCTATCTCAGTTCACTGCAAGTTCTGCCTCCCAGGTTCACTCCATTCTCCTGCCTCAGCCTCCCGAGTAGCTGGGACCACAGGCACCCGCCACCACGCCCGGCTAATTTTTTGTATTTTTAGCAGAGACGGGGTTTCACCGTGTGAGCCAGGATGGTCTCCATCTCCTGACCTTGTGATCCACCCGCCTCGGACTCCCAAAGTGCCCGTACCATAGGTGTGAGCCACCGCGCTCGGCCACATTTCTTATTTGCTATCACCTTCTCTCTAGTCAACCAGAGGTAAAAATACTCACCCTTTCTGGGGGAAATTATGGACGTACAAGGTAGACTGGAGAAACTGGAATAGACATCTCCATGGAGGCTCTTGTTTCAGCATTTTTTTCCAGCAGTCACACGACAGTGGCCCCATGGGATAGAGGAAGACATTTCACATCCTAAGGAAACAACAAAGTGTCTCTCCATTTATGCTGCCCCAGACTCCTCCCCCAGGACCTGACCACTCCAAGACAGTAAAGTGGATTGTTCTTATCTGTGTTTTTGTTTCATTTTACTGCAGTTTTAT
This sequence comes from Macaca fascicularis, assembly GCF_037993035.2. Taxonomy (NCBI): domain Eukaryota; kingdom Metazoa; phylum Chordata; class Mammalia; order Primates; family Cercopithecidae; genus Macaca; species Macaca fascicularis. The sequence goes on along the minus strand of NC_088388.1, from coordinate 125,882,588 downwards.
TTTACTTCTTTGGAGACTGGGCTTGAGGATATTGGAAAAATGCTAAATAATAATCAGACTGGGAAAAAGAAATGGATTTCCCAGCATAGTGGGTATAAAGAGAACAGGCTTAATTATTGATTCTCACTCCTGCCTTGTTCACACCTCGGCTCACATTCAAATAACTTGAGGGAAAAAATAGTTCAGAATCTAGTAAATCAGCAGCTATTCTAAAGCTGTTAGGGTGTCAATTCCATCTTTCTTTAATTTGGAAACATGTTTCTATGCCGTTGTACTAGATCAATAAAGAAAATACAGGAAGAAGTTTACCAATATATGGTCTATCTGCTGAGGTTGGAGCTTGCCAGATGGGAGACAAGGAGGAATCAGACGGCCTGGGCCATGGGAAGTTGTGAGGCCACTTTTCTGTAGGATTTCTACCTGGTTTTGGTTTAGAAACTGTATTTAACTACCGATTAAAAACCTCAGGGAAATCTTTGGGGTAGTAGCATGAATCTTGCTTTGGCTTTTTATAGCAATGCATTTTGACTCACCCTAGCTTTTTACTAATGGGACCATATTAAAAATTAAAGTGTTTCCAATTTACGAAACTAGTTCCAAACAATCTCATGGTATATAAGGATCAAATCCAGTAAGTTCATTTGGAAGGAAAACTGCATCCAATAGGCGTATTATCTTTTCTACTTTCAACATGAAACAGTGGATTTGGGCTTTCAGTGAAAACAAGAAAAAGCCTGAGCTTTGTGAATAACAAGAACGTGTTTGTAATTGTTCCACAAGCTTGACTTTCAAGATGTTTCTACAAAAGCAGAGTGAAAGAAGAGAATTGAGGCAATTATATAGTCAATCGACATGTCAGCTGAGGTAATCAGTCCTTTGAGACTTACACAAAATTAACTTCAACCACTACTCTCATCTTTAATAAGAAGTCCAATATCCTCTCTGAGATTTTTGCACACATCTGAAATGTACCTTCTCATGGTTATCTATATTTTTTAATTAACTCTTCCCATTGAACTTCCATTGCTTCTTTCATGACTGTCCTCTTCTTGTTGCCCGGTGATAACTCATACACCAACACAGCCCCTTATCCCTTTATTTCCTGAAACTATTCTCACAAGGCAGTTCAGTATAGCCAATAGCTATTACACTGCAGCACTAAACAGACATAATTTTAAAATTAAGTGCATTAGACATATATGTTCCTAAACTTGCCTCAGCCATAGCTGCCACCAGAAAATTCTCAATGCCCATCAATTCTTTATGAACTTAATCTCATACATACCTGAATTTAAGTTGCTTAGACCCGTCTCTTTTTCTCAGACGACTTCGCCTCTCCTTACATCTCGTTTTCTCAAATAAATGTTACCTTTCATGCAATATAAATTAACTTTTTTTTTTATTTTATTTCATCATCTTCTTTAGGAGCTGAGGCTGATCAAGATATTTTGTTAAACAAAAGGTGATCATCTTAGGAAATAATCATACCGCTCTGCTAGGAGCCAAAGTGGCAATTGTCTATTATGATGTTCTTGTTTTTTTTTTTTTTTTTCTGTGTTACAAATAGGTAAAGCAGACTGTAAACTCAAGAATACCTCGATGTCTAGCTATTTTAGACCACAGATGAAGATAATCTGAATTAATTAATAATGCTCCAAATCTTGGTTGGATATTTTGTGCTTAGGCCCAGCCTCAGACAGCCAACTGTACTAACTTAACCTGTGAAAATAATATTGAATTTGATGTGAACTCCAGTTAAATACAAATCACTACGTATGCGATCCTTTTTTAAGAGCTCAGCAGATTAAATTTTTATTTATGTTAAATATAATAGGGAGCAAAGTTTTAATTTCCTAGAGAAAAAGAAAATGTTTCACTCCTTCTTGTTCTTCATGATTACAGCCATATTATGTTAAGGAGCCTTGAGAGACATCCCAGCCTCTGACTCAGCCTCATTCCCTGGCATATTACTGCTAGCTCGCAAATCACAGACTGTTAGTATTTGAAGAGGCCATAGAGGATACCAAATCTTATCTTCCATGGGACTCCCTATTAAATACTTTCTGGGCTTTTGCTAGAAGAATGACAATAGTGTATTTGGAGAACATTAGCTATTGGAAAGTAAGGTAAAAATGAGTATAAAAACTGTATAATATATTGCATGTAATACAGGCTCAACGAATGAAATGTCAGTTGCTTCTCATTCTTTCCCTAATCTCTTAACTGAGATGAATATTCTTTTTCCTCTTTTGAGCTTCCTTTCCTTGTACATGGTCCTACCTCCTGAAGAGAGAAGAGAACTTCTATTATCTTTTTCACATGAGAACATTTCAGATTCTTAAAGATAACTATATTGCTTTACTTTATAATTTCTTAAACATTATTTTACAGCCTTAACTATTCTAATTCTCCAACTCTAATTGTTTTCCCTGATGCCTAAGACTTAGAAAAAAAGCTCCAAATTTTGTCTAACAAGCACAGAACACTACTTTGTGTCTACAACTATTAGCACAACCCACATTTTAGGAGTCACATCACATTGTCAGCTTTATCCCACAGTCAAGGTCATCTAAATGTAAATATTCTTTCTTGTCCACCGATGGATGGTTGTTAAGCTGTATTTCCCCTACTCTGCATTTAATGGAGCTCATTTTTTAAAAATACAGAAAATTTACTTATATATTTAAACTTCATCCTGTGCTATTTGTCCAACTTGTCAAGACCTTTTAGAGTTTTAATTCTCTTATCCAGAAATTGATTTACTCCTGCTTTGATTTATGTGAATCAGAACCACTTTTGAAACATTTTCTATGATTTTACAAATAAGGGTGAATGACACAGACAGCAGCAGAGTCTTCTGACAAGCCACGACAATCTTCTGTTCAAACCACCTGAGATAGCCACGAAGACAGCAGAAACTCTTCTGGCATGTGTTGCTTCACACCAGACACTGTCTCAGGCAGTTTCCACGAGCTCACTTTAATCTTCATTATCGCCATCTAACGTAACTACCCACACTGAAAGATGAGAAAACTCAGGTTTGGCACGAATGATGCATCTTGTCCAAGGTTCACAAATATAACTAGTAAGGTAACGTAGGTTCATCTGGCTCCCAAACTTAAACTCTTCTGTTGCTTCAACCATGCACAGCCTGGTTTGGATATGGTTGCTCAACCAACCCAAACCCTACAATCCCTAGCCCATACTTGCCATATTATTAAAGAAGATATCAACATTATATTTCATATACTATATATTCTTATATTGATATCCAAAAGGATATCAAAATAAGTTTTGCTAAAATTCTAGTTGCAAGTGAAAATGAACTAAAATCTAAAGCATTATTGTATTAGCTACCTTTTTAATCCTGTATTTTTTAATGACTTGAATTTGGTATAACTTAATTTCTTAGCAATCTAAAAATTCTTAGTAATCTTATAAAACTCAAATTCAATTCAGTTGTCGCCTATGCTAAGCACTCATATCATTTTTTTTTTAATTTCCAGGGATTTCTATCAATAACCCTAGTCTGTAGTCTGAAATGTATCTTTTCTCTGTATTAAATAATTAATTAGACAGCATTTGACTATCTCAAGCAGCCTCTGGCATGACCCCAATCCTCAAATTACGTCACAATTGGTTTCCCAATTGATTTTACCATTTTTCTCTATACTCTGGATGTAATTTGTTTACACCAAGTAACTTGAATACAATTTAAAGTTATTCTTTTATCAGCTTTATTGATATTACTGTTTTCCTCTCCTTTCTTTACCTCTGTTCTTCTCCTCTTTATTTTATTTTCTGATTATAAAAGAATAGGGTTAAGTAATAAATAACCCATTAGACAAAGAAGACAGTCAATATGAGTCTTTTTTTAATGGATTGTCTCTAATGTTTCAAGTATGATGGTAGCTGTTGATTTTCAAGATACCCTTTTGCAATTGGAGGATTATTCTTCTAAAACTTGTTTCCTCAATATATTTGTGGGTTTTTTTTTTTTTATTTTTTGAAGAACAGAGGAAGGGGAAGGGGAAAGGGAAAGGATGGTGATGAGGAGGAAGGAAGAAAGAAGGAAGGAAGGAAGGAAGGAAGGAGGGAAGGAAGGAAGGAGAAAGAAGGAGGGGAGGAAGGAAGGAAGGGGAAAGAAGAAAAGAAAGAAAGAAAGAAAGGAAGGAAGGAAGGAAGGAAGGAAGGAAGGAAGGGAAAGAAAGAAATTAGGTGGCTATTGGACTTTTTTCAGAGTCCTTTCAGATTATTCTGGGGATTTTTTTGTACTAGGCTAAGTGGTATTGTATATTATAATCAAATCTCCCCTGATAACAAACTAGCTTTTCAATCTGCAGACAGATCCTCCTTGGTCATGGTGAATGATTATTTGAAGATACTATTGGATTTGGTTTGCTAATAGTTTAAGAGTTTTGCATTAATATTTCTCAGAGAACTCATTTATAGTTTTGTCTTCCCCCCCTCCCCCAGCAGGTGGTTGTTTTCTCATAGAGGCCTTTTGTGGCTTCAAGCTGAAGAAAATGAAGTGGATACCACTTTGTCTTTTTCAAAGCGTTAGATCAGTTTATGTAGCATGGGAATTATCTGCTCTTTGAAATTTTAACAGTAAAATTATTTGATCATGGGTCTGCTACTGAAAGACTTTTTGATCACTTATTTTCTGTTTTTGGTCAAATCAAAATTTCTACTTGTCCTTAACTTAATTTTGGGCATTGATTTTTTCCCCTAGGTAATCATTCCCCTAGTGTAGTCTTAAAATTATTTAAAATAGCTTGTGTGTAGATTTAAAAAAATTATCTGCTCTTATATCCCTATTTGAAAAAATAGCTTTGCTTTCCTTTTTCATCTTGATTGGATTTGTTTTTTGCCTTTTCCATTAATATTACTGTATTACTGTTGTGTTTAAAGAAACAACTCTTGGATTTATTGAGAAATTATATTTTGTTTTTAAATTCATTAAATATCTGTCTTTGTAATTATTACAGGTACTTCTCTGTGTCCTTTGGTTTATTCTGTGGTTGCTTTTGTAACTTATTCCACAGATTACTAAATTCCTTTATTTTATCATTATTTTAATAATGAGAGCTTTTAAGATTGTTGCCTCTGAGAATAACTTTGGCTACATGATACTACAATAATAAGTAATGTTTGTTTTGTTTCTAGTATTTTTTAAATAGCCTATTATTGTAATTTTGATTTTTTTTTTGTCTAATAGGCTTTTTAAAGAATGCTTTAAATTATCAAATTGCTGGGTTTTATTTGTTTGTTTTTTAAATTTTGATTATTAATTTGTGATTTATTATATTGTAACTAGGCAACAATTTTCTGCTCAATTTCTGATTTAATAATTTTATTAATGAGTAGAATATAATCAATTTTTATACCTATGAAATTTGAAAATATTATATATGCACTGTGTATACCAAGTTCAATATATCCATGGTTTCAAATTTGTTATATTAAAGTTGTATTATGTACTCATATTAAAGTGGTTTATTTATTTTAATGTTTCCTATAACAACTGTGTTTCAGTCAAGTTCTCATTTATCTCTTTAACAAGTGTTACTAAGCACCTGCTCTGTGCTAGGCTCATTTCTAGGTGTTGGGGATGCAGCAATGAACCACAGGCAGGAGGACCTCTTGGGACAGGTGGCACTGAGAGAGCAAAATAACTGTTCTAAAGTCACCCAGTAAAGCATATGTGAGACATATGCATATATATATGTATACATACACACATATGTGCATGTATATAAATGTCTCCTTTTAAAAGAAATGGAAGTGCTTCTATCAATACTGCACTTTCTATACACATTATTTTGTGTTTTGCTTTTTATCATTTTTCTTTTCATTTTAGTTTTCAGTGTGTCTTATTTTATCGTGTCTTTGTAAAAGAAGCTGGGACCACCAGCCAGACATTTTTCAATGGCTTCAATCCTGCCTCCCTCAATTATGCCTGGCCTATCTTATTTAGCTTCATGCTTTTCTCCCCTTCATGCGGAGTTGTGGCTGAGCTGTTTTACTTTCCCACTCTGCTCTCTGTGTACATTACAATATCCTCAAGCAAGTCACCGCCCTTCTTTATCACGCACCTTTTAGACCAAGCTTCAGGTCTTCTAGGTCCCATCTCTTACTCCAGCCACAGCTGCAGCAAGCAGCTCCAAGAAGGCTTGCACCAATCTGCATCACTGCACCTGTGTACTATGTCCCCTCCTTCTTGCCTGGTGTCTACTGTGACAACCAGAGTATCCAATTTGGTTTTCCACCAGCCACAAATCTGGAAGTGAAGGGGGGTGAATACCCAGGATGACATCCTTGACCACTGAAGGATGGGAACAGATGGATAACACATCTAGCTTTTATATCTAGGTTAGACCGACATGAGATCCACCCCAAAGGTACCTCAGTAGCCACCATTTGGGGTCTCTTAACAGCGACCAACTCCATAATGTGTCTCTGTACAGCTTTTTCTCCTTCTCTGCTTCATATTCTCTGTGCCTAGTGCCTGTTCCTTGGGATCACTTCCAAAAATATTACCTGCATGAAAGCCTTTGTCCCAGGCTCTGATCTCTGGGAAACCCAGGCTAAGACTTCTTCCTTGCTCAATTTCTTGCTCTGCATGAAGCTCTCAAATCTCCTTATACTTTTTAAAGGATCTTTCTCAAATCTTTGTCTTGTCTTAACATTTTGGCTACTGAACATTATTCCTACAGCCTGGTGCTGTTCTTTTGTGTCTCTACTTTGTGTTTATTCTCCTCCTTCAATATTTAATGTAAGTCCTTTTATAATAGGGTCTTAAGTTGCAGTTATACCAGTTTGCTTAGATTTGAATCTTTTCACTTTATTATTAGAATAATTTCTGATTATGTGGAATTTTTTCCTGAGTTTTTCTACCTCTCTTAAGCCATGTTATTGTTCAAGTCTCTTTCCTTGGAATTACACACACACACACACACACTCACACACACACACATATTCTGATTATTTTTAACTTTGCTGTTCTGAAGTCAAGTCTAGGACTTCGGTAACATCAAAGGGGTTACTCTCTCCAAGGTCCCTGCTGTTCTCATGACAGCAACCAGTTTTGTCTCATTGATTAGAGTTAAATCCTTGCAACAATTTCCTCCTTGTGACTTTCTTTTTCATTTAAAATGTAAGATAAGAGCATTTTATGTTATGACTATGAGAAGACACTCCACTTTTAGATGTTTCAGACTCTCAAGAGCTGCCCAGACAAATCAAAATATCCTACTAGGTCAGTGTCTTTCCCCTCAGAAGTTTTGTATTATGTTTAAGATATGCTGAGTCTAGAGTCTGTAGCACCCTCTGCCATTGTTAAATTTCTGTTCATTTCTGCTTTTGTCTCACATTCAAACATGAGACATCATGTTTCCAATCTCTGACTGACAGATTTCTGCAGATATGTGTATCTTAACATTAGGCACTATTCTCCTGCCCCTTCAATTAGATCACCTTTGTTTAAATAAAGTATATCCGTCTATTACTACCTTGTAGTCATATTCAAATCCCACTAAATTTCAGTGATACTTCAATGAGGTTTTTATATATATATGTGTATGTGTGTGTGTGTGTGTGTATATACACATGTAAGTGTGTGTATGTGAGTATAATGTGTATATACATATACATATATGTACACATACACACATATATGTATGTTTGTATCAAACTATAAAACCATATTTTATTTATGGAGAATGTTCAGTGTCTGGCATGTTGATGTCTGAGGCCCACTGATATTGTTTCTATTATATTCATTATTTTCTCATCATCCCTTCCCCACTCCAAGGTACACTGTTTGCTTTCCACACTATTAATTTTGCAGTTTAATCGAAGCCTTCCTCTCTGCCTTTTCTTAAAATGTGTATTTTGCTTATTCTAATCACATCGATGAGTACGTTTCCACAGTGTTCCAGGTTTTGAGCAATGTCCTCCACCATTTGCTCAAAGAACGTCATTCTTTTATAATGAACTGTGATCCAGAAAAAGAATTTTTTCCTTATTCTCAGTCAGCAGATTATTTCTCACATTTTCTGTTTGGTAATAATAAAATAACAACAATACAGTTATGAATAACTGAGTTTCTTCTGTGCTTCAGCACGTTTTTTACGTACATTACGTATAATCCTAGTAAGAACCATAATAAATGAGGACTTTTTTGCTCTTTTGTAATTTAAGAAGACTGAGTTCTCATAACTAATAAGAGGCAGATCCACCATTCATGCTAAATTTGGCTCCAAATCTTTTGCTCTTTTCACTGTTGCAATATGTGTACTGATTATACTTCACAAATTGTTTTAAGGTCCCTTGCTTGTTATTATCCCAGGGAAGATAGGAAGGAAATATGTTTTACAAAGCCTATGTTTTCAGTCTCTTATCATGGTTTAAGATTCAATGAAGGCATTTTCTAGTAGTCTTTTAACCGTACTTTTTTTCCTTGTAAAACAAATGAAACAAGTAGTGTTCTGAGTATTTGTTGATACAGGTGCAGCTTGCCCTGTTATATACGCACTGGCCATTTCTGTGTCACTCACCATGGGCATCGTGCTGCTTCTACATCTTGTCCTTTTGGGCCCATAATAGGATTCTGTATACCTGCTATATTGCTCTGGGTAGCACAGGATGCTGCTGCTTTTGAAAACGTCTTGGCTTAGTCCTCTATTGGAAGATAATCTAGCCCCTTAGGTAGCCCTTTTAAGGATATTATATTTACTGCCCAGGGATAGAAGTACAGACAGAAAGATGTACCACCAATAAGTTAACTTATTGTAACTTATAACTTATTATAAGTTAGTAAGAAAACAGTTGAAGATTGTATAGTCATGCCCAAATAGAAAACCTTGGAGTCAAATCTCTCCGGCCCACTAGTAAGTACTTAAGGAGATGAAGAATTGTGTTCTATGTTCTTTCTTTAAATGAACACCATTATTACCTAAAATTTCACTTAATTCATTCTCCCAAGTGTCTACAGTCTGAAACTGGATGTCTACGCTGTCAAACTGAGTCTCTGCTGAGCCAAATTTATGCCAAAAGTCAAACAACCTTAATTCGTCTTATGAAGCTCGTCGTAAATCAAATAACTTTGCATGGGATTCACGGTTCCACCACTTACTAGTTATCTGTTCTTTACCAAGCTACTAGCTTCTCTGTGTCTCCTTTTCCTCATCTTCTACAGAGTTGTACCTTAATGTTCATAGCTCCCATGTAAGTCCAAAGCCCCCTTAAGATCTCAAATGTCAATGAATTGTGGGGTTTGAAAATTGATGAGTATTTCTACGGATGGTCTAAAAGTTACCATAAGCTTCCTATCTACTGATACATTGCTACAATGATAGTGAGACAGCTATTGGCTCATTAGTTTGCTGGATATTGCAATTAATTTTTGGAGGAGTATCCATCAGACTGCAGTCCTCAGTCTCTGTCTCTGAACTGAATGCCTACTGTCTTTTGCAGAATCTGCCTTGTCTTTCCTCTGAGAACAACTTTTTCATACCCAATAAACAAGTTATTGGTTTAGTTTTCTTTCCAAAGAAAGGTGAAATTATACTTTTTTATTTTTTTAATTTCCATAGGTTATTGGGGAACAGGTGGTGTTTGGTTACATGAGAAAGTTCTTTAGTAGTGATCTGTGAGATTTTGATGCATCCATCACCCAAGCAGTATATACTACAACCAATTTGTAGTCTTTTATCCTTCACCCCCTTCCCACTCCTTCCCCTTGAGTCCCCAAAGTCCACTGTGTCATTTTTATGTCTTTGCATCCTCATAGCTTTGCTTCTGCTTATGAGTGAGACCATACAATGTTTAGTTTTCCATTCCTGAGTTACTTCACTTAGAATAATATCTCCAATCTTACCCAGGTTGCTGTGAAGGCCATTAATTCATTCCTTTTTATGGCTGAATAGTTTTGTTTTCTAGGTAAAAAACGGAAGTAAATATAAAAGGAATTTAGTAATCTTCCCAAAGTCATATGGCCAATACATGAGAAAACCAGGATTTAAACCCTAGTCTTCTACACACTAAACCCTCTATTTTTAATCTCTACATTATTACCCCTTTGAAAATATATTTACTACAAAATAATGCAAGTGCCATACCACAAGGCAAATAAAGTTTAAGAGAAAAGTAGGATTTTAGGAGAATGCTGGAATGAGGTGTGGGAAGTTAGTTCTATGTGGAATTCCACGTGGGTGAGTAGGACTATGATTTGTACACTGGGAGCTCTGAGGAAGAAAGTTTCAAGAGGAAAACAGCAGTAGCATCAGGTAAAAGCTCTATGAGGACAAAATTAACCTATTTTACAAATTTTTCTTAGGGTGATGGTATATACTCTTGAGGTTCTTATTGGGTCAATACCCAAAACATTATCCAGGAGAGGTTACCCTCTGTCGCTTATATAATTAAACTCCAGTCTTACTTTGTAGGAAAAACAATATGTGAAGTGCCCAGCAATCACAGTTCTTAAATAAATATTAATGGACGAGGAGGGGAGAAAGAAATAGAGATAGCAATGGTGTTTGGCCTTAGGACATCATGCAGAACCCACCTCTTTAGTTTCAATATCCCCAAAGGACTAGATACTAGTTTTGCTGCATTGATTGCTGTTTCATAATATAAAATTTAATTATCTCTATTATTTTACAATAAGCTTTTCTGCCTTGGGGCCTCTGGCACAAGGTACAGTTAGTAACAAATCTAATAAATAAAGAAATAAAACACTTCATTTCCTTTTCAGAAGGAAGCTGTGTTTTGCTCTATATCTTGGAGCTTAAGGGAATTCACTTTAGCTTTCTCAAATATATTTGTTCTTTGGCTCAGATGGGGCAAAGACATCTTCTAGAAGATATATTTCAGAAAAGCTTCCATTCTGGAACTCTGAGAGTCTCAGTCGTGGGAACTATTGTGCTCCTTCCAACAGGGATGGAAGTAAACATGCATCTCCACACAAGCTCTCAAGGGCTGTTTCTTACTCTTCATGCGTTTATTACTGGATTTCCCCTCGTTACATTTATGTAGCCCAAGAAGCACAGAGTTAAAAGCCCAGACTCTGATAAATACTTCACCCACTTACACTTTGTTTACCCAATTGTTTTCTTTTGAGTGAAGATTTCAACGTTAGACAAATGCAGGTTAGCAAATACAAAACACAGCTTTTGAGAAGTTAAAAAAAAAAGTGCTATTAAGAATGTAATTGAAGTCAAGCACTAAGCAATGACCTAGTCTGAAGAGAAAGAGATGAGATGTATTTATTACTGAACTAGCTGGGCTTTGAGCAATATGTAGTAAAGGGTCTGCCATTCAAATATATACTGTAGTTCTCAATATCATGTATTTAATAAGTTATTTTAAAAGCATAAATTATGTATATTCTTTAGGTCTGGTGCTACTGAAGATACAAAGAAATCTGAAACAAACACTTTGCCTTCAAAGGACTAATTAAGAAAGAGTAAATATAAGAAAAGATGCAAAATTGTATTACAAAGCAGAAAAATAAAATGTTCTGTCAAAGGCTATGACACAGGGATTGGGAAGATTTCATGAAAGAGATGATACTTACAATTAGCCTAGAGAAAGGAATGATCTACAATTACATGTATCAACAGGAATGAATAGTGAACATAACACTGAACGAAGAAGCAATTCCAAGGAAAATATTCAATACAGGTATAGTCTACTTTATAATTTTCAAAAATCAAAATATGTTGTTTAGAATATATGTTAGTCCATTTTCATGCTGCTGATAAAGACATACCTGAGACTGGGTAATTTATAAAGAAAAAGAGGTTTAATGGACTCATAGTTCCACATGGCTGGTGAGGCCTCACAATCATGACAGAAAGTGAAAGGCACTGGCCATTCAGAAAGTGAATGGCAGCTGGCAAGAGAGAATGAGAGCCAAGTGAAAGGGGAAACCCTTTATGAAACTACAAGATTTCATGAGACTTATTCACGACCATGAGAACAGTATGAGGGAACAACCCCTATGATTCAATTATCTCCCACTGGGTCCCTCCCACAACATGTGGGCATTATGAGAGCTATAATTCAAGATGAGATTTTGGTAGGGGACACAGCCAAACCATATCATTCTGCCCCTGGCCCATCCAAAATATCATGTCCTCACATTTCAAAACCAATCATGCCTTCCAACAGCCCCCAAAAGTCTTAATTCATATCAGCATTAACTCAGAAGTCCACAGTCCAAAGTCTTATCTGAGACAAGGCAAGATCCTTCCAGCTATGAGCCTGTAAAATCAAAAGCAAGTTAGTTATTTCCTAGATACAATGGGGGTACAGACATTGGATAAAAACACCCATTCCAAATGCGAGAAATTGGTGAAAACAAAGGGGCCCAGGCTCCATGCAAGTCTAAAACCCAGCAGGGCAATCAAATCTTAAAGCTACAAAAGGATCTCCTTTGACTCCAGGTCTCACATCCAGGTCACACTGATGCAAGAGGTACGTTCCCATGGTCTTGGGCAGCTCTACCCTTGTGGCTTTGCAGGGTACAGCCTCTCTCCCAACTGCTTTCACAGCCTGGTGTTGAGTGGCTGCAGCCTTTCCAGGTGTACGGTACAAGGTATCAGTGGATCTACAAATTCTGGGGTCTGGAAGATGGTGACCCTCTTCTCACAGCTCCACTAAGCAGTGCCCCAGAAGGGACTCTGTGTGGGGGCTTCAACCCCACATTTCCCTTCTGCACTGACCTAGCAAAAATTCTCCATGAGGGCCCTGCCCCTGCAGCAAACATACACCTGGACATTCAGGCATTTCTATATATCTTCTGAAATCTAGGCGGAGTTTCCCAAACCTCAATTCTTGACTTCTGTTCACCCGCAGGCTCAACACCATGTGGAAGCTACCAAGGCTTGGGGCTTGCACCCTCTGAAGCCATGGCCTGAGCTGTACCTTGGCCCCTCTTCACCATGGCTAGAGTGGCTGGGATGCAGGGCATCAATTCCCTAGCCTGCACAAAGCAGGGGGGTCCTGTGGTGGGAGGAGCTGCTGCAAACATCTCTGATATGCCCTGGAGACATTTTTCCCATTGCCTTGGATTAATATTTGGCTCCCTGTTACTTATGAAAATTTCTGCAGCTGGCTTGAATTTCTCCTCAGAAACTGGGTTTTTCTTTTCTATTGCATTATCAGGCTACACATTTTCCAAACTTTTATGCTCTGTTTCCCTTTTAAAACTGAATGCTTTTAATGGCACCCAAGTCACCTCTTGAATGCTTTGCTGCTTAGAAATATTTTCTGCCAGATACTCTAAATCATCTCCCTCAAGTTCAAAGTTCCACTAATCTCTAGGGCAGGGGCAAAATGCCACCAATCTCTTTGCTAAAACATAAGCAAGAGCAAGAGTCACCTTTACTCCTATTCCCAACAAATTCCTCATCTCTATCTGAGACCACCTAAACCTGGATTTCATCGTCCATATCATTTCAGCAGTTTTGTTTTGTTTTGTTTTGTTTTTGAGACAGAGTCTTGCTCTGTCCCCCAGGCTGGAATGCAGGGGCATGGTCTCTGCTCACTACAACCTCCACCTCCTGGGCTCAAGCGATTCTCATGCCTCAGCCTCCCAAGTAGCTGGGACTACAGGTGCGCAGCACCACGCCTCGCTAATATTTTCTATTTTAGTAGAGCTAGTGTTTCATCATGTTGACCGGGGTTATCTTGAACTCCTGATCTCAGGCAATCTACCCACCTTGGCTTCCTAAAATGCTAAGCTTACAGGTGTGGGCCACTGTGCCTGGCCCATTATCTTATCAGCGTTTTGGCCAAAGCCATTCAACAAGTCTCTAGGAAGTTCCAAACCATCCCACATTTTCCTATTTTCTTGTGAGCCCTCCAAACTGTTCCAATCTCTGCTTGTTACCCAGTTCCAAAGTCGCTTCCACATTTTTGGGTATCTTTACAACAGCACCTCACTCTACCAGTACGAATTTACTGTATTACTCTGTTTTTGGGCTGCTGATAAAGACATATCCAAGACTGGGTAATTTATAAAGAAAAAGAGGTTTGGGCAGGGTGCAGTGGCTCACCCCTGTAATCCCAGCACTTTGGGAAGACGAGGCGAGTGGATCACGAGGTCAGGAGATAGAGACCATCCTGGTTAACATGGTGAAACCCGGTTTCTTTTTTTTTTTTCTTTTTCTTTTTTCTTTTTTATTATACTTTAAGTTCTAGGGTACATGTGCACAACGTGCAGGTTTGTTACATATGTATACATGTGCCATGTTGGTGTGCTGCACCCATCAACGTGTCAGCACCCATCAACTCGTCATTTACATCAGGTATAACTCTCAATGCCATCCCTCCCCCTTCTCCACAATAGGCCCCGGTGTGTGACCTTCCCCTTCCCATGTCCAAGTGATCTCATTGTTCAATTCCCACCTATAAGTGAGAACATGCAGTGTTTGGTTTTCTGTTCTTGCCATAGTTTGCTGAGAATGATGGTTTCCAGCTGCATCCATGTCCCTACAAAGGACACGAACTCATCCTTTTTTATGGCTGCATAGTTTCTACTAAAAATACAAAAAATTAGCCAGGCGTGGTGGCGGGAGCCTGTAGTCCCAGGTACCTGGGGGCTGAGGCAGGAGAACGGCATGAACCCGGGAGGCGGAGCCTGCAGTGAGCCGAGATCGCGCCACTGCACTCCAGCCCACTGCAGTCCAGCCTGGGCAACAGAGCAAGACTCCGTCTCAAAAAAAAAAAAAAAAAAAAAAAAAAAGAAAGAAAGAAAGAGTGAGACTCCGCCTCAAAAAAAAAAAAAAAAAAAGAAAAAAAGAAAAAGAAGTTTAGTGGACTCATAGTTTCCACATAACTGGGGAGGCCTCACAATTTTGGCAAAAGGCAAAAGGCATGTCTTACATGGGAGCAGGCAAGAGAGAATGAGAACCAAGCGAAAGGGGAAAACCCTTATTGAACCATCGGATCTCATGAGACTTATTCACTACCGTGAGAATAGTATGGAGAAACTGCCCCCATGATTCAGTTATCTCCCACCCAGTCCCTCCCACAACATGTGAGGATTATGGGAGCTACAAGTTAAGATGAGGTTTGGTGGGGGACACAGTCAAACCATATCAGAATACATACACAGACGAAATTAGAAAAAGAAGAAGGAGAAGGAGAAGGAGGGGAAGGGGAAGAAGAAGAAGAAGAAAAGAGATGATTATCACAAAAATCAAAAAGTATTATTTTAACTCTGGGGAGAGGCAACAAGATTGGGTTTGAGACCCACAGCAATGACTTGTAGAGAACTGACAATCATGTATTCTTAATTACGCTGATGGCTAGTGGGTTCTGCTTTATAATTACCCCTTACATTGTATATAACTCTATATATGTATGTAAACTACATATATATGTGTGTGCGCTTTATGTAGACTCTTCTGTATGTATGATGTATTCAAAAATAAAAAGGTTAAAATATACACATAATTAAATTTTAAAAATAATATTATAAAATGAAAAATCATTGGCCATTGTAAAGATCAAGCTATTTGGGACAATGAGATTATATCATAACTCTATTGGGTCTATATAATAAAACGAAATTGAATTGAAAAATAATAATGTAATCAATTCATATTTTAGCATGAGAGGATGAGCATTAACACCTAAACAAAGGTCAACAGAGATTTTAAAAATAGAGAGAGTGATTCTGAAGCTTTGAGGATGGACAAAGCATATTAGAGTTTTTCTTAAGTCACAAAAAATCCACCAACTATCATAATAAAAAAGAGATAAGGTTTTAGGGCTACATCATGAAGTCAAGAGATCTAAATACAGTCAGATCCTAAAATGGCGACCTACACAGTTTGTTTTTCTCTGTCTCGGAATCTCTGCATCTACAGAATGAGACTTAAGCTATCTTGGTGTAAGCTCCGAATCTTTGAGTACAGCACCCTGGTATATATGCAGGATATTCACATCCTTATCCAATCAATTATGGCATGAGTATGCTATCCAAAAGTAGCTTTCATTTTTGAAAACCTTATTTATTTCTCATGTACCCCAATCTCTCAACTATTCAGCCTCATCCCTTTAAATGATCTTCACCTCTATTATGCTTCAACTATCCACAGGATGATCACCCACTAATTGCTAGAAACTCTTGGCCCTCAATAATTTTTGTAAGCAAATCCTGAGAACATGTCATTAAAACATATTTTTTTCCATTGTTATCTAGCAGTACTAGTTGACATATCCATCTATAAAAGGCAAATGTCAGCATGCTTTCTTCAAGATGTATCATAAGCTATTTTCTTTCAGTGAATGGAAGTGTTTGACAGAAAAACACCTTTGTAAGCAAAGCTTAAGAATATGTTATTAGAACATGTTTCTCTCTTCACTGGTACCTATTAGGACAAGTTGACATAGGAGGTTATAAAAAGCAAGTATAATCAGGCTTTTTAAGATCTGTAAATGTAAGGAGTACAAATGCAGTTTGTTGACATGGATATACATGTAGTGGTGAAGTCTGAATTGTTAGTGTTGCCATCACAATGTACATTTTACCCATTAAGTATTTCTGATCCCTCACACCCCTTCTATGCTCTCGTTCTTCCAAGTCTCCAATGTCCACTCTTCCATACTCTTTGTCCATATGTACACATTATTAAGCTCCCACTTATAGTTGAGAACATGTGGTATTCAACTTTCTGTTTCTGAGTTGTTTTACTTAAGATGATAGCCTCCAGTTCCATCCATGTTGCTGCAAAAGACATGATTTCATTCTTTTTATTGCTGAATAGTATTCCATTGTGTACATACACCACATTTTTAATCCAGTCATCCATTGATGGAAACTTAGGTCGATTCCATATCTTTGCTATTGTGAATAGTGCTATAATGAACATTCAAGTACAGATATCTTTTTAATAAAATGATTTCTTTTTCTTGGGTAAGATTTCCAGTAGCAAGGTTACTGAATTGCATGGTAGTTCTACTTTTAATTTGAAAAAACTCCATACTGTTTTCCATAGAGTTGAACTAATTTACATTCCCACCAACAGTATAAAAACATTCTCTTTTCTCCACATCTTCGCCAACATCTGTTATATTATTTACTTTTTAATAATAGTCATTCTGATTTGTGAAAAAGGATATCTCACTGTGGTTTTAATTTGCATTTCTCTGGCAATTAGTCTGGTTCAGCATTTTTTATATAAGCATTGTCCATTTCTCTGTCTTCTGTTGGAAAACATCTATTCACATCCTTTGCCCACTTTTTAATTGGGTGATCTTTGAGGTTGTGTTGTTGAGTTATTTGAGTTCCTTGTGTATTCTGGATATCAGTCACCTGTTGGATGCATAATGTGCAAATATTTTGTCCTATTCTGTCAATTGTCTGTGAACTCTTATTTCTTTTGCCATGCACCTATGTAGTATAAAGTCCCACTTGTCTATTTTTGTTTATGTTGCTTGTGTTTTTGAGTTTCAGTTATGAACTATTTGCCTAGACCAATGTCCAGAAGAGTTTTCCCTAGGTTTTCTTTAGTATTCTTTATAGCTTCAGGTTGTCCTTTCCCCAGTGTATGTTTTCATTGACTTTGTTAAGTATCAATTGTCTATAAATATGTGGCTTTATTTCTGGGTTCTCTATTCTGTTCCATGGACCTACATGTCTATTTTTATACCAGTACTATGCTGTCGTGGTTACTAGAGCCTTGTAGAGTAATTTGAGGTCAGGTAATGTGATGCCCCCAGCTTTGTTCTTTTTGCTTAGGATTGCTTTGGCAATTTGGGCTCCTTTTTGGTTTCATATAATTTTTAGAATTGTATTTTCTAATTCTGTAAAAAGTAATATTGATATTTTGATAGGGATTGTATTGAATCTGTAGATTGCTTTTGGAAGTAAGGTCATTTTAACAATGTTAATTCTTCCAATCCATGAGCATAGGATGTTTTCCCATTTGTTTTGTGTCATTCACATTTTTTTCAAATCAGTGTTTTGTAGTTTTTCTTGTATAGAATATTCAGCTCCTTGGTTAAATATATTCCTAGGTTTTTTTTGTAGTTATTGTAAATGTAATGGCCATTTTGATTTGGTTCTCTACTTGATTGTTATTGATGTATTGACATGTTACAAATTTTTGTGTATTAATTTTGTATCTTGAAAATTTACTGAATTCATTTGTCAAATCTAAAAGTTAGAGGAGTCTTTCGGGTTTTCTAGGTATAAGATTATATTTTCAGCAAATGAATAATTTTACTCTCTCTTTTCTAATTTGGATGTCTTTCTTTCTTTTTTTAATCTGATTGCTCTGGCTAGAACTTCTAGTACTATGTTGAATAAGAGTGGGGAAAGTGGGCATCTTTGTCATCTTCTAGTTCTTAGGGGGATTGATTTCAAATTTTCCACATTTGATATGATAATGACTGTGGATATGTTGTATGACCTTTATTATTTTGAGGTATGTTTCTTCCATCCCTAGTTTGTTGAGGGTTTTTATCATGAAGGGCTAAATTTTATCAAATGAATATTCAGCATCTGTCAAGATGATCAGACAGATTTTCACCTTCATTCTGTCTGTGGAATTAATCACATTTATTGATTTGTGTATGTTGAACCATCTTTGCATTCCTGAAGTAAAACCTACTTAATTGTATTATCTTTTTGATATACTACTAAATACAGTTTGCTAGTATTTTGTTGAGGATTTTTGCAACTATGTTTATCAGGGTAATTGTTTTATAGTTTTTCTTGTGTTCTTATATGGCTTTGGTATAAGATTTTAAGATTTTATTTTCAGTGAACAGAGGTAATGTGACTTATTCCTTTACAGTTTGGATGACTTTTATTTCTTTCTCTAGCCTGACTGCTGGGATTAGAACTTTCAGTATTATCTTGAATAGCAGTGGTGCAAGTGGGAAATTGGGGTGATAATGACTTTATAAAATGAGTTAGGGAGAATTCCCTCCTTCTTGACTTTTTGAAAAAAAATTCAGGAGGATTGATATTAGCTCCTTTTTGTTCATTTGGTAGAATTTGGCTGTGAATCTATCTGGTCATGGTTGTTTTTGTTGTTGTAGAGATTTTTTAAATTACTGACTCGATGTTGCTACCCATTATTGGTATATTCAGAATTTCTAATTCATTCTATATCAATGCTGGGAGATTGCATGTTTTCAGGAATTTATCCAGTTCCTTTCCATTTTCTCAATTGTGAGCATATAGTTGTTCATAGTAGTCTTTTGTGGTTATAATATTTCCTTTTTCATTTCTTATTATGTTTATTTGGATCTTCTCTCTTTTTGGTTATTCTAGCTAGCAGTTTATTAATTTTGCTTATCTTTTCAAGGAAACTTTCTGTTTTGTTGCTCCTTTGGTTTTTTTTTTTTTTTTTTTTGTCTCAATTTTATTTAGTTCTACTCTAACCTTTGTTATCACTTTTCTTCTGCTAACTTTGAGTTTGGGTGGTTATTGTTTTTCTACTTCCTTGACATGTGACATAGGTTGTTAATTTGCCATTTTTCTGTATTTTTTTATGTAAGCATTTAACACTATAAGTTTCCCTCTTAGCACTACTTTTGCTGTATCCCAGAGGTTTTGATATATTATGTTTCCATTTTCATTCATTTCAAATTTTTTAAATTTTCCATCTTAATTTTGTCATTGACTCAAAGATCTTTCAGGAGTGTATTGTTTAATACATATATTTTTATAATTTTATAAGTTTTTCTTGGTATTGACTTCAAGTTTTATTTCACTATAGTCTGAGAAGATACTTGATATAATTTAAATTTTTAAAAACCATGCTCTATCTTGGAGAAGGTTCTGTGTACTGTTGAGAAGAATATATATTATGTGATTGTTTCATAGAATGTTTGCTGTAAATAGGTCTATTTAGTCTTAAGTATAATTTAAGTCTAGTGTTTCTTTATTGATTTTCTGTCTTGATGATCTGTCTACTGTTGTGGATGGAGTGCTGAAATCCCCACTATAATTGTATTGCTCTCTATTTCTTTATTTAGGTCTAGTATTTTTTAAATTAATCTGGGTGCATTGGTGTTGGGTGCATAAATATCTAGGATTGTTATATCCTCTTGTTGAATTAATTCCTTTACCATTATGTAATTACCTTCTTCATCTCTCTCTCTTTTTTAAAAAACTCCTGTTAGTTTAAAATCTGTTTTATCAATGTAAGTGTAGCTACTCCTGCTTACTTTTGGTTTTCATTTGCATGGAATATCTTTCCCACCTCTTCACATTCAGTCTATAAGTGTCTTTACCAGAAAGCTGAGTTTCTTGTAAGCAGCACACAGTTGGTTCATTTCTTTAAAAATCCATTCCACCATTCTATATATTTTTAGTATTGTATTTAATCCATTACATTCAAGGTTAATATTAATATGTGAGGTTTAATTCCTGTAATAATGTTAATTGTTACTGTTTTGTAGATTCATTGTTTCTCTTTTTTTTCTCTGTGTGTTTGTCTTTGTAGTTTGGTGGAGTTCTGTCATGTTACCACTCGATTTCTCTCTTTCTTCATTCTGTAATTATTTTATAAGACCTGTGAGTTTTACACTTTTGTGTATTTTTATAATGGCAATTTTAGACCTTTTATTTCCATGTTTACTACTCCTTTGAGCATTTCTTGTAGGGCTAGCCTACAAATTCTTCTTCGTTTATGAAGCTTATTCTGGCAAGAGATAAAATTCATGATTGGCAGTTGTTGTTTTTTTGCTTTAAGCACTTTGAAAATAGGATTCCAATCTCTTCTGCCTTGTAAGGTTTCTGCTGAAAAGTCTGTTGTTAGACTAATGAGGTTTCCTTTAGAGGTAGCTAGGTGCTTTTCTTTTGCTGATTTTTAAGATTTTTTTCTTTATGTTGACTTTAGACAATGTGAGGACTATTTGTCATGGTGAAGGCTGGTTTGCAATGTATTTTCCTGGTGCTTATTGGGTCTCTTGTATCTAGATATAGAAATATTTTGATAGACTAGGGAAGTTTTCATCAATTATTTCTTAAAATAGGTTTTATACTTTTTTACTTTTTCTTCTCACTCTGGAATACCCAATGACTTATATGTTTGGTCACTTTATGTAGTCCTATATTTCTCAAAAAAAAAATAGAAGTTTCAAGGTACTCCCCTGTGACATAAATTGCATGGTTTCCCAGTAGGAATGTGTATTGTTCACTCTTTTGTGTTCTCTTTATTTTTGTCAGAGTGGATTATTATTTAAAAAAAAAAAAAGACTGCCTTCAAACTCCAAAGTCTCTTCTTCTGCTTGGTCTATGGTTGAAGCTTTCAATTGTATTTTGTAATTCCTTCAATGAATCTCTCATTTCCAGAAAATCTGTTTTATTTTTTAAGATATCTCTTTATAAATTTTTTTGTTTATATTCTGAATTGATTATTGACTTTCTCATTTCTTTATATTGGTTTTCAGATTTCTCCTGAATATCACTGAGTTTGTTTAATGTCAATATTTTGAATTATTTATCCAGCATGTCAAAACTTTATTTTTGGTTAGGATACATTACTAGAGAATTACTGTATTCCTTTGCAGGTTACACATACATTGCTTTTTCTTTTTTCTTTTCTTTTTTGATGGAGTCTCACTCTGTCACCAGGTTGGGCTCACTGCCCTCCAACTCCCTGCTTCAAGCAATTCTGCTGACTCAGCTCCTGACTAGCTGAGATTACAGGCACACACCACCAGGCCCAGCTAATTTTTGTATTTTTAGTAGAGACAGGGTTTCACCATGTTGGCCAGGATGGTCTCAATCTCCTGACCTCGTGATCCACCAGCCTCAGTCTCCCAAAGTGCTGGGATTACAGGTGTGAGCCACTGTGCCCAGCCCACATTGCTTTTTCATACTTTCAATAATATTATGTCTTCACATATGGAGAAACAGTCACTTCTTTTTTTTGAATTGACTTTCATTGGGGTGAGACTTTTTTCTTCTTGAGGCTGTGACTATAATATATGTTAAGTAGGGCCATTTAGGCTTTACTTCTGGGTGTGTTCCATGGTGAATACTCTGTGTGATTTCCTTAGTTACCAGTAGTCTTAGTGTTGAGTATGGTGGCTTTCTCAAATGCTGATTATACTGGCAGTGCAGGTGGATGAGCAAGCTTATGACCTCCTGGGTAGCTGGAGTGGTGTGGAGAATGGTGGCAGCAGAGGTCATGAGAAGCTTGTCTCCTTTCTAAGAGCTGTTTGCTTGTGTCAGCAGATGTTGTAATGGGCTCTGCAGGTTGACCTTCATGCCAGTAGGTGGTGCTTGCAAGTGAGAGAAAGCTGCAGTGGGTGATGACAGTAGGGTTTATGCTTGAGCCTTGCTAACCAGAAGAAGTATTTGGGAGTCCCAGGCAATGGGTTGGATGGTGGAACACTCAGTGGTCTGGGTCCCATGCTCTGCTTATGAGGCTAGAGGCGGTCAATCTGAGCAGGGCTGGGGTGGTGAAGCCTGCCTTCAGGTAGTTCAGTGCTGGGCACAAGTGCCAGCCCTGACCCAAGTCAGGGAGCAGTCCTCTGAGCCCTGGAGAAATGCCCCAGCAAGAAGCAAGGCAACTGCTGCTGTGCCCATCAAAACCACACCTATTCTGCTCTTTTCCCATGAAGAAGGAGAACACCCAACTCCAGATCCCATGGCTGGAGCCTATGCCATACTGTACTGTCCATTCTGGCCATGAGGGCTCCTCCCCTGCTCAAGTCCAGATCACAATCCCTAGCTCAAGATGCTAAAAACCATTGGCTTCCACCCCCACTAGCTGGCAGGTTCCTATATGGTTTGCATGAGCTAGAATCAGGAATTGCTTCCTTCTGTGGGAGCCCACGTCTGGGAGTATACGTGGGACACTTCCCCGTGCTGTTCCTTTTTACAGTCTCCCCAGCAGTCCACCCAGTTAAATCAAAGGCTTAGAAGGTTCAAGGTACTCCCTGTGACTTAAGTTGCATGGTTTCCCAGTAAGAATGTGTATTGTGGAAACTCTTTCTCTCCCTTTCCCCACTAGGGATTCACACATGGTTTTCAGCCAGAGTTCACCACAAAGGCTGTGCCCACCTTCTTTGATCCAGTATCTGAAGTTTTAGTTTATTTTTCCGTTGAACTCCCATGTTTCTTCTTGGATAAAAGTTCACAATGTGACTCTCTACACACTATTTTGCTATTAATATTTCCAAGTGGGTGAGGCATACTGACAAAACGTTTATTCTACCGTCGTGGAAAAAAGTAAAAAATAAAACTTCAATATTTTACGTTTAATAAATCATTTTTACGCCAATTTCCTATATCTCTATTTCTCCCATAGTGTCTCTCCTAGTTAATGTGCTCTTTGCCTTTATTGAGAATTCCTGTCGCTTTATTCCACTAATCCATTGTGTGCTTATGGAGCCACTTGCTGCTTCTACATGATTGGACCCTTAGCAAGCCATTTTACTTATCCTTCCTAGTGTCTTAGAATTCACATTCTTGAAGTTTTGTTACACTCATTTAGCTATTCCCAAACTTGGAAAAATGCTACTGTTTGTTTAGCAATACCCATTTCTGTATTGTGTGTTAATTTTGGGAGCCTACCTTTTAGGAATCTGACAGCCTTCATTCATCTTACCCTGTCTCTTTCCCTGTTGGCCCAAGTTGGCAGTGCTTCCGCTGACATAACATTCTCAAAAATCTTGTGGATTTTCCATGTATGCAATGAGGATTCACATTATTTAAAAAGAGGGTTCTTCACAGATCTTTCCTGTAAAATTCCATCTTTATTCCTTGCTTCTACTAAAATGGTTGAGTGGATCTATTTATTATATACCAAATATCTTCAGAAAAAGATTGTCCCACCACACTCTTGACCTTCTATTTAGGGCACACTTTCCTAACAGTGAATCTCCTAATTTTAGCATCTTTTTCAATCTTGATATATTGAGAAATTTCCAAATCATCAAATGCTGGTTCCTTGTGCTTACCAGTTCTTTCTTTGATTCATCTCTTTTCTTTCCCATTTTACTATAAGCAACACAGAGAAACCAGGCTGCACTTTCAACACTTTCTTTGAAAATGTTTTTAGCTAAAACTCTAAGTGTATCACTTACAAGTTTGCTTTTCACATAAGTGTAAGATATAATTCAGCCAAGTTTTCTGTCACCATATATCAAGGATTCCTTTCCTCTAGTTTCCAATCACATGTTTCTTATTTTCTACGAATCCCTTACCAGAATGTATTTAATGTTCTTATTTATAACAACATTAGATAGATAGATATATAGATAGATAGATGATAGATAGATAGATAGATAGATAGATAGATAGAGCTATTCTCTAAGACTATAAGAAGCTTTCTCTACAGTGCTCCTAACTTTTTTCTGAGCCTTTAACAGATAATCGCCATATTTCTGCCAATTGTCTCTTCAAGGCAATTTACACTTTTTCTATCATGCACCTCAAAATTTCTCCAGCCTCTAGCCATTACCCAATTACAAAGCCACTTTCAAATTTTTAGATATTTGTTACAGCAGCACCACACTTCCCACTACCAAAATCTGTATTGCGGTCCTAGGACTGGTGTAACAAATTACCACCAACTGGGTTGCTTAAACCAACAGAAATATATTATCTCACACTTCTGGAGGCCAGAAGTCTGAAATAAAGTGGTTGGCAGGACCATACCCCTCTAGAGTCTCTGGGAAACAATCTGTTCTATACCTCTTTCTTAGCTTTTGGTAGGTGCCAGCAATACTTGGCATTTCTTGGTGTGTAGCTGCATTACTTTAATCTTTGCCTCCATCTTCATATTGCCTTCTCCTCTGTGTATGTGTTTCATTTTGTTGGTCTGTTTTCTGTGTGTTTATCTCAAAATTCAAACTCACTTTGCCTCTCTATTATAAGGACGCATGTGACTGAATTTAGGGTCTATCCAGATAATTCATGTAAGTTCCTCCTTTCAAGATTGCTAACTTAATCACATCTTATGCTATATAAAGTAATGTTCATCTGTTTTGGGGATGTGGATATGGACATGTCTTTTGGGGGCCACTAATCAGCTCACTACAGATTAGATGGAATATATTTCTGAAGATAAAATTATAATCCTGCATATTGGAATCATGACACATTTGCATCTTTTTAAGGAAAAGCTGACCTTTAGTCTGTTTATCTTTTTATTTCCTCCTGGATGACTTCCTACCTCTTTACTTAGAGCTAGTTCCAAAATCTTTTAAAATAATGATTCCTCAATTCCTGTACTGGAGCTTCCATGTTTATTATTTCTTCCATATTTCATATCACTTGAATATTACTTTCAGCACATGATCTTGCCTCATATTTCACAAGAAAAATCAAGTCCACTCAGTACAAGTTGCTTATGATTCTCTATTATCCATTACTTCAATTCATTCAATAAGATACCAGAACTCTTATAAGTGTTTAGGATATATTTGTAAATTAAAATTTTTTTAAAAGTTAACAAAGTCACATGTCCATAAGGAGCTTACATTCTGACATGGGGGTAAAAACTAAACATAATAAATTGCTAACATATATGTTAAATGATGGTAAGTACTATGGTAAAGAATAAAGGGCATGGGGGGTTCCTGGGGGCAGGAAAGAATAGGTATTAAAATGAGAGTTTTATGGGCCTATTGAGAAGGAGAAATTTTAGCAGGGAGATGATGGAATTAACTAGGTAGCTATCTAAGTCAAAACCATTCAGTCATTGGAAAGGAATAGAGCAAAGGTCCTGTCATGAAAGGATACCTGATGTCTTTAATAATCAACAAAGAAGCCGGTGTGACTGTAGGAGAATAAGTAAAGTGGAGAGTGGTGGTAGATGAATTAAGAAAGAGAAGAGGCATGCAGAGAAGGCAGATCAAGTTGAGTCTTTCAGCAATTGTAAGGACCTGGGCTTTTACCCTGACAGAAATGAGAAGCCATTCCAGAATTTTGAGAAAGGGATGACATGATCTGATACTAATTTTTAAAGGACCATCTGGTTGCTGAGTTAGAGTAGACTTTGGAGATGAGAAGGCAAGTGTAAAAGTAGGGAGACTGAGCCGGGCTTGGTGGCTCATGCCTGTAATCTCAGCACTTTGGGAGGCTGAGGCGGGCAGATCTCGAGGTCAAGAGATTGAGACCATCCTGGTCAACATGGTGAAACCCCATCTCTACTTAAAAAATTCAAAAATTAGCTGGGTGTGGTGGTGCATGCCTATAGTTACAGCTACTGGGGAGGCTGAGGCAGGAGAATCCCTTGAACCCAGGAGGTGGAGGTTGCAGTGAGCTAAGATGGTACCACTGCATTCCAGCCTGGTGGCAGAGTGACAAAAAACAAAACAAAAAAAAGAAGGGAGACTGGTTAGGAGGTAATCACAGTGAGTCAGGTGAGAGATGATGGCTGGGAACAGGTGGTAGCTATAAAGGAGTAAGAGGTAGCTGGATTCTGGATATGTTTTTACAGTAGAGCCAACAGAATTGCTGGTAAGGTATTGAAAAAAGAAGAGTTGATGATGACTTGAGCAGCTGGAAAGATGGAGTTATTCCCATCTGAGACTGAGAAGCTGAAGGTGAAGCGGATCTCAAAGTGGGTGGAGATTTGTAGTTTGCTTCTGGATGTAATAATTTTGAGGGGTCTGTTACACAGTCAAGTGGATAGGCTGAGGAGGTAGTTAGATATATGAATCTAGATATACAAGTCCTAAGTGTGGGGGAGAGTCCTGGACTGGAGCTTCCATATTTCTTATTTCTTCCACATTTCTTCCATATTTCATATCACTTGCATATTCCTCCTATGAGTCCTTTCTCCTCTCAAGACCCGGAGAATTAGTACTTTTCTCAGTTCTAACACATAAGCTATGCCCTTGATGCCATTCTTCCTATCTCTACACTAATTTGTTTACTTAGCTATTTTCTGCTTTCTTTTGAACCACAAAGCCTCTAGTTCTATTTTGGCTGTTTTATCTGTGCCTAGAATCAACTCAAGGCTTTTCTATCCAAATCCATCCCCTTCTACCTAAATTACATAGAAAGTTTAAAGTCTCTGTTATTCCTAATTTGTCCTCTTCCTTGACTGTGTCTGTCTCCTGTCTTGCAAGTTTCAAAATATGGAGAGCGTTGTTGTCTACATTTGATGTCTCTCATTTCCCTGCCTGGATTGTAAAACAGTGCACCCCTGAAGGACTTCCTGTAGTCCAAGATCACATTTTCATACACTGATTTTTTTAAACTGCCACCACACTATGAATATGACAAACAGTAGACAATCATCTCCTTTATCCAATGACAATCTTCCCACATTAGAAGGAAGACATAGGTGTGGTTCCAAGCAGCAGCAAGGTTAAAAAGGGATTTGATGCTTTAGAATTAACTGGAAGAATCGTACAGCCTCTCCTATTGCCTCCCTCTATTCCACCTACAGTAGCCTCCTTGATAACCTCAAATACTCCAAGCTCCAGCCTCAGTGCCTTTGAATGTTCTGTCCATTCTTTATGGCACTCTTCTCTCCCCAGACATACCATAGTTCACTCTGTCACTTCACACAGGTCCTTGCTCAAATATGCATACAACAGAGAGGGCTTCTCCACCATTCTGTCTAAACTAGAAACTATCACTTCCCACCTTTTACCTGCCTTTCCCCCCTTCATCAGCATTTTAAATACCTGACATTTCATATAGTTGGGTGTTTGTTTTATCTGACTCTCCACACTGGAATGTAAACTCCATGAGAGGAGGGACATTGTCTCTTCTGTTTGCTGATGTGTTCCCGGCATTTGAAATAGGGCCTGACACATAATACAGCATAATAACTATTTGCTACATGAATGTGCTTGCAGCTGAGGGATCCTGACAGATGTAACAGGTCTTGTGTCCAACAAGCTGGGAGAAAATCTGACCAATATACACCCTGAATTTCCTCCATCTTTGCTTTTCCTGATGGCCATTAGGACACTACATTGGATGACAACTGAAATGAAAAATCAAGGAGAACAGCAGGACTGAAAAGTAAAATTCCTTTTTACTTCAAGTAAGTCTTATAAAGGATCCAGAATTCCTAGTTTATCTGAGAGAGCACCTAAGGTGGGAATATCCATCATTCCTTCAAGGATACCTCAAACAAACAAACAAAAATCAAACAATCAAAAGCGGCTTGCAATGCATATGTAGATTCAGGATAAGTTTTGTTTTATCCACCTTTCCTGCCATGCCTCCCTTCCAACAACAAAGTTATCTTTCCATTACAAAAATTCAGGAGCCATCACTATCGAAAAGGTAAGTAAGAGACAGTCTGACTTCGTTGAGCATGGGGAAGCTGTTTCAAAATTCAGATCTAATAAGAAAGGCAGCTCCAGTGTAGGGATGGAGAGGTTCTGAGGTTCACTAGAGGAAAGAGAATGGACAAGGATGGAGTTTAAATGAGAGAGATTAGGACAGACGAGGAGGAAAACTTGAGGGGTGTCTAAGAACCAAGATTATGAGAAGGTGAATGGAGAAGTCTCCTGCTAATGGATGTTATTTTCAACCTTCAGTTCCACATATAACAAAGACTCTCTAGGAGACTGTCTCTTTGCCCCCATGCCAAACTGCCCCTTCACTTCCTACCAGCATCACATAGAAGCCGCTGATGCATGTGGCTCATTTTCTTTGAGCTTTTATGAGGTTTTGGTTGGTAAGACCATCCCACTGTGTTCACATTCTGTTTACCTACAATGCCACTATATGGCATTCAGTCGAAGGGCATTTGAAAAGTGGAATGAAAAGAAATGAAAGCTTGTCC
Organism: Macaca fascicularis; assembly: GCF_037993035.2. Classification (NCBI taxonomy): domain Eukaryota; kingdom Metazoa; phylum Chordata; class Mammalia; order Primates; family Cercopithecidae; genus Macaca; species Macaca fascicularis. The sequence continues at coordinate 125,853,840 of NC_088388.1, read as the reverse complement.
TCACCTTGAATCACATATCAGGAACTGAAATTAGATCCCACCCACTGAGAAGGGAGAGCCTGTGTCACCCAACAAAGCTCAGCCCCCTTGGCGCATCCAAAGTTTCACATCCCTGCCCCCTGGGCTTTGGCACCAGGGGTTCCACGGCTGTGCCCAGGATGAAAGCACTGTCCTCAGCTTGCTCTGAGGCAAAAACAGCCTGCTTTTAATTAGAAGCAGGAACCGTTGTTAGATTTCTATTTTTCTATCTTTTTTTTTCTATGCTCGATGGCATGATGTGTGTTACATATTTAATTAAAGAGGATCTAATGAGTACTTCTAACCGCCCTGGGGTCAGAAGAGCCACTGCAGAGATTCATGCAAATGAGCCAGGCTTTATTGCTTCCCTAGTGAGCAGCAGTGATGTTGTCCAAAATGGCAGAGTCAGAGGGGAGCCCATCACCTTCCCAACTTCCACAGGAAAAACCCGAGGGGAGGCAAACAAAGAGGCGGGGAGGAAAATTTGGAGGCTTTGTGTCTAGGCCCAGAAATAAGTCTAAATATATAATAGTGATAAGTCTAAACTTTTGAAATAAAGTGTACAAACAAACCAGTTGGGGCAATGGCCTAGACCAGACAACAGCCCAAAAGAATCAAGACTCAATACACAGGGACACACTTTTTGACATAGGAAGATAATTAGAAAAGAAGAGTGAAAAAAGGAGACATAAAACAAAATATGCTAGGTCACAAGTCATTTGAATTTTATTTTATGGGAAATGAGTCACTAAACGTGCTTGCTTCACCAGGCTCTAGTCTTTTTTTTTTTTTTTTTTTCCTGAGACAGAGTCTGGATCTGTCACCAGACCGGAGTGCAGTGGTGTGATCTCAGCTCACTGCAACCTGCGCCTCCCAGGTTCAAGCAATTCTCCTGCCTCAGCCTCCCAAGTAGCTGGGACTATAGGGGCACACCACCACGCTCAGCTAATTTTTGTATTTTTAGTAGAGACGGGGGTTTTACCACGTTGGCCAGATGGTCTTGATCTCTTGACCTCGTGATCTGCCTCCCCTGGCCTCCCAAAGTGCTGGGATTACAGCACACTCTATTCTTATACCTGTTATAGCACTTGCCTTGTGAGTTACCAACAGACATAGCTATATCCCCATTATAATCTGAACTGACTCCTCAGCACGGAGGACCTGGTATCTCTGTGCTCCCATGACTCCTACTAACTCCTTCCATGATACCAGGTATCCCACTATGTTGTAATTGCCTGTTGAGTTTCTGTCTACACTGCGTGAGTGTAGGTTGATTGAGTGCAAGGATTTTGTTCATTTTTTTTCTCCATTTTACTTTTGTTTTGTTCATGCCTAGTGTCTAGCACAGTGCCTGGAATATAATATGACCTCAATTAGTTATTATTGAATGAATGAACAATCCTAATGTAATCCGTTTGATTTGAGGCTATTCTCAGCATACCTAGGGCATCCAAAACAAAGGCACACTTCCAATTTGTCCCTGCAAGCACTAAAGAGTTGTTTAGACTTTTGCTGAGTCCACACTTTGGCAAATGGAGAATGACGTCATATTGCATATTATACCAGAAGACTTTTAAGAAACTGCCCTTTACCTAAGAGACAGAATAAGAATTTTAATGCATTGTCCTTTATTGGAATGCTATTTTGAAAATAAAATTTAAATATTAAAGACATTTTTGAGATAATTGGAAGATAATTGATATTAGATGAAATTCAGAAAGTATTTTTGTTAGATGAAAATGGAATTGAGTTATATAGAAGACTGTTTTATGGTGATTTTTAAATGTAGCTACAAATTCTTTCACAATCACATTGAAGAGGGGGATCTTTGTCCCTTCCCCTTGAATATGAGTATGTTTATGCCTACTTTGACTGTCAGGGTTCAGTGGAACTGAGATGCATGGCTTCCAAAGTGATACCAGAAAAGTCCATGCAGGTTCCATCTGGTTCTCCTAGAACATCCTTCTCTGAAAGTCCCTTTCTTAAGAGGCTCCCATTCTGAGCCCAAACACCACGATGTGAGATGCCTCCCTTTCACAACTGTGCCCAGGATGAGAGTAAAGGGAGGGGAAACATTTGACTATTCCAGTCCACAGGCCCAACTAAACCCAAAGTTTGAGCCATTCCTGAGCGTATTTGCTCATAGTCTTCCAGATAATTTCAGTCCCCAGACATGTGAATACTCCTGGCTGAAATTCCAGATAGTGGAATTTCTGGGGACAAGCCATTCCTCTGTGCATTCTTGATGCATAGAATGAGTGTAATGAAACAGTAGTTATTTTGTACCATTAAGTTTGGAGTGGTTTGTTAAACAGAAAAAGTAGCTAAAACTGTCCCCATGATATCTTTAACTTACTTTTAAATGGTTCCAAATAAATGTGGGTAAAGATAGCCAGATAGATAGGTTGAACTAATTCAATAGAACATTGATAATTGTCAAATCTAGATGCAAATATGTTGTTATTCGTTGAAATGTTTTTCCAACCATTCTGTAAACTTGAAAATTTTCATAACAAAGTTTTTGTTAGAGTACTTTTAAAAACCTTTCTTCCCCCACCCCCAAGGATTTTTTGTCACAGAAATCTACACTTATGACTCACGTATCTCTTTGACCTCTCAGAAATCTCTTTCTCCTGCTTCCCTCAGAGCCATGTCCTTGGGTGCCTATGACTTTCCCAGTGAAAGCAAGAAAAACTTTCTCTCTTCTTTGGTATCTGTTATTTTACAAGGCCGAGGGATTATTAAGAATGTAAATACTAATATTAATACATACTTTTTCGAATTAACAAAATAATTTTTAAAAATTTTAGAAACTACTATGATTAGTAAAACAGAATACTTTCATTAAATGTAATGTTTATTGGTAAAACTACAGCAAAAACTCCCAGCATTCAAAAGTTAAAATTTCCTGAAGCAGTACTACAGATTACTATTCTCGTGAAAAGATAGCAAAGCATGTTTTTAACTGATTACAAGGCAAATCAAAACCAAAAATAGGAGAAAATGATCTGATCAAAAATGTTTCTTTCTCTATCCTCTCAAACCCGTATTTCCCTTACTGCATGATTCACTCTTGATAGCCCAACAGAAATTCTTTCCTCCTTTATCAACCCCTGGTCACCTCCCCAAATAATTGTACCCTTTATCTCTTGAAGAGCCCTGCTCCCCTGAGGGGCAGAACCAGGATGAACCTTGGAATCCCAATTCTGTTATAGACAAAATCCCTTATATCTTTGATACTTTCTTTAAGTACTCCTTCCCAGGTGGCCACATAAATTGAAAACTACTTTTCTCCTTGATAACACCACTTTCTTCCTATATATCCTTTCCAATAACATGAAGAAGAGGAAGAAGAAGAGGAAGAGGAGGAAGAAGAAAAAGAAGAAGAGGAAGAGGAAGAAGAAGAAGAAGAAGAAGAAGAAGAAGAAGAAGAAGAAGAAGAAGAAGAAGAGGGAGGAGGAGGAGGAGGAGAGGGGGAGGGGGAAGGGGAGGAGAAGGGGAAAGAGGGGGACAGGGAGGGGGAGGAGAAAGAAGGAGAAGGAGAAATAGAAGAAAAAATAGAAGCAACAGCAGAAGCAGCAGCAAGCTACTTTTCACTGAGAACATACCATATAGTGGGTTTTATACTAGTCTCCTTTAATAATTATTTTAATCAATCATCACAGCAAGCCCATGAGGTGAGTTCACCATTATTGCTACTTTAGAGATAAAGAGACTGAGCATAGGGTTACTGAATCGCTTATCCATGGCCACCCAGCTGTGAAGTGACAGAAACAGGATAGAAACCAGGTAGTCTGATGAAGAACCCATGCTTGTAACCATTATACACATTGTCTTCCTCCGAGATCTCTCCTAATAAGCTCTATTTCTCCACTCTACCACCCCGATCCTGGACACCCAGAACCAGAAGGGATCAGATTGTGCACACTACAGCATCTAGAACAGTGTCCCTCACCATCCCCAGACATCTGCTGCTACTTGAGGCTCATATCATAATGTCCTCACCATCAACCTAGCTCCAGGACACTCACAGCTTCTCCCTTGATATCAGCATGTGAATTCCATTATGCTTCTGCCATCTTTCTCTGAACTTGTATGCCAACATTTATTCTGATGATCTCATAACTCTCTAGCACCTTCAGAGACTCCCTAATCTATCTACCATCACAGCCACACATCACCACCACTCAGGTTCTTGAACTTGCAACCACTTTTTAAAAATGATTTCTCTCTTCTTACTCTTTACTTCTCCTTCACTACCACTTCTATTGAACTGGATTTCTTTCCTAGCCATAAGTTCCAGTAACCATGCCATTCCTTATTCTCTTGTAACTCCATTCCTGGTTCATTCTTATTCCTACTCACCTTAATGTTATATGTAGTCATTTCACCACCACCTTCCAATACCTCACTTTCTGTGACATTTTCTTCTTGATAGTTCTCAACTTTAGTAAACTATCCTTTGCTTTTTCTATTCGCCCTCCAAGGCTGTAAAATGCAACTAGGGAATTGCATGAAAACATGTTTAATTTTTGTTAGCCATTTTGCTAAAAGGTTAACAAGTCATTTGAATTGAACTCAGCTGACCTTTCCATCTCATCTTAACCTCATCACCTCCTTATCTCATATCACCTCCACATTTCATTCTCCCTGGTAGTTGCCTATGTTTCTATTTCCTCATCCATCCAGCCCACCCATTTTCTCGCCCATCTCATCCCACACATCTCACTCCCAGGTGATCCTGAAAATTATGTACTTGACCTGCCATGAGCCTAGAATGCCTTTCTTTGTTCACTCTCTCATTCAAAGCTCGTAAACAGAAGCAGTCCATGATTCCTCTTGAAACAAAGCTCACCACCTAGGTTGTTTTCCTACCACTTTCTCCTTTCACAAAGATCTTGCTGTATCAAAAATCCCCCCACCCTTTGTCTCATAGCTTGAGACATTCTCTCTGCTTTAGCTGTTTTGCTTTATGTATGAACATATTTCTATCTCTCTTTACCTATAAAATAAAATTCCCTTTTGCTGTCTTTCTTATCTATCTCTGGTTATTTTTAAACTGCTACCTAGCCCCTCAAAAAAGTTGTGTGCCCCCTCAGTGAAGAAAACTGCATTCCTTTCCTAACCATCCATTAACTCTTTGCAAGATAGCTTCCTCTTATCAATCTCTCCGAATGGTTCTCCCAAGGATGCCGGTGATCTCTACATCACTAAGCCAGCAATTGTTTATTAGCCCTCATTCTCTGATATTCTAAAGAATGTGAAATCTTTCGTTATTCTCTTTCTCATGAAATTTTATCCCACATGGGTCTCTTGTTCTCTTTCTTTCTTCTCTTTCTTTGTAATTCCTCTTTCTCAAAAAAAGACTCTTGAGGTCTTTTATCAACTGGTTCCATTAGATCCCTTGCTTTTTCTAAGCTCCTGCAAATTGGCACCTCTATGCAAATTTACATGCAAATGCATATTTTCAGCCTCTGCCTACTTTCCCTGGATCTCCATTCTGGAATTGCCAAAGTGCTCCCGGATATCTCCATAAACTGCACACAATTTAAGACCCAACATCGAAACCTGGGCCCCCAAACAAAGTTTTTACCATAACTAGCTGATTGCTGTGTTTGAGACCACACATTCCTCAGTACAATAAAGCACCAAGTTCACAAATTTTGCTTTGGCACTCCCACTCCTACTGAATTCTCTCATTAGCCCTCTACCTGGACGTCAATAGCACATACAGTGCAGCTGTCATCATAGCACTACTCTGCTCAAGAGCCTTCAAAGGCTCTCTATTGCTACCACATCAAACCCAACATTTTTGAACTGACTGTCAATTTCTTCCATGTCTTATGTACCCTAATTTTTCAGCATTATCTCATCTTTTATTGTGCACTTATTCGCTTACCTGATAGACCAGCGTTTGAAAGTTTAAATTATATGAAAACAGTGTGTGAACATCGTTTATAAAACAATGGTGTCTATTGCAACATAACTCTAAATATTCTACAGGAGAGAGTAGCGATTAAAGGCATGGGTACTATCGTCATAATAAAGCGGTTTAGAGTCCTAGTTCAGCCCATTTGGAAGTTGTATGCCCTGGGAAAATTATATAATCTCTCAAAGCCTCAATTTTCTCATCTATAAAATGGGTGCTTTTAAGAATTAAATGAAATAGTGCAAGCAAAGCGCTGCCCACAGTACCTAGCATGTAAGTAATAGTTTAAATATTTACTGTTTTTGCTGTGTCAAATTGTTTTACAATAGTATCTTTGCTACTTTAATCTGGGCCCCACCCAGAGCTGGCCTCATCCCAAACCAACTGCATGAGCAAGCAATGCATTTCTATAACAGAGAATTGGGACTGAGTCTCATCAGCCAGTGTTCTATTGTCTTTGGTTGGAAGAAACTAGCCATGTAATTTATAATCTCTCACTTTTCTGGAGGTCACTTAATTTGATGAGTCCAAAACCAATAAAACCAGAAAATGAGCATCTGAATGTTCTGAGCAGCGAAATAGAAGTCCAAGGTAGCTCCCTTGCTCAGTGGAGGTTTTTCCATTGGTGTTCTCTGTTCTAACTCTTTAACCCCCAACCAGCTGACCAGGTTCCTTCTGAATGGGAATCAAGTATCTGAGTTCTAGTTCTGAATATACCAGGAGATCTGTGTGTGACCAGGTTGAAGTAAATAAATTTTCTGGGCTTAAGTTTTCTTATGTGTAAAATTTTAAAGAAAGAAAATTAGAAGAATTTCCCCCACTCTCACCTAAAATCCCCAGGAATGGCACATGTTAGGTACTCAGCAAACAATGTACTCAGTGAATAAATAGCTGCTATGAGGCCAGATGAGTTATTAAGAGCAATCATCCTTCAAAATATGAAACAATAATTTAAATCTATATCACACGTTATTAAAAACCAGATGATAAGTACCCCGAACGCCTAGGTTCAAAGGATTTAAGCATTTCACGACACCTCTTCATCTTCCCAAAGCCCTCAGCCTCTCATAAAAGCCTTTCCTAAACTCTTTATGGCAGTAATGTGCAGAAAAAAGCAGGGCAGCCATCTGAGTGAGCCGGTCTCTGTACATTGCCAGCACTTGGGGATCTAACTAAATATCAATAATTTCTCCAGGATGCCTGTTACTCATTCCGTTTAGCATTTGATGAGATTATAGAGCGAGGGAGGTCCGTGATGCAGCGAGAGCTTCTGGCCCCTGTCACCTGGTCTGTCTGCTCCTTATGTAACCCCAGCCTGCAAGCAGGCCCAGAGGTGCCTCCCTTGCACGCAAGCCCCTGAGCTCGCTCCGATTGGCTCCAGAAGTCTCGGCCCTCTCGGCTGAGAGGCAATGACTGAGGTAAACCTTGGCACCACAAACCCCACAGCCATAAATTTCACTTACATCTAGTAAAACACAGGCATCCAATTAAACCCATAATCCTATAAACTTGCCAGCAATCAAGTTCACAGTTTAAAATGAAGACGGACAGGTGCACTCAATCAATACCATCGAGGTTACAGCCTGCATTTTGTAGGCTGCTCCGGTGTTGAATCTTCTGTTGTTCTTGTTGCTGTTTGTTTTCTGCCTGGGAGGAAATAACTCTTCTGTTACATTGCCCTGTGCATTGGAGTGCAGCTAAACCCTGAGGCCGGCCAGATGTGGAATGTGCAAGAGCAGAGAGGCCCTTCCTTGGTGTGGTCCTGCTCTGCACCCAACTCCATGCCCCCCAGCCTGGAGGGCCACTCTCTGGCCAGACCAATGACTTAGACTCCAGTTGCCTCTAAGGTATAAAGGTAATTTTCTCAGCCTGGGATGGGGATCTCTGCCCCAGGGGCATCTGACTTTTCCATGGATTTCCTTGACCCTCTAGCCGCCATCATGGGCTGCTACCCGCCGGGAACAATTTACCCTGTGTTGGATTGCTATGGTTATCCAATTTACAGGGGAGTTGATGTAAAGATTAACATTTGAAAGAGTATTTTTAAAAAGTTCATCGGTTAACATTTCAACAGGCAACAGGCCCCTGAAACTACAAGGGGAGAAGCTGTGCATGACTCCCAGCAGCTTTCCCCAGATGCATCTACAGTCTCCGCATCCTCCGCCATCTCCTTTATTGACTCCATGCTTCTCTCATTCTTTCCCTTCTGCATGACTGTCACTCTCTTCCCCTTCCTCTATAGATATCTTCTTTGTTTGCTCTCACTCTTTATTGACTTGACCAACACATAAGCAACATCTACTCTGTGTATGCCTGTATTTGCATCGTCCCTTTTCTCCCTCCACCCCTGCCCAACATAACCTAACCTCGCCTGATTATTAAATGAAAGTGAAGTCATAGCTTTATTTTCAACAGTATCACATTTTTAATAAGAAGAAAGTGTCTATACATGCCTCTCCATACATTTCCTTGATGATGAATTATCTCTCAAAATTTTTCTTATCTCTCATCAATTGAAATAAAGATTCATAATGGAAAATGTAAATGATCAGTAAAGGAAAACACATCTAAGAAAGACCAGAGCTGACCTTTGCTAGAATCAAAAGAGATTTTGGTGGCTAATGACTTTTTTGTCTGCAAATTCTAAACGACGTTCCTAGTCGGGCTTTCTGACTATTGGCTTCCCTGATGTGGATGTTCTCTGTTGGCTTAGGTATCAGGGCCCAGCATTTGCCAAGTCTTGTTCATTATCCTGGGGGCCTGAGTCATTACAACATACAGAAGAAATGTTCCTGGCAGAATGCAAGTCTGATATCTGCAAGTAACAACATCAAAGAGATAGGAAGGCACTGGAAGAAATCCAAGCCTATTTCTCATGTAAGCGTCTATGTTTCTCTTGTCCACAGTTCAGGCAATTCTTGAAGTTGAGGTTAAAAAAAGTGGTTAAGTGGCATAAAAATGACTGCTAAGAAAATCCAATCACGTAGCAATATTCTGTCTTAAAATATCATACAACTCACACTCATTAAAAAATTATGTATATTCTCATACCAACATGATGTTGCTGAACCATGATCCTCACTGGTTAGATCCTCACGCTGGAAGATAACACAAGAACAAGTCTGCTTTTACACTCTCTACCTGCCAGCAGGTAAACCAGAAAATAAACCCTACCTGGTCCAAGTCAAGGAAGCTGATTGGAAAAACGTAACTACAAAATAGGCCCTCAAACGTTAGAGACATCAGACTAACATGAATAACCACCGGAACCAGTGGTCTACTCCCCTAACCTGGTGCTTCAACTCACATAGTTTTGTTGAATTTTTGAGACAGCCTCATGTCTTTAATATTATTGCTATTCCCATTTTGTGGGTGAAATGTCATGGCCAGAAACGAGATATAAACATGATTTATGCACCATGCTGCCCCTCCTGGGCTTGGACCGACTTGACATAGATGAGAACTAGTCTAAATGCCATTGGCAAGTGGGCAAAAGATGCAATTATCCAGCACACTTGGTGCCGGAAGAGTAACTGAGCAGCTCTTTTCCCCTCCTGCCTCTCCAAACCTGGTGACAGGGATAAACCCTGCAAAGAGGGTAGACTTCAGCTAGTGTGGATAATCTCCTTCAGACACTGGTGGAAAGGAATATATAGATATATATACTCTGTCATTAAAATAACCCCATTTTTCTAAGCTGCTAATAGGATTATTCGAAATGTTTAAAGCAAAATCCCAAAGCCTGTTATTGGTTTGCCAAAGAAACTAAGTCCTTTTTTAAAAAAATTTAATCTTTCTATGAATGTTGATTCTGAGTCAGGAAAACAAATGGGCACCAGTTTCTTAGCCATGCCAGGCACTCAGCATCCAAGGACTTCTTGAGTCTAGTGTGCTTCCCCAGAGTTTTCACTAGGCACTGGTCCTTCCGTTGGGCACCTCCTTTTCCTCTCCCTGCCTGGACTGGCTTACTCCTTCCTTGCACCCCCACAGAAACATGGAATGCATCAAATGCCAGCTCAGCAAGACTTCCTAAGGTATCCATGCAGATGCAGACAGTAATTCATTCTTCCACTTCACACTCAGTTGGAATGGGAAGAACATGCAGTTGCCTGAAGGTTATTTTTTAAGTGCTCTTTAGTCACCTCAAGATAGCATGTTTTCTCCATTAGTGAGATTTTAAGGAATTTGAGGACTAAGACAGATTTCTGTTTCTTTATTCTGGATTATGCTATCCCTCTCTCTTAACTCCAATTCTCCAACACCACCACACCTCAAAATATGGTTTGGATCCGTGTCCCCACCCAAATCTCATATGGAAATGCAACCCTGAATGCTAGAGGCGGGGCCTGGTGGGAGGTGATTGGATCATGGGGGCAGTTCCTGATGGTTTTGCACCATTCTTTTGGTGCTATTCTCATGATAGACTTCTCACGAGATCTGGTTGTTTAAAATTATGCAGCACCTCCCCCATCTCTCTTCCTCTTGCTCTAGCCACGTAAGACAAACCTGCTTCCCCTTTGCTCTCTGCCATGATTGTAAGTTTCCTGAGGCCTCCCTGCTGAAACTGGAGTCCTTATATCCTTCTCCTTGATGGGTCTCACATTTTGCAGTTAATGGTAGGAAACTACAGTTCTATAATTACAGTTATACAAATTATAATATATACTTATATTACTTCCCCCTTTACCATAATTTATATAGTTGGCTAGCCACTATGCTTCCTGTATGACCTGCAGAACCGTGAGCCAATGAAATCTATTTTCTTTACAAATTACCCAGCTTCAGGTACTTCTTTATCGCAATGTAAGGATGAATTGATACACTTCATGAATACCCCATGTGTTGGCATATGCACAATACACAGTGCTGATTGATTAGGGAGAGAGTGCCAGGGTCAGGGGTCAGCCTCGGCAGAAGGAACTGCTTTTTTTCTGAAATTGTGATCATAAGTTCAATTAAACATTATGGAACATCTTTTTGAAAGAGAGTATCCAAGCAAATAAAGACTAAAGAGTGAGTTGCATAGAGATATAATATCTAGAGTGGTCAAACACTTGTAAACATAGGTTTACGAGGTCTTTTATAGAAGTTATTTATGAAAGGCAGAGCAGGGCACCTCTCCAGGTAGATAAATCACTCCGGCATGTTTCTTCTGTCTCATCTCTTTTCAGTCTCCATCCTCTTTCTCACCTATATGCCCTATGCCATGGCCACTAATATTACTGAGTATGGCTTAAATGTCACCTCTTCTGTGAATACCTTCTCTGACCACTGTCTGCACTCCCCACACCTCCACACGCCCTCTGACAGCTGTACAGCTGTCTCTCCTGCATCCAAGTTCACATGACACTTTGAGTTGAGTTCTACTTGTTCTTCTATTATAATCAGTTCTTATTCATTTAAAAAATTTCCAATGCCAAGAACATAAAGTAGGACCATAGAGCACCTAATAAGGGTTTAGTGAACATTCAAGATAAGAGTTGCTGAATGAAGTAGACTAGTAAGTCTTATTTCTCCTAAGCTGGGTTCTATCACCATGTCATTCTCCTTTATGTTTCTACTCTGAATACAAACTGCTGAAACTGGAGTCCTTCCCTCCTTCTACCTGATGGACCTCCCATTTTGCGATTAATGGTAAGAAATTACAGTTCTATAATTATAGATACAGAAATTATAGTGTATAATTCTATAATAATAGAATATATTTGATAATAGAATTATATAATAATAGAATATATAATAGAATTATATTTCTTTTTAGCCTATTAGTTTCCTCTTTACCTTATTATATATATACTCACACACACACAAACTCTAGCATGATATAGTTGCATTCTGCCTAGGTGGATGGGGAAGTCCTCTTGGATTGTGTTTGAAGGGTTAGGTAATTTGTCTGAGAGATATGGGGAGAAGAGTTGATATTATGGAGAAAGAGGCAATTAACATCATAGAGTCATTAAATTGGTAATGGAAGAAAGCACTGATTTACATTCCCCCAAAGCAATATGGGTGCCTTAAAATAGGAGATAGTCAGTAATGAAAACAACAAGAAAAATTGAACATACCCATTTTGTAGACCCCTTGGGTCTGGATTTCAGTAGAATCTGCATCTTGGGAGGACTCTGAGTGAGTCTGCTACACTCCGATGCCTGTGTTTTCAGAGCTAACTGGCACCCAGAGCAGAAGAGATGGCAGACGTGCTAAGAGGGGAAGGGGAAGTTAAAGTGCCAAGAAAAGCAAATTGAAAAAATGGCTACTCAGTCAGAACTAGCCAAAAAAATATCTGGGATTGGGGGACACCTAGAGAAGAAGACATTGGTTTTTAAAATGTTGCAACAAAAATTTTGATCCGGCAGTTCATCTTATATTAAAAAAACAGAAACCATCACATATAAAGCTCCTCATCCTCTAAACATCATGTGGGCAAATACAGTTCTCCTTTATTTATCTTCTTCTTCCCTCATGTAACAATAAGCATCCCATCCACTCATTTACTCTAGTTAAAAAAAAACAAAAACACAAAACAAAACAGTTTTCTTTGATTCCTCTTGTCTTTCTTCCCCATCAACCACTGGAACAGTACATTCTTAATACCCCTTGAATCTGTTTCCCACATGCTCCACCTTCACAGTCATTACCTTTATCAGATCGGCCTTTCTCTCTCATTCTCTAGCCTGGCTGCAATGCTGCTAACCTTATACATCCCTAAGCCTTCCCGAACTACCCTATCTAAAGCACTCTGCTATCCCGAACTACCCTATTTAAAGCACTAAAGCCATACTCAGTAATATTAGTGGCCATGGCATAGGGCATATAGGTGAGAAAGAGGATGGAGACTGAAAAGAAATAAGAGATGAGGCAGAACTACCCTATCTAAATCCCTTCCACAATTCTCTATTTTTCATAGACTTCTCACAGATTGCAATTATTGATGTGTGTTTGTTAACCTGTTCTTAGCTCATACATTAAAATGTAAGTTCCCTGAGGACAGGTGTCATGTGGAACCATATTGTTCACTGTGTTATCCCCAGGGACCACGATTGTGCCTTGGACATAGTAGGCTTTCAGATAGTTGAGTGAACTCAGGCAATGCAGATAAATTTTAAAATAAAATGTGAAAGTGTTGCAATCTTTTTAAAGTGTACTTTTATGACTTTCAGTACATATAACACATTCCTGATGAGACCTAATGTATTGAATGGATAAGACTCATTTATAGTTGGCAGCATCTATTTGTACCCATCTGCCTCCCAGTAATTAATGCCAAGTTCTTAGAAGCAGTCTGCTCACTTAAGGAGGCAGAATCTATGTTTAAATCTGATGTAAGTGGACTGAGTAATAGGATTACTTGACTATATATTGTTTTGAATTGTTCTCTAGCTGTCTCACACGTGAGAGCCTTTTCAAACTGATTGTAAGATCCTCAGTAGGGAGGAGTTTGCCCTATAATACTATTCTTTCCTCTAATTCTAAATAAAGAGCATGCATGAGGTAAGGTGTGTGTGTGTCTGTGTGTGCGTGTGTGTGTGTGTGTTTGATCACAATGCTCCACTGCCAGTGTCCCAATCATGCCTATGAATAATGTGTGAGAATCTCGTATGGTCTTTTAATCCAAGTGAAGAATGCATTTCTGCTGCGCCTCTCTGTTATTTTCTGTTGCTATTCAGAATAAAATTGAAAAGAAAATGTGACTTAATTTCATATAAATAGTCTGAAATATTAATTCCATGAGGGCAGGAAACAACATCTGTTTTGTTCATTGTGGATTTACCAGTCAGCACAGAGCTTCATGTCTGGTGTGTTGTAGGTGCTCAATAATAGCAGCTGAACCGATATAAAAATTCCTTCCGGTTTGGATGATTTCCATAGAACATTGAATCTTCTTCCTAGCCCAGTACTTACTTCACTGGTCTCACAGTAGCCACTTGCACAATAAACTCCTGTTGATTTCCTTTGACAGCTTGGGTTCTGTCAAGTCAATACCTTCTGATGGGTCCTGTCTCTCCAGCTAAGCTTTTTGGGAAAATGATATCTTCCCAGCAGTTTCAGTGGCTATGTAGTTCATCTGTATGCAGCTTTAAAAACAGGCCAAATAAACAAGGGACTCAGGGATCTAACACAATCTTGAACACAGCCAAGCTCATGGGGGCGTCCCACAGGTCTGAGCCCTGCAGGATACTCAGGGAAGGACACTGCCCATCTCAACTTCCTCTGGCACTCCCAGAGTTAACACTTTAAGCCTTTATCCCTGTACCTTTTCTGTTCTCAGATAACTCTGAAATGGCTGGATTAAGAATGTCAAACTTGGCCTTTAGGTAATCCTCAGTGCAGAAGGCAGCAGAGTTAAATTTGAAGGGAAAAATGGTTAAAAGATAAAGAAGTTCTGAAGCAGCGTGAGGAATAGGCACTCCTCATTTTGGAGGGACACGGAGACATTTTCAAAAGCCTTCACATCAATTAGGAGGCTCAGTATTTTCCGTATATTCACCACAGCCCCTGTGGTGTGGGCTGCAGGACTACAAATCAGAAGGAATCCCTGAAGACCTGCCACATTTGGAATCTCACAGCCAGGGGGATCTCTCCACTTTTTCAGCTCTGGCTCTTGGCTCAACAGCCTGGGCTCAGGCCCTGTTGCTGTCACTGGTGAGCTATGGGATCTTCAACAAATTGCTTCACCACTTGGAATTTGTTTCTCACCTGGAAACTGAAGGCGTTAATAGTGTCTATGTTACAGAGCTGTTGTTGTGAGTTTACCCAAAACAATACCCCTTACGGGCCATGGTGCATATGAAGTGCTTATTCAATGTGATCTATACCAACACCATTATCATCTTCTTCACTGTCATCTGGAACAGTCCTCATCCCTTTCCTTTCCCTCCACAACAGCATGGCCTATCAGGCCCCAGCATCCTGTCTGGCAGTAATGGGAGGGGGACTCTCTCTCTCATTGTTCTTCCCTCCTGCTAATTCAATTTCAGCACCAGCCAGCTATGGCCTTGATTAGGACACCAGCTTTGAGCCTGGCCACTTGGCATCCTGAACCTTTCCACCCTAAATTCCTCCTTCTCACCCCTTTCTTTTTCACCTGGACTCCAGCTACCCTTCTAAATGCATCTCTACCACTGTGGTCTATTTGGATGTCTCAGTATTCCAATTAATGTGTTTGCCACACAGCTCTTCTGGTGTTTTCTGTGTGTGTATGTGTGTGTGTGCGTGTGAGTGTGTGTTTTGAGTGTATGTACGTGTGCACACACAGATGAGTGAGTGTTTGGCAATTCATCTAATAGACCAACCCTGTAAATGCAATAATTAGATCTCTCCAGCGATCTTACAATGGACTTCCGATATCGAGGTGCTACAAAGACTAAATTCTGCCCTTAGAAATATTTTCATGCGGGTTAAGCATCGGATTCACCCAGCTGTCTTTTTTAAATGCCGAAATCCTGTATCAGGATCACTCATGTTTTAATGTGAATTCAATTTTCAGGTATTTTTTCCTTCATTCAAAGACCCAGTAGGCTAGGCAGGGAGTAGGTTTGTATATGTCAGGGAATGACAAGCTAGAGTCTCCAGACAAACTTCATCTAGGGCCTACTGAGCACAAATTCCTCCTTGCAATAGTATCGTCCTTGTCCAAATGTGTTGTTCTAATACTATAAATTTTTCAAAGCTGTTCATGCTGCCACCCCCAAAGCTTCAGAGCTGTGGGAGAGGAGGCTGGGTGTGGGCCATTAACGTTCATTTTTATGACCCACAACATCCATTAAGTCCTGGTCCTCCAGCCACTGCTGGGAGATAGAGGGCATTTCTCTAGAGCTAAGAGACAGTGCGATTATTTTTATGTAACTATCCCTATCCGCCGTGAGGCACTGTACAGGGCCAAAACCATGGTGCCTACTCTTGGCTCAAAACACAGGGCAGAGATCTCTGCAAGATCTCAATTCAAAAGGAAGGAAAACAAAGATTAAGTTTCCAAAACTCAGTCTGAGAAACCTTCATCGACCATTGCCAGCCCAGAGGGGTTGTGGTGGTGGTGTTCTTTGTAGCTATCTGTTTGCTTTTTAAACACCCTTAAACTAAAATCCTCCTCCTACCTTTATGCTTGTTGTTTTTTATGACAATGATTTTTTGAAGAGTCCCAACCAGTTGTTTTATAGAAGAATGTCTCTTGTATTAGTTTCCTACCGCTGCAAAACAAATTACCCTAAATTTAGCAGCTTAAAATAACACAAATGTCGGCTGGGCATGGTGGCTCATGCCTGTAATCCCAACACTTTGGGAGGCTGAGGTGGGCAGATCACCTGAGGTCAGGAGTTCAAGACCAACCTGGCCAACATGGTGAAACCCCATCTCTACTAAAAATAATAATAATTTAAAAATTAGCCGGGCATGGTGGTAGGTGCCTGTAATCCCAGCTACTTGGGAGGCTGAAGCAGGAGAATCACTTGAACCCAGGAGGCAGAGGTGCAGTGAGCCAAGACTGTGGCATTGCACTCCATCCTAGGCAACAAGAGTGAAACCCTATCTCAAAATAAATAAATTAATAAAAATAACGCAAATGTCTCACCACAGGCAGTTTCCACGGGTCAGAATTGTGGGCCTGGGTCCTCTGCTCAGGGCTTCACTAGACTGAAATTGAGGTGTTAGCTGGGGCTACCTTGTCATCTAAGGCTAAGTAAGGGTCTTCACCCAAGCTCACTCATTGTTAGAAGTGTTCATCTCCCTGCAGCTGTAGGTCTGAGACTGTCAGCTTCTAAAGGCCACCCACTGTTCCCTGCCGTGTGGTCCTTTCCATGACACAGCAGTTTGCTTTTTCAAGGTCAAAAAGAGACAGTCTTGCTGCTGCTTCACCCCCAGGGAAAGGGCTAAACCCTTATTTAAGACCTCCTACTGAATGAGTCAGATCACCCCAGAGACTTTGCCAACTGATTATCTTAAAGTCAACTGTTCAGAGGCTTTAATTACATTTGTAAAACCCTTTCACTTTTGCCATGTATGTAACATACTCAAGGGACTGACTATCCATCCCATCCGTCACTGGGTCTGCCCACACTGAAGGGAAGGGGACTGTGTAGGGCAGAAGGAAGCAGGAATCTTGGGGCCTGTTTTAGGATTCCATCTATCACATCCTCCACTTTAGAGTTGTCTGATTTGTTTGATCTATTTCCTCCTGGTTAAACTCAAATTAAACACATTTAACAAGGTTACTGATAAGGTATTTCAAGCAGGTTTTGTTATTCCCAGTACCCCTGGTTTCTCTCCCCAGCTTCCACTCACAGACACAGTCCACTCATCCTACCAGAGGCCATGGAGTCCCATTCCACTTCTCCTAAGAACACAACAAGAGGGAAAGATTCCTCACCAAAGCTGGTCCATGTTTGTCTAATTGCTCTAATCCCATCATGATATTAGCAGACTTGAATGGACACCTCCTCACGGTGTCTCCCCTAAGAGAAAGGACCGGATGCTGATGGATAGTGTAGACCCTGGAATATGACTGTCTGAATTTGAATTCTGATTTCAACACTCATTAGCAAGTGATCGAACTCCCTATTTTCCCATATGTAAAATGCAGGTATTGATATCTCTACATCAGGTCCACCCTCAATATTTTTAGGTCCTAGATAAAGAGTACAAATGGCAGCCCATGCATCACACGTCAAAACACTCAAAAGTAGAAATCAACCCAACAAAGCACAAAATAAAACATGCTCTATCTTCCCACCTTGACAAAAACACATTTAAAATGACCTGGAAGCATAAGGTTTGAATTCAGCATTCTTGTACCCCATGGAGTTCCTCTCGGAATGTGATGGGGTAGGGAAAGCACTGCAGGCTTTTGCCCATAGCTCACTGTCCTACCCTTCTCTCCCCACCCCTACCCTTCTCTCTCCATCCCATATCACAAGTCATACAAGTCAGTTGTTGACAGTCCAGCCCACACAAAACTCTCTGGCCATAAGCCACACAGATGGCCACCCCTTGGCCTCAGGACCTAAGATCATGCTATGGACACAGACTACCATCAGGATGAACCCAGAGAAGAAGCCATCAGACCTGGATTAGACTTGGGGATGTTAGAAAATGGAACTCCAGGGCGCCAGGCACATGGTGGGTATGTCCTCTTGGCCCCATAAAGCAGCTTCATACCCTTCATACCCTTCACACCCTTTGGAAAAGGACACAGCTGGAGGTAGTCCACACAGTCCCGCTGGAGCAGAGAGTACAGGTGGGGTCCTCTGTTGTTTGAATCTAAGGGCAAGTCTGACTTATCTTAAAAGGTTGTGGTAAGAAATAAATGAGAAAATACATGTTGCCTGTGTAGACCAGGTTCTACACATGTGTTAAAAACTTACATGTACCATGCTGGGTGCGGTGGGTCATGCCTGTAATCCCAGCACTTTGGGAGGCCAAGGCAGGCAGATCATGAGGTCAGGAGATCCAGATCATCCTGGCTAACAGGTTGAAAGCCCGTCTCTACTGAAAAAAAAAACAAAAAAGCAAAAAAACCAAAAAAATTAGCTGGACGTGGTGGTGGGCGCCTGTAGTCCCAGCTACTTGGGAGGCTGAGGCAAGAGAATGGCGTGAAGCCGGGAGGCGGAGCTTGCAGTGAGCCGAGATCATGCCACTGCACTCCAGCCTGGGCAAGTGAGACTCCATCTCAGAAAACCAGCCAAACAACAAACAAACAAACTTACATGTACCAGACCCTGGTCTACATATGCAACACGTTAATATTACAATGTACTAAGAGGCTCACTCTTAGTATGTTCAGGTCATTCATCTAGGGATTGAGAATTGGAGAAATAGGTGGGCATATTGCCAGATTCTCCAGCATCTGGCCCTGAATCCCTCTCTTGCACTTCTGCATTTTCTAGCATCTTCTCAAACCTGAAGGCAAACAGAGAAGGAAATCTACAAGCAAGATGTTGTATTTTCAAATCAATTTCTACAGGCAGGGATGATGTTCTGTTGTAAACCATGCGAGTCAAATTAAAATCCCTACATACTCCTCTACCTCAAACAGAGCCTGCCTGATCAAACCAGTGATCACACACAGGAACAAAACACACACCTCACTGTGTTTGACATCCCAGATCCCTTCTTCATTTGGCCAGTATTCATTCTCTGTCTCTCTGAATCCCTCATTCTGTTTGTGAGTTATTAATTACAGAGTAAATCAAGAATACATACTAATCCGGGGGATCTCTTCTTTGAAATGCTTCTTTCTGCCTTCTCAATTTATAGAGAGCTGTGTTGGGAAAGAAAATGCATCCCTGGCTGGCAGACTTTGTCTTCCTTAGAATTTAGGTGTGATCTATATTCAAATGACAGTTTAATGAGCCTTTTCCTATTTCCAGAAACCTTATCACATCATTAAAGCGTAGAAATGAATAATACATCTAGCAGTTGAATTAAGCTGAACTTGAGACCTGATGCATCTTCAAAGGGGGGAAAATGAAGCAGAGGCAAAATTGAGAGATGTTGAGTTAAAGAGAATGGGGTTAAATGAGGAGGTCACGAGGGGCTATTTTTATTCTGATGTATCAACATAGGTAAATGTCACCAACATTTTTTAAAGTCTTAAAGTGGCATTTCTATTTCTCTGGGCATGGGCTATATGAGGATTTTGGAAAACGATCTGCTGCAGCCATCATGGCTAAGGATAAAGCATTTACCTGCCCTGATTTCATTGTGAGAAAGCTGCAAGCTGCCTGCATTAGTGTCCATGCTAATTCTACCCACATTCTCAGGGCAGGGGAGGTCACAGTGGCTGGAGGCCTCAGCCCTAGGGTTAGAATCTTGCTCAATCTTCCGGGAGCTGTGTGTCCTTGGGTTGAGTAGCTTGACCTTTGTAGGCCTCTACTTTTTCACCTCTAAAAAGAAAATGTAAGTATACCTGCTTTGATAGGTTGTGGGGAAGATTCAATGAGTAACTCTAGATTGAATTAGCACAGTGCTTGGCACGCAGTAAGAGCACCACACTTTTCAGCTCTTATTTTTCATTCTGTAATATCTACACATGCTGTTTCCTGTGCTGGGAATGATCTTCCTCCTTCTGCCCTTTGCCCACAGCCACTCTCTAGCCTCAATCTTCCAGCCCTTTCTCCTTCTAAGAACTCCTACTCATCTATCAAAACACAGTTGAGCTGAGCTGTTCTCCACTATCACCCTCCCTGACATCCACAGTAAGATCAAGTGCTTCCTTCTCTGAAGCTTCTTGATTCCCTTAACATGTTTCTGTTAAAGGAGTTAACAAAATCTCAGCAAATTAACGCTTTGCTGAGATACTGTGTTTTACGAAGATCTCAAAGTAAATGTCAGTCAAATTAATCTACTTAATTTTTATCTCCTTCCTAATATTTAAGAATACAGAGGTGACAGTACGTTTCCACGTAGCCTCAGGGCTCTCTATGCAATGCTGACAGATGGACATGTCAGTGTCACAAAGCTCCTTATTGCCCCAGAGGGAAACTCTTTGGTAAATATGGCCACAACAGCGTATGTTCAAACCTCAACCATGCCACACTCAGCATGTTGGCATAAGAATGATAAGTTGAGTCCTCTTTCAATTTCACTATCCTGGACAAATGTTCTGAAGAGGTTGTAGCTAGGTGTGGTGGCTAATGACTGCAATCCTAGCCCTTTGGGAGGCCAAGGCAGGAGGATCACTTGAGTCTAGTAGTTCAAGATCAGTCTGGGCAACATACTGAGCCCCATCTCTACAAAAAAATAAATAAAATAAAAATTAGCCAGGTGCAGCAGCACACACCTGTAGTCCCAGCTATTTGGGAGGCTGAGGTGAGAAGATAACTTGAGCCCAAGAGGTCGAGGCTGCAGTAAGCCATGACTGTGCCACTGCACTCCATCCTGGACCACAGAATAAGACCCTGTCTCAAAAAAAGAAAAAAACTCAAAGAGGTGGTAGACCTGAAAGTCACCACTGACTGCTCCTTTTGTCCTACACACCACACTTGGGGAGCTGCCAGGATGTGTTGGCTCTACTCCCCTACATTTTCCCATCTTCTTTCTCTGCATCCCTCTTACCACACTCCTGGGATCATGTACTCAACATCTCCCTCAAGGTGTAATTTCTTCTCCTAACTGGCTCCCATCCATCTTCCGAAGGCATAAACGTAATAACATCATTCTTATACTTTTAAAAACTATCCTTTTTTTCCCAAACAAAAGGAGCCCACACTTCTAGGCTAAGAGTTAGAAAACCCTTCATACTCTGACCCCAGTTTTCTTTTAGATTTGTGTGCTACTACTTTCCTTTGTGAATGTTATGTTGAAGCTAAACCTCTGTGCCGTTGTATCTCTGCAGCCAGTGATCTTTTAAATACATAAGTCAGATCATGCTGCTCCTCTGGTTAAAGCCTTCCAGTGTCTTATATAATCATACTGGAGCACTGTTTGGCAGTTCCCCCAAAGCTGATCATATGAATACCCTCTGACCTTACAATTTCTCTTTGAATATATTACCCAACATAAATCCATGCACAAGCTCACCTAAAAAACGCACAGAGCTCTTCAGAACAGCACTATCTGTAGTAGCACCAAACTGAAAACTTCCTAAATGCCCATAACTGCTTAATGGATACATTAGGGATAAATTGTGTTATATGCACACAGTACTATACAGCAATGACAATAAATCTTCTAGAGCTATATGCAATAATCTAAATGAATCTCACAAATATAATTTTGAGGAGAGAAAAACCAAATGCAAAATAGTACAAACTGTGTAATTCCATTTGTATGAAGTAGAGAAACAGGTGAAATAGGGCAAAAGGTGGTAATTAGAAGGGGTCTGTGGTGAGTTATATTTCTCAATATTTGTGAATTTGAGATTATTAGGAAATATGGTTTCTAAGCATGCAATTGAGTTAAGGATCTAAAGACGAGATCATTCTGGATTTAGGGTGGGCCCTAAATCTAATGCCTGGTCTCCTTAGAGAAAGGAGAGGGCGATCTGAGCCACGCAGAGGGAAGACCACGTGGAGACGGAGGCAAAGACTGGAGTGGCGCATCCACAAGTCAAGCAATGCCAAGAATTACTGGAAATCACAGGAAGCCAGGAGAGAGGCACAGAACAGATCCTCCCTCAGAGCCTCCAGAAGGAACCAACCTTGATAGCACTTTCATTTTACCCTTCTGCCCTCCAGAACTGGGAGAGAATAAACTTCTGTTGTTTTAAGCCACCCAGTTTTGATAACTTTTATAGCATTCCCAAGAAATATAGGGACACAAGAGGGGCTACTGACATGCAGGTTAAAATTCTGGTTTTTATTCTATGTGAGTGGGTATATTAAGTTTATAAAAATTCATTGAGCTGTACACTTTTCTATAGGTGCACTTCCCAATATGTATATATACACATATATTTTTAACTTTAAAAAAGTAAAAAGTATATATAATTACTCTTTATTCCACTTGAAAGAAGTTTAAAGTCATCATGGTGCAGCAGTGAGAGTAAGATAGGTCGTAACAAATGATCCCAGAAAGTCCATGGCAACCAAAGTTTACGTCTCACCCATGCAATGGGTCTTTGGGTGATGAGCTGCAGCTCTTCTTCATATCATCTTCACCAGCCAAATCCGGTTTTAACTCTGACATGAAGCCTTTCCAGAATTCTTTAGGCAGACAAGTGATACAACCGAAGTGTCTTTCTCCAATTGTATTTCTTTTGTTTTGGCTACTTGCTTGCACATAGATTCCTTAGAGTAGTTGTGAATGCCTGGATTGCAAGAACATTGTCTTCATAGAGTGTAGCTAAATGATCGGACACACAAATTTTATTTTTTAACCTTTTTATGTTTTTAAAAACCACTTTTTTGTTTATTTCTAATTGGCACAGTGATTGTACGTATTATGGGGTACAGAATGCTCTTGCAATACATGTGTACAAAGTGCAATGATCAAATCAGAGTAATGAGCATACACATCACCTCAAACATTTATGATTTATTTGTGTTGAGAACATTCAGAATTTGTTCTTCTAGCTATTTGAAAATATGTGATAACCTATGGTTAACTATAGTCACCCTACAGTGCTGCAGAACACTAGAACATATTCCTCCCATCTAACTGTAATTTTGCATCCATTAACCAACCTCTCCCTATCCCTGGAAGCACATATTTTTTCTCAGACTTAATATCAGATAAAGTTGGGTATTAATTCCATCTCTAGTGACCTCAAGCAAACTACTTAATTTCGCTTAGCCCCAGTTTCTTCATTTGTAAAATAAGGATAGTACTATTATTAAGTTTTTAATATTTTTGTGAGGATTAGCAATGATAGCACACATGTCAAGTTCTTATAACCAAAGCATATATAAGGGGTTCAGTAAACACTGCTTATGTGTTTAATATTATTGCATATCTACTACATGCCAGGCTCTGATTTAAAGTTCTGGGTTTAGTGGTGGACAAGACCAAGTCCTGACCCTTGGTGGACTAGGCTGTCATCATTACTAGTATTATTGTTATTATTAATGATTACTGTCATTTGTTTACCCAGTAGCTAGCGCAGTGCTCAACACCTAGTAGGCCCATGGTAAACATTGTTGAACAAATGGTACCATCCTCTGACCCTGAAATACTCATAACTTCCAGCCCTTATCAAATTTATTCTTAATAGTTTTTCTTCCTTAATCTTGTTTTCATTTATTCATGAGTCATCCCTTTAAAAAAATTAGTTTTTTGGGTGAGTGTCTGACCCTAATCATTTTAGCATTGCATCCATAATAATCCATGTTAACAGATGCCCTGTTTATGGGGAAATGTAAAGCAATGATGTAGGGAAATTATTCATCTGATGTTTTTGTTGAAAAAGCAAAACATACAGTAAATTAAGTCTGGTCTTCTTGAATTTATGCATTTTTTAAAAACTGTGATGGGAACGGGGTGTACACTTTGTACAATATGGCATTAAGTATGGAGTCATTCTGAATAGGGTTTCAATTGCATTACATGGAAAAATGTAAGAGCCCTCCAGTGGCCAGATAATCCCTCTCAGATCCCAAGGGTTATTTGCTACAGACAGCATCTCCAACTGAATGAAATGCTGCTTCATCTTCTGTAGGCAAAGAAAGAGGGCAAGACCTAGTACAGTCCCATTTTCCCATTTTAAAAAAGAGTCTTGTCTGATCTCAAACACTCAGACAAGTTTGAAGCAAATTGTTTTATCTTGTAAAGGAGAAATACTCCCTCCTCTCTGATAGCTAACCGTTGCAATCAGATAATGCTTTTTTTATTGAGCACCTACCGTAGATCTAGTACTGTACTGAGGGACTCTGCGCAAGAAAACAGCCTATGGAGACAGAGAGAAAGGTGAGTCAGAACACAGAGGTTCTAGCATCCAGGGACTGTCCAGAAGACAAAACTATCTCATTTGGGCAATAGAATGATCATTTACAGTGCTAACCTTGATCTTTTTTGTCAGAAAGCATGTTTAACTCTACCTTCAGGAAAGGGGAGAAAAACTGCCTCATATGAATAAATGACATTTTATTTCTGTTTACTGAGGGCATATACTTTGCTAGGTATTGGGGACCACAGGAATAGCAATATAGACCTGGTGCCTGCTCTTGGCCCTTCCAGTCTGTAGGGGAGAATAACAGCGGATAAGCAATTGTAAAGAGGAGTGACAGATGCTGGAACAAGTAAGTACAGCAGCTGTGAGGGCACATGGAGGAAGCATGGAGCCGAAAGTGAGGAGGAAACAGTGGTCAGGGAGGGCTTCCTGCAGGAAGTGGCATTTAGACTAGTGTCTGAAGTGAAGAATCAATCATTAGCCAAGTGATGAGGTTGGGGTTAGAATGTTCTCAAAAGAGAGAACAGAGAATGTGAAGGAAGAGCAGATGGTGAGAGGCAGGGTGGTTGAGAGGCAGAACAACATTCAGTATGCCTGGAGGAGGGGGAGAAGGCATGGAGAGAGAGGAGGTGGAAACCACATCACATGAATGACAGCTACAGCTAAATAATAGATTACTAGGTGCCAAACAAACATATCCTTCCATCACCCTCCAGTCAATCACTGCGCTCTCTCATCAGACTTATTTTTTGGTTCTAAACCTCAAATAAATATACATTTTTATTTTTGACCATGACTTGTCATCCCAATTCAGCCCCATCCTCAGGTCAACCCTCGGTGCCAACCTGTTTCTGGTTCCTCGTCTTCATTTTCACATCCAATCCTCCTTTCAGGTGGGCATCTTTCCATCACTGTTGTTGATGGTATATCCCCCACCCAGCCCAACCCTCCTTGATGCTCAGTCCACACCCTTAATGAGCCCCTCTCCCGGTCACAGGCAGAGTTTACTCAAAAGAGTCATTAGTGGCCTGGTGCGGTGACTCATGCCTGTAATCCCAGCACTTTGGAAGGCCAAGGCGGGTGGATCACGAGGTCAGGAGATCGAGACCATCTTGGCTAACACGGTGAAACCCCGTCTCTACTAAAAATACAAAAAATTAGCAGGGTGTGATGGCGGGCGCCTGTAGTCCCAGCTACTCGGGAGACTGAGGCAGGAGAATGGCGTAAACCCTGGAGGCGGAGCTTGCAGTGAGCTGAGATCGTGCCACTCACTCTAGCCTGGGCGACAGAGCGAGACTCCGTCTCAAAAAAAAAAAAAAAAAAAAAAAAGAAGTCTTCAGTGAGGCCTGGGTCAGGCAGGAAGGACAAGCTGTGAAACACCCAGAAGGCCAGCAGCGTTGACACCTCAGCCACTCGGGGGCGCTCATTGCAGCTTTCCTTCTCACCGCCAGAATTACCGCAGCACGCAGTTGGAAGGGAGTGGCCCCACATCAGAGTCTTAAGGCTACCCAGAAGAAAATCGGGCTGGTTTGGATGTGTAATTTGTCAATGGGATGAACAGAAAATCTGTTCGTAAAGTAACATTCCTATCTAATGTCACTGTGCATAAGTCCTTCAAAGTGAATTCCACCATAGAGACAACAGACAGGGTAACACCCTCTTCCAGATCTGACACGGTTCCACAGCAGATCTTTCCTGGTCCCCGGCCGACCTCATCCTGGTGGCTACTAAACCTTCTCACGCTTCACTGCCATCCAGAAAATGACCCCAGCCTTCAATATGGAAAAAAGAATGGTTCTCAAAAGAAAGTAAACACGGTTTCTTCTTTCATCACAGAAAACCCTTTGCAGGGATGATGAGGAAGATTAAACCTTTGAGCTACCTTAGCCTCAAGGGGCAGGATGACAGGGTCACTCATTCAAACTTGTGCAGAAAGTAATTTGGGACCAACAGATTTTTCTCAGTGGAGGGCAAACCCAGCAATTTCCATCAGCCAGAAACGCCCGTTACCTGCTGCCAGGTGACTTAGCCTGCTTGACATAGATCCACGGTGATGTGGACTCTAAAGAGAAGACACAAGTGAATTTCACCATTGAGGATTTTAAAACCATCAACTTCATCCCCAGAACTTACGGATGACTGCCTAAACTTAAATGTAAATTGAGCTATTATCTAATTTTCTCCATGCAACTGACTTTTTTCCAGGACAAATTTTTGACACGAGGGCTGGTTCAATTTTCGGTAACAAGATTGAGCAGGGTAAGCACTAGATTCCAGTCCAAACAATTCCAGGTTTTCCTACCTTGTCTGAGGATCCTGGAAAATAAACGTAGTGTTAATTCCATCACCCTCCATTGATTTCATCTTCCTCTCCCTTCCTGTTTTCTGAAATTGTGGTAAGAACACTTAACTTAAGATCAACCCTCTTAACAAATTTTTGCGTGCACAATTCAGCATTGCTAAGTTTGGGCACAATATCGTAGAACAGATCTCTAGAATGTATTCATCTTACATAACTATAACCTTATATCCATTCACAATAACCCCTCATTTTCCCTCCCCTAGCCCTTAAAAAGCACTATTCTACTCTGTTTTTATGATCTTGAAGGAACTCTATAGCAAAAAAACAAACAGCCCAATTAAACGATGGGCAAAGGAACCGAACAGACAATTCTTCAAAGAAGACAGACAAATGGCTTACAGATGAAACGATATGCAACATTGCTAATTATCAGGCAAAGCAAATCTTCCCCCTTAGTTTTTGAGTCATCTTGAGGTCAAAGGAGAAGAAAGAGAAAGGTACCAGTGTGACTCCAGATCTAATGATGCCGACAGATCATGTATGTGTGTTCTCTGTATAGAAGAGGGCCAGTGGACAGAGAGATCGGGAGATTGGGATGAGGTGAGCAATCGATTCCAGAGAGCCTACAGTTTATGTATACTGAAAAAATAAATACGTTTTTCATTTGCTGGTCAAAGGCTGGAGTCCTGCCCTCTGAGGCTTAGCAGTTTTGTAACCTCAACCAAATCAAGTATTCTCTGCCATCCTCAGCTTCTTCAACTGGAAAAGGGGAATAGTAATGCCTGCCCCTAGAGTTATTGTGCAGAATCACAAATATAGTAAAGGGGTCAAACACTCCAAACTGACAATAGGACCCAGGCAATAAGACAAACATTGAACTCAGCTGGGTATAATATAATAGTAAACTGGGCACTGGAGCAAACTGGAAAACACATGCCCCACATGAAGCGTTTTAAATTCTATTTAAAGCAAACTGATCAGTTTGTGTCTGGTTGTCAATCATGGTCTACGGCACACCAATTTTTAAGCCACAGGACAATGCTTTGCCCTGAAAGGCATGTGGTTGTTTAGCTATTGTTGCTTTCTCCAGAGGAAGCCCCAGCTCAGACATTCCAGACCCCTCCAAGGATCCCTGGCCTGCAGCAAAAGCCTGCTCAGAAAACTGGCTGCTTTCTATTTCTTACAGAGCCAGAGGCCTTCCCTCACTGAGCACAGGAAGAACTGCTGATTCACAGCTGAAGCCTGATGATGGCTGGCAAGGATCTCCAGGTCCACATGCTTCCATAGCTTCCTTTGGCTGCAGCAGCCCTGTGCCTCCCTCCTCCCTCTCACCCCTTCTGTGAGGCCCAGTCTAGGGACTGAGAGGTTAACTGGCAAGGATGCCCGGCCGAGGATGCAGACTTTAGTGGTCTACAAACCAAGCTTCTGCTCAGGGATGCCGCTGGTCTCCTCTTGCCTGCATTCCTACAGATCAGAGCTTGACCACACCATATGATTAGACTTTCAGGAGAGAATCTTTACTGCTTCTAGCTATCCAGGAGCTGGATTGGAGTCTTGTAACAACAGACTGCTGACCTGTAGACAAACCCAGAAGCAAATTAGGTGAAATTTGCTTTCTCTGTGGAAGAGCCTTTATCCTGGAGGTTAGAAACTCGAAATAGCCTTTGATTCATGCTGACCATCTCTGCAGGCCCAGGGCTTCCTCCCACTCAGAGAGATCTTCTAATATGAGGCCGAGAATGAGAAACGGAGAACAGAGGAGGATGCTTTAGGTGTTACCTTTTGACATCGATCCCATCATTATGCCTCATGGTTTCGGAAATACTCAAACATCTTGTGTCTGATCTTTACCTGTTATTTCTTCTGGACGCCCTGAGGTCCAAGAGATTAAATTGGCTGCAAGGGATGATGTTTCATATAAGCTTGTTGGTTCCACATCTTCGCAGACATATTATCTGGGAGATTTTCTAGGTTAGAATAGAAAAGTGAGTGTGGTGAGTCTTTCTCCTGCCCTGGGGATTTCCTCCAGACTACAAGAGAAACTCATTCACTCTACCCATCTCCCTGCCTCCACCCAGACTCCGTTCCTCCCTACAACATCACTGTCAGTCATCAGGAGGCTCTAGAATTGTGACTCTTTTTTTTGAGACAGTCTCCCTCTGTCACCCAGGCTGGAGTGCAGTGGCATGATCTTGGCTCACTGAAATCTCCTTCTCCCAGGTATAAGTGATTCTCATGCCTCAGCCTTCCAAGTAGCTGGGATTAAAGGTGTGCACCACCATACCCATACCTGGCTAGTTTTTGTATTTTTGGCAAAGACAGGGTTTCACCGTGGTGACCAGGCTTGTCTTGAGCTCCTGACCTCAGGTGATCCACCTGCCACAGTCTCCTAAGGTGCTGGGATTATGGGCATGAGCCACCATGCCTGGCCGGAGCTGTGACTCTTAACAATGCACTTCTTCAAAGTCCCCAGTGGAAGTTGTGCAGAAAGCACATGCTTTAGGACTCCCCATGGAAATTCTTACCCAGCAGCCAAAGGTGGAGGGGGCACTTTTTTTTTTAATGTCCTCTGGTGGCTGGAACAGGAGCTCATGACTAAGAATTGCTACTTTAGAGAGTAAAGGAGAGACGCGGGTGTGCCCTGGTGGTCTCTCACATTTTGAGCTTTAGGAGCCAGGGACCTTGCCTTCTTAACATGCCGTAGTCATTAGAACCAGTGCAATCTGTTTCACTGGATTGGTCTTTGCACAGCAATTGCTTAATAGATGTATAACCCAAATAATCAAGTAAGCCGATTAAATCCTCCTGTTTCCTGCAGAAATCACGAGTACAAATAGAAGGGAGACAAAAGCCCTCAACTGGGATGTGTGAGTCTGGACGTGGTCCTATCATCACCCACGCAGATGACCTTGAGCTAGACAGGCACTTGAATTCCTCTCTAATCTTAGTTCTTCACCAGCAATAAGCTGGAGTTGGAATAAATGATTAGGAAGTTCCTTAGTAGCAGCAAAATTGTGTAATTAAGCAATTATGTAATAGACCTTTAATGA
The DNA here is from genome assembly GCF_037993035.2 of Macaca fascicularis. NCBI lineage: Eukaryota > Metazoa > Chordata > Mammalia > Primates > Cercopithecidae > Macaca > Macaca fascicularis. The sequence goes on along the minus strand of NC_088388.1, from coordinate 125,824,222 downwards.
ATTTAATTTTTCCTTTCCTTTGGAATATCAGTCCTTGGTTTCATTGTCCAGCAGCAAAATGATGACATGGTGACAGTTTTAACTCTGTCGTCAGATTCCTGTATGACCTTGGCTAAGTTTCTTCTCTTCTCAGTGCTCGCATGTCTAAGGGAAGATGTTACAGAAAGTAATAAATGCTAGAAGAGCACCAAAGTCACCAGAATTAGGAATAAGACAAGTGTCTGTGGAGTTCGTGCCCTGACATCATTGACAATATCCTGGCTCAGTCAAGGTAAAGAAAAACCTTTGCTGGAACTCCTGGCCAAGCAAGGTTCCTTTCCCTTGCAAATATTTTGCAAGACACTAATAATAATAATAACAACAATAAGGGAGAGGGGAGAGGGGAGAAAATGGCTGTATTTGAAGTAGAATTGTGAATCTAAAGAGAACGTTTTCAAAGATTTCTAGGATGCATCAGCAGCTCCTTAAAGTAATAGCAAACAGTGTAGATCCATTATTTAGTTTCCGAGGAAAATAAAGAGCAGGTTCGAGTAGAATAGTAATAGTGGATTTAGCTCTTAGTCTCCATTCATCTTCTGTGTCCATACATTTTTAAGACAGGAAAGCATTTTCTCAATTATAGCTGATACAGGAAGGAGAGAAGGAGGTGAGCCAGCTTGCCAGGCGCCTTGGTTGTGTCCGCAAAATCTGGGATAGGAATGGATGTGTTGGTGAGTGAGATGGCAGCTGAGCATTATTTCTAAGGTACAACGGGATACCTGGTCCTCTCCAGGCAAGGCCAGTCCCTGAACTAGGCCAGGAAGTTGCAGAGGTTTGCAGGCCCACTCTGACTGTGCTGGGGCAGCAGAGACACCCTGTATCTGAATTTTGAGGATCTCACAACTGGAGGGAGGGCCTCCACTCTCAGGCTGTGGCACTCACTCCCCGTGTGCACATGGAGCACTGGGGAGGAGGCCTGATGTGTCCAGATATGCCTGTTCACAAACCAATCCAACTGATCAGTAGCCCCCAAAGCCTAGCACAAAGGCCTCCCTGTCCCCTGGGTTACCCTCTAGAGACAACAGTTCAGTTGCCTCCTGGAAAGCAAAATGCGGGATTGGATCTAGCTTTGTGTACTTCCTTAGCTTGAGGACATGCTGGAGCTCCTGCCTGTGGTCTCTCACTGTCTGACCACACTTCCTCACTTAAGAATAGAAATGACTTCACAAACCCAAAATAGCAGTAGCCGTGAAACAACACAGTGAAGTTCAGGCAATAAGAGCCAAATCAAAAAATGGAAAACAAAAGTTGAAATGAAATTATCCACCAAGCATCCAAGGTGGGGTAGGGTCTTCTCATGAGGCTGCAGCAGGGGAGCTGAGGTTCTGGGACTGGGGGCCCCACAAGAGCTCTGTCCTAATGAGGCAGCAGAGAAGTCAGATTTATTCATTCTAATACCCTGCTTTGGTCATTTTGTCAAAAGCTTTGAATATGACAGTTTTAGTATTGGATAGAGTTGCTGGAGATTTTTCTACAATCAGGGGCACAGGACATCTGGAATTTCAAAATTTATCCCCTCCTCTGTATCCAAAGGGATCCATCATCCCCTGCCCATGGATATTAGCCCTGGAAAAGGGAGACAAGGCAGCTCCAACCACTCTCATCTCACCTTTCAGTCTCAATTCCTGCCTAGTAATTATTGCTTGTGACTCTGAGTGGTAATACATAGTTATAAGCAAGCTCACAAGGAGGTTAGCAGAACAGGGCTTCCCCCCATAGCCTCTATATTATGTTTTTCTGCATTGCCTTGCCCTGTGACTATTTTGAGGCAGTTATCTCCTCTCTGCGGGGCTGATGTGCTGCGTCCAGTCCATTATGGACTCCTCCACTCCCACTGCAAGCAGACAAGACTTCAGGAGTCTAGACTCTTCCCTGGAAGAGGTAACACTGAGGCCCCTTGTTCCCTTTTGGAGGAAAATCTTTACTCTTGAGTTTCTCCTCCAAAACTCGCCAGCCTGTGCAGCCTGAATCCTTGCTTTGTAGTTAATGAACTGAATGGCTCTAAGACTTGATCATTTTGTGGCTCAATTTCCTCACCTATAAAATGGGAATCAATAATATCTACCTCATAAGGCCTCTGTGAGGATTAAACCGAACATACAGAAAATAAATAAGTCACATAGTAAAGTTTGATTTAGCATCTTGTGTCTTGTCACAGCTCAGCAAATAGTAGATGATACTATTATTATTATTATTTGCTGTGGTTTTGTTATAAAATTTAAAATAACTGATATTATGCCTGAAACAAGACTCAAGACATGTGCCAGCTGCCCTTCTCCCTGCACTGGGCCACTCTCCCCGAAGCACCACACCCCACCTGGGTGGAGGACCTGAATGTTGCACACTGCTCCAGCTCAGCCTTCCAGGCATCTCTTATGTACATGTGACTTTGTGAGTATTAAGGAGAGAACATTCTCTTCTTTCCTCCGCTTCTATCTCTGCTCAGCTCTCACAAAGCAGACCTCCAAGGAGAGGAGTTGGCTGGTCAGAACCTGCACATTGACGAGGCACCACTTTAACAGCCAGAAACAGAAATCCCTCGTGTTTCTGGGTTTAAGCTTTATACCAGCCCCGTAAGAGGATATTATTATACCCATTTCACTATTTTTTTTTCCTTTTTTTTTTTTTAAGCTGGAGTCTCACTCTGTCGTCAGGCTGGAGTGCAGTGGTGGAATCTTGGCTCACTGCAACCTCCTCTTCCTGGATTCAAGCGATTCTCCTGCCTCAGCCTCCTGAATAGGTGGGACTACAGGCGTGCACCACCATGCCCAGCTACTTTTTGTATTTTTAGTAGAGATGGGGTTTCACCATGTTGGCCAGGATGGTCTCGATCTCTTGACCTCGTGATCCACCCACCTTGGCTTCCCAAAGTGTCGGGATTATAGGCATGAGCCACTGCGCCCAGCCTTCACTATGATTTTTAAAAGGTTAGTTTTGTTTAGCAACTTGTCCTAGGTTTCATGCATAACATTTGAGTGTTAGAGAAGGGTCTGAGCCCTGCGCGTCTGAGAGGATCAGATGAGATGAGGTATGAGGAATGCCCTAGCACCACGTGGAACATGCAACCTTGGTAACCCGTCTTCTCCTTCCCTTATGAACTCACATCTTGCCTCCTCTCCTGCCTCTTCCTGCCTCACACCCTGTGCCCAGCCCCTGACACCTTCTCCCCCGCAGCCGTACCTTTCACATGTGTTTTGTCGGGGCAATCCTCTTCTTCCTCTAGTGACCTTCCCCACTCTCCATTTCTAAAAACTCCTCTAATAAGAAACTTGTCCAATTTCCCAAAGGACAGTTGGCCATCTTCTTCCTTGGCTCCAATAGCAGGTTCCAACTCCATAGTTCTGATGACAAATTCTCCCATTTTTTTGATTCTCTCTCTTCCAGGACTCAGAATCTTGAATGCCAGAATTTATGGCTGATTCATTTTTGTAATCATGGCCTGTAGCAGAAAAGCTGGTGCATAGTAGGCACTTCATACATATTTGTTGAATAAATTGAGGCTATTACATAAATCTCACAGATTCCCGTGACTTACTGAGTCCCTGCTGATGCTCTTGAGCACAGATAATGAAGGCTGAATTGTTAGAGGACTAGCATTTGAGAATTTGGAAAGAAACCGAGGTAAAATTCAGGCCCTGCTTCAAGAGTTATCAATTTAGTGCATTGCTTCTCTATGAGCAGGGGGGATTTCAGTTCTGTACAGCTCGCTGAAAACTCTAGCCACCTCCTTCATAGCTAAAAAGAATGGTGTGTCACCATTGCCAATAGCACACAGAGCAGGTCCTGGTGTCTTCCAGGGACATCCCCACTGGCTGAATCAGCCTGAAGACAGCAGTCCAGAGTGCATGCATCAAAGGGTGAACTCCTCCAGGTCTGACACTATGATAGAATATTATTGCAGACACTTGAGGGAGGCTCTTTAGACAGTAATCCTGGCTGGGTTTGTGTGCAGCTGCAGAGAACTGTGTGAGCTCCATGAGGATGCATTGGCATAAATGTACCAAATTCCTATTTTTCTTTTTTTGTTCTCTGTACCTACTCTATGAAAGGTCTAGGAGGCTCACAATTGCCTAGCAGTATTGCTGAAAGGCAGATCATGGAAAGGAGAATTTCAAAGGCCCGGAGACGAAGATAACAGAGACTAAGCAAAATATATACATTGGGAAAGTATGGACATGACAAAAACAGGACTCAGTGTAAGGAAAAGAGAGTGGTCCAAACCAGTAGGCTGGGAGATGTGGCACCCTTGAACCCGGACTTAGCATGTCTCCTAATCTATTAAATTAGGACAGTAGCATTGTATTGTCATAGAAGAAGGAATCCCGGTGATCTATTAGTCCAAAATTCCTAATTTTAAAGATGAGGAGACAAAGGCTTAAAGAAGTGAAGTGATTTGCACAAGCTCACATGGCCAGTTTGCAATAGAGCTGGGATGAGAACCCAAACCTCCCTCTCTCTCAACCACCATGTTTCCTCTGAATCGCATTTCAGATTCTTGGAAGACAACTCTCTCTGCCAAATAAACTTATGGTCTTGCTCTCTGTCAAACATGGTGACTAGAAGGAGTTAAGCACCAACTCCAGAAGGCCAAAGGCTGCTGAGATCATTTGTCTAAGGTTTGTGCCTCTGAATTTGGGTCTGTGGCCAGATGCTATATTGAACATTGAAGTCATCTAGTCTCAGGGAAATATACCAATCAGGTAATTCTTTTCTTGTTCATGCTCTCTAACCCCAAACTTGATGAGGTCTCCAGGGATTATTTTCATTGTGCTTTCATTCCTTAAGCCTTTACAATTTGACTTCCCATCAACTCCGGCCCTGTTTGCCCTGGCTCCACACACTTGCATGCCCACCCACCCTTACCAAACAGAAATAACTTTATCAAATGGCCATGCTGCAGATTGCTTCTAAACAGCTGGGCTCAGGGAAAAGCTCTGGGGACGGGTTTGGATCAGGAATTATCTTCCCTAACATGCTGTTTCTGGATTTGCATACTCGTGGGCTGGATGTTTTAATTAGCACTGTCAGCCTGTCTGGTCACAGCTCCCCACTGACTGCTTCACTTCTTAGGTGAGTGGTCAAAGACTATTCTTCAGTGATTAAGCACTCTGATTTCTACAGAGGGAAAACAATGCCTGGGTGTCTGCATCTTATTTGTTCATTCACGTTCAACAACTATTTGTCAAGGCCCTATTAAGTGTCTGACATCGGGCTAGAATATGGGGTTCCTAAGGGAAATGTGCTCAAAAGAGAACACAGATAATGGACATCCTAATGGACATGTTGTAAACAGTTAATAGACGATAAATGTGGAATTATGATGAGTTATGGAAGAACAGAAGAGGAGCATTTTAGCCTGTCCTGAGTATGTGAGGTCGGGAGAGGAGGGTGATCTCCAGTGCTAAGAATCAGGGCTTCCTGGAGGAGGAGATGTTCAAAATGAGTCTCAAAGGAGAGGGAAGAGGCAGTAAAGCACAGGGTGTGGTTGGCAAGTCTTCTTGGCAGACAGAACAGCACAGAGAAGAAATGAAGAAAGGCACCAGCACAGTTGCAGGGTGGGGCATAGGCAATACAGGTTGGCAGCTGAAAATAGTGTTTGGGAGTGTATGAGAGGTGGAGAAGGGGAAAGAAAAAATACAGGCAGAGAACTCCTCCGTGACGTTGTCTAGCATTTCACAGTCTATTGCCTTTACATGCTTTGTCTCATTGGCCCAAGAGCAGCCTCACAAAGCTTATATAAGAGGTGCGCATCCTTCCTGAATCCCCCAGGGGGCCCCTAATTGCCAAAAAAATGAGTCATTGTCCCTCTTCATCCTGCTCTGCAGCCCTGCTGCCTTGCCCACCTCCCATCCTCTCTCAGCCTCCGGGATCTTAGTCATAGCTCTCTGGCTTTTCTCCTCGATCTCCGTAACACTTATCTGCCTCAGTGGAAGCCCCGAATGTTCCCTTTCCCAGGGATTTATCCTTGGCCTTCCTTTCTCCTCGCTCCCATAGCTGCAGTTGCACCCCTGTCCTTATAATTACAAAGTTCAAGCCTCCAGCTTCTCTCTGCTGAGGTCTGGTCATGACTCGCCACCTGACCAAGGGGACGTACACCTGAGTAACCAACAGCATATCGCGGAGAATGTCCGGGTGTGAACTCGGGATCTCTCCCTCTGACCTTCTCTTTCAGCTGTAGTGCTGATTTTTGGAAAACTACATCCCATACTTAATCTACCCAGTCTTCCAAGATGGGAACCTATCAATTACCCCCTGAGTCCTCCTTTCACCCCAACCCTCTTCCATCTGCAAGTTGCCTCTTCTAATTCAGAGCCGTTTCCTAGGGCAGCTTTTCTCCCTCCGCCAGCCCACCTGCTGCTGCCATGGTGATAGCGTCCTGTGTGGATGCCTTCCTTCTGCCACCTTCTCCCCAGGCTATCATTTCCAGTTTCAGAGGGATCTTTCTTTCCATCTCTCACTAGACCCCTTCCCTCCACCAACAAAAGCAAGAAACAAAGTCTCTTATTTAGCCTGTTTCTCTGATTAACGTTCTCCATTTTCTTCAGATTAAAATCCAAGCTTTTAACTAAGCCTGTGTGACCCTCCACAGCGTGTCCTTTGCATTGTTTTCCAGCCTCCCCATCTGCATGTGCATCCATAAACACTATGCTGGGGCATGCTGAGCCCTTTCAAGATTTATCATCTTGACACAACCTGTTCTCTCTGCTTGAAATTCTCCCCCTCCTCTGGCGGTCCTCCTGTGTGTACTTATTGCAATATTTTGTTGCATATAGTAGTTGTCTCTCTCCCCAGTAAGACTGAGCATTTTAGGAATAGGATTTTTGTCTTTTTCACAGTTACATACCGCAAGCCCTGCCCTGCATAGTAACTGGTACATAGTAGAAACACCACACACACACACACACACACACACACACACACACACACACAGAGCAGTAAAATTAAGTTCAATCCCCTGTCTGGTTGTAGGTCTTCAAGACCTGATTCAAATATCACCTCTTCTGTGAAGCCTTCCTTGATTTCACCAGGCACCCATAGCAATTTTTCCAGGTCTTTGCTACTCTACATGTTACATTGTGTTATTATTACCTTTTTTTTTAAATATATCAATGCACTGGGTTCCTAAAATGTCAAGAAAACCACCCAACAGGGCAGCTAGTTCAAAGCTGGAACTCAAAAAAATTAGCTGATGTATGAATGAAACGTCAACTTACAGAAAAAGAAAGTGAGAGTTGGAGAAATTACATAAGTTAAAAAGTCCAGCACTGATATATCTGGAACTTAAAACTCCTGGCTCTGGGATATTTCATTTATAGCAAAAACTAGAATCTCTCATTCCTCCTCATAGCAGCATCTCTGCGGAAACTATCAGCCGTCGCTCCTCTTCAGGGTGGCGGAACCCTGCGGTGGGCTCACACCGCACCACACACGGGGCACCCAGCTGTCTACTGGGAGGGACACCAGACACTGACAGCCCCCACCGCGCGCAGCACGTTATGCTTTTCTATACCCTCTTAGAAACAACTGTGCCTCCTAACAGATACACAGAGCCAGAACCTGCACTTCTCATCTCGACTTGAGCTTGCATTTGACTCCAGCTTTGCCACTTACCAGCTTCATGTCCCTGAGCAAGTCACACATCACACTGAGCTTGTGTTTTCTCCACAACAGGAATAAAGACAGCCACCCTTCATGAATCTTGTGAAGAAAACAGACGGCAACAACAGTAATCATATCTACATTTTTCATATATCTTGTTATTGAGTCTCTGTAAATATACTGGCCTAGCAGGAGCCCAATAAATGCTAGCCATGAGTGGCATCAAGCTATTCTTGGTCTGTACAACAATCTGTTCTCTTTTTAATGATTTCTTTCAGCCCTGAATTCTTCTTGCCTCTCTTTGTTGGCCTCCTAGACCTTGATGATGTAAGGAAAGAAGAATTCTAATTCAAGTAATGAGCATACTTAGAGCCACCTCTGATTCCCTGCGGACCCACCATTGACATGTCCTGTTTAGTACGGCTTTTGCAATCCATGTCATGGTCACTTTTAGCAAAACATGTTGATATTCTCAGGAAAAAAAGTCATTTAAAAGAAATTCAAGAGTAATGAGAGGTAAACAGAAACCTACCGAAGAGGGTTCAAGGCGTTTTCCCAGATGGACTGTGCGGATACAGCTTTTATGCTTCTCTGCAGAAAGGACAGGTACATCCCTGGCAGTAGAAATTCAGCCACTTGGTCTGAGTTAGGTATACTTCAGGAAATCTTCACAGGCTTAGTAACCCCAACTTTTATATGGTTAGACATTATAAACCAAAAGTTTCCAACTCAGGCGCCAAGTGCTCTTGAATGAGATGGAGTTATTGCAAGCAATTTCAAATTTGAGTGTTCATTAAGTGTTGTCTCTTGCCTGAAAACATTGTGCTTTGTGAATATGCCACACTTACTTTACTTTCAAGTGTATTATATATTGTTACAAAAGAAGTTTCTATATGAAATCATTACTGAATTTAGAATAGCTGTTTGCCATTATGCATTTCGCGACAACATTTGTATTACAAGGATTAATAATAACATAAAATTTTATTGTGGGGGAATTGACAAGGGGTGTGTTCTGCAAAATGTTTGACATAAAAAGCAGTGTCAATACTAGAAAGGTTTGGGGGATCACTCGTATAAGTCAAAACCTAGGGTATTGGTGTCAAGCTGGGATCTGAGTGGAAGTGGAAGGTGGCTTCCCTGAGAAATTCACGAGCATGTGCGCATCACAGGGTGACCTTGAAGAAGATTCTCCTGCTCCAGAAGATGAAGCTATTCAGGTCTCTCTGCCAGCCTAATCCACCACACAGCCCTGGCATGAGATGCAAGGAGAGCTAATCTTGCCTCCATTCCAGCTGGGGGGATCGGGGGGTGGGAGAGTAGGGGTGTAGCAGCAGCTGTCAACCGAGAGCCAACCAGAGGATGAGCAGGAAAGGGCAATGTCAGCACCACCCAGGCAGACGTGAGCATCTCTCTTCTGTTCTTCCTGGATCTCTCTCCATCAGCCCCAGATGACAAGTCACCAGCAGATAGAAAGTCCGGCCAGGAGAACACAGCGGTAAAGAGCAAGGTTACTAACCTCATCAACCATCACAAATTAAACGCTGTCTGTGCAGGAGAGTTTCATCCCAGCTTGCTCTGGGAACAGGAAGACAGGATTTTCCGTGCTCCGGCCAGATAAGAAGAGACTACGAGCCAGCCAGTCAGCCTAGAAGAGAAAGAGAGGCATGGACTGCATGCACAGTGCACTTTGTGTTAGGTTGGCAACTAATTGCCAGCTCTACACACTGGTCACTCAGGCAGGTCACGGCTGCCACTTCAGTGACACCAATGTGGACGCTGGTAAACTAACTGAAGCCTCCTTTCTTCCCCACTGAGTGGCAATTTCAGAATAACAAGTTACTGCAAGCCATAGAACGCCACCATGCCTCTGTGTCAGCACTAGAAAAAGGGTGCTATTAATACCTGCTTACCTTCCACAGGGTGGCCGCAGGCTTAATTAAGTGTGGTTTGTGAAGTGCTCTGAGGTTGCCCGATGAAAGCTGAGCTCTCAGTGCAAACTATTATTGTTAATTAATTATTGTCAGCAGAATTATTTACACTGTGTTTTCAGGTCCAGGCGCTCATGTTTACGGGTAAAAGAATGTTCTCTATCCATATTTCCTGTCCTTTTCTCCCACCCAAACTGTGGCCTATCATCTCTGTCTGTCTTTCTCTTCTGTCTTACTTCCTTTTTACCTTCCTCATGTTCCTAATGGGAGAGCAGCATGTTTAGCCTTACCTCCCACCCTGGACATAAACAGGCTTTCACAAAGAGAAGAAGATACATCCTTCTTAATGTAAATGTAAGCTGGAAAACAAGTGAGGTATCTGAAACAAAAGATCTGTAGTGTCGGCTAGAAACAGGAAACACAGGATCCCGCTGGGAAAAATGTGCAATTAATCCTAGGCAGAATGCAGAGCTGAAACATGGAGTCTTTCTGCTAAGATGGTTTCCGCCGATGCATGATCATGACCTCTGAAGAGCAATGATACGCACGATCGGAAGGCATTGGAAATTCTCAGAGCTCGCGAGCCTATTGACAGAACCCGGCATCCTCCTTTTTACCACTCCCTCCAAAAAAAAAAAGGCAACTCAACTTTAATTTTTATTTTCAATTAGTTAGGATAACAATCGTATAGAATTTCTAGAATAAAGCATGCCTCTGAGATTAAAAGGAGGGAGACCAGAGGCATTAGAGGAACAAAGCAACCTGGATGGAACAATGCATGTCTTCCCTTCCTGGCTGCCACCTGGCGCTCACCAGGCTGGCATCTGAATCAAGGGCATTGTGGATGCAAGGCAAGAGAATCCCCAGTGAACTGTAGCTTTTATGAATAAATTGTACTTGCCAAAATTGGTCGGTTGTTTGTGGACATTGATTTATTTACTCTGATTCTTTCTGATTGTTATATTTTGGATGGTGCTTACTGATGCGAAAAAGCCATCTAGCATTGCTGATAAATCTAGAGATAACGGCAGAGGTCAAAAAAGTGGGAAGGAAGGAAAAGAAACTGAGCCTGCCATGCAACGGTAAAACTTTTCTATGTAAAGAGCAACTCTCCATGACCATTTCCATGCTATTTTGCCGCATTACACAATTGTAAAATTAGTTGGGTTGTTTGCTAGTTTTGTTTTTCCTTCCGGAGTTAAGGAAAGAATAGAGAGTAGAGTGGATGGGTTTTGTTTTATCTGAGTGTTCAGACCTCCTTGCTGGATTCCTTTGTTATTCCTTTTCCTTTCCCTCCCTTAACTCTGTGTAAGCGTGTATGTGCATGTGTTCGCATGCATCTGGCTGTGATGGGGGGTCGTGAGAAAGTGGAGAGAAAAGAGAGGGGAAGCTTTCAGCATGGCAATGGTTAGCACTGCTAGAGAATGGGACATTTTTCTTGTACTGCTTTGAGCATCACACCTAACATTTTCAAGGTCGTGTGGATGGGAGTATTCAGTGCCTTCAAGGTGAGCCAGAGCCTCTCTGATTCACTCAGTCCCAGTGCTCCTTTCCACTAGAGTCCTAGTGCCAAGCTTGCATCTGGCGGGCTTTCTAAAAAAAGAGCATTGAACTCAGTTTAACTTGCAGGTTGGAGAGTCAGGCTATCAAGGAGGAAATCTGGGGAGGGGAAACCAGGACTGAGAGGGCAGCAAGATGCTGCTGATTGACTCCATTTCCACCTCTGGATCACAACTCCTAAAACATTACACCTAAAATAGGTCAACAGGGATTTGGGATAAAGTGGGATAAGCTTTAGTTAATTATCCCAATGAGCAAAATGCCTGCTTTTAAATCCTGAGTTGGATTTAATCACAGGAGCTGAGATGATCTTCCAACATCCAAATCCATTTGGAAATTGACTGGAGGGGCACTCTATCCAAAGAGATAGCTTGTTCAATAATAAGGTAACAAATGCGGCAACTGCACAGGGGCGAGAACTTACAAGGGATCATCCACGAGCTGGCTCCTCGTGTCATTTTAGGTAGCAACACGCCAGACAGAATTAAAGGAGCAAGTGCTGGCTCTGATCCTTCTCCCACGTCCTCCCTGACAGGCTGGGTCTCCTCAGCAGAACAAACCTCAAATTCAATACAACAGAGACACAAGAAGAGAGAAGGAACAGTTGAAATCAATCGTTGCGGAGACATTAATAATAGACGTGCTGAAAATGGGGCAGGAAAGATATTTTAAAACCTTGCTTTAAGACACACTTCGTATTTCAAGTTATCTTTACTTTTCAATAATCTTACATGAACAGGGGCACAGTGTAGCCTGCCCATTTTAAAGAATATGTGTTCTCCCCAAGTAAATTGCTGCTAAAGTGCTAACGTTTGCCGTAGATCTCACAACAATTTAGTTTATTTCAAGAACAATTTGAAAACCACCATAGAAAACAGTTTAGTTTCACCTCTGTTGAGAACTTTTTTATAAAGCTTCCAGTTACATTGATGAAGCAGAGAGATCCAGGCCAGAGAGCATCTGGTGGATTCTTTCCTCAACCGTGGCCCACTCGGTGATGCACACGTGCGGCCTCCCACTCAAACAGGTACTGTCCATGAAAGGCAGGTGTTGAAACTCTACCACTAGGTCTTATATTGGTCTGCCAGCTTTATATTTTAAATATGAGTTTATTTGTCTGCAGCCTTGCTACGCATCCAAAATTGCATGTTTGTGAAGGACAAAAACCATATCTATTTAGGTCTTTTGGTTCAAAATCTCAAAAAGTTGTCCTATTGCTTCGAAGAGTGCTAGGCATGTTGCTGCTGTTCAATAAGTGGTGATAATGAAATGAATTGATCCAACAAGCATTTATTGAGCACTCAATTTATACAAGGTATTGCAATGTCTACAGAAGTTCAAGAGTCCTTTTCCTCAGGAAGCTTTCAAGCTAATAGCAGAGTGGGGCATAGCAGAAAACACATAAATTAGGATGCTAGGAGATAAAAGCAAATGAGTGCTACATCAGTAGTCCAAATACCACGCTATCAGAATACCAAGGAAGAAGAAATTCAACGGAGAAGACAAGTCGGGAGCTTCACAGAGAAGGTGGCATATGAATTGGATTAAAGCTTTGGTAGAATATGGCAGGAAAGGGATTCCGGGCTGCAAACTCTGTATGAATAATATGAAATGAAAATGATGGTGAGGCCAGACTGTAGCCCTAGACTACTGTCTACTTCCACATAGTGTACCTAGATGGATATGGTGAGAATCACTCTTTCCCTGCAGAATCATTTCACTGACCTGCTTCTAGAATTAACAAAGTCTCTTCAATACCCAGGAATCAGGGTCACTTGCAGAATCACATAGTTGCTCCAGAGCAGGGTCCACAAAGTGATCGTGGGGTCCCAATTCCCAAATACCATGCCAATGAGGACCTCAAACATCCTAGACCTCATTCCTATTAAATCCCTAGTCCCCTGACTCCCACCCCCATGGGCCATTTGAGAGGACTTACACAGTCACAGATACAGAGCTTTCTGCCAGACACTCAAAACAAGAATTTCACCTCTGAGGTGAGAACGGATATGAGAAATTTCAACCCAAAGAGTGATTTTTGCCAAGGCTGTCACGAGTGCCTGAAAACAAGGGTTTATAATGGAAGTGCCATCGCAACGGCAACTACATTGCCGTGGAAGTGTGACACTGTCCTCAAGCACAAGCACTATAAGAAGAAGAAGCATTTAAATGATACTTGGAAGGATAACCAGGATATGTAGTCATCTCTTTCTAGATCATCACCTCTCCCAATCTCTCACATTTCCACCTAAAAAGACACACAAGTTTCATGGGGAAAAACTTTGTGCAAGAACAAAAACTTTTGTAACTGGAGAAAAATCAATTATGAAGGACACTGGTCTCTGACTTGAGGCAACTGTCATAAGGAGGCTGTGATAACCTCAGGGCTCTTGAAGCATTCCCCAGGGTTCAATTCCCTCCTGGCCAGCCCCTGAACCTTTGAGCAGGGCCTAGGTATTTTCCCAGAGCCAGTAATCTTAACATTCCATTGGAGTTTAGAACCAAGGGGACAGGATTCCAACAGCCATATAAACTAGACCATTGATTTACTTCCATATACCAAGATCAAATGGATCATATGGAGCTTCACCAAATTAGTAAAAGTGTCCCAAATCACAAGAGAGAAAAATTGAAATTTACATGGAATATCAGCTAGAACAAAGTAAGCAGAAAATAAAAATAATCACTTCATAACCCAGAAGCTATATATATATGTGTGTGTAGTGTATGTAGTGTGTTGTGTGTGTATGTGTGTGTGTATACACATACCACTATGTATCCATTAGCAGAGTTCCAGTCCTCTTTGAATGGCTTACTACTTTAGAGAATAAACCTCTCCTCCACAATTAGCTTGAGACAGAATTTATCAAGGTGGGTTTGATGTCCCATGAGAAAAAAAAAAGGAACATATATTTGGAAAAGTCTGAGTGGTGAACAACCTCTTATAGTGTATATTTATGCATTATATGGTATGTATATATACACACACACGTATATCTGGTATGTATATACATGCACACACACATATATATACACACTACACATTTGTGTATGTGTACTCACACCCATATGTGTATGTATATAAATGTATATATCTATATATACACATACATACTTTATACACATGTTTGGTTCAAAAGCTATAAAAAAATCTCTACATTGCATGTGCCTTATACAAATATCCTTGTGATATAACAGAATGCCACACCAGAATGTGTCAGTCTCAGTCTTTCTCTCATGCTGGATGAGGACAACTTAGCTAATTTTTTCATGACTTCCTTTCTATTAGCAGAGTTCCAGTGTTCTTTGAACGGTTCACTAATTTAGAAAATAATCCCCTCCTCCACAATTAGCTTGAAACAGAATTTGTCAAGGTGTGTTTGATGTCCCAGGAGAAAAAGAAAGGCACATATGTTTGGCAAAGTCTGAGTGGTGAACAACCTCCACTTATAGTATACATTTATGCATTGTTGGCTCAGAGAAACCCTAGAAAAAAAAAAAAACCCAGGCTTGTTCAAACTTGTTTTATTGTAGTCATTCCTACTTTGGTTTTACAATCATTCACAGGAATGCACATGGAAAAATACTGATGTATAGTCAGTGTGTACATTATATGCAAGCATCTTGTAGAATTAGGAGCGCAGGTGACCAGAAGTCAGCGGTATTAAAGAAGCCATATCACTTCTCTGGCTATCTGTTTCTATGTTTTACACTAGAAAAATGCATCTGGCTTCTCTCTACCCCTCATTGCATTTGCTCTCTTTCATACCCCTATGGGACAGCTGGGGGCAATGACAGTGAGTAAAAGGCCTGTAAGTCTGTCTGTTTCTAGGGTGAAGTTAGTGCTCTTGGCAGTAAATCTAAAGCTACAGTGTCTAAACTATTTCCTCTCCAAACAGATTAAGTTTTAAAATTTCATCTCTAATCCCTCTATCTACCCTCAAATGGTCCCAGCCTTGGGAGAACAGAAAGATAATTGTTGGTCCGCTAAATTTAACTGACAACAAAAATACTTATTTTCCCCTAAAATCGGTAACATTGATAACACGATATTCAGCTCACTTCATAGGGGTGCCACTGAGCACGGCTTTTTTCATAACTATAGAATGACCTCAGGACCAATACAGTGAACAGAACACATGGAAAACTCTCCAAGGCATTATTACTCATGAAATACGTAATTTACTGTGCTATCAATGCTTAAATTAAATTATTTGACTTAAAATCCTTTTGAAAACTTCAAATGCACCACAGAAGAGTGCATGGTAAGCTTCCATTGACTTTCCTCCCCTGACATGAATAAGCTGATCACATCTCTTCTTAGAAACAGGTTTGGGGAAAGGAGAGACAGCAACAAAGCCCTAGCAAGATATCGAAGGGTTGGAGGCAATGTAATAGATGGTGCTCCTCAGCAGAAGGATGCAGATAAGGAAGGGGGTTGCAGAGTACTCAGAAAAGATAGCTTGACTCAGGAAAGACACATGTCAGTGCCCTTTCCAGACCACACGCCTGTAGGTGCTTCAGAGAAAATCAATCCCTCAATCCCCTTTTCTTTTCTATTAATATATAAATTATTCTTCAGGCATAAGAATAATATCTAAAGCCAAGGTCCCTTTTAAAGAGGATGAATGAAGAATGAACATACATACGAATAAGAAGCTATGCTAGAGATGCAGGTGCCAAGCTCTTGCTGACATGCTTGATAAGAGGGTGGGCTGTGAGGACCAGGAGCTCACCTTGAAATTCCAGCTCCACTACTTTGGACATGTATAATCTTGATCAGGAAACTTTTTGCTAAGCCTCAATTTCCTCATATGGAAAATTATTATAGGTAATCATCTTGTAAAATTGTTCTGTGGAACTAAGAAAGAACATAACACATGCAAAAGACTTGGCATATTTTCTAGCAAACAATATGAGCTTAATAAATGTTAGATGTTATTATTAGTACTTGTACTGACAGTCATAGCTTGAGCAGCTACTGCCACTGCATCCCATTTCTTAACTAGACACTTTGGGTGCATATTCTATAGATGGTGGCTCATGAGAATCATCTTCATATTCAAAAGTGTCATTAAGCTTATTCTTCCCAGTCTACATATGAGGAGGCCAAAGCTCAGGGAATTTAAGCAATGCATCCAAG
The DNA here is from genome assembly GCF_037993035.2 of Macaca fascicularis. Taxonomy (NCBI): domain Eukaryota; kingdom Metazoa; phylum Chordata; class Mammalia; order Primates; family Cercopithecidae; genus Macaca; species Macaca fascicularis. The sequence continues at coordinate 125,807,950 of NC_088388.1, read as the reverse complement.
GTCAATGTTAATTGAGGGAGACTGACACTAAACTGTGATCCTGTGATGGTATCACCCCAGCTTTCCCCTCTGCTCTCCTCCACTCATTCAAACCTGTTTACACCATCTGGCACGACAATCCAAGACCCTGGGAGACTGTTCACATCATAGAACCTGTCCTCAGTGGTCACTTTTAGGAATGCAGTAGGCTTGATGCCTGCCACATAGATTTGAAAACTTAAGAATCTGCTTCGAGTTTATAATTCTGCATTATTTTTTGTATTGAGCTTTTCTTAATTGTCTCATTGCTTAGTCATTAAAAACTGTGATAAGGCCTGGTAAGTTCTTAACTTGTTTTGCTTTGTTTTTGCTAAGACATTCTTTTTTCCCATCTACTCTGGGCTAGATTTTATTTATCACTAGAATTTTACTTGCCAACTTCCCTGGCTTCTCTGTGGACAACTGCCTTGTTTTTGAAGGTTAACACCATACCTCCCTCCGTTGGCACTTTTTTTTTTTTGGTCTTTTTTTAAAAGACAGGGCCTTCTTGCTCTATAGCCCAGGCTGGAGTGCAGTAGCAAGATCATAGCTCACTGCAGCCTTGAACTCCTGGGTTCAAGCAATCCTCCTGCCTCAACCTCCCAAGCAGTTAAGACTATAGGCACATGCCATGCTGCCCAGCTAGTTTTTTTTTTCTTCTTTTTATGGAGACAGGGTCCCAATATGTTGCCCAGGCTGGTCTTGAACTCCTGATCTCAAGTCAGAGTTATATAATTATAACTATATAACTATAATAATATATATGTATTATAGAATCACAAAGGACTGGGATTACAGACCTGAGCCACTGCACCCGGACCTCCCTGGCATTCCAACATAAATGGTGATCACTTTGCACGTGGATAAATCCATAGTTGATACTCAACAAATTATAATTTAAATGAATATCTTCAGTCCATGGCTTCTTTCTCTGAATAAAAGCCTTGTCAGGCTGCTCTTAAAACCTCCTGTGGAAAACAGGGACTAAGAATCTGATCTCCTTAAACATCACCTCTCTTCTTAATAAATTCCAGGATGAGGAAGCTGCATCATAGTGACATAGTGGTTCTCAGCTGGGGGTGATTCAATGTCTGGAAATATTTTTGGTTGTCACAACTGAGGGTGCTACTGGCATCTAGTTAAGGACAGTTAAGGGTTAAGGATAGAGATGCTGTTCGAAATTCTATAATTCTCAGGACAGCCTTCCTTCCCTGAACAGAATTATCTGGCCCAAAATATCAATAGTGCCAAGGTTGAGAACCCCTGTATTAATATGATATTCTAGAAACCACAGACATTTGTAAAGCACTTTAAAATTTACCAAAGGCTTTTGACTGTGCTCCCTCATTTGATCTTACAACATTTCTCCGAAGTAAGAAGCACCGAGTTCACAATATTCATTTAGCTGATGAAGAAGAGCCTGAGATGGTGGCAACTTAGCCGCAGTGATGCAAATGCAGCACCAACACTAGAACGCATGGGTCTGGATCCTCAGTCCACTGCCTAGAGTGTAGACCCACATTGCAGTATGGCCATGCTGTTACATATGCTATATATGCCATTACTGCCTCTGTCTGGAAAAGTTTATGTTGTTACAAACTCTTCCAAAAGTCTATGAATATAATAGGAACTAAACGTTTATTTCATTATCGATAATATGATAAGGCCTTATAATTTGAAGTTTGTGAGACATGTCTTACATAAATAAAAGTTCTATTTATGTTTTAAATCAATGAATGCCACCTCACCAGCAAGCAGACCCAATTTAATAGTTGCCTCTCCTCCTTTCATAGAACATGTTACTGGCAGGTGGGAGAAATAATGTTAGTTCATCTGTCAGATTTTTAAAAATTCCCACCTGCAAAACGACCTTCAGTTTTTTTTTGTTTGTTTGTTTGCTTGCTTTTCCTTGCTTTGTTTTGTTTTTGAGACTGAGTCTCACTGTGTCACCCAGGCTGGAGTGCAGTGGCATGATCTCAGCTCGTTCAACCTCTGCCTTCCCAGTTCAAGTGATTCTCATGCCTCAGTTTCCCGAGTAGCTGGGACTACAGGGGTGAGCCACCACATCTGACTAATTTTTGTATTTTTAGTAGAGATGGAGTTTCACCATGTTGGCCAGGCTGGTCTCGAACTCCTGACCTCAGGTGATCTGCCCGCCTTGGCCTCCCAAAGTGCTGGGATTATAGGCATGAGCCACTGCTCCTGACCATACCTTCAGTTTTAAAGGGAGCCCAAGTACATGGCCTTCGCAGTTGTAGCCCACTCCCTGTGCTTTGGTTTCCTTTCACCAACCTGCACACGTAGTACCTGAATATTTGGGAGAGAACATGGAAAAATCATGATGTGTTTTCATTTCCTCACAGTGGACCATGACTTCTCCTAGGACAAGGGATTTCTGCAGTTTCTCTGGTTCTTATGGAGAAGGGGAGCATAGAAGGATTAACACGAACTTATCCTTAAGTGTAGGCACAGTGTTAGTGATATGACTGGAGGATTATCATCTGAATAGTCCCCAGTCAGAGCCACCTCTTGGTTCTCAAAACTAAAGTTCCACCATCGAATTTTCACTTGTCTCATCTCAGACTTTCACTTAAGTTCTAGAGGTCTGCTATGCAACATTGTGCCTACAGCTAGCAATACTGTATTGCACACTTAAAAAAAATGTTAAGAGGATAGATCTCATCTTAAGGATTCTTGCCTCAATTTAACTTTTTAAAAAATCTCCTGAAAATCATTAATGTTCTTGGAGAAGAAAATTACAAATTTATTCTTTAACAAAATGTAACACTAGCAAGAGATTCTATTAGACAATGCATGGGCTTTGCAAGCAAATGGGCCTCCATTCAAACCTTTTTTTTTTTTTTTTTTTGAGACAGAGTTTCACTCTTATTGCCCAGGCTGGAGTGTAATGGCGTGATCTCCACTCACCGCAACCTCCACCTCCCGGGTTCAAGTGATTCTCCTGCCTCAGCCTCCTGAGTAGCTGGGATTACAAGCATGCACTACCACGCCCGGCTAATTTTGTATTTTTCATAGAGATGGGGTTTCTCCATGTTGGTCAGGCTGGTCTTGAACTCCCAACCTCAAGTGATCCACTTGCCTCAGCCTCTCAAAGTACTGGGATTGCAGGCGTGAGCCACCACACCAGGCCTCCATTCAAATCTCACGTCACTTCAAATGAGATTCAAAATATATACAAGTATGCATAATTTGAAAGAGTGCATATAAAGTGACATGACACATGTGTCAACCCTGCTCCATAAATATGGTCAGCATGAACCAATACGCCCGATCACCGATGTGAGTGACCCCCCCCAGCCACCAGCCCCAGGCATAAAAGGCAGAGCAGGCCAAGCTCACTGGAAGAAGAGATGAGTTCGGAGCAGAACGGCACCAAGCCACAGAGCCTGCTGGAGTGCTCCTTCTTAGGTCATCACGAGTGAGCTCCTGTTAAGGGGCTCATGGACACCAGGCTCAAGCCCTGCCTGTCACCTCCACAATTCTGCCTGAGCTAACTCTGAGCTAAATAAATACCCTGCTCTAACCCTGCAGCAAGAGGATATTAATTAGGACACCAAGAAAGCTGTAAAAGGTGCAAAGATCAGCTCCAAACTTCCACTCCAAGATCTAGCTAAATGTGGCCTGCGCCCAGCAGCCTCCTACCCAGCCCCTCCACAGGCCAGACAGGCCTCAGGGGCCTCTCTGAAGACATCCTCTCCTCCCCAGCACCACATACACAGAGTCCTTCCCCGGGGAGGGCGGCAGCAGCCCCACCCATCACAGAAAGCAGAGCCCACAGTGTATGTCATTTTAAGTCTGCACCATCTGTTCTGGGCCCTCATTACAAATTCATAATGAACATATGTGACAATTACATCTGTAAAAGGAAAAAAATAAGATTTTTGTGATTGAGGCTCAAGTAGATGCTTTTTGTGCAAGCCAGCATATATTTGAGGTGCATTTTTCTTTATTTATTTTTTGTTGTTATTTATGTTTTGTTTTCTCCTAATACTTGAGAAACTGTTTGCCACAGATAAGTATTACTTCTAAGCTCTGCCATTAAGCTTAGAGGGATCAAAAATAAGATTCTAGAGCTCCTTGCCCTAAAAATAAGAAATACAACAAAATGAAATAAAAAAATAGGTTCCTAACAGAGAATGACAATTAAATCAGGATGCAGTAAGTAATTGTGCTGGAGAGCATGGGCCATGGAGTCAGACACACAGGGTCTGAGCCACTGCCCAGCCGCTGCCCAGCTGCATGAACTCAGGCGAGTTGCTCCAGGCTTTATTGCTCCCCACTACGTAGCAGAAATGACGCTAGCAGCTCTGTCACAGGCTCATGAGGAGTAGGTGAGAGAAACCAGACAGAGTGGTGAGCACAGTGCCAGGCACACAGAGAGGGCAGGGCAGACCCAACAGCTTTCATCACGGTTCTCAATTCCGCCATCTGGGAGGAGGGTTGGCATTTCATAGATATGTAGATAAACAGATCTGGCCCTCACCTTTCAGAGGCTTAAACTCATCAAAAGATAAACCGGAAGCTTTGAAATGTGGACAGGTGTTTGATTGTGTCTGTGTGTAGGTAGGTAGATAGAAATAGATAGACAAGCTAATAATGGATGGATGGATGGTTGGAAGGATGGATGGATGGATGGACGGACGGACGGACGGATGGATGGATGCATGGATGGATGGATGGATGGATGGACAGATGAAAGAGAGACATATTAGTGAGTTTTCACACAGGAAAATGTGAAAGCCAGATTTATCATGCTAATAATGATTATCTCTGATAATGTAATTGGAGAGACAGGGGAAGAAGAAAGTTGAGAAAAACAAAATATCAACCGGAATAGGGGCTGTAGGAAGATCTTGGAGACCAAAGTTCTGGAGAGTCAGGGGCTTGACACATGAATGAATGTCACTGAGACGGGGTCTCTGCACCTGGCAGACAGCATGGGGGGCTATTGAAGAATGCCCTGGATTCATATGCATGTATGTAAGTCAGGTTATGTAAAAAGGAAACTTTAAAAACATGAGACACGGGATTCACTAACTCACTCGCACATCCCTCAGGATCGTTTGCTAATCTGGAGAAGCACAAGTGAATGCCCTCCTACTGGCAGGCACAGGGCACCATGAACATGGCTGGGAAACTGACTACACATTCCACGTCAGCAGCAGTTGTCAGAATGTGCTGAGTCCAGGGCAACACCTGTGTAGGGCCGCAGAGCTAGTTAATCCCATCTGAGCACTACCAAGGAGCGAGATGTTCGCCTCCTGGAAGCAGGTAGAAAAAGACCCATGACATGCTCATACCACATGGGGTAGTTTTAATGAGCTTAATGCTTCAGTCAGTTGCTTCTGCCCCTAAAAGCAAAGAAAAAGCTTAGAGCCACCTGGTGAATGGTAATTGCTAGCTCTCCATTC